>NC_141698.1:98034307-98634307 GCF_964263255.1 Lissotriton vulgaris
TGCACTTTTACTGCTTTGACACCAGAGGGGACAAAGCAGGAAAAGTGCAGCAAAAGCCAGTGTTTTTTGGTTTCTACTGACAAGCAAATATTCCCCGTGCTTATGTTTTATCTGTTATAATTGGTTTTAACTGGAAAACAAAAACCCTAAATATATCCTATGCAACACCTTTTCTTGGAGCAATCTGAATCCTATTCTCATTGACAAATCCCTGGGGTGTGTGAACACTTCATCCCATATCATGTCTTCTATTTCACCTAGGTCTGTCTACCAATGAGTTCTCAATGTAGCTACGAGGCTATGTGTATCATCAATGTTCTTTACATTGAGGAGATTGCCATCTTCACCATGTAAATTTCAAATAATCTACTTTCCAAAGATGTCTCTTCTGGTATACATACATTGCTTGGTATACATTGGCACAGTGCATGTTTAGGCTGCATTTATTTGGAAGCCAAATATTTCTCTAGTATAGACATGGTTTGTAGCTGCTCAGAGGTTGTGATCCCCTTCTTTCCCTGGGCATTCCCAATGTAGATATGCCTGTAGACCCAAAGTTCTTAACCCTTTCGATGCTCATGACGAGCTCAGCTCGTCATGAGGCACAGTTGAGCTGTGCTGATGACGAGCTGAGCTCGTCATGAATAATGGGAAAACAAAGGATCAAGCATGGGAGGGGAAAAGTCACAGCAGCCAAGGTGTTAAAGGCTGCCAATGTTGTTAGATACTCATATCTACTTCCCATCCAGAGCTGCGCATTTTGTATCCACGCTCCTTTTCACCCCACTTCACTAGTGACTCTGCCCCACATTTCCAAACCCAATTCTGTGGCAGTATGGCAGATAGTAGAGCATGTTTATTAAGTTTAGTAACAGTCTTTTTGGCAGATACTTTATCTAACCACAGACTCCTCAACTTTTCAATTTCCCTAGGCCCCAGAATGGATCCAGAAATATTCAACCAATTGCTCAGGTATGGGGAAAGATGGCATAATTGGATTCTGTGGCGGCCTAGCAACACCTCTGGAAGTGACCGTGTGGAGCCCCATACAGGTGCTGCCCTTGTGCGCTGACGTCAGTTCTTCTTGAATTCTTCCACGCTGCCAGAAGCAGATCAACTGTGACAAACTGGCGATAGCTGTGTGCCATCCTTTTTATATCACAGGGGTTCACTGCACAGAAAGGGGAGGAGTGAGGGCAGTGAGGACTCTTCGGTTAATATCCACTAAAACGAGAATTAGAGAGTGAAGTAACTTGTCCTTCTGATGGATACTTCTATTCACAGATTCCTCAACTTATGAATAGATACCCATGCAGAACCTGCCAAAAAGTGGAATGTCTGAGGAGTGATCTCACAACGAGTCTTGCAGTATTGAACAGGTAAAACCATCTTCACTGCAGACTTAATTGTTGAGAGAATAGTGCTTTGTGAAAGTATACAGACTTTCTCTGAGCAGCCTGGTAGATGTCTAGTACCAGGACACAGCAAACTAAGTCCCTTGGCTCCCTATTGGCCTGGGTGCAGTGTTTTTTTATGCACAGGATGATCTGTTGTGACAGGGTTCCTTTCTACTGAGCTTCCCTTTCTTAGCACCAGCAACACCAGTACTCTCTGGTACACTCCATGCATAAACAGAGCTCTTCAAGTCTAAAGTTGGTCCTGTCAATTCCTGAATTTATGATTGACCCTAGGAAGGGTTGCATTTTGAGAGGGACAAAGTGTGAATCGGTGATGTGAAAAGGTGTCTACGAGAGGTATAGCGGTTTATATTTGTGCGAGACACAGAAGCTTGCTTGAGCTGTTGATCAGCCAATCGTCTAAGTAAGGGAATACAAGAGTACCCCCTCATCTTAGATGTTCTGCGACTACCACAAGGCATTTAATGATGACCATTGGGCTGGTATTTACTCTGAAAGGCAAGACTTTGAATTGATAATGATGGCCACTTACGACGAAGTGCAGGTAGCATTGGTGGGCTGGATGGATGAGATATGGAAATATGCATTCTTTAAATCCAATGCTGTCATAAAATCGCCTTGATGCAGAAGTGGTATGATGCCCTGCAGGCTCACCATGTGGAAATTCTCTGGCAAGATATATTGGTTGACAGTCCTGAGATTGAGGATTGATCAGAGTAACCGACCTTCTTGGGGATAAGAAAGTAAAGGGAGTAAATAACCTGCCCTCAGTGTTGTAAGGGAATGGGTTGAATGGCTCCTTAATGTAGGAGGGCTCATACCTCCTCCTCTAGAAGGGTTATGTGATCCCCAGTGAGGCGGTATTCTGGAAGAGTATGAATGAAGCTCAAGAGAGTAATCTAATTAGACCACAGTAGGAACTCATATGTCTGAACTGATGTACTGCCAGTGCAGGAGGAAATTCTAGAGTTTCCCCAAAATGTGTTGTGTGGGAGTTGTAGGGAGTCAGTGTTTAGTGGTGATAGTGGCCCCCTTACCAGAGCCTTCCTTGCCTCTCTCTATTGTTGTTGACCTTTACCTGCCTTTTGTGTAACGTTTAGGAGTGTTGGGGTGGTAACCTTGCTGCTGCGGATGGTAAAATCTTGAGTCTGGGGAGGAGGCCTTCGAAATCACACAGTATTGCTGCCTTCGAAAGACTCCTCTCTGGCTAGTGGTCTGGACAGCATCCATGGCCTTGCCATATCCTTCTTAAAATATTCTAGTATATGGTCTACCTGTGGCCTTAACAAGCATTCTCCATCCCTCTTGGGGTGGAGATGAGTGGGAAGGAGCACAGCTGAAATACGTTTTAGATCTGGTCTCCTATTTGCCTACAGGGAATACAGCCATCAGGAACCCTTCATGTCTTGGTGGAGAAGAGCTTAGAGGAGGCCATATCTCCTGGTTTCAGCGGTATAACACCTTGCTCAGTAGTCTTACTTTATTGGAGTCTGCCCCTTTAAAGCCAGTGTAACTCGTAGTTGGTGGTGCACCTGTGTTGTACAGTCACCCTGAAATATAGATGGGGCAATTTGAAAGGAGCTTAACAGGAGTTGTGGTTGTACATGCACTACTCCAAGCTGTGGTGGAAGGGAACACTGGAACCTAGACTAAAACATACCCATTGCTGCAAAAACTAACCATGGTCTCTTGTAGCTAAACCTCCGGTGAGTGCTTAGGCTGCCTCATCAGGTACAGGTGGGTAATCAGTTGTGGGCTATACACTCAACTGGCTGCAGTTGATACTGAAGGTCAGAGTCTGACCTCTCATGGCCGGCTCTCAACCCGGGCCTAGGGAGAAGTGAGGACTACTGCGCCTTGCACCTTCATATAGATTCATGTTACAAGAAATTCCAATTTATGGCATTAAAATGTAGTGTTCTAGCTAAAAGCTCAAGCTAAAAACAGTCACAGCGAAAATATTACTAGAACTGGGTAAGTAATCCCTTCCTAAACAAAAATGTGATGTCTATCGACAAGCAAAGTTGAAGGCTCCTTACCTGTAGAATGCCGATGATGGAGAGGAGACAATCCCACAGAGGTTGCTGGTGTTCAGCGTTGAATACCTGTGGCTGTAATAGTTCTAGGATACCCAGAACATGGGTAAAGAAGGTTAGATGGTTCTGCTGTCGGAAATCCGGAAAATTGAGGTGTACTCTTCCATGTAACAGGGCAGCGATCATTGGTAGGTGCCTGCACAGAAGCATTATATTTACACTTTGATACACCAAACACAAAACTATTTTAGGTGGAGAAGAGCAAAGTAACAGCAAGCATTTTGTACAAGACTGTGCAAGAAAAACTTTGCATGGCTATCACATCAACAATATGCTTCTGTGGCCAACAGATGTGCTGTAGCTATATTTACGATTTACAAAAGGGGGTGGTGATGAACAGAGTGTCTGAGTTAAACAGACCACTCTTACCCAGTCCAAAGATCAGGGCTTGATCCATCACCGTTATTTATCTCACTGCCCCATCCCAGCTCAGAACCTGGCTATATGCAAATCAGTCTGTCCCTGGCCCAGTGCATCATGGGAACAGGGCAGACTAAACTACCAAGCCAATTCTTCACCAGAAAGGAGACAAGCTACCGGGGACCGGTTTCTGGCATTTCAGCCTTCTTCGGCCCGGCTTGCTTGAATCCTGATGGAGCAGTGAGAAAGGGACTCATGTCTGAGTATACCCTGCCACACCTATAGTGGCCAAAAACGATTTACAAAAGGGGGTGGTGATGAACAGAGTGTCTGAGTTAAACAGACCACTCTTACCCAGTCCAAAGATCAGGGCTTTATCCATCACCGTTATTTATCTCACTGCCCCATCCCAGCTCAGAACCTGGCTATATGCAAATCAGTCTGTCCCTGGCCCAGTGCATCATGGGAACAGGGCAGACTAAACTACCAAGCCAATTCTTCACCAGAAAGAAGACAAGCTACCGGGGACCGGTTTCTGGCATTTCAGCCTTCTTCGGCCCGGCTTGCTTGAATCCTGATGGAGCAGTGAGAAAGGGACTCATGTCTGAGTATACCCTGCCACACCTATAGTGGCCAAAAACGATTTACAAAAGGGGGTGGTGATGAACAGAGTGTCTGAGTTAAACAGACCACTCTTACCCAGTCCAAAGATCAGGGCTTGATCCATCACCGTTATTTATCTCACTGCCCCATCCCAGCTCAGAACCTGGCTATATGCAAATCAGTCTGTCCCTGGCCCAGTGCATCATGGGAACAGGGCAGACTAAACTACCAAGCCAATTCTTCACCAGAAAGGAGACAAGCTACCGGGGACCGGTTTCTGGCATTTCAGCCTTCTTCGGCCCGGCTTGCTTGAATCCTGATGGAGCAGTGAGAAAGGGACTCATGTCTGAGTATACCCTGCCACACCTATAGTGGCCAAAAACGATTTACAAAAGGGGGTGGTGATGAACAGAGTGTCTGAGTTAAACAGACCACTCTTACCCAGTCCAAAGATCAGGGCTTGATCCATCACCGTTATTTATCTCACTGCCCCATCCCAGCTCAGAACCTGGCTATATGCAAATCAGTCTGTCCCTGGCCCAGTGCATCATGGGAACAGGGCAGACTAAACTACCAAGCCAATTCTTCACCAGAAAGGAGACAAGCTACCGGGGACCGGTTTCTGGCATTTCAGCCTTCTTCGGCCCGGCTTGCTTGAATCCTGATGGAGCAGTGAGAAAGGGACTCATGTCTGAGTATACCCTGCCACACCTATAGTGGCCAAAAACGATTTACAAAAGGGGGTGGTGATGAACAGAGTGTCTGAGTTAAACAGACCACTCTTACCCAGTCCAAAGATCAGGGCTTGATCCATCACCGTTATTTGCCTCATTGCACCATCAGGATTCAAGCAAGCCGGGCCGAAGAGGCTGAAATGCCAGAAACCGGTCCCCGGTAGCTTGTTTCCTTCCCAGTGTAAGAATTGGCTTTTGTAGTTTGGTTTGCCCTGTTCCCATCATGCACTGGGACAGGAACAGACTAATTTGCATACAGCCAGGTTCTGAAACTGGGATGGTGCAGTGAGCTAAAAAACGGTGTTGGATCTAGCCCTGATCTCTTGACTGGGTGAGAGTATTCTGTTTAATTCAGAGACTCTGTCCCTCACCACCCCTTGTTGTAAATATTTTTGTCCACCCTAAGCGTGGAAGGGTATACTCAGATGTGAGTCCCTTGCTCATTGCACCATCAGGATTCAAGCAAGCCGGGCCGAAGAGGCTGAAATGCCAGAAACCGGTCCCCGGTAGCTTGTTTCCTTCCCAGTGTAAGAATTGGCTTTTGTAGTTTGGTTTGCCCTGTTCCCATCATGCACTGGGACAGGAACAGACTAATTTGCATACAGCCAGGTTCTGAAACTGGGATGGTGCAGTGAGCTAAAAAACGGTGTTGGATCTAGCCCTGATCTCTTGACTGGGTGAGAGTATTCTGTTTAATTCAGAGACTCTGTCCCTCACCACCCCTTGTTGTAGCTATATTTACAGCATAAAGGGTTCCAAAATCGAGTAGGAAGACAACTGAGAAGTTACAGAAACTTGTGTATTTTACAGAAACAAAGTCACTCATTTTGCCAATCTTCAAAGCCAGAAGTTCTGTCTCACACAAAATAAAGCTGTATTGTGGTACCAGAGAAGGCTAAATATTGCTGGGTGAAGTACAGAAGCAGGAAAACTACCTACCTCAGCAGAAGGATAGGGTGAGCCACAGCAAGCTTCCTGCATGCCATGTTAGCATCTGACATACGATTTTCAGCTACTTTTGAGTCAGTAGTGTCAGCCAGGAGGGTTATAAATCTGTGAACAAGAGCATCCAGCTACAAGTGGAATAAAAGGAAACACAAATTAAGTAGTAGAAAGTAAATAAATGAATTATAATAACTCTGCCTTCATGCCCACAGTGTTTCTTGCAAAATTAGGAAAATGCTACTTACCAGTATGCATCTGTGTTAGACGGACCGGGAGGGTCGGCCGAGGAGAGAGGGAGAGGTCTCCGGGGAGAGCCGTCTCCAGCGATCGTACAGACAAGTAACTTCCCCCCCACAGACGTACACCACACAAGGATAAGGTTCAACGTTACTTTATAAGCAATTCTTTAAGTACGGTGAAATGGTACAAGGAGGTCTGGACTCCAGGGTCCCCTCTAGATTAGTCTCTTGGTTGGGTAAGGGGGTAGCGGGACAGTCTCGTTACCAATCTGGTGGATATGGTGGTAGATGAAATAGCTCACAATCCTCGAGCTCGGCGTTCTAGATGATCGGGCCGCGGCGGAGCCAGCAGGTCCCGATGGAGGTGGAGGTTACAAACGGTCCGCGGCCACGCCAGCAGGTCCCGACGACGATGAAGGTTTCAGAAGGTTGCGGCAGCGCCAGCAGGCAGGACGATGGTTCGCAAGGCAGGGCTACGGCAGCGCCAGTAGTCCGTCAAGGATGAGTTCTTCACTGCGTCTCTCGACTCCAGGATACAACTGCCTTCCTGCTCTGGAGCTGCCCCAGTTATAGGTCTGGCGCCCTTTGATGTACGGACCCTCGCACTTGGAGGTCGGGAGGTCCGGGATGAGGGAGTCCAGACACCCAGCAGGGGGGTGGAGCCAGCGCCTGGGGGAGCTGGGGGCGATCGGCACTTGGCGGGGGAGAGCCATCGACACCTCTCTCTCCCATTGACCTGCCAAGTAGTCCGCTCACCTCCTGGGTGGATGGTGGTGCCGGGATGTCGGGGCCTGGCCAGGCCCAGGGTTAGGGTCGATCGGAGGCCACGCGGCCTCGTGGTGCTGTGTCCAAGATGGCGCCCAGGCCGGGCGAGGGGGCCGGTAGGGGATCGGGCCCATGAGGTGGAGATGTTCAGGGGCAGGGGTCCCATAGGAGACGGGAAACGGGTAGTGGTTGCGTGTAACACCTGAGGAGCCGGGCTCGGGCCTGGTCGTGCGGGGAGGGAGCAAGCCCTTCATGTGGCCTGTCCAACATGCGTCCCCCCCAGCTGAAGGCGGGGAGAGTCACCCATCCTCTTGGGGACTCTCCTCGTCGAGGCGGAAAAAGCGTGACAGGCCATCTGCGTTGGCGTGGTCTTGCCCAGGCCGATGTTCCACAGTGAAGTCCATCCCCTGCAGGGAGATGGACCAACGTAGTAGTTTCGGGTTTTCCCCCCGCATCTGCATTAGCCACTGCAGGGGCCGGTGATCGGTCTGTACCCGGAAGTGGGTACCGAAGAGATAGGGCCGGAGCTTTTTGAGGGCCCACACCACTGCGAAGGCCTCCCTCTCAATGGTGCTCCAGCGTTGCTCTCGGGCCAGGAGTCGCCTGCTGATGAAAGCCACTGGCTGGTCAAGTCCTTCGGTGTTCAACTGGGAAAGGACTGCCCCAATGCCATGGTCGGAGGCATCCGTCTGGACGATAAATTCCCGACTGTAGTCGGGGGCCTGGAGCACAGGGGCGGAGCACATGGCGGCCTTCAGCTTCTCGAAGGCCGCTTGACAGTCTGGGGTCCAGTTGACCTTCTTTGGTTGGTTTTTGGATGTGAGTTCCGTGAGGGGCCCCACAATGCTGCCATAGTCTCGCACGAACCGCCGGTAGTAGCCTGTGAGTCCCAAAAAGGCACGGACCTCGGTCTGGGTGATGGGGGGCTGCCAAGACTGAATGGCCGCGATCTTGAGTTGCAGAGGGGCCACCAGGCCGCTTCCCACCTGGTGCCCGAGATAGGTCACGGACCCCTGGCCAATTTGGCATTTGCTGGCCTTGATCGTGAGGCCAGCTCGTTGGAGGGCCTGTAGCACCTCTCGGAGGTGGTGGAGGTGGTCGGACCAGTGGTGGCTGTACACAGCGATATCGTCCAGGTAGGCGGCGCTGAATTCTTCAAGCCCCGCCAGGACCTGGTTAACTAGCCGCTGAAACGTTGCTGGGGCATTCTTCATGCCGAATGGCATGACCTTGAAATGGTAGTGGCCATCAGGGGTGGAGAATGCAGATCGTTCTTGGGCCCGGGGTGTGAGACCGATCTGCCAGTAGCCCGCTGTCAGGTCGAAGATACTGAGGTAGCGGGCAGCTCCCATGCGGTCGATTAGTTCATCTGCCCAGGGGATGGGATGTGCGTCTGTTCTGGTGACCGCATTCAAGCCCCGGTAGTCGACGCAGAACCGGAGTTCCGGCGTGGCGCCGGGGGCGGCCGCTTTGGGGACCAGTACTACGGGGCTGGCCCAGGGGCTGTCGGAGGGCTCGATGACCCCGAGCGTGAGCATCCTGGCCACCTCCTCTTGGATGCAGGCCCGTACCCGATCTGGTACGCGGTAGGCCCGGTGGCGGATAGGGGGACTGTCCCCAGTGTCCACGTCGTGTACGCACCAGGGGGTGACCCCTGGGGTGAGGGAGAACAGGGTGGCGAACTGTAGCAGGAGGTCTCGGCATCCTTGGCGCTGTTCCAGGGTGAGGGCCTCTGAGAGTCGGACCCCGTCCACGGAGCCGTCCTTCTCCCGAGTTCGTAGGAGGTCAGGGAGGGGTTCGGAGTCCTCCTCGGCTCCATTGTCTGTTGCCATCAGGAGGCTGAGTTCTGAACGCACAAAATGGGGTTTCAGCCTATTAGCGTGGAGGACCCGGAGAGGGTTCCGTGAAGATTCCATATCAATGAGATAGGTGACAGGGCTCTTGCGCTCAATTACTTTGAAGGGCCCCGTCCACTTGTCCTGCAGGGCGCATGGCTCGGTGGGGGACATTACCCACACTTGTTGGCCGGGTTCAAATTCGATGGAGGAGGCATTTTGATCGTACCACCTTTTCATGTCCTCCTGACTGGCCTCCAAGTTTGCTTTCGCCATCTCTCTGAATCGTCGGGTCTGGTTGCGGAGGGTTAGGAGGTACTTGAAGACATCTGGAGGGTTCTTTAGTGGGGGCATTTCCCAGCCTTCTTTGACTAGGCTGAGCGGCCCTCGTACCGGGTGTCCATACAAGAGTTCAAACGGGCTGAAGCCGAGGGACTTCTGGGGAACTTCTCGGTAGGCAAAGAGGAGGCACGGCAGTAGCACATCCCACTGGCGACGGAGGGGCTCTTCCAACCCCCCAATCATCCCTTTGAGCGTGCGGTTGAACCGCTCAACGAGTCCGTTTCCTTGAGGGTGATAGGGGGTCGTGAATCGGTAGGTGACCCCACACTGTTGCCAGAGGGACTTCATGTATTTTGAAATAAAGTTTGTGCCTCGGTCGCTGACGACTTCCCGGGGGAAGCCCACACGGGAGAAGATCCCCATCAGGGCCCGACCGACTACAGGGGCTGTCACAGTTCGCAGGGGAACAGCCTCAGGGTAGCGGGTGGCGTGGTCCACCAGTACCAGGATGAACCGATGTCCTTGTGCTGTACGGGGGTCTAGGGGCCCCACAATGTCTATCCCCACCCTCTCGAACGGGGTGGTGACTACTGGAAAGGGTTGCAGGGGGGCTTTCAGCTTGTGGCCGCTTTTTCCACTGGCTTGGCACGTGGGGCAAGATCGGCAGTGCTGGAGTACATCGTTCCTCATCTTGGGCCAGAAAAAGTGGGTGACCAGGCGACTGTAGGTTTTATCCTGACCCAGGTGGCCAGCCAGGGGGACATCGTGGGCCAGGTTTAGCAAGAAGTCTCTAAAGCGGAGGGGCACCACTAGCACTCGACTAGCCCCTAACTCCGCGATTCTCTGTTCGCTATACAACAGGTCATTGTCCCAATAGACCCAATGGGTTCCGGAAGTATCCCCTGAGCTCTGAGCGAGGGCTTGTTGGCGGAGTCCCTCGAGGGAGGGACAGGTCTTCTGTTCTTGGCGAAACTGTTCCTGGGTGGGCCCCCCTTCTTGACGCCACTGGTCCAGGCCGGGAAGGTCCTGAGGCTGAACGAGGCCTTCGGGAGTTTGTTCTGGGGGGACGGCCCGGTCGGTGTCTTCTACTGGAGCGACCGGGGGAGGAGGTGCCGGCCATTCAGGTTCTTCGGGTCGGGGGATGGCACGGGCGGCCATGGACCGGGTGGTTACGCACGCCCAGTCCGGGATGCCCAACATCCCCAGGTGCTCTCTCCTTTCTACGGCGGCCCACGGGGAACTCTCAAGGTCATTCCCCAGGAGACAGTCTACGGGGGCGTCATCTCGGACCGTCACTTTCAACATGCCGGAGACTCCTCCCCACTCGAAGGGGACGCAGGCCATCCGACATAGACTCTCCGAATTGTCGGCTGAACGGACAGGGCAGAGAATGTTCGGCAGGATCTGTTCTGGGGTCACCAGGTGACAGCGGACGGCGGTTACACTGGCCCCGGTGTCACGTAGGGCTTCAGCCCGGCGTCCATTAATGTTCACCCATTGACTGTACTTCCGGGTGTTGGCGGGTAGGGGGACCCGCGGGACCATGTCTCTTCCCCCTAGGCATGCTAGAACCATGGCGGCTGGTTCCCATTCTTGGTGTTCTTGCTCACATTCTTCATGTTCTTCGGAGATTTGCTCTTCCCCCAGGGCGACGGCAGCCATCTGGCGGGGTCTCGGAGTCTGGTTCTGTGGACAATTCGGGTCGTTTGCGTAGTGGCCGACTCGCTGGCATCGGTGACACGTGACATTGGCTCTGTATCCCGGCCGCGCCGGGGTGTTGCCCCGGTTGGCCGGGGGTGGGGTGCTGGTAGCGGGGGCGGCCGGAGCGTTGTCTCTTCCTCGTCCTTGGCCCCCTCCTCCTCCTCGGGGACGGTGCTGACCGTGGTGGTTCCGGTTCTGTTCATAGGACCCATTTCGGCCCACTCGGGTGATTTCCCACCGGTCAGCCTCGGCGGCGAGCTGCCGTGGATCAGTCAGTTTACTGTCTAGGAGGTGTTGCCTGAGCTCGATGAAGCAGTTGTTTGATAGATGCTCCCATACCATGAGATTGAAGAGTTGTTCGTAAGTCGTTACGTTGCTTCCCTTGATCCAACCCTCGAAGGCCCGGCTGAAATAGTTCACGTATTCCACCCAAGTCGTACCCGGGATCCGGGTGCAGTCTCGGAACCTCTGGCGGTACATTTCGGGTGTGAGCCCATAGCGGGTGAGGAGGGCTTTCATGTGGTCATAGGAGGTCATCAGATGGTCTGGGAGCTGTAGCAGGGCATCGCGGCCCTCATTGAGGAACCTCCCCCATAGACCGGCTCCCCAGTCGCTTCGATCGATCCGGTGGGAGGTCATAGCGATCTCGTAGGCTTTGAACCATTGCTGTATGTCGTCCTCTCGAAAATATTCTCGGACGACATCCTTGGGGATGTGTACCTTTTTTTCTGTTGCCCCTGGGGTGCGCGGTTGCTCGGGCACCCCTAATTCTTTGGTCTGCTTGCGTAAGTCTATCTCAGCTAGTTTGCGCTCATGTTCATACGCCAGCCTCTTCTCCTCGAGCTCTCTTTGTCTCTGTTTCTCTTCCCGTTCTTCTCGGAGCCGCAGATGTTCCAGGTTCAGTTTTTGTTCGGCTAACTTGAGTTCGCCATCCATTTTGAGCCGGGCCATTTCTAGTTCGTGTAGTCGGGTTCTTTCTCGTTCTTGGATCTCGTCTTGCGAGAGACCCGTTCTTCGCTCCTCGGGAGCCGTGGTGTCTTTTTCTGCTGCTGCGACATTTTGGTCCGGGGGTCTGACGGCCCCGGTTTCTGCCCAAGACTCAATGGCGTGCTTGAAATCGTCTTTAGTACTTAGACCGGTGGTAGCGATACCTAGTTCAATGCAGAATTGTTTCAACTCACGATGGCTGTATTCTTCCAATTTCTCTATCTGGAATTTCTCGGTGGATCCGCTTTCTTTGGTTGTCATTGTGATTTCGTCGTGGGGTGAGCTACTCTCTGTACGATTATGCAGTGATTCGGATCGCGCCGCTGGCCACCAATGTTAGACGGACCGGGAGGGTCGGCCGAGGAGAGAGGGAGAGGTCTCCGGGGAGAGCCGTCTCCAGCGATCGTACAGACAAGTAACTTCCCCCCCACAGACGTACACCACACAAGGATAAGGTTCAACGTTACTTTATAAGCAATTCTTTAAGTACGGTGAAATGGTACAAGGAGGTCTGGACTCCGGGGTCCCCTCTAGATTAGTCTCTTGGTTGGGTAAGGGGGTAGCGGGACAGTCTCGTTACCAATCTGGTGGATATGGTGGTAGATGAAATAGCTCACAATCCTCGAGCTCGGCGTTCTAGATGATCGGGCCGCGGCGGAGCCAGCAGGTTCCGATGGAGGTGGAGGTTACAAACGGTCCGCGGCCACGCCAGCAGGTCCCGACGACGATGAAGGTTTCAGAAGGTTGCGGCAGCGCCAGCAGGCAGGACGATGGTTCGCAAGGCAGGGCTACGGCAGCGCCAGTAGTCCGTCAAGGATGAGTTCTTCACTGCGTCTCTCGACTCCAGGATACAACTGCCTTCCTGCTCTGGAGCTGCCCCAGTTATAGGTCTGGCGCCCTTTGATGTCCGGACCCTCGCACTTGGAGGTCGGGAGGTCCGGGATGAGGGAGTCCAGACACCCAGCAGGGGGGTGGAGCCAGCGCCTGGGGGAGCTGGGGGCGATCGGCACTTGGCGGGGGAGAGCCATCGACACCTCTCTCTCCCATTGACCTGCCAAGTAGTCCGCTCACCTCCTGGGTGGATGGTGGTGCCGGGATGTCGGGGCCTGGCCAGGCCCAGGGTTAGGGTCGATCGGAGGCCACGCGGCCTCGTGGTGCTGTGTCCAAGATGGCGCCCAGGCCGGGCGAGGGGGCCGGTAGGGGATCGGGCCCATGAGGTGGAGATGTTCAAGGGCAGGGGTCCCATAGGAGACGGGAAACGGGTAGTGGTTGCGTGTAACACCTGAGGAGCCGGGCTCGGGCCTGGTCGTGCGGGGAGGGAGCAAGCCCTTCATGTGGCCTGTCCAACAATCTGGTTCTTGGCATATAGAGCTGCAAAGTTGCACACTGTGCATAGATCGCCACCTAGTGTTGAGCCCAGATGTTTGCAGTTTGTTGTTTTCCTGAAAAGTTCTTTGAAAGTCACGAGATAGGCGACTCCTCCCTTGGACCACATTGCGCATGGGCATCGGCTCCATCCCCAGATTGTTTTTCGCCATTAGGGAAATGATGGAGCTTTGCAAGAAAAAGGAAGGATGCCCATGTAATTTGTATCTAATTAAGATAATACTGGAACAGACAAGGGTAGCCGGGTGGGCGTGTGCAACTCTGCAGCTCTACATGCCAAGAACAGATGCATACTGGTAAGTAGCATTTTCCGTTCGAGGCATATGAGCTGCAGATTACACACTGTGCATAAATTGTATAGCAGTACCCACTCTTAGCGGCGACCACCCCTATCTGTTGCAGTAGTTTGGAATAATGTTTTGAGAACAGCCTGGCCCACATTAGCTTGTTGCGTGGTTTGCACATCTACTCAATAGTGTTTTGTGAATGTGTGCGGTGTAGACCATGTAGTTGCTCTGCAGAGGTCATCTAGGGGAATGTTCCCTAGAAATGCCATTGAAGCCCCTATTTTTCTTGTAGAGTGGGCTTTAGGAGGAACAGATAACATACGTTAGCTTTGTGGTAACACATCTGTATGCATTTGACAATCCATCTAGCTATCCCCGATTTTGAAATGGGATTACCTTTGTGTGGTGGTGAGAAAGACACAAAAAGTTGTTTTGTCTTACGAAAGGGTTGTGTCTTCTATGTAGTATAGCAATACTCTTTTGACATCCAATGTGTGAAGAGCTCTTTCTGGTACTGTCTGTGGTTGCGAGAAGAAAACGGGCAGTTCCACAGATTGATTGAGATGGAAGGTAGAAATGACTTTGGGCAAGAATTTTGGATTAGTACACAGAACTACCTTATTGTGACGCATTTGCAAGAAGGGTTCTTGAATGGTTAGTGCCTGTAGTTCACTAACTCTCCGCAGAGAAGTAATAGCTACTAGGAATGCAACCTTCCACGTTAAAAATTGTAGTTCACATTTGTCTAACGTTTAAATTCCACCTAGGTGAAGGTGGTACTCTGGGAGGAATTATTCTTTTAAGGCCTTCCATAAAGGCTTTAATGGCAGGCACTCTGAATAGAGATAGATAGATGTCTGTTTTGCAGATATGCTGCTATTGCAGTAAGATGTAGTCTAATAGACGTATAGGCTAAGTTACATCTTTGGAGATGCAGTAAATATCCTACGATGTGTTGAATAGACACATCTAGAGGATTAATATTGTTGTTGTGACAATATATTACAAATCGTTTCCACTTGGCTGCATAACATGCCCTAGTAGTTGGACGTCTAGCTTCTTTTATGACATTCATGCAGTCTGGAGGAAGGTTCACATATCCAAATTCTAGAATTTCAGGAGCCAGATCGCAAGGATGAGCTGAGCTGGGTCTGGGTGTCTGATCTCTCCACGGTTTTGTGTTAAGAGGTGTATAGAGAGGTGCAGGTTTTGGTGCGGTACTACGGACAGTTGTAGCAGTGAAGTGTACAACAGCTGTCTGGCCCACATTGGAGCAACTAGGATGAGGGTCAGAGAATGCTGCTGTAGTTTGCGTACTACTAATGGCATGAGTGGTAGAGGTGGAAAAGTGTATGCAAATCTGTTTGACCAGTTCATCCATATCGCATTACCTTTGGACAGTGGGTGCGGATATCTGGCGGCGAAGCTTGGGCATTTGGTGTTTTCGTGGGTGGCAAATAGATCTATCTGAGGTTGTCCCCACATCTGAAAGAATGGCTGAAGAATTTGCATATGAAGTTCCCACTCGTGGGTCTGTTGTGTTTGACAACTTAACAGATCCGCTATGGTATTTTGTACTCCTGGAACATTCTGGGCTAGGTGGAATATGTTTTGAGCTATAGCCCACTGCCATATGTCCTGTGCTAGTTGAGTCCTGCAGGGAGTGGGTGCCTCCCTGCTTCTGTATGTAATACATGGCTGTCATGTTGTTTGTGCGGACTAACACAGCTTTGTTTGATACTTGTTTTTGGAAAGCTTTCAGTGCTAGGAATATAGCTAGTAACTCCAGATGATTGATGTGGAGTAACTTTTGTTACGGTGTCCACCTGCCTTGCATGGTGTGTTGCAGTAGGTGGGTTACCCAGCCAGAGAGCGATGCGTCCGCAGTCAAGATAATCTGAGGAACTGGCTCTAGGAACGGTCGTTCCTTTGGAAAGGTTTTTGGTGTTCCACCACTGCAGAGAGTGATGAGTTCGACCGTCTACCAACACTAGGTCTGTCAATTGACCTTGAGCCTGGTTCCATTGACGTGATAAGCATTCTTGTAGCGGACACATTTGAAGTCTTGCATGGGGCACTATGAAAATGCAAGAGGCCATCATCCCTATGAGTTGCATTAACACTTTTGCTGGAAGGGAGTGTTGTAGCTAAAACTTTGTTAGAAGAGTTTGCATGCTGGCTATCCTCGCTGGAGTGGGATAAGCTAGCGCTTTTGAGGTGTTTATTGTGGCACCGAGGTACTTTTGTACTTTGGATGGTTGTAGATGGGACTTGGCGTGGTTTATTGTGAACCCCAAGTCGTGAAACAGTTGTATGATGGCATGAGTGTGTTTCACGCATTGGTTGTATGAGCTGGCTTTTATGAGCCAGTCTTCGAGGTACGGGAAGACATGGATGTGCTGTCTTCGTAAATGCGCTGCCACTACTGCTAAGCACTTGGTGAATACTCTTGGTGCTGTTGTGACTCCGAATGGAGTACTTTGAATTGATAGTTTTGCCCGTCTATTACAAATCTGCGATACTTCCTGTGAGCCTTGTGAATGGGAATGTGGAAGTATGCGTCCTTGAGATCTAAAGCAGCAAGGAAGTCATTTTGTGACAGAAGCGGAAGGACTTGTTGAAGTGTGACCATGTGAAAATGGTCTGACTGTATGTATATGTTTAGTGGCCTGAGGTCTAGAATAGGCCTTAGAGAGCCGTCCTTCTTTGGAATTAGAAAATATAGAGAGTAAACCCCCTTGTTCTGTTGGTGCAGGGGAACTGGTTCTATTGCACTTTTTTGTAGCAGAGATTCTACTTCTTGCTTTAACAGTGATTGATGTTCTTGTGACATTGGACGCTGTTTGGGTGGTATGTTTGGGGGGGTAGATGTTAGTTCTAGACAGTACCTGACTGAATAATTTGTCGCACCCACCTGTCTGATGTGATGTTGGTCCAGGCAGGAAGGAATTGCTGCAGTCTTCCCCCCACAGGAGAGGAATGTTGGGGGGGAAGGGGAGGAAAGTCATTGGGTAGGGGTAGAGGCAGAGCGGAAGTCGTTGGTTTAGCCTCTGCCTTTGTTGTTGTTACCCCTGTAACCCCCTCTCTGGTACCCCTTAGTGAATGTGGATTGGCTAGGGGTTTTGTAAGAAGTGGAGGGACTTTCTGAGGACTAGCCTCTAGTATTGCCTCTGTATGATGAGCGACGAAAAGAACGTTTGGGAGCTTGCTGCTGCAAGGCTCCCATAGACTTTGCTGTATCGGTGTCTTTTTTCATCTTTTCCAAAGACACATCAACATTTGGGCCAAATAAATGTGTCTCATCAAATGGCTGATTAAGGATGGAGTTTTGTACCTCAGGTTTAAAACCTGAGATATGTAGCCAAGCATGTTTACGTAGAAGGGTGCTGGTATTGATTGCCCTTGAGGCGGTATCTGCAGCATCTAGGGCACAACGAATGGAAGTATTAGTAATATTTTTACCTTCCTGTAGAAGTTCATTGGCCCTATTTTTGTATTTGTCTGGTAGATGCTGCATTATGGACTCTAGTTCATCATAATGTGCCCAGCCATATCTGGCCAGCTACGCTTGGGTGTTGGCAATGCGCCAGATATTAGCTGCTTGTGACGCTGTTCTTTTACCAAAGGCGTGAAGTAGCTTGGATTCTTTGTCTGGTGGTGAGGGCTCACCTGATGTCTGAGAATTAGACACTACTAAAGAGTCTAATGGTGCTGGTCCTTTAATATAGACTGGCTCTGTAGGGGCAGCTTTATATTTTTTCTCAATGCGAGGATTGAGGACCCTAGCACTGACAGGGTCTTTAAAAACCTCTATTGTGTGTTTGATTACACCCTTAACCATTGGTAAAATGGCAGTAGACCTTTCTGTGTTATCAAAAGTGTCTAGTAGGAAATATTCCTCCACCGCATCGGTGTGTAAGTCCACCTCGTGATATTGGGCAGCTCTTTGGACTAGTAGGTTAAAACCTATAGTGTCCTCTGGTGGGGAAGGTCTAGAAGGGTATATATCGTCTTGTGGGACATAAGGCACATCAGGGGTGTTGTAATCATTCCATTGATTAGGTGACTGAGGGGGACTATTGGTCCATGTTGGGTCATGTGCACCCCCACCTGTGTCATCAGAGTCTGTGTCTACATCATCATCTGGATTAGGGGATGGTGTAGGTGAATGGTGAGGTGGAGGAGGTGTAGGAGGAGGAACAGTCTGGGGAGGTGGTGGAGAAGGCACCCTTAATGGAGAGGTTGCAATGTCTCTTTTCTTTGGAGGAGGAGGAGGAGGTGTTTGCGCATCAAGTGGTCTCTTCTTGGAACTGAGAGTCAATTGACCAGTCTTAGGATGCTTTACAAGAGTTTTTTGGTTAGGATCAGGTGTGAAAATAGGGCAGATCCTTCGGCGTCGAGGTTTTCGGCTCAGTAGGTTTTTTCGGCACCGAGTCGGTAGCTGGTTTTGGTTTAGAAGTGTGCCTTTTTGAAATGTCCTTTAAAGGAACCTGTTTCTTCGGTTCCGGGTGTTTTTTCGGTTCCGAAGCGTGTTCTTGAGCTTTGGGTGGATTTTTAGTCGGCTCCGAATGCGGTTTCAGCATTGATGAGCCACTGCCAGTCTTCGGCGCCGTATGCTTAGGTGTTGGATCAACGGTTGGCATGGTTGAGGAAGATGGCTTTTTCTTCGGTGTCGGTATAGGAGCGGCACCGGGGATAGGCTGGCTCTAGCCCGAGCCGCCTGAAGGCTTAATGGGCTTCTTTGCCGGGCCCGAAGGCGGGGCGTGGGAAGCAGTCTCTCGGTGTACACCCGGGCCCGAAGTTGAGGGTGTGCCCCAAGCCTTTTTAGAGGGTATCAAGGAAGGGTTGGGGTCGACGAACTTACTTACGACCCGTTGAGTTGGAGTGACTTCTTCGACGTCGGAGTCTTGGGCGTCTGAGGATGCAAATGCTACTTACCAGTATGCATCTGTTCTTGGCATGTAGGGCTGCTGACATTCATATCTGTGCATAGTCCGCCACCTAGTGTTGGGTCCGGATGATTGCACATTGTTGTCCTGGAAGAGTCTTCGAAGTATCACGAGATAGGTGGCTCCTCCCCTGGACTACAGTGCGCATGGGCATCGCCTCCATCCCCAGATTGTTTTTAGCCATTGGCAGAGATGGAGTGAAGAATGTGAGTGATGACCATGCTATGAGCATATGTGTTTATATGAATAAATACTGCAGCTGCTACAGGCGCCGGGGAGGAGGGCGGGCGATATGAATGTCAGCAGCCCTACATGCCAAGAACAGATGCATACTGGTAAGTAGCATTTGCAGTTCGAGGCATGTGGGCTGCTGAATTCATATCTGTGCATAGAATACATAGCAGTCCCTCCATTAACGGCGGCCGCCCGTGCCAGCTGCAGCAGTCTGAAAAAGCATTTTTAGAACAGCCTGACCAACAGCTGCCTGCTGTTTGGAATGCACGTCTACACAGTAGTGCTTAGTGAAAGTATGTGTGGTAGACCATGTGGCTGCTCTACAGATGTCTTCTAAGGGAATGTTACCTAGGAAAGCCATAGAGGCCCCCAACTTCCTAGTGGAGTGGGCCCTCGGTGGGATAGTGAGAGTGCGCTTAGCTTTAGCGTAACAGATCTGAATGCACTTTACTATCCATCTAGCAATCCCCGCTTTGGAGATAGCGTTTCCCTTGTGTTGTGTGGCAAAAGCAACAAAAAGTTGTTTGGTTTTGCGGAAATCTTTTGTCCTGTCCACATAGTACATCAAGGCCCTTTTCACATCAAGAGTGTGGAGCATGCGCTCCGCCAGCGTCTCTGGGTTTTGGAAAAACACCGGCAATTCAATTGTTTGGTTTATGTGGAATTGTGAGACCACTTTGGGTAAGAATTTAGGGTTAGTGCGGAGCACCACCCTGTTAGCATGTACCTGGAAGAAAGGTTCTTGGATGGTGAGCGCCTGCAGTTCGCTAACCCTCCGTAGCGATGTAATTGCTACTAAGAACGCAACCTTCCAAGTTAAAAACTGGAGCTCACAAGAGTGCAGTGGCTCAAAGGGAGGACCCATCAGCCTTGTAAGAACCACATTGAGGTTCCATTCTGGAGCTGGTGGAGTCCTTGGTGGAATGACCCTTTTGAGTCCTTCCAGAAAAGCCTTGATAGCAGGGACCTTAAAGAGTGACAGGTGCTGCCTATTCTGGAGGTATGCCGCCATAGCAGACAGGTGAATGCGGATGGAAGAGTACGCTAGATTACATCGATACAGGTGAAAAAGGTAACATATGATGTTTTGAATGGAAGCATCTAGCGGGTCAATGTTGTGGTTCACACAGTAGATGACAAACCTCTTCCATTTAGCCGCATAACAAGCTCTAGTAGTGGGCTTCCTTGCCTCCCGAATGATGTCCATGCAATCGGGAGGAAGATTGAGGTAGCCAAACTCTAGGACTTCAGGAGCCAGATCGCCAGGTTGAGCTGTTGCGGATCTGGGTGCTGAATGTCGCCATGGCTCTGCGTCAGAAGGCTGGGAGTGAGATGAAGCCTTTGATGCGGTACCACGGAGAGTTCCAGAAACGTGGTGTACCATGGTTGGCGAGCCCACGTTGGAGCAACCAGGATGAGCGTCATCGAGTGTTGCCTGAGCTTGCGTGCCACCAGCGGTATCAGAGGTGCTGGGGGAAAAGCGTACGCAAATCTGCCTGACCAGTTCATCCACATCGCATTGCCCTGTGATTGGGGGTGTGGGAACCTGGCGGCGAAGCTTTGGCATTTTGCGTTCTCCTTTGTGGCGAACAGGTCTATCTCTGGATGACCCCACATTTGGAAGTACGGTTGGAGTACTGATGGATGTATCTCCCACTCGTGCATCTGATGGCTGTGCCTGCTGAGCAGATCTGCCATCTGATTGTCCTTGCCCGGGAGGTGTTCTGCCATGAGGAAGATGTTCCTCTGAATGGCCCACTTCCACATGCTCTGAGCCAGATGAGACAGCTGTGGAGAGTGTGTACCTCCCTGCTTCTGGATGTAGTACATGGCCGTCATGTTGTCCGTCCGGATCAACACGACCTTGTTGCACAGATGTACTTTGAACGCCTTTAAGGCCATGAAGATTGCCATCAGTTCCAACACATTGATGTGCATCTTCCTTTGCTGTAGTGTCCATAGTCCCTGCACAGTGTAATGGAGTACATGCGCTCCCCATCCCTGGAGAGAGGCGTCCGTCGTCAGGATAATCTGTGGGACAGGCTCTTGGAATGGTCGGCCCTTGCAAAGGTTTTGTGGATTCCACCAATGCAGAGAGTTGTATGCCCGACCGCTCACCAACACTAGGTCTGTCAGTTGCCCATGAGCCTGAGTCCACTGACGTGCTAGGCACTCCTGAAGCGGACGCATATGTAGTCTCGCGTGCGGGACAATGGAGATGCAGGAGGCCATCATGCCTATCAACTGCATGAACACCTTTGCTGGAAGCGAGTGTTGGGGTCTGAATCGTTGGATCCGCGCCTGGATACTGGCGATTCTCACTGAATTCGGCTGCGCAGTGGCTGCCAGAGTGTCGATTGTCGCGCCCAGATACTGACGCACGTGGGCGGGCTGGAGATGGGACTTTGGGTAGTTCAGAGAGAATCCCAGATCGTGCAGGAGGTGAATGGTGCGTGACACGTGGTCTACGCACTGCTGTTCTGTTTTTGCTTGAATGAGCCAGTCGTCCAGGTATGGAAAGACGTGGACGTGCTGGCCACGGAGATGCGCCGCCACAGTCGCTAGGCATTTTGTAAACACCCTTGGTGCCGTGGTGACCCCGAACGGCAGGACTCTGAACTGGTAATGCTGGTCTAAGATCGTGAATCTGAGATACTTCCTGTGGGAAGGATGCAGGGGAATATGAAAATAGGCATCCTTCAGATCCAGCGTAGCCAGAAAGTCCCCCTGTTGAAGCAGGGGAAGCACCTGCTGCAACGTGAGCATATGGAAGTGCTCCGAGAGGATGTACCAGTTCAGGGGCCTGAGGTCCAGGATCGGTCTGAGTGATCCGTCCTTTTTGGGGATCAAAAAATACAGGGAGTAAACCCCTGTTCCCCGCTCTTGCAATGGAACGAGCTCTATCGCCCCTTTTTGCAGCATGACTAGAACTTCTTGCTGCAACAAGGTCAAGTGCTCGCCGGACATAGCACGGCTTCTTGGCGGTATGTCCGGTGGAATGGACGTAAGCTCTAGACAGTACCCGTACTGGATAAGAGACCTCACCCACCTGTCCGTGGTGATGGACCTCCACGCCGGCAGGAACTGCTGGAGTCTCCCCCCGACCGGTGTTGTGTGATCGGGGGGCAGTGACAAGACGTCACTGCTTGTTGGTGGTGGTGGACCTGGAGCCATTGTTTCCACGTCCCCTGCCTTTGATATTATTGCCTCTGTAACCACCTCTGCCCTTGTTGTTATACGAGGGCTGGGAGTTACCCTTGTAGTATTGTGTGGACTGGGATGCCTGTCCCCGTGAGGTGCCTTTTGAATTGGAGCGGCGAAAGGAACCACCCCGAAACTGCTGACTTTGTAAAGCCCCCATTGACTTGGCAGTTTCGGTATCTTTTTTCATCTTTTCTAGGGAGGCATCCACCTCAGGGCCAAACAGATGGTCAGGATTCACTGTTTGACTCAATATTGTGGTTTGGATGTCGGGTTTGAACCCCGAAATTCGAAGCCAGGCATGGCGTCTAAGTAACACACTTGTATTGATAGCTCTGGAGGCTGTGTCCGCCACATCTAGGGCACATTTGATGGATGCATTTGTAATGAGTTTACCCTCCTGAATGAGCATCTCTCCTGCCTCCTTGTATTGGTCAGGCAAGTGTTGCAGAATGGCCTCTAATGTGTCATAATGGGCCCTATCATAACGTGCTAGCAGAGCTTGGGTGTTAGAGATCCTCCAGATGTTAGCTGCCTGTGCAGCAATGCGTTTGCCTGAGGCCTCAAAGATCTTGGACTCTTTGTCTGGGGGAGGAGCGTCACCAGTAGTCTGAGAATTCGCCCTCTTCCGAGCGTTGGAAACAACCAGGGAGTCCAATGGCAAGTGTCCCTTGATATAAGTGGGATCCGTGGGCGCTGCTTTATATTTCCTGTCGATGCGAGGGTTGACCACCCGCGCCCGGGTGGGCTCTTTGAAAACCTCCGGGGCATGTTTCAGCACCCCTTTAAGCATCGGTAGCGTTTTGACTTGCTTTTCGGCTACCGAGAAGGTGTCGAATAAGAAGTCCGCATCCACGGGGTCCGAGTGCAGGTCGACGTCATGGTTCGCCGCAGCTCTCTCTATTAAAGCATTGAAGGCCGCCGAGTCCTCTGTCGGGGACGTCTTGGCGGCGAAAAGTTGAGTGTCCTGACCCGACTGCGGGTCTTCTGTGTCGCCTCCTGCAGCCCAAGGCACATGCTCCTCTTCCGGATCCGAGTACGCAGGATAGGTGTACTCGGCATCTTCCTCGTCCGCATCAGGCGCGGGGGAATGCGTCGGCGAGTGTTCCAAGGCCTGTGGGGATACAGGTTCCATCTGAGCCGAAGAGTCCGCAGAGTACTTCTTGTTCTTGAGCGGGATCTTAAAAGGTTCCAACGCCGGCTCCGACGTAATCTTTCGTTTGAGGAGCGACAATTTCCCGGTGTTGGCGTCGATGATTACCTCACGACGTTCCTCCACCGCAAGCGGCTGGAGCCGAAGCTTCGACACCACCAAGGCAGCTTTCGGCGTCAATACCTCCTTTGCGTGCCCGCCCTGTTTAGGCGCGAAGGCCTTCGGCGCCGACTTGGGTGGAAGGGTAAACCGAATGGGCGTTTGCTCTTTAGTAGGCTTAGGCGTGAGCGTAGGCACTACAGTGTCCTGAGCGGGAACCACAGTGGACTTTCGGATCCGCTGTAAGGATTCCCCCACTTTTTTCGTAAAGGCAGCCGAGGGCTGAACCGGCTCGAGCGACCCCTCATCTTCGAGAGCCTGATCGCCGGTAGGCTTCTTCTTCGGGGCCGACGCCCCATGTCAATGCGCGTCATCGCTGAATACAGATCAATTTGCTGCTGTGTGTCCATCGTTTTGTTGTCTGTGCCGGCTGAGCCCCTGTCTGAAGAAAGGGCTGTTTAGCGCTCACGTTCTAAAGCGCCTGGAGCGTTTGAAGCGCCACGGAGCTGTGCCTTTCTTTCACCTTGAGTGCACACACAGCTACAGCTCGCGTTTCCCGCTCCGCGGGAAACACTCGCATTCCGTAGTCGGCGGACTGCGACAGCAAAAGAACTCCAAGAACCACAAACCTCTTGGCCCCGGAGCACCACCCTGACACGCCCCCCTCACCTGCCGATAATTGAGGAGGAGGAACGCGCATCGCGGGACGCGCGCGGGCGACGCCGGGCTAAGCCCGGGCAAAGGGCGGGCCCTCTGTGGCCCTCAGAGGCCGAGGTAGGCTGGGCTGGGCCCACTTTCTTTCATTTAGTAATCAAAACACACCATCAGTCTATATAGCTGACGGATTCTTGGCATTGTGAACATGTACTCATTGGACCTGGCACATACAGCCTAACACGTGCATAGACTTTTATATAGTTTGAGTCAGTCCATTTCTAATTTTTTATTTTTGATTTCAATCTTCACAAATTTGAGTCTAACCATAAAACAATTGACTGGTAGCTGCAGAGTGCATTATGTCAGCTAGGAAATTACGTTCTGGAAGAACACTTGAAGGACGGCCAAATACATCAATAAGATCGAACCCCTTGCAAAACAAATACGCTAACAGCTTGCAGTTAAAGGGCCAAAGGCAACTAATGGAAATTTGGGAAAATTCGGCAAAAAAGGAAATGGAAAGATCTCTTCCAAAGGATGAGGGGTCGCTACCACAATTAGACTTTCCCTTTGAGTCTGATCTGTCTCAAGACTCAATCGCAAGGTTTCTTCCAATCTCTAAGGAGACAAGTACTATGCCAGCCTCTACTGACAGTGAGCTCCCTAAGTTGATACCATCAAAGCTAGAAGTAAAACAGCAAAATGAGAAGGTGGGACAGATGGAGCAGGATGCTGTGGAATTATCTATGTTGTCCAGTATTGATTTAGAACTCTGTGGTCGTTACATGGATGAGAGACAGGGGAACCAATCTGAACTGAACAAAACTCCCAACAAAATCCATCCACCTGGACTAACATTATATAGCAGTACTCCATCCATTGCACCCAACGACATTCCGTCTTTACAAAGTGAGATGAAATCTCCAAACCTCAACCTATCAGGGATTCGTGCTTATGTAGAGACCGAATACCCAAGAAATGAAAAACCGATCTCAGAATCCTTAATAGCGCTTGAGGACCTTTTGGCCTCTATATTACTGCTATTAGGAAGATTTGCTGTGAGTACTGACTGTATTATGGACTCAGTAACTGAGATTTTGAAAGTCCTAATGACAAAGCATATGGAGAATGGAAAAGTTATGTCTACTACTCCAGTAAAGCCTAATTCTGTGGAAGGTGATAACATGTTAAGAACAACTCCTGCGAACCCAATTACTGCGGAAGGCGATAACTTGTCAAGAGCAAATACTGTGGTTGGGCCAAAGCTCCAGGTAGAAGTACATGAGCAGGTCGAAACTTTAATACCATCCTCCACAATAAAGTTGAATGAGAAACAAAGAGACTCTATAGTGATGGATGAAAGCTCACGCCTCACATCTGATACAACATCAAAGAGTCAAATAAAGGAGGAAAATGGTTCTCTAGTGAACAACCAAACCACGGGAAATGCGTTATTCCCTATCTTTAGTCATGACACTAAGGGATTTAAAAAGGGTAAATGCAAAAAATATAAAGGAAAGAACAGGAAGCAAGTTCGCAAGTACACAAGAAGACGCCAAAGGCAAGTTATATTTCAACAACATGTAAATGAAGCTTTGGAGGAACTAGAAATCCCAGAAAACTCCATAGTAAACACTAATATGATAGTGGCAGAGGTTTGTGCCCCCACCTTGACTGTGAAAGACATTCCTGCTGCCAAAATTACTGAAGGAAGAGCCCCAAGTTCAGAGATTAACGAGTCAGAACCACGTGTACCACTAGAAGAAAAAATAAGTAAGGAGACTACGGTAATACGGTCACTTAATCCATCTGCTCCTATTTTTCAATTGCCTTTGGAAGTACCACTAGAACCAATTAATGTGCCACAAAAAGTCGCTCCAGTATGGGTAGATACACTAACATTGGACTTTTTGCCATTGTTTGACTTTGACCTAACTTTAAACAGGTCGTGGTTGCTTAACTGTCTTAAAGATATTGAAAGCTTAAAATTAATTCAGTCAAGTGACATAGATCTGGTCTCAATTATAACTTGTGAGAATGGTCAACGAGCAAGAGTCAAATTCTGCTCAAAAATAATTTCTAATATCATTATACAGCAAGCAGAAGCTTTTCAATGTCGAGGTATAGATGTATTACCATTTATTAGTTTCTGTTATAGAGAAGGACCAACTAGCTTGGGTATTAAGCAAAATGTCTTGTCTGCTAGTAATAAGGATTTAAAAATCTGTGTATCAAGGGGAAAGCGTATGGTGTCTAAGATTCAAACATGTAATGAGAACGTGAACTCATCTCAATGTCATGACCCCCAGAAATGGAATTGGCTACCTGGAGCATTATCGAGTAATACATCGATGAGTAAATGCTTATTTCAGCATCTTTAACAGACAACTTAATATCATCTCTTGGAATGCTGCAGGTTTATACAATTCCCCTGAGAAATTGAACTATCTCCTTTCTCTAAATGCTGACATATTGTGTATCCAAGAAACATGGTGTAAAGATATACAATATGGGGGGAAAGACTATTTTGTTTTTGAGGCCCCAGCTACTCCATCCAATAGAGGTCATGCAAAAGGGGGACT
Organism: Lissotriton vulgaris; assembly: GCF_964263255.1. Lineage (NCBI taxonomy): Eukaryota > Metazoa > Chordata > Amphibia > Caudata > Salamandridae > Lissotriton > Lissotriton vulgaris. The sequence goes on from NC_141698.1 coordinate 98,060,821, forward strand.
TGTCTGTTTTTTATCTAATGCTTTCCAATGGCAATTCTCTCATCATGTTGATATTAGTAAACTCTTTCAAGTAATATCCATTAACAATCTAGCTTTAGAGGGTCCTCGAAAGTCACTGGTGGTTATTAATGCATATATACCTCCAGAACATAAATTTAATGCTGTTTTAAAGCGAATGTTCTTATATATAAAACAGTTGATAGAGGGGCCTGTCCCTCCATATATTCTTCTCATGGGTGACCTGAATTGTAAAGTCTCCAACATAAGCCTAGAGCTATTTAGAAATAAGACAAAGGAAGAAGCGTATAACATACCTCAATCTCTTTTTCCTAATAAAATAAAAACTAACAAAAGAGGAAAGATCTTATTAGAGGAAATAAGCTTGGTAGAGGGGCTTATAGTAAATGGCAGAATGCCCTCTGATGTCCCAGCTAAGTTCACACATGGGTCTTACAAAGGTGAATCTATTTTAGATTATGTCATCACAGACTATGAAACGTACTCTTTTATTCAGGATATTGTGATTTCTAACTCTACATTGAGTGATCATAAAATTATTAATACAACAATTTCTCTCCAACCCCCCGCGGCTGAGTCCTGGTCTTTGAGTAATACAGGATTTAATATTAAGTGTAATGGAGGCAGATGTTTCTGGGATTCTAGATCCCTAAAGAATGTTCAAAGTATTCTTGCCCAAACCATATTGGAACTAGAGGAATGGCAAGGTTCAGAACTCCTTCAGTTTGAATTACTATCACAGAAACTAAGAAGGATGGCAAAGATGAATAGTAACCCTAAAAACCTTCCACGCCCTCCGCCTCCATTGCTATCCTTAAATAAGGAAGTAAATAAACTCGTTAGGCAACATTACCTAAATAGAACTGGAGAAAACGAACGAAACTTAGCCCTACTCAAAAGAAGAAGGAACAGATTGAAAAATAAATTAAAGAAAGAAAAAGAAGACAAGTTATGGATACGGTTAAGAGAGGCATCTGTCAATAATAACTCAAGAGACTTCTGGTCTGTAATAGGAAAAGGATGTGGAACGAGAACTCTTCCGACTCCAGTTTCTATAGCAGAGGAAGTATGGATGACATTTATCTCTAATCTTTACGCTTCCAATAGAGTGGAAGATAATAATTTGGAATCTATCCTGAATAAAGATGATAATATAGATCTTCCTACTGAAGATTCTATAGCAGCTGTGATAAGAAGTATGCGCTGTTCCGGAGCCATGGGCCCGGACGAATTGCCCATGACCATGATAAAGCAGGATGTTATTCTATGGAGTAAGATATTACTCCCACTGTTTCGGAGATGTTTTATTACTAAATTAGTCCCCAATTCTTGGAGGGGTAGTATTCTGATTCCCATATTCAAAAAGGGAGAACGGGATAACCCTAAGAATTATCGCTTAATTGCACTTTTAGATTCAATAGGAAAAATCTTCGCAAAATGTGTTCTATTATTAATTATGAAATGGATAGACGTAAATGATATTTTACCTATGCAGCAAACTGGCTTCCGCAAAGAGCATGGAACCCTGGATAATTTAACTGCCTTACAGGTGCTTGTAGACAAATATGTTCGAGTTAGAAGAGGCGGAATATATGTGGCATTCATTGATTTTTCAACCGCGTTTGATAAGGTAGATCGGTCAATGCTATGGAAAAAACTTGCCACAATGGGTATGCCAGCATATTTGTTAGAATTGGTAAAATCCCTTCACACCAACACATGGTGCAAGCTGCTACTAGGTGGGGAAAGGGGGCTTTCCCAATCAATCCCTTCCCCGAATGGATTAAAACAAGGATGTATACTAGCCCCTATTCTGTTCTCCCTATATACAGCTGACCTACCGTCCCAAATAACATCCAGTGGAGGAAAAGCCCCAAAAATTGGGGGAGTACCGATATCTGTTTTAATGTATGCAGACGACATACTTGTTCTTGACTTAACTCCGAAGGGCCTGTCAAATCGCCTGCATGCATTATCACTTTTCGCAGAAAAACACTTTATGAAGATCAATGCTACTAAAAGCAAGATTATGTGTATTTTCGGTAAGAAAAAATGCAGGTCTGCAAGCTACAACTGGATATTGGGAGGACAGAAATTAGAGGTAGTTAAAACCTACACCTTTTTAGGGAAAATAATTACAGCAAACATAAGTGAGACTGCCCATATAGAGCACAATTCTCGTAAAGCGTTGTCACATGGGATGGGATTGTCCTCTTTGTATAATGCTACAGGGAAGAGACACTTTAAATTATTCCTTGATGTGTTTAAAGCCAAGATACCTGCCACTCTCCTTTATGGGATTGAATTAGTGGATATAAAACATTGGGGATTTGTGTCGAAAGTAGAAGGAAAGATCTTAAGGAAAATATCAACTCTAAATACGGCCTGCTCCGATAGCTCATGCAGGCTAGAATTTGGTTTGAGAAGCGGTTGGGTGCAGGGGCTGATTGCCCTTGTAAGATGGGTAGCCTGTCTGGTTAGAGGAAAAAATGGTTCCCTGAGAGAAGCGATTAAAAGAGAACTTTTGGGGGATCTCAATGACTTCTCTTTACTGGTAAAAAACTTTAGAATGGCTGTTGATCTACTAGAGTTGGATGCAAATATCTTGTTCTCATTAGACCCCGTTGAACTTAAGACGAAATTAAAAAATGCATCCTGGGAACTATGTTATAAACTAGATTGGATAGCCCAAACAAAGAAAAAAGATAGACAATCTTTGTTAAATACATACTTGTTTAAACAGCCCCAACAATATCTCATCTGGAACATCCCTCATAGAATCAGAAGGTTATGGTTTTTATTGAGACAAGATCTGCTTCCTTTAAATTCTCTTCATGCAAAATGGTACGGTGTGTCTCCTGTATGTAATTTCTGCCATAATGATGTACAGAATCGCAATCATGTTTTGTTTGTATGTAAGGTATTGCGTCCTTTTCGCCTCAAATGGCTAAAACCAATTTGTCTACAGCTAGGAATTTTAAATGTATATACTTTCCTCCATGCACTTTATAGCCCACCTAATGAAATGTTTTGCTACAGAATTTTTAACTTTTTTAAATGCTTTTTAGATATTTATTAATAATGCACGCAGAATGGCTGAGGACTGCGAGACTAATGACTGTATGTTCTACATCGCTTTTTCTAGACAGTAAGGTGTTATTTTGTTGACTCTTTTATGTGATGTATATTGTATGCTTTATTTTATGTGGCCCTCATTGAGAGCCAAAAACATAATAAACTTTGAATTGAATTGCGCGTCATCGCCCTGACGCTTCCTTGGAGCCGTCTTCGGGTCCACGACCCCTTTCGGCGCCGACGCAGCCGCGTCGGAGGCCTTCACCTTCGGCGCCGACCCAGAGGGCTTCGGGTCGGCCATTGTGGCGTGGCTCTTCAAGTCAGCCATTTTGGTTTTCTTGGAAGTTGACGCCTCCAGAACCTTCTTTACCAACGCAACTTTCAGTTTCGGTTTCGCATCCGAGGGTGCGTGACCAGTTGGCTTCACTTTCGTTTTCTTCAAACCAAGTGATGGCTTAGAAATGTCCGTGACCGGGCCCGGAGGCGGGGACGTAGGACTCATAGTTAGATCTTGGGTAAGGCCCGAAGGCGATCCCTCGACCTGGGCCGTATGAAGGGGAATAACCCCTGAGTCTGTTTGGGGATGCTCCTCCTCCGAGCTATCTCCCATCGTGGCACAAGCCTGATCGTCGTCCCCTACCTCGTCGGAGACTTCGTCATAGTCCTCCTCACCCGCGTCGTAGGTCTCCTCCTCGGACGCGGGCCAGAGTCCGACCCTCGCACGTCGTCTTCTCCCTCGACAGATTCCTGGAAAATGTCATCTGGTGGGGGTGCCGAAGCCGATAATTGAGCCTGGAGCCGATTGGCCCGGCGAATCTTTAAAGTCTTCTTGCTTCGGAATTTCGAACACGCCATGCAGGTGTCTTCGCGGTGATCCGGTGACAAGCAGGTATTGCACACAGGGTGCACGTCGAGGTGTGAATATTTAGAGTGACACAGCGGACACTTTTTGAATGGAGTCCGCTCCATAGCAAAGGGTGTAGTGTAGGCCCGTCCGCGCCGAAAGCACGTGGAAGGGCAGTAAGAGATCGGAGCTGAGAGTCAGAAAGAAACCCGTACGCAACTATACCGACGCCCAGCCTAAAGACCTTTTGGTCTCGAGTATAAGTAGAACAACTATCGGTTCCGACAGAGGGAACCGAAACACAACCGAACCCAATGGCGGAAAAAAACAATCTGGGGATGGAGGCGATGCCCATGCGCACTGTAGTCCAGGGGAGGAGCCACCTATCTCGTGATACTTCGAAGACTCTTCCAGGACAACAATGTGCAATCATCCGGACCCAACACTAGGTGGCGGACTATGCACAGATATGAATTCAGCAGCCCACATGCCTCGAACGCTGGTATTCTCTACAGTGTGCTGGTGTTCTGGCACGTTGACGCCCTCTTCGAAGATGTAGTCGGGGATCGAAGCTGACGAGCGACCCATTGTTCTCCGAGCTCATCGGTCCCAGATAGTCTTCTTGGAGCGGAAGGAGGCACAAGCGGAACAGTCTTTGGCCTCGTGCTCCGGTGAGAGGCAAAGGTTGCACACTTCATGTAGGTCGGTGTGGGGAAACTTCGACCCACATTGAGGACACTTTTTAAATGGCATCCTTTCCATGAGCCAGAAAGTAAGGCCTAGGTAGGCCCGAAAGCCTTCGTTGACGACCGGAATCGAAGACTTCAAAGTGGTGAAGAATCGCGTCGATGTGCAGCTCGATCGAAACAATACCGTCGAGCTGGGTGAGGATTGTGCACCGAAGGAAATTCGGTTCCAAACCGGAGCGCAGGAAACATATCCGAGCCTGATGGCGGAAAAAAACAATCTGGGGATGGAGCCGATGCCCATGCGCAATGTGGTCCAAAGGAGGAGTCATCTATCTCATGACTTCCAAAGAACTTTTCAAGGCAACAACAAACTGCAAACATCCGGGCCCAACACTAGGTGGCGATCTATGCACAGTGTGCAATCTGCAGCTCATATGCCTCGAACTTATATTTACTCAAACATCTCCTATTGGTAAACCCACATTGACGCCGGTGTTGGATTAGCCAATACATGCACCCAGAGGGTACCTTAGAGATGCTCCCTGAAACCTACCAGCCTCTGGTGTCCTTGCTGACTGGTTTCTGCAAGTCTACCACCCGAGACACTGTTTCTTACTTCCTAGGGTAACAGCCTCTGCTCTCAGGAGACACAAAACAAAAGCCTGTCTGGTAAGAGGGTGTAACACCCCTCCCACAGGATGACCTGCTGATTAGCCTTTTTTGGGCAGAAGCGAAATCTGGCTCTGCCTCAAAGAAGCCAACCCCTTTGTACACTGCCCTCTTGGCACCTGGACAGGCGGGAAAATTAACTAGTTAGGTAGGCGTGCCACCTCCAGGCTAGTACAACCCTAAGGTGGGCTACTGTGAGGTGGACACTATTTTTTAGAAGTAGCCATCTTTGTGGTTCCCGCAGGAAGTGGTCATATAGGGGGCGTAGAGACTCCATGGGTCAGTGGCTCATTGGCTACCACCCTACACTTCCCTAGAACCCCTAAATTTAGGGGAGCCAATAGCACCAGAGAAGCAGATCCTGAGGACCTAAGAAGAGAGAGGACACCGAAGAGCCACAAAAGCAGAGAGAAGAGAAGCTGCAGCTGACCTGGTACCAGCTTCGTCAGCCTGTCTGCATCCCTTGTCAAATACTGCACGAAAGGAGACTCGTCCAGCAGCTGTTAACTCCAGAAACTTGGGAGGAATGCCTGCCTTTGATAAAGAAACAAGACCTCTCATGGGATAGCGGAACTGTTTCCTGCATCTCACAGCAACTCCAAAAGAAAGGACTCTGAGGCCTCCGGAAATGCCAAAACCTGACACCTGAAGGCACCCCTGCGCCCCTCGCCTCTGGTCTGAGTTGAAGTGGGCCACCACTGTCAACAAAGTTCCTTAGCCCTCCAGAGTTCGAGTCCATTGTGGTCTCACCCCTCGTCAACTCCCCGATGCCGCCAGCTACCTCAGCGCGCAGCCCCGGGCCATGGAAAAGGTGTCCCAATGTCCCCGAGCATTGCAAGCCTTGAACCTCCCCTTGTTGGTTCACTCCGACTGGCCTTCCAGCCAGAGCCTGCACCCTCTTTTCACAGTGAACGATCTCCATAGAAACGTTTTGGGCTCACAACGCTGTATAGGAAGCCTGCACTAGGCTGCCCTTGTGCCGCTGGTGGTGTACTGTTGATGTTGCCTTAGACCTTATCCTCCACTCACCTTAACACCTGGAGATTTGTCTTCTAAGTCGCTGTACTATACCTGTTTGCAGAACTTGTTCATCCTTCCATAGGATAACATTGCAGAACTCTGAAATTGCACTGTGCCCACTTTTAAAAGGCTAAACTATTTATATTTAAAAACCTACTTACCTGAACAAATTTCCTAAAATGCTTAAAGATACATGCCCACATGCATCAAGGTAAATTGCATTCGCAAACTGTGCAAATCGCAAAATTCGGCCGTTTGCAAATGCAATTTCCTTTTTTGGGATGCATCATGTTTTTTTATTTTTTCACAATTTAAGGAATCGCAATTATATTGCAATTTCTTAAATTGCGATTGCATTTAAGAAATCGCAATTTGTGATTTCTTAAATGCAATGCATGAATATTTTTTTTTTGCGAATTCGCAAGTAGGAAGAGGTAAATTACCATGAAGTTGAACTTCAGGGTAATTTGCTAAAACTTTCAAAAATGCACTAAAGTGCATTTTTGAAAGTTTCATTTTACACACACACATGCCCTTGGGGCATGTGTGTGTGAAAAATGTTCTTAAAGTAAAATTTTAGGGGTGCAGGGGGGGGGGGGGTCCTTGGGACCCCCCCTGCACCCTTGAAATAGCATTCTCATTTTGCGATTCCTTAATTGCGAATCGCAAAATGAGAATGGCTTCCCATTCATTCCTATGGGCCTCTAGGCCCATAGGAATCAATGGGAAGGGATTCCTTAATTGTGATTCGCAAATTGTGAATCGCAATTATGGAAAATTAATGAATCGCAAAAAATATTGCAATTTCTTAATGCATAGCATTTTGCGATTTCTTAATTGCGATTCCTTAATTTTCGCAATTAAGAAATCGCAAAATGTAACAATGATGCATGTGGCCGACAGATACCAGCTATTTCTATAAATTGGTGTGGATCTCCTTCTTGAGTCGTGTGTGTTATTTATTGCTCATTGCGTGCATCTGCAAATGTCTTGCACTCCTTTGTTTTAAACCTACAGCTGCTCGACCACACAACCCCCTAATTGAGCAATTTGCGTTTGCATAGCAAGCCCCTGTCCAATCATAAGGGAACGCCTAGACTCTTTACACAGAATATCATTCTTGATATATTTCATATAAAGAGCCAGATTCCTACAACTATCCTCTCAAGTCTATCAGAGACCGGACAGTGGCAGACCGGTTCTTACTCTTAGACCCTTTAAGTTCAACCAGAACACTAAACAGGTGCTGCTGCCCTTGATGTCTAAGCCATGCCACATCGACTAAGAGGCAACTAGTTAGAAAATCTGGAAAACAGGTAATACAAGAGAGAAAGGGAAAACTTCATCTAAGTAAGCTCCTAGGAAATCTTTTATTTTGAAAACAATGCAGGCTTGTTAAAGAGTATTGGAAAGTGGAAATCCTTTGTAGGCCGCAAAAAGACCTCAGGACAGATCTGATCTAAAAATCTTAAAATAATAATGAGGAATTAATTTGTTCTAAATATAAGAAATCACTTTATAAATCAAAATCTACGAGCGCCCATGAGACTAATGTACTCACAGTATTACAAACCATTTCACTCCTTTCAATAAACAGACAACAGTGCTCTGTGCTCACCTTGCAGGTACTGCTCTCAGTGGCACCCTCACTGGTCAGGAGGATTTCGGGAACAGGTACAATAAGATCAGGCGCTTGCAGATAAAGCTGCAAGAGAAAGTTACGGCAGTGTTTCCCCATAGAGCTGCAAGAGAGGAAACCACAGTGTCAAGGGAAAGCATGGGGAATACTAAAAATAATCTTTATCATATAAGAAGTCACTTGTTATTTTATCAGAATAAGTACTTTGAGCAAAAAGTTCTCTAATGTACCCCCAACTAAAGCTCCTTAAGCCCTTAACATTCTCAGAATTAGGTTTTCAACAATAAGAGCATTCCCAGTACAACAAAATAAAAAAACAAATTTCTAAGACTTTTTCATTATTAAAAAAAAAAAGCAATCAACATTTCAAGTATAAGGCCATTAAATACAAATAGAAGGAATGCATTAATTTAATTTAGAAAACGGTTAACTTATTTAAAAAAAAAAAAAGTTTAAAGGTAAAAGGAATGACAAAATGTGTGCCACTTAGGAGTATCCATTTCATATTGTGTTAGTGGAACTCGCATATCGGCAAAGAAAAGTCCATCTGATTAATGTAAAATTAAGATCAATAGTTTAACCTAACTTGATATCCCTTGTTGCTTATCCCTTGTTTTATAGGAAGGAAGGTAAAGTTGTTTATCTATTGCAGGAGTTGAATCTGCAGGTATAATGCTTAGCTGAAGGATACTCTGAATTTTAAAAACTGATTTGGTCTAATGTTCTTAAAATGCCCAGTCTACGGCTGTTCTCAGCCTCTGTTTTTCATGTTTAGCATGAACACTGAGAAGGAAGACCCCAGAAAACAAACCATCACAAATTTTCTTTTTGGCCTTGATTTTGAGGCCAGAAAGCATTGCCAAACACCCTTTTCGGCACATAAGCTACCTGGTGAACTACGTATGGACGGTTGTAATTAAGTGTTTCAACAATGGCAAGCTCCTCAAAACTGCTCACATTTTCAGATATGTCCTCAACATCATGTCCCTGACAATTACCTGCAAGGTTTCTGCACTATTTCAGATTCTTCTTGTGAGCCTGAACATGCCTCCAAAGGCCTTTCTTCATCATGTATGTGGGAATCTCAGCTGTTACTTCACATATCAATACATCAGGAGCCATTACATTGTGGTAATTACTTAAAAAGAATTTTACTTTGAATCATTAATGAAAATATGTGTTTTCTTTAATAACATACATTTATGTATGTTTGTTTTAAAAATTAAAAACTGTAATACTTTTTAATGAAATTATTTTATTATACTGTTATATTTATTTTTAACTCTAGATTAACTTGAGTGATGGTCTGACCAAAAAAGAATGGAGTCACAACTTTTGTTAGAAAAGATGACAGAGTCCGCAGAACCAGTGTGTCTGGGAAGGTTGTGCATTATGGTTTAACACAAAGAGATCGAAGCTCATTCACCCACCATGACGAGGTGATGGCAATGAGGAACACTATCTTCATAGTAAGGGGCTGTAAGGGGTAGCTGTGAAGCAGCTCAAATGGAGTATATAGGAAACTGGCCTTTTGTTGCAGCTGTTCCCACACTTTCTGCCCCCTTTTTAGCTATTAGATACTAATTGTTTAGACTGACAGTGCACTGAGGCCTGTTAACCAGACCTCAGTGCGTCTTCTCTAGAACAAGGTGATGTCTAATTATTTTATAATTGGCTAAGGACCTTAGCACCCCTGTAAGTCCCTAGTAAATAGTATCCCAGGTACCTAGGGCATGGGCGTCAAAGAGGGTCCCTAAAGGCTGCAGCATATCTTATGCCACCCTTAGGAACTCGCATACAAATTCCCCACAGACTGCCATTGCAGGCTGCATGGCATGGTGCAAACCATATGTGAAAACATGATATGACAACCTCCTGTGTGCCATGCCAAAGTCACTGCATCTAATATATGTAAGTCACCCCTACAGCAGGCCTTTGAGCCCTAAGGCTGGTGCATTATATTTTATGTGGTGACATTATCTCCAAGAGCAGATATGCCCCTGTGACGTCCAGTTCTATTAGTAAATACTGCAAGCGAGCGGGGAACGTACTGGACACTGGTCAAAATGGGTTACCCAGCTACATGATGGCTTCACTGAAACCTAAGGTGTTTGGTATCAAACACATCATATAATTAAACCCACACTGATACCAGTGATGATTTTATTAATAAATACACCCAAAGATACCTTAGAGGTACCCTCTAAACCCAATTAGTCAACTATTGTGCTGGCTGACTGACTGGTTCAGTCCATCCTGCCACCACAGATGTGTCTGACCCTCTAAGAGATGAGAGCCTCCCTCTCAGAGGACAGAAACAATGCCTGCTGTGGCAGGAGGTGTTTGCACCTCCTCCTCCATCACCGCCGGGGATGCCTGGCTGCACCTTGGGGATGCCCAGTAAAGGGACCATCTCACAGGGAAAGCCAGGAAGAGGTACAGCGCTGGGACGCTTCCGGGTAACCATGCGCTCTATAAATCCAACATTCATTCATTCATTCATTCATTCCTAGCAGGATGACTGGTGATCTGCATATCAAGGCAGGAGGTTTCAAAGGCCTCTGCTGCTGCTGCCTTTGATATGCGATGCAACGCTTCCTCAGACAGGAGAAATGACATCCCCTGTCCTGGGCCCATTTGGCACTAGGGCAGGCAGGAAGGTTAGCTATGAAGGAGGCGTGGTGCACTGCCAGGCTGGCCACACCTCTCGGATGAAACGCCAGAAGTGAACACAAAGTTAGAAATGCCACCATCTTGTGTGTGGTAGAATTAGGAATTCTGGGACAGGGTGATGCCCACACCCCAAAGGAACTGGTCATTTAGGGGTTGTAGTGACCCCAGAGGTAAGGAGATCATTGGCTACTACCTCTCACTTCCTTAAACACCCTTAAATTGAGTATTTAGGGGGTCCCCTGATACCAGTACTTCAGATTTCGACGGACACAAAACAAGGTAATGGACAAAGAAGAATGCTGACCATTGTGAAAAGCACAACTGACTTGGCACCAGCCCTGCCAGCTGCACCCGACCCTCGCGGAGCAACCGACTCGTAAGTCGCTGTTAAGTGCCTGAACGCAGTACATGTTTTTCCCCCATAGGATAATCTTATCGCTCCCAAAAATTGCATTGTGTCAACTTTTGAAAACTGTAAAAATTCATAACTTGAAAAGTGCTTACCTGATTCTGATGATCTTGACATCTAAATTCATATAAAAGTAAGTGTTATTTTTATAAACTGGTTTGGGATTTATTTTGTGAGTGTGTTTCACTTACTGCCTTTGTGTGTGCAATAAATGCTTAGCACTACCCTCTGATATGCCTACCTCCTCGCCTACACTACCACAAAAGAGAGTGTTTGGGGTTTCATTTGTGCCTCTGTTTTCAGATTGCCAAATAAACTTATTGGAGTAGAGGAGTTACTCCCCTGCAACCGCAGACACCAAAGAAGCAAGACCTGGTCCACAGACCTGCAGGTCATCGGGACTACCAATGCAGCAACCACCTAGGAATAGGTAGCCATGCTCCTATAGGTCAGATCCGTCCTCCCTCCGAGTGAGAGGATGCTAGGTCTGACCAGAGGCGCACAACACCAATACATGGGGTACTGGACCTCTTGCAGCAAGCATGGCTTGTTCTGTCCAGTCTAAGGAAGACTGACCTGCACGTTGAGGGACTTCAGTGACAGTGAGGCCCACACAGAGTGGCCCAGCTGTCCGGTTTGCCCCTTTTCTGCAAAACCCAGCCAAAGAGTGAGTCCCTGACTGCTGACACCTCAAAGCACCTCTGCACCTGTGCCCCACAGCCCGATTCAGGGGGAGAGGACAGTGCCCACTGGGTCCCGAGACCCACAAGAGCCAAGCCTATCCTTGGGTCTAGCCAGACTGGATTTCCAGTCGCTGCCTGCAGCCTCTTTCTTCAGGCACCCTCCAACCGCATGCAACTCCAAAAGACATGACTGCACCGAGCCCCACTGCCCAAGGAGAAGTGGTCCAATGGTGTCGCTACGTGCAAACGCATCTCAAGGGTCAAGCCCCTCTGTGGGTTCCCCCAGACTGGTCCCCAGTTCCAGCTTGCAGCATCTTTCCCACCAAACCATTCCCCATTATAGTGAATGGCACACTCGACGCCGTAACACAACTCTGCACCCGGAAGTCGCAGAGATTCCCGAGGTGACCTGTTGGTGTGACCTTGGACCTAGTCCCATTCACCTTAAGTCCAGAAGAATAGTCACATAACTAGCTGTTAAGTGCCCGGAAGCAGTACATGTTTTCCCCTCTTATAAGAACATTACAGCGTCCAGAAATTGCACTGTCAACTTTCGAAAACTGTAAAAATTAATAACTCTAAAAGAACTTACCTGATTCCGAAGATCTTGTTAACTAAATTCATATAGAAGTATGTGTTTTTTTAATAAATTGGTGTCAAATTTCTTTATTGAGTGTGGTCTCACTTACTGCCTTTGTGTGTGCAATAAATGCTTAGCACTACACTCTAGCTGCTTAACAGCTCACCCACACTACTACAAAAGAGGGCATTTGGGGTGTCATTTGTGCCTCTGTAAACCAGTTGGAGTTTGCTTGGGCTATTTACCCTCATTTTGGTCCACTATATAAAGAGCCAGCTTCCTACAGAGATTACATTAAATAAGTGAGGGCCAGATTAAGGTCACATTGGGGCATCACAAAAGAAACATATGTTGTAGCCCTTCTCAAACGTTTACTTAAACAGGAGGGCAGATCTGGCAACAATAAGCTGGAACGGCTGATAGATAACCTTTAACAGTGCCCCCAAAAATCCCAAGTCTTGTCGGGCAAGGGAACAAAACAAATAACAGAATGTCAGATAACTTGGCCTGGAGGAGGTCAGTCCAGCATGTGCCACACCAAACCAAAACTTTGTCCCGATGACAATGGCTTATACCTTTTTCGTCGGGGGAGGCCTGGCTGCCAAGATGACCTCAACCATTTCTGGAAGAACAAAAAAGGCCGTCTGGAATTGTTGCAGTTTGCGAGATGAATTGAAAAGGCCCACAGAGCGTGCAGTAGCCCTACACTCCATAAACACTTTAAAGCGGAATTAGCCTTGTCCTCGAACAGGTGGGTTCTCGTCGAAGGGTTTCTACTTCTGTTGCGTGCTTATCTAGGTTCCTGATCGATACTGTGACCTTATGCCCCTATTCGGCTATAAAGCCATTTATTCCCTATATTGGCATAACCGTTCAAGTGCGATTTTCTGTAAAGTCATCTCTGGCCTCACACGAACAGAGCCACATTCCAGCATGACTCTCTGCTACTTCCTTTGCGACCAATTAGTGCAATGACAGAGCAGCAGTCACTATCTGATATTCCTAGATAACACTCCGAGTTCTTCAACAAGATAAAAACTCAGCAAACCTGGAAATCCCCGCTTGCTGTGTTTTGATTAGTAATGGAACTCTAATGAGCAACTGATAACTGCCACTTCCTAGTGACATCTTTAATTGACGTCTTATGTCCAGCAAACTTGCGTCAAACCCGGCACCTGTCAGGTATAAATATTACCAACGTTGCCTTAAGCAATGTGAGCTGCTAGGTGCTGTTGAGCTGCAAGCTACTGTTGCTGATGCCAGCTGCCTGCATGACCCTGTGTTGGTAAAAACTAGCACTCTGTCGCTGCAGCCTGCTATCCTGTGGTGGTGAAGCTACTGATTACCATTATCGCCGCTACAGCGCGACCTATGGTGCAGTACGCTTGAGGAGCCGTGCAGCCGTCCTCTGCGAAGACATCCAGCCCAGCTGCCCGCGGACGCTGTCACCCCTCCTTCCTCGACGCGCTGAGAGAAGCCGCTGCCTTTCTCGTGCAGAGAAATCCAGTCCCGGCGCTTCCAGTTTACCCTCGCAGGTGACTGGGATATCGAGAGAGACCCCTGAAGGAGATACCAATCCTCCATCATTCTATTCAGAGGTATGGTGTTGACTAAACCCTTAGACGAGAATTCTTGAAACAAACCTTGGCAAAACCAACTTAACTTAAAGCTACTTACTTACTCCCCTTTTCACGTGTTAGGCTTAGGTCAGGCACACTGGGGTAGGCTTAGTTAGAAGCACCAGTTGAGTATGTTAGCCTAATGTATATATGACTGTATATATGTTTCATTACTTTTAAACCATTGTATGGCTAAGAAACCATATCAATGCTTTTACAGTTCTATTTCGCATTACTTATCTTACTGTACGTACTTTTTATAATAACAGTTATTGCAATTGTGGCAATACATTTCTCTTGTACGAGAAGAAAGACTGTTCAATAAATGTTAACCCTTTATTGATACACGCCCGTCTCTCTATTCTCTACATATTGTGAAAGTAAACTGCACTAGACTGACTGAGTGAAATCTATGTCTATTGTTTCACACGACCCTAGAGATCGACTCTTGATCTGAGGAGCAAAGTTGTCATGTTGCACGGTTGTTGGAAAACTGAATCCCTTCTTGTCTGTGCCAAGGAAGCTGATCACTTCCTATGCAGAGAAGAAAGTTTCCAGTGACCTCTGAGCTAGTTGGTAACACAACCTAATTAAGTTTAGCATAGTCAGTGGAGACCTGGAATATAAGCAGTTCCACGTCGATACTACTGTTTATGTTATTCCAATGCGCAGGGCCTAGTGGGAAACTAGGAACTACACTACATGGCGCCCAAACGTTTGGTAAGGCGATAAACTAACGCAAGACTTGTAGAGTAACTCAGTCGTGCATATTTCACACCCCTTTCTCCCGTAAATACTCCAATAGACGTCTGGAGTGGGTGAAAGGTTAAAATCCGCCCGACCTTAGTAGGAAGAGATTCCTATGTAAAGCTCTGGTTTATTCAACGTTACAGTGTTCCAAAATATTGTGCATCTAATCTTTGTCTCCTTGGAGACAAACTCTGCAAAAACTGCATTTTTAAAATGTCAGACAATGAGGAAGCAGTTAGACTGGCTTCCATACTAATAGAGGAAGACACGAGTCTCCTACAGGCAGACCCGGGTGCTATTATCATCCCGGTCCAGTTAAGAAGATCTATAACTTTAAAACTTATAGAACACGGACTGACACCTCAAGGTGGTACAGTAATTTTCGTGATAGAGGCTCACGAGTATCGGCAGACAGAGGTATTCTATTCATGGATAAACTTTCCAGCGGTAAACGCTATAACACAAGAGTTTCACTATTACAAAATAGAGGAACCTCCGGGAGAGTACGCTCCTTTCGAGGAGATTGAAATCCCACTTAAATTTCAAGAGCACCTGCTCTGGTTTAATGGCGCCCTAAAACACAATGATCACATAACTAGGCTCGGTCCACTAGGTAGACCAGGAGCCACGTGGCCGGTTCTAGCCAGCTACACACCACATCCTGACATTGCAAGAATGTCTAAGGAAGAGCTGTTAGAACAGCTAAACACATTAATAAAAATACATAGGCAATTAGTCCAATATGTAATACGGACTGCAACAGTCCAGCCAGCTGTTAATTCACACCAGCTGACCCCTCATCAGGGGAACACAAATAAAATTACACCACAGAACATACAGTCATGTCTTGGTAAAACACCCGTAAAACGGGAACAAATTCCTTTCTGGTTAGCCCAGAAAATCACTCAAATAGAGGCAGTATTTCCTGATACTACCCCTATTGAGAAACACAGAATCTTGACCATCTGCCTTCCTATGGGAATCGCACCACACGTGGAGGACTGCGACACTTGGGGTACAGTCTTTGCTTCCATTTACACAAAAACACACGGTGTTCCGTCTATGGCGGTAATACCAGAAGTGCTAAAACAGATTCAAAATGAATTCGGTCCAGAGCCCGCTTTAAATCTAGGTATGAAATTACTGAAAGACTTCAAGCAGGTCACGGCTATATTATTAGCCAACATTAAAGGAGAAGCAGCATCTGTGGCGATCCGCCAGAAGTTGAGGGAAACAGATATAAAAGATCCTGTTGAGCTTGCAAAAATCATAGAAAAATGCTATGAAGAATTAGGTAGAGACAGCTTGGGTGGGAAACCAGTAAAGCCCCAACTTCTCGAAAATCCTGAAAAATTAGTTATTAAAAATAATTTAAATACTCCTAAAAAGAGCTGGGATGGAACTAAACAATCCACTCCCAAGGAAAAAGTTTTCCAGTCCAGAGGAAGGTCTCCTCGACGGAGGGAAAGAACTCCGACTCGAGAACGCCAGTCTCCCCAGAGGGATCCCTCTGAGAAAAGATATAACCTTAGAAACAGGGATAATCTGAAAAAACCTGATAGATATCAAAGTATTGATACACGTCCCTCTCGATCTTTTCCACAGAATTCGGAAAGAAGAGGACGGTCAGACCCAGGAGAGCACACCAAGTCCAAAGACAAGGAACCTGCTCAAAATAAGAAATCTCAATTTCAGAAAAAGAAGGTAGCCAGTATTAGAGTAATCAACCATGCCGAGAATACTGAGGACACAGTTGAAAAACGGGGAGTGGGCATTGACAATGTTGGACAGTGCAGCAGAGATCAGTATAGCGCACAAGATCTTGATGAGTCATCTGGAGACAGTGGACACGAATGAATACATTCAGGTTGAAACTACCGACACCAGACTTAGCGAGCCCCGTAAAATATACGAAATAACATTGCGTATAGAGGGTGATAAGACTAGGAAAATTAAGGGTCTGTTTTGGGATAAGCTCTCAAAAGGCTATGATATTCTGTTAGCTGAAAAAGATTGGCCCCCGGAGTTTGTCAGGGAGTGCCCTCGTGGCGAAGAGGTGATTATGCCTGCCTTCTCGAATCACATTCCGATTCATAAAAAATACACATATGCAAGGAAATGGGCAGTGGCCCAGGCACCTGCATTGTATAAAAATCATGTAGGATGGGATGAGGATTCACCGCCTCACAAAATCCAATTAAAAAGTGAACCAACTGCCCAACGGCAGTATCCCATAAAGCAAGAAGCTAAAAAACAAGTCAGGGAGATCTTAGATCAACTTGAGTACCAGGGGGTGATTGAAACATGCACCTCTCAAATGAACAATCCTTTGTTTCCTGTCTCCAAGCCAGACAATTCATATCGTCTAGTTTTGGACTACAGACACCTTAATTCATGTTGCAAAACTTTTGCGGTACAAAACTCGCATAGTGCAGCCCTAATGAATAATATAGTTAGGAAAAAATATAAAACGACATTAGACATTTCTAATGGTTTCTTTTGTCAAAACATTGCACCAGAAAGCAGATATTTGACCGCTTTCTCCGCATTTGGGTCACAGAAAAAATTCTGTCGACTCCCACAGGGGTTCAAGAACAGCCCAGGACTATTCTCAGCTAGGGTAACAGAGTTACTACAAATCTATGATGATGAAGCATTGTCTTACGTAGATGATATTTATCTCACAGACGACGACTTGGATACTCACTTGAAAAGGGTGAACACCATTATACTTGGGTTCGCAGCAGAGGGTTACAAATTCAACTTTAAAAAGTCCCGAATTGCCCATCTGACAGTACTGTTTTTAGGGTACGAATTATCAAGTGAAGGGAAAAGCCTAGCGGACAACTTCTTAGAGAAGTGCGCTGTACTCCAAGCTCCAAAAACGCTGAAGAATTTACAATCCATACTAGGTTTTCTGAATTTCGGAAGAACTTACATCCTAAATTACGCAGAGAGGGTTAAACCACTCTACGAACTAATAAAACCTGATTTTAAACAAATCAATTGGACTCAAAAACACACAGAAATTTTGAGAGCACTGCAAACAGACATGTTAGCAAAAACAAAATTAGATACACGTGACAACACACGTGATCTTGTAATCCGAGTCATCCCAGGAAGATGCGGATTCACGTACCTAACCTCTAATGAGGGAGAAAAGGTACCAATAGCTTACAAATCACATTTGTACACAAAGGCTGAAATAAAATTCAGTTCAACTGAGAAAATTCTAACTGCGGTTCAGACTGCTGTAGCGAAAGAAAGGCCCCTAGCACAAGGTAAACGAATAATAATCGTAACACCCATACCGGCTTTAGAAGCGGTAACTAAAGCAAGCATTCCTAATGCTAAAGCTTTGCATCCGAGATGGATTCAGTGGGTTAATTCTCTTGCTGCAACAGACGTAGTTTACGAATTTGATCCTAACTTAAAAACACAGGAATTTTTACAATATGAATATGAATGTCCTCTGCCAATTGAAATCCTGCCTCTCGAAGAATACGGAAGTATTATATATACTGACGGATCAGCACAACCCGCAGTTGGGGGTAAGCAAGCTTACAGTGCTGCGTGCGCGATTGTTAAAGGTCGCTGGCACAAAGGAAAATTTAGACCATTGGTCACTAAAACACAATCTCTAGGAGATTGCTCGGCTCAACGAGCTGAATTAGTAGCATTAAAGATGGCGCTAGAAAATACCGATCGCGAATTCCCGACACTAATAGTGTGCGATTCTTTTTATTGCGTACAATCTTATAATGAATACTTGCAGAATTGGGTGGAAAATGGTTTCAAAGATGCAAAAGGTGGCACAATAAAGCATAAAATGCTTTGGGAACAGGTAGTGCTTTTACAGAAAGAACTACAAAAGACTCACGTGATACATACACTGAGTCATCAACGTGATGGCGTTCACGTTGCAGGGAATTCATTGGCTGATGAAGCCGCGAAGGCAGCTGTACAAACGGCTTCCGTAGCTGCGATAACTCGGTCACAAACAAAAATAGACAGCGAAATTCTACAAGCTGTCAGTACGTCAGTAAAAGATGATAAGAAAACACTCCCAAAAGGCTTTCCTAAAAAGTACTTGTACTTAACGGATACAAATAATGTTCCTTTTGCTCGAATCCCTGGAGTGGGGGATAGAGTAATTCCAAACAGGGAACACAGACTAGGACTAATCAAAGCGGCACACGAAGGGCTTGCTTCTGCACACGCTGGCGTTTCCGCAACAGTATCACTATTAAAACAGAGATACTGGTGGCCTCGCTTGAGAATACAAACTAAAAAGTATGTGTTAGAATGCGACATATGCCAAAGGATAAAAGTATCAACAGTGAAACGACCAGCGCAGACACCCCTTCTCATCTCGGATAAACCATTTGCATGCGTTTACCTGGACCACTGTGGTCCCCTACAAAGGGACGGTAACTATAGATATATCATGGTAGCAGTGGATTCCTGTACGAGGTTCATATGGATGTGGCCCCAGCGCTCGGCTGACGCTAGAACGGTTATAAAAGATTTGCGAGTCTTTATCGGCACATACGCAATTACCACGTTCCATTCTGACCAGGGTCCTGCTTTCAGCTCTCGAGCCTATAGGGAGCCCATGGCTAGCATGGGAATTGGGTTGCGGTATTCTTGTCAGTCATACCCCGGGAGGGAATAGTGTGATAGAAAGAAAAAAACCGTGACATAAAGCAATCTATAACAGCGAAGGTATTAGGTTCAGGCGCTGGGTGGGTCAAACATTTAATAAGTGTCCAGACTAGTCTTAACAACATGCCAAGAAATTCTCTAAAAGGTTTCAGCCCATACGAACTATTGTTCGGAATTAGAATGAACGTTCAGGACCTCGATAGTCAGATGTCAGTGGTACAAGAAGAAACAAAGCACTTTGAAGTAAAAGACCGTTTGGCTGTTTTACAGGAACTGAATGAAACAAGAAAATAATTAAGCAACATAAAGTTAAAGCAACAGCCAAGTACCACTGACGAGGCACCACCAGCAACAGCCCCAGCAAGGCCTGTCTGGATTCCAAAGATTGGGGATCTAGTCAGAGAAAAGATCGCGGTTAAGAAGGAATTTGGGCCTTCTTACAGAAAAGCAGTACCTGTCTTAGCAGTCACCGGAACAAGATCAGTTGTGCTACTGCCCCTTGCTGGTAAAAAGGAGAACAGAGTCGTGTCCATCGATCTGGTAAAACCACAAGCATGTGGCCTATAATCAACAGTAGGCCCAGTGGAGTCCCAAGAAACAACAGAATACCCAAACTTGCAACAATCCAAGAGGTTCAAACTGAAATACTCATCACATTCGATCAGCCTGCAGTGCACAATGAAGGACTATGCAATAATGCCATGGAACTCGTGCCTCTTGAAACACAGATTGAAACAGTTCGTCAAGAAACAACACCAGTCTACACTAATGTGGCATCAGAAAGTGCTACCGAGAGACAGATTGAAAGAACAATCCCATCAATTGACAGAACTGCCTCTGGTTATTTCATCAACTTCGACAACTTCTCTGAAGATTTAAACGACCCCGAAGTGATGCCAGAAACAAAAAAGTCTTTTAAAGAAAAAGCAACGGAACTCTTTCATCAACTGAAGGAAATCTACCTTATTTCCCCTTGGCTAGAGTTCTGGTTCGGTCTAGGTGTATTTTTCCTCCTGCTTTGGCTCATCATGGTACTATGTTTGGGAAAATTCATTGAAGGAAAATATATTACAATGGACACAGCAAGTCAGAACATCAACCTAGTCCTGAAACCACACAGATCATCCCACGTGAAGAAAAGAGAACTGTCAGCAGTAAATGTCACAGCAATTCCAATACCTGGAGGGGTAGTATGGGAGAAAACAGACTATGAGATCTATGGTCCGGTCGAAATCCTGAAGTATCCTCATCAACTAAAGGTTTCCTTAAGTGACTTTGTGACACCAAGTACATTCTCTGATGATTGGGACTTTAACAGTATTAATGACATGATGTCTGATTTAGTAATGTCAGCTAGATTCACAGATCATGATTATTTACAAGGTTCATCTAGTTATGAGCAGTTATTCTGTTACACCCATTATGGGGATCATTACTTGCATAAATCTGCACAGCCTAGAAATGTTTTTATGTATAATCAATGGGAACATTGTTCTACACCACCTAAAAGCAGTTCTAAAGCATTTTTTGAGAAATTCAAATACTTCTCAGGGTTTAACACCAGTGATGCAGAAACGTTTTATTATAAACTGTTAGATAAAACAGGAATGAAAACAATGCTGACAAATTCTAAATTGATATATTCAGAAGCATTTTATGACAAAATGATGACATTTGGTTTTGATTATTGGAAAAATAATATTGAAACGAAAACAATTTGGGGTACAAAAGATTGGCAGGCGCAAGGCATAGAAGCACTGTTTAGAACCTGCATGATACCAGAACAAATGTTATTTTTAAATGACACTGTACACCAAACATCTTGTCTTGGCCTAGCCAAGAACAAAGACCTTAAAACACCGTCTATTCCAAAGCCAATACCTGAAAATGCAACAGCTGATATTGAGTTAGACGTGTCACACATTTTACATTTCAACAGAACACATCCTGATTGGAAAAAATGGTTAATCTGGCCTACAGACACAAATAGCTGTCAAGATAGGTTCCTGAACAAAACACAGGGTTTAAAAATGACCAGATTAGACTCAAGATACTCCCAGAGACAGCATCCAGGGATTATAACAACATACAGTGTAGGGAAACTCTGCCTAGAATGGCTAACTACATCCACACTGGCTGAAATTAAGCAACACTTGTCTTTATTAAAAGATGGTGCTGATTTGCGCGATTTCATTCTTGGACCACACAAACAGCGTCAAAAGCGTTTCATAGCGACCAGCATCTATGCTGCTTACAATGAGGCTTGGAAAGTAAAGCAAATTGAAACTGCTGAAAAGATACGAGAAATTGATCGTATTAATTTGGAGAAATCACTTTCTGTGGTAGACAATGGGTTAATGACTCTGTCTTCCAGAATATATTCGTTGGACAATATTGTATCATCTGCCTTTGATGTGATAGACAGAGATTTGCTAATGTTACAACATGGCCAGTCTCAATTGCGCTCTATTATAGAATTAGGCTGGACGCTGCAAAATCTTCGTTCAGGCTATGTGCCTTGACGTTTAATCAACACAACGTCATTATTTTCCAGTTTTAACCTTACTGATAAACAGATCAGTTTGGCACAGAAAGGAGCAGACTATACAATCTTGAGCATCGAGAAACTCGAGAGATTACCATTGACAATGTCAGAGAGTCCTGTCATTGAATGGATAATACACGGAATTATCACAATTCCGATAACAACTTTCCGATTTAAAAAGTGCCTTGAATACATACCTGCTGGCCAGTATGAACAAATGGGTAAGGGATATGTAAAATCCGAATGGAAATTACCATACACTCATTCTTGCTATAGTGACAGCGACAAAAATGTATTTCTTAGTGGTGACAACTGTAAACACTCACTAAGCGGTATACTTTTGTGTCAGGGTATTAATTTACACGGAGCATGTGATGGAAATTCAAACAACCTTTCATGCCACCAGCTAGTCACACCTGCAACTCAGATAGAGCCCTTCTTTATGCAACTCGCGAACGGGAGTTACATTCTTAGAACGGATCACAGGTGCTGTGGCCTCGCGCCAGGGAAAAGTTATCTAGTACAAGTAACGTCCATGGTCAAATGCTGTATGCAAGCATTGTTTCCGAGCGGGCCTCCAGACATAGTGACTCCCGTCTGGCCTCGTCTGAATCTCTATTCTATACGAATTGATACATTAAGCAAAATGAAATCTGTGCTTTTACAGACAACAGTGCCTATAACGTCATCTAAAGAGACGTATGATCTTCTAGTCGCAAGGACGGCTACTGAAGTCCATGACCTTTTATCAACAAATTGCCCCGTGCATTTCGTAGAAATGTTGAGCCAACTCCTTAACATGTCTAGTGCAACAAGCATCCCAGGCATATTTAAGACAGTCTTTACGGGACTGCTAACACCCTTCCAGGCAATTTTGGGAATCTTTCCTAATTTTGTGCACTCCATTTTTGGCGGTATTCCACTATTTTTGGGACTCATCGCAGGGATTCTATTTTTGACCATCCTGCTACGATATGGCAAGCCTCGGCTCAGACATAGCTCCCATGGGAATGGAAGAGACAATCCTAGCAATGCGCTACAGGGACAGGATAACTAACGTCCTCGGATTGGCCAGGCTGAGAGATCTAAACATGACCTGGTTCCTTTCATTCAGACCGATATGGCAAAATTGCATTTTACCTGTGCTACGGTGTATGCTTTGCGGCGAGGAATGCGTGTTGGACATCTGTCTTTCACTTCCATCAGCAGTACCAATGGACGTCGATACTTTGCTCAGTCCAATAACGGCTCACGCATTGTGTTGTCCCCAGCGGCTACCAATCCTGATGACGGCATTCGTGGAGACTCCTGTACTACAGCCAAGTGGTAACAGTGGAGCGAGTGACAAAAGCAACATCATCCAGGTACAACGTTCTGTGAGCATTGCTGGTCCTGCCTTCGATGACAGCAATCATTCTCACACCTGCCAAGTTACAGCGCTATCTAATTTGGTTGAACTATCACCTGATTTTGTAGACCAATTCTTTGCGAGCCTGTCTGATACGATGTTCTCTCCCATAGAGAAACAATAACTTTTTTAGAAACTTTCCGACACACAGCGTTCCCATGAACTCTGAATTCGGCCTTCAGTTTTGATCAACAAAAACTGCCAGGAGCTTTGGAAATCTATTTTCTTTGAATTGGACAATTTTTCAAATATTGACCTTTTCTTTTTGGCACGAACAATTCTTTGCTTAACGTAGAAACTATTCTTAGAGAACAGAAGCTTCACACTTCTATTTCTAAACACATCTAGAGACATAACAACATAACACCAGCCTCTAGCACACATGTTATTACAATGCATTTTTATGTGATGATTTATCTCGCATTTCTTCTATCAGAGATACTTCATGTGTAATTCCTTTTGCATAATCGTTCATTGATTTCATATGCAATAATTTTTTGAATGATTACTATGCTTTAAAAAACGTACAGTACCTAAATTCCATGTATTACAAGTACGCCTATTTCGAATGCATTTATGTATTTTGGGGTGGGCAATGTTACACATGCATCTAATTGCTTAGTTTTAGTAATTTTGATGGACATTAACCCGTGGAGTGGGTGTTGCGTGCTTATCTAGGTTCCTGATCGATACTGTGACCTTATGCCCCTATTCGGCTATAAAGCCATTTATTCCCTATATTGGCATAACCGTTCAAGTGCGATTTTCTGTAAAGTCATCTCTGGCCTCACACGAACAGAGCCACATTCCAGCATGACTCTCTGCTACTTCCTTTGCGACCAATTAGTGCAATGACAGAGCAGCAGTCACTATCTGATATTCCTAGATAACACTCCGAGTTCTTCAACAAGATAAAAACTCAGCAAACCTGGAAATCCCCGCTTGCTGTGTTTTGATTAGTAATGGAACTCTAATGAGCAACTGATAACTGCCACTTCCTAGTGACATCTTTAATTGACGTCTTATGTCCAGCAAACTTGCGTCAAACCCGGCACCTGTCAGGTATAAATATTACCAACGTTGCCTTAAGCAATGTGAGCTGCTAGCTGCTGTTGAGCTGCAAGCTACTGTTGCTGATGCCAGCTGCCTGCATGACCCTGTGTTGGTAAAAACTAGCACTCTGTCGCTGCAGCCTGCTTTCCTGTGGTGGTGAAGCTACTGATTACCATTATCGCCGCTACAGCGCGACCTATGGTGCAGTACGCTTGAGGAGCCGTGCAGCCGTCCTCTGCGAAGACATCCAGCCCAGCTGCCCGCGGACGCTGTCACCCCTCCTTCCTCGACGCGCTGAGAGAAGCCGCTGCCTTTCTCGTGCAGAGAAATCCAGTCCCGGCGCTTCCAGTTTACCCTCGCAGGTGACTGGGATATCGAGAGAGACCCCTGAAGGAGATACCAATCCTCCATCATTCTATTCAGAGGTATGGTGTTGACTAAACCCTTAGACGAGAATTCTTGAAACAAACCTTGGCAAAACCAACTTAACTTAAAGCTACTTACTTACTCCCCTTTTCACGTGTTAGGCTTAGGTCAGGCACACTGGGGTAGGCTTAGTTAGAAGCACCAGTTGAGTATGTTAGCCTAATGTATATATGACTGTATATATGTTTCATTACTTTTAAACCATTGTATGGCTAAGAAACCATATCAATGCTTTTACAGTTCTATTTCGCATTACTTATCTTACTGTACGTACTTTTTATAATAACAGTTATTGCAATTGTGGCAATACATTTCTCTTGTACGAGAAGAAAGACTGTTCAATAAATGTTAACCCTTTATTGATACACGCCCGTCTCTCTATTCTCTACATATTGTGAAAGTAAACTGCACTAGACTGACTGAGTGAAATCTATGTCTATTGTTTCACACGACCCTAGAGATCGACTCTTGATCTGAGGAGCAAAGTTGTCATGTTGCACGGTTGTTGGAAAACTGAATCCCTTCTTGTCTGTGCCAAGGAAGCTGATCACTTCCTATGCAGAGAACAAAGTTTCCAGTGACCTCTGAGCTAGTTGGTAACACAACCTAATTAAGTTTAGCATAGTCAGTGGAGACCTGGAATATAAGCAGTTCCACGTCGATACTACTGTTTATGTTATTCCAATGCGCAGGGCCTAGTGGGAAACTAGGAACTACACTACACTTCAGGGAGGCCAGTACATTGCCTGAGAGCCCAGTGAATTGCAGTCGCACATGGAGGCGAATGGCAACATCGGTGCCTATGACCCACCTATTGGTGCCTATGGCCCACCTGTTGGAATCACTGTTGTCCAAGCCACAATGAATCATGAACTTGACCACATCCTGGTCGTCTTGAATCGCCTGAGCCAGAACATGTGAAAGGTCTTCGGGCACACCATGGGGTATGTGTGCCACTGAATCCCAAAGAGTGTGGGAGTAATGGGCAAACAAACAGCTGGAGTTAACCGATCAGACGGCCAGACTGGTGTTATGTTATGTTATGTTAAATGTATACAGCGCACGTACGCCCATGGGCTTCATGGCGCTATTGAAACTTTTGGGAACAGCAACACAACAGCACAACAACATGAAAGTCAGAAAACTAATCTAAGGATATGCATGTCTGAAAAGCCAGGTCTTAAAGGCGTGTCTAAAATTAAGGAGACTATCGCTTTGTCTCAAGGAGGCAGGCAGAGAGTTCCACAAAGAGGCGGCCAAGAACTGAAAAGAGCTACCACCTTGACGCTTCCTCCTAACTAAGGGGATAGTTAACAGATCTTTGTGAGCAGATCTAAGATTGCGTGAAGGGGTATATTTACACACCAGGTTGATCATAAATTTGGGGCCTTTCCCTTGTAAAGCCTTGAATATAATGCAATCGGTTTTAAATATAGCTATCTGACCTATTGGTAACCAGTGAAGGTTAGCTAGTCCTGTCCTGATAGATTGCCATTTGGGTAGATTATAGATAAGCCTAGCTGCCTGATTTTGGACATACTGTAATCTTTTCAGTTGCCCAACTGGGAGTCCTAGATACAGACTGTTAGAATAATCTAGGCGGGACAAGACTAGGGCAATGACTGCTTGAATGAGGGCAGAGTGGGTCAACAAATGAGAAATTTTCTTAATCTTCCGCAGTTGGAAAAAACTAGAAGATACAACCGTTCCAATCTGGGCTTTAAGAGCTAAATCGTTGCTAAGAGTAACCCCTAGACTCTTGACAGTGTTGGATTTAGTCGGAGGGGCACCCAGGTCAGGAGGCCAGAAGTGAGGCCCCCAGCTAATTTCACTTTTCCCAGGCAAGACCAACTCTGTCTTGCCTGGGTTAAGTTTCAAGTGGTTTAGATTCATCCATCTCTGGATGTGGCACATGACCTGTTGAAATTCCGACACGGCATCAGGGGAGTTCAGAGGAAATACCAGTTGCAGATCGTCTGCGTAATTAAAAATAGTGACCTTATAATTTTTCAAAGAGTAAAGTAAGGGGCGCAGACACAGATTAAATAAAAGTGGAGACAGAGACGATCCCTGAGGCACTCCGCACTCCGACTGGTGGAAGAAAATATAAGTCTGCCAAACGTTTACAACCGCTTAGAAAAGCATGGTCGGAATGAAGCGGTTGTTGTTGGCTGGCAATCTGTCAATTGACTTTGGGGTAGGAACAAGGATTGGTAAAAGACTCCAATAAGGTATCCATTGGTTCCTGTTAAATGAAAGAAGGGGCTCAGAAGAGGTTCGCTTCAGTTGGAGAACTTAACCTCCAAAGTGGGGAGCTGGAAGTCATGAACTTTGGCCGCCCTCATGGCTCAGGAAGCAGATTCCTCTGTGGGTGGTCCAGGTGGTAAGAGGAGACCCATTCCCAGGGAGATATCAAGAACATTAGCCTCCTGTAAGTCCTTGTACCAATTATAATCCTGGTTGGGTTGAGTGAACTTATCACCCATAAAATGGTGCCTTGGGCAGGACTTCGGGTTGAGGTTGAACTGGCATCGACTCGGCATCAGAGAGAACAATTGAACCTCCTCCTCTGGCATTGATGGAGTCGGCATTGGCTTCAAAGTGCCCAGGGGCTGGGCAGGTCATGGTGCTGGTTGCGGGGTCAGGTCTGGAGCCGGAAGTAAGATGGGCTGGGAGAATCAAATTATGCAGAGTGCAAACCCACCAGTGGAACTCCAGATGGAAGGTCTCTTGGCTCCTTGGGCTCCAAAGGCAAGGATCTGATGAACCAGAGCATGGCTTTGATCTTCTGTTGCTGTTGGTCCCAGAAACTCGGTTTAGGCCAGAATTAGTTGCAGGATCAGCTCCAAAGTCATCTGACATCGTGAGAGGTCGTGAGGTGAGCACCACCCTCGGGCCAGCTCTGCCAAATGTGAGTGGCACGAGGGAGCGGAATACCGCTTCGGTTTCTTATGCTTCTTTTTCGACTTAAATAATGATGTAGACCACAACAAAGACCGGCCTCTCAAACGGCTTCATCGACTCCAGGAGCAGGATCAGACTTTGAACACTTGGAGCGGTGTCGATGAGGAGTCCTTTTGTGCTTGGCGATGTAGAGCTTTGCCTCGAAGTCCCCTGATGGCCTTTTGGTTAATCGACACCCAGTTGCAACAGGCATTGGCTTAGTGATGCAACACTGGCATACCTGGTGGGAATGTATCAGATATTAGTTTATGACAGTTCCTACAGGGTTTGAAATCTGACGTTTTTGAGCGTGACATCCCTTGCACACTGAAAAAAGGTTGAGATGCACAAAGGACACACCGGATCCAAGTCTAGTGGGGAGGATAGAAAGGAACTGATGTCAGCGCGCAGGGGTGGCAATGCATGTCATTTCTGAAGAAGAGCGGCATTAGTGTGGAGCCATAAGGCGACACCTAACAGCACGCCGAGGTACTGCGGCCTTTTTTCTGAATCCAGTCTGATGCCTTAGGAACATTTCAAAAGGTGAGAAATCAGCAGCTAGAAGTGTCTATCAGAAATTAATTAATAAAATAATGTTGCATTAAATTTATAACAATAATTTCAGGTTTGTTTTTACTCGTTAACATCTTAATGTTATAATCACCTTCCAAATTATTTTTAAATGAACTTCTTTTTACCATTAAATTATTCAATATTCATTAATGTTTAATATAAATTATTTTCATCAATTTCATTTAAATCAATACTCTCTGATTATATACATATGTGTACACATATATGTAGAAGTGTACAGATACATTTAAACAATAATGTATTTCCTTACCTGCAGAGTAAAATGTTGATGATGTAAAAGCGAGAAATCTGATGTAATGACTCCTGATGTGATAACCGCAATGTAAAGACTCCAGATGTAAGGCTGCCAAGGTACTGGCAGCACAGACACTGTGGCCATTGTTAACCTATTCCATGAAGTAAGGAGATGGCAAACCCACATTGTGGGAGGTCTGTGAGACCGGATGTTGCAAGGAGGCAACTGTACAATTATCAAAAAGATCTGATACTGAAAAATATAGTTTACCTTTGAAATACTTACTGAGAACAG
Source organism: Lissotriton vulgaris (assembly GCF_964263255.1). Taxonomy (NCBI): domain Eukaryota; kingdom Metazoa; phylum Chordata; class Amphibia; order Caudata; family Salamandridae; genus Lissotriton; species Lissotriton vulgaris. The sequence goes on from NC_141698.1 coordinate 98,089,652, forward strand.
ATTTCAGTTAAACTGTTGAAGCAATGTCTTTCCTCACCTGTTTCCCCACTTTCGAATGCAACCAATGAGGTACTCCATAACTTTCTTGATATTTTCAATTTCTCCATGGCAACAGTTGAGCAGTAAGGGGAGCCTTGACTGGATAAGAGAACTTGCATCCTCCTCTGAGCTTTGACTTCTGGTTTCAGACTCGGTCAAGATCAATTCCACCAGGCAAACCAATTCAGGTGCTTTTAGTTGTAGCACAAATTCATCACGCCGTTTCTGTAAAATGACAGTCACACTTCTTATGATAAAATGTAATGAGATACCTTATGTCACTTTTGCAAAAAGTACTCCACACTTTTAGTTGAGCTATGTTAATTTACCTCCATCTCTAGCAGTTTGTGGGGCAAGTAAATGAGGGTGGGAATGCCACAAAGTGCCAAAAACAGATTATATTACATGAGATTTTGGTGGTGGAAGAGTTTTGATGATTAGATTCAGAGTGAATATTCCAAAGGGATGGCAGAAAGGCTGCCATCTAGACTCTGCACTCATGGTCGTATCCTTTCCTTTCAAATTCTCAGTAACAAAAACTTTACTTATCTGTAACAATCAGATTGCAGCTTATAGTGCTGAAAATTCACTTTCTGCATAATACTGCCCTCTTGTGTGTATGTTACTTTTCTAAAAAAAAGGAGGTGGTTTTGGTTTTGAGGTGACTTGATACCGTCCCCAAAACCCACCACACTCCAGAACACAAACTCCACCTCTGACTGTCTTTCTCCCCTAAGGGTAGGAGTAAGTGATGTACTGATGTAAAGCAGTAAATTGTTTGTGTTATGGTAGAGAAAAATGAATCTAGAGAAAAACGTATGAAGCAAAACAGACTAAACCACAAGTTACTTACCTTCGGTAACGATAGATCTGTAAGAAACAGTAGTTAGTATTAGATTCCTTACCTTAGAATATCCCCAGGCGTCAGACTGGATCGGGAAACTTTTGCGTACCAGTACCCTGGCGCGTCCGTGTCCGTCGTCATTGGCGCCGGGATGACGTCGCCGGAGTACTTAGACGCCGCCCTCGCGAGCTGACTTCAGTTCTTATACACAGCTTTTCCGCGCCAGAAATGCAGAGCCATGATAAAAACGAACACTGGTGCCATGAAACTAGGGCCCTGAAAGGGGATGACCTTAACCCTAGATATCGGTTCGCAGAACGGGGAGGATGGGTGGGGCGGTAAGGAATCTAATATTAACTACTGCTTCTTACAGATATATCGTTACCGAAGGTAAGTAACTTGTGCATCTGAAAGAAACAGGTTAGTATTAGATTCCTTACCTTAGAATAGATACCCCAGCAATACCAACCCCGGTGGTTGGTCTGCGAACCAATGATCACACCAGAAAATCCTGGAGAACGGAATGGCCGAAAAAGCCATCTCTCCAGACTTGGCTGTCCAGGCAGTAGTGTCTTGCAAACGTGTGCAGCGAGGCCCACGTAGCTGCCTGACAGATGTCCTGCAAGGGGACTCCCCGACCCAGGGCAGTAGTAGCCGCCGTGGCCCGAGTGGAATGGGCACATAGCCCCACAGGAGGCTCCTTTCTAGCCAGAGAGTAACAAGCCTTGATGCACAAGACGACCCATCGAGAAATGGTCCGTTTGTGCACCGCCCGTACCTTCTTAGCGCCCACGTAACCAACAAAGAATTGGTCATCCACGCGGAACTGGCAAGTGCGATCCAGATAGAATGAGAGAGCACATTTTGGGTCCAGATGGTTGAGCCTCTCTTCCTCTTTCGAGGGATGCGGAAGCGGAAAGAAGGTGGGCAAGGTGATGGACTGCCCGATGTGGAAGGCTGTGACTACCTTGGGCAGGAAAGAGGGTCGCGTCCGCAACACAACTTTGTCTGGATGGACAGAAAGGAAAAGAGGTTTAGAAGAAAGAGTCTGGAGCTCACTCACCCTCCTGGCAGAGGTGATGGCAACCAGGAATGCAGTCTTAAGAGTAAGGAGATGAAGAGGACAGTTATGAAGTGGCTCGAAGGGAGCGCACATCAGATACGTCAGAACAAGGTTCAAGTCCCACTGAGGCATCACGAAAGGAACAGGAGGAAACATATGAGTGATGCCCTTCAAAAACCTATTTACAACAAGGGACTTGAACAAAGAAGGCTGATCAGGGAGCCTTAAGAAGGCGGAAATGGCAAGAGAGGTAGCCCTTCAGAGTGCCCAGAGCAGAGCCCTGCTGGGCAAGAGAAAGAAGAAAAAGAAGAACCTCTGAAAGAGGGGCAGAAAGGGGATCCACAGCCTTTGCTGTGCACCATGCCACAAATTTGTTCCACCTGCAGGCGTATACCGATTTTGTGGAGGGATGCCTGGCTGCCAGAATCACATTACAGACTTCAGGAGGCAAGTCAAATGGCCTCAACTGCCGCCGCTCAATCTCCACGCATGTAAGTGGAGACTGGACAGGTTCGGGTGGAGGACCGTCCGCTGCTGCTGCGACAGAAGGTCATCCTGAAGGGGCAGAAAAATCGGGGGATCGACAGACATGCTGAGTAGCTCGGGATACCAGTATCTTCGTGCCCAGTCCGGAGCCGCAAGGATGACTTGGGCCCGGTCGCGCCTGATCTTCTTCAGCACTCTGGGCAGAAGTGGTATAGGCGGAAAGGCGTACAAGAGACCGCAACTCCACTCGTGACGAAAAGCGTCTTCGAGCGAGTGCCGCCTTGGAAATTCCAACGCGCAGAACTGATGACATTGCGCGTTCTCTTCTGTGGCGAATAGATCTAACCAAGGCTCTTCCCACTGCTGAAAGAGGCCTTGCGCCACGTGCGAGTTCAGACGCCATTCGTGATCCATCATGCACCGACGGCTGAGTTTGTCCGCCCTGGCGCGTTCAGGGAACCTGACAGGTGTTGAACCACCAGGGTCACGCCCTGATGTTCCAGCCATTGCCAGAGGCGCAGAGCCTCCTGGCATAGAGTCCACGACCCCACCCCGCCCGGTTTGTTGCAGTACCACATGGCGGTGGTGTGGTCCGTGAACGCCTGCACTACACTCCCCCAGACAGAGGGGAAGAATGCCTTCAGTGCAAGCCGGATCGCCCGCAGCTCCAGAAGGTTGATGTGGAGCCGGGACTCCGCCGGAGACCAGAGGCCTCTGATCTCCGCCTCTCCCATGTGGCCACCCCAGCCCTGGAGGGACGCGTCCGTCACAACTACGTGCTCCGGTTGGGAGAGGGATCTGCCGCTGACCCAATCGCGGTCCGTGAGCCACCACGGCAGCTGTCTTGCAGTGCCCTCCGAGATCAAGACATGGTCGGACAAGTTGCCCTGATGCTGGGCCCACTGAAACTTCAGGTCCCACTGCAGAGCCCGCATCCGCCACCTGGCGTGATGCACCAGAAGGATGCAGGAGGCCATCAGCCCCAGAAGCCGCAGCGTCAACCTGACCGAGACTCGGGATAACGGCTGAAAGATCGGAATCAGAGCCTGAATATCCCGAACCCGTTGTTCGGGAGGATAAACCCAAAACTGCGTCGAGTCTAGAACCGCTCTGATGAAGAGGAGCTTCTGAGAGGGACACAGGTGTGACTTCGGCACACGGATGGAGAACCCGAGCAGGTGCAGGAGGTCGGACGTAGTCTGGAGGTGGCTGACGACTGTCTGGGGCGAGCCCGCCTACAACAACCAGTCGTCGAGGTAGGGGAAGACTGAAACCCCTAATCTGCGCAGATGAGCTGCAACCACCTTCATGAACACCCGTTGGGCGCTGGTAAGGCCGAAGGGGAGCACGGTAAACTGAAAGTGCTCGTTGCCTACCATGAACCGCAGGTAGCGCCGGTGGGCCGGCAGGACGGGGATGTGGAAATAAGCGTCCTGCAAGTCCAACGCTACCATCCAGTCTTCCGGGTCCAGGGCAGCTAAGACCTGAGCCAGTGTGCATCTTAAACTTCTCCTTCCGGAGGAAGCCGTTGACGTTCCGCAGGTCCAAGATAGGGCGTAGGCCCCCCTTTGCCCTTCTTGGGAACCAGAAAGTAGTGGGAGTAACAATCACAACCTACTTCTGGCCCAGGAACGCCCTTGATGGCCCCCTTTCCCAAGAGGGCCGTAACTTCCTCTAACAGAAGATTCAAGTGATCCCCCGACACGCGGTGGTACTGCGGTGGCATGGCTGGAGGGGTCGCCTCGAAAGGGAGGGAGTAGCCTCTTCGGACGATTTGCAGCACCCACTTGTACGAAGTGATGTCGCGCCAGTGGAGGAGGTGATGGCGAACCCTGCCCCCCACTGGTGTCACGTGGGCCTGAAAGCTCGGACTAGGAGGGCTTTGAGGCGGATGCTGCGGGGGTGGATGTGGACTGGCCTCGCCGTTGTCCCTGGGCACCGCCACAGCGGTTACCACGTCCACCACCGCGCTGGATGTTAGTCTGCAGCCCGTGGCTGGCAGGACGTGTGGGGGTGCCCCTTCCTTGGCCACGAAATGAGCAAAAGGCAGCAGTTTGCTGGCGCGGGCCGACAGGCCCAAGGACTTGGCCGTAGCCCTGGAGTCCTTAAAGCGCTCAAGCGCACGGTCTGCCTTGTCGCCAAAAAGGCGACGGCCATCAAACGGCATGTCCATAAGGGTGTTTTTGGACATCAGCCGAAAGGTTGGCGGAACTCAGCCAGGCGTGGTGACGAATCGCCACCGTTGTTGCCATCGCTCTGCCCAGCGAGTCCGTTGTATCCAGCCCACATCGGATGGAATACCGTGCCGCATCTCGACCCTCCGCAAGGGCTTGGGCGAGTTTAGTCCGGGCTTCCTCCGGACATTGTGGCAGCACGTCCGTGACCGTGTCCCACAGAGAGTGGGTATAGCGGCCCAAGAGGCACGCGGTGTTAACTGACCGCAAACCCAAACTCAGTGAGGAGAACATCTTCTTACCATACTGTTCGTACCTCTTGGATTCCCGATCGGGGGGAGCCGTCGGGAATGTAGTCTGGGAGTTAGAGGCCTGTATGACCAGGCTCTCGGGAGTGGGGTGAGTGGACAGGAAGCAAGGGTCGCCTGGAGCCGGGCTGTGGCGTCTGGCCATGTTCCTATCTACAGGTGGACCTGTAGCAGGCCTGGACCAGGTGCCCAGAAGAACGTCAGACAAGGCCTCATTAAACAGCAACATAGGCTCCGAAGAGCTTGCTTGCGGTTTAAGGGCCTCAGTGAGGAGGTTAGTCCTCACGGACGCGAAGGGGAGTTCAAAGGATAAGGCCTTGGCCGCCCGCGTCAACACCACACTATAGGCAGCCCCCTCCTCCGAAGCCACGGTAGGAGGGGAGACAAAACCAGTGTCTGGCGAAGTGTCCAACCGACTGGCATACCCTAGCTCACCTGCCCAGTCCTGATAAGACTGCCACTCACGTGCCAGAGGGTCCTCAGACCCCTCCCAATCCGCCTCGCCACCCATCTCCTGGTAGTCAGGGTAAAATGATGGGGCCGGATCATAGAAGAAAAAGTATTCTCTCGACGTCAAATGCAGCGTCGAGCGGCAACGCTCCGGCGTCGGAACCGGGTCGAGGGGGGGACCGGGGACGACGTCCTTCGTGGACGGCGCCAGGGGCGACACCCTAAGGGCCGGCGAGGTCATAAGGTCGACCGGCGAAGACCCGGATCCGGAACCGGATGCAGCGGAGCCCTGCGGCGTCCGGACCGAAGTCGCCGACAGCGCCGGGCCGAAGCACCCGGCCCGCTTGGGCTCCCAGTTGGGGACGCTTGGCCCGAAGGCGCTGCGGAACCCGATGGAGGAGTGAGCGACCTCATGGCCGTAGGGAGGGCGTCGATCTCCTCCGGCGTCGCGTTCTGCCCAGGGACCGGCGGGTATGGAGCAGGCCGCGACGCCTGCGGATCCGGCAGAGCCTCGTGGGCGGTTTCGCGCTAACCCCCGGCCGCGTCGCTCGAGTGTCGGGGGTAGTCGGAAGAGCGATGTCGCCTCTTCGACTTCTTGTGCCTCTTACCTGAGGACTTGGAGCTCGAGGAGTGGTGTCGACTCTCCGAGCCGTGATGACTCTGGGCCGCGACCGGTCCCACGACCTCCTTTCGGACCGGGACCTCGAACGGCGCGGCGCCGACTGCCGGAGCTCGAGGCGCTTGCGGGACCGCTCCCGCCTAGCCTTTGACGTCAAGACCCGGCAGTCGGGGCACGACTTGTCATCGTGGTCGGGCCCCAGGCAATGAAGACACAGGCGATGGGGGTCGGTAACCGACATCCGTCGGTTGCAGACGACGCAGGGCTTGGACCCGGGCATCCCTACCGGCACCGTCGGAGTCATTCAACTTCGAATGAAGATCAGAAATGATCTAAAAAGTTTAGTCAAAAATTGACTAAGGGTACCACTTTTTCCGGATCGGCGCTTGCTGGCGCGGAAAAAATAGAAACTGACCTCAGCGCGCGAGGGCGGCGTCTAAGTACTCCGGCGACGTCATCCCGGCGCCAACGACGACGGACGCGGAGCCACAGACGACGCCTACCAATGCACAAGGGTACTGCTACGCAAAAGTTTCCGGATCCAGTCTGACGCCTGGGGATACACTAAGGTAAGGAATCTAATACTAACCTGTTTCTTTCAGATAAACCTCTCACTGTGAGCTCACATCAGGGAGGTTATTGGTAGTGGGGGGTTCCCTTTTCTTCAGTATAGGGTAAGCCTGAAATTCTTCTGAAGCACACGTTACTACTTGTGTAACGATATATCTGTGAGAGACATTAGTTAGTGATAGATTCCATACCTTAGAAATTTCCCAGGCGTCAGACTGGAACCGGAAAGTTTTGCTTAGCAGTACCCCTGCGCGTCAGTAGGTGGAGTCCTGCGGCTCTGCGTCCGTCACTGGCGTCGTAAGCGCCGAGATAACGTCACGGAGACTACTTAGGTGCCAACGATGCGCGCTGACGTCAATTCTGTACGCGACTTTCCGCACCAGGAACGCAGAGCCATGCAAGATGCTGACCATTGGTGCATAAAACTAGGGCCCTGAAAGGGATGACCTTAATCCTAGTAATCATTTCGCAGAACGGGGAGGATGGGTGGGGCGGTAAGGAATCTATCACTAACTAATGTCTCTTAAGATATATCGTTACACAAGTAGTACCTTGTGGATCTGAAAGAGACACGTTAGTGATAGATTTCTTACCTTAGAATAGATACCCCAGCAATACCAACCCCAGTGGTGGGTTTGCGAACAAGATTACACCAGAAAAGTCAAGGAGCACAGAACGGCCAAAAAAGCTGTCTCTCCGAACCTGACTGTCAAGGCAGTAGTGCTTGGTAAACGTGTGCAGCGAGGCCCACGTAGCTGCCTGACAAATGTCCTTCAAGGGAACGCCACGTCCCAAGGCAGTAGTGGTTGCCGTTGCCCTGGTGGAATGGGCGCACAGTCCCACAGGAGGCTCCTTCTTAGCCAACGAGTAACAGGCCTTGATGCAGAGAACAACCCACCGAGAGATAGTCCGTTTGTGCACGGCCCGACCTTTTTTGGCGCCCACGTATCCAACAAAGAACTGGTCATCCACCCGGAACTGTTGTGTACGCTGCAGATAGAAAAGGAGCGCCCGTTATGGGTCCAGACGGTGGAGCCTCTCCTCTTCTCTAGAAGGATGCAGAGTCGAAAAGAAGGTGGCCAAAGTGATGGTCTGCCCGATGTGGAAGGTCGTGACAACCTTTGGCAAGAAAGAAGGAAGGGTCCTCAGAACCACCTTGTCTGGATGAATAGAGAGGAAAGGAGGTTTAGAAGAGAGAGTCTGGAGCTCACTCACCCTTCTGGAAGGGGTGATAGCTACCAGGAAAGCCTTCTTAAGAGTGAGAAGATGTAAGGGACAGTTATGAAGGGGCTCAAAGGGAGCACAGATCAGAAAAGTCAAGACAAGATTCAAGTCCACTGAGGCATTATGAAAGGCACGGGTGGAAACAACCGGGACTTAAAAAGAGAAGGCTGATCTGGAAGCCGTGGAAAGGCGGAGATGGCCGAAAGATAACCTTTGATAGTGCCCAGAGCAGAGCCCAGCTGGGTCAGCGAGAGAAGGAACAGAAGGACCTCGGAAATAGGGGCAGAAAGGGGATCCACAGCCTTTGCTGTGCACCATGCCACAAATTTGTTCCACCTGCAGGCGTTTCCCGTTTTAGAGGAGGGATGCCTGGCTGCCAAGATAATGTTACAGACTTCGGAAGGGAGGTCAAAAGCTGTCAACTGTCGTCTCTCAATCTCCACGCATGGAGGTGGAGGCTGGACAAGTTCGGGTGAAGGACCCTTCCCTGCTCGTGCGACAGAAGATCCTCCTGGAGAGGCAGACGGATCGGGGGATCGACCGCCATGCTGAGTAGCTCGGGATACCAGTATCTTCGTGCCCAATCCGGAGCCACAAGGATGACTTGGGCCCGGTCGGGCCTGATCTTCTTCAGCACTCTGGGCAGAAGTGGTATAGGCGGAAAGGCCACAACTCCACTTGCGACGAAAAGCGTCGCCGAGCGAATGCCACCTTGAAAATTCCAACACACAGAACTGATGACATTGCACATTCTTTTCGGTGGCGAATAGATCTAACCAAGGCTCTCCCCACTGCTGAAAGAGACCTTGCGCAACATCAGAGTTCAGACGCCAGTCGTGATTCATCACTCACCGGCGGCTGAGTTTGTTCGCCCTGGCGTTCAGAGAACCTGCCAGGTGTTGAATCACCAAGGTAATGCCTTGATGTTCCAGCCATGTCCAGAGGCGCGGAGCCTCCTGACGACTTGGGTCTAGAACCCCACCCCGCCCTGTTTGTTGCAATACCACATTGCGGTGGTGTTGTCCGTGAACACCTGCACCACACTTCCACGGACAGAGGGAAGGAATGCCTTCAGTGCAAGTCGGATCGCCCGCAGCTCCAAAAGGTTGATATGGAGCCGGGACTCCGCCGGAGACCAGAGGCCTCTAATCTCCGCCTCCCCCAAGTGGCCTCCCCATCCCAGGAGGGACGCATCTGTCACCACTGTGTGCTCTGGTTGGGGAAGGGAGAGGGATCTGCCACTGACCCAATCTCTATTCGTGAGCCACCACTGCAATTGTTGAGCAGTGCCCTCAGAGTTCTGGACATGATCGGACAGGTTGCCCTGATGCTGCGCCCACTGGAACTTCAGGTCCCACTGCAGAGCTCGCATATGCCATCAGGCATGTGTCACCAGCAGGATGCAGGAGGCCATCAGCCCCAGAAGCCGGAGGGTCAACCTGACTGAAACCCGGGATAGAGGCCGAAAGATCGGAATCATAGCCTGAATATCCTGGACTCGCTGTTCGGGAGTATAAATCCGAAACAGCGTCGAATCCAGTACCGCTCCGATGAAGGGGAGCTTCTGAAAGGGACTCAGGTGCGACTTTGGCACGTTGATGGAGTACCCCAGCAGATGCAGGAGGTCGGCCGTAGTCTGAAGGTGGCTGACGACTGTTTGGGGCGAGCCCGCCTTCAACAACCAGTCGTCGAGGTAGGGGAAGGCTGACACCCCTGACCTGCGCAGGTGAGCTGCGACCACCGCCATCACTTTCGTGAACACCCGAGGGGCGCTGTTAAGGCCGAAGGGGAGCACGGCAAACTGAAAATGCTCCTGGCCTACCGTGAACCCCAGGTAACGCTGGTGGGCCGGCAGGACTGGGATGTGAAAATAGGAGTGCTGCAAGTCCAACACTACCATCCAGTCTCCAGGGTCGAGGGCAGCCAGGACCATAGTCCGCATTTAGAATTTTTCCTTCCGGAGGAAGCGATTGACGCCCCGGAGGTCCAAGATGGGGCGCAGGCCCCCCCTTGTCCTTCTTGGGGACCAGAAAGTAGTGGGAACAACAACCACTCCCTACTTCCTGCCCGGGAACGCACTCGATGGCCCCCTTGGCCAAGAGGGCCATGACTTCCTGCCGAAGAAGAGCAAGATGGTCCCCCGACGTGGTGGTACTGAGGTGGCATGGCCGGAGGGGAGGATTGAAAGGAGAGGGAATAACCCTTGCGGATTATTTGCAGCACCCATTCGTCCGACGTGATATCGCGCCAGTGGGGAAGGTGGTGGCGGATCCTGACACCCATCGACATGGGGTGCTCCACAAAGCACGGACTAGGAAGTTTTGTAGGAAGGAGTAGCGGAGGTGGAGGTGGACTGACCCGCGTGCTGATTCCCCTACCCGCCCTGGCGGAAGCCGCGGCCACGGCCGCGCTGGGTCTGCACAGGATTGTTGGAAGAAAGTGCCTGGGTAAATCTGCCTTGGCCACGAAAGGAACGAAAACCAGGAGTAGCCGGGTTCTTAGCAGAAAGGCCCAAGCACTTGGCTGTGGCCCGTGAGTCCTTAAAACGCTCCAAGGCGCGGTCGGCCTTATCGCCAAACAAGCAGGTGCCGTCGAAGGGTATATCCATGAGCGAGCCCTGGACATCGGGCGAGGACCCAGTTGAATGTAACCAGGCGTGGCGTCGCAACGCCACCCTTGTAGACATCGCCCTGCCCAACGAGTCTGCGGTGTCCAAACCACACCGAATGGCAAACTTAGCTGCATCTTCCTTTCAGCAATCACTTTAGAAAGGACAGCCTCGACTTCCTCAGAACACTGAGGCAACACCTGAGCAACGGTATCCCACACTGCGTGAGAGTAGCAGCCCAACAAGAAGGCGGTGTTCACCGACCGCAGCCCGAAGCTGGCCGAAGAGAACAACCGCTTACCAAACTGATCCAGTTTCTTGGAGTCCTTATCCAGCGGAGCCATGGGAAAGGCAATCTGCGACGTTGAGGCCTGGATGACCAGACTCTCAGGTGTGGGATGGGTGGTCAGAAAGGTAGGGTCGCCCGGCGGTGGCGTCCCTACCCGGAGCCCCAATGGCTGGCCGCGTCATTGAAGGGAAGCAACGGCTCCGACGAAGTAGACGCCGTTTGGAGAACCTCCATGAGAAGGTTGGTTTTGAGGGCCACTGTGAGGAGGTCCACATGGAGGGCTTCATCAGTCCAATGGAGCACCATCATGTAGGAAGCGCCCTCCTCCATCGTAGGTGGAGGAGAGGCAAACCCCAGGTCAGAAGAGACATCGAGGTCGCCGGCGTCCTCCAAGTCGTACCCCAATCCTGCTCGGAGTCACACTGCTGGGTCAGGGGGTCCTCGGATCCTTCCCAGTCCTCCTTCGCCTCCGGCACCTGAGGGGCCGGTCGTAGCGGCAGGGCCGGAACCGGAGAAGGGACAAACGGCACAGGCCGGGACCGGACCGGCGCCTCCTCCCAATGCGGACCCCAGGCTGGAACAAAATGGTCCTGGAACCGGGGCAAGGGCGGAAGGAACGGCACCCAATGCGCTGCAGAGGGTGGAGCCAAGGACAGCGCCAGGGCCGGAGCCGGTAACGTAGCACCTCGTGGCACCGGGGCCGGAGCCAACGGCGTAGGATCCTGTGGCGCCGGGTCTGGATCCGCTGGCGGAGCCGCCAAGTCGACAGGGTCGGGACACAGGACCGTGGAGCCCGAAGGCGCGCCAGCGGGAGGCCGGGGCCTTAAAAGGCGATCCATGGCAGCAAGAAACTCTTGCACCTGTTCGGGAGTCACCGACGGACCCAGGTAGGGCGGGTAGACCGTGGGACTCCCAGGTTCCCGAGGACCCTCTTGTCCGCCTCCGAGGAGCGACAGGGGGACGTCGGAGAGCGAACACACTTCTTCGACTTCTTTTTATGGCATCGCTTACCAGAATCCGAAGGCGAAGACTTCGAGCCGGAGGGGCGATGGCTCGGAACGGCCCCTAGACCCAGAGCGGCGGTGGGACGAATGCCGGACCTCCAGCAATTTCCAGTGCCGCTCCCTCAAGGCCTTCAGGCCATGGCTCGGCAGTCCCGGGAGTCGTGATCAGTCTCCAGGCAGTAGAGGCAAACATGGTTGGGGTCCGCCACCAACATATATTACGGCGGCAGGCCCCACAGGACTTAAAGCCAGGCATCCCTACGTGCGCCAGTAAAAAAAAGAGGGGGAGACAAAAGCGCCTTGATGTTGAAGTTTCCAGGTCTGTAAAAACAACAGTACCGGAATACTGGAATAGTTGTTCAAGCACGATGGGAGAAAATAAAACAATCTAAGTCTGTGTCCTAGTAAAAAAGAAAGTTGTAATATCTTTTCCACATTGCAAAATCCTACTTCAGCAGCTTAGGCTACAGCTGTTTGGCATCCAGTTGGCCTCCTGCAATGTAACCTTGCATAGGTTCTACAGCAGGTGCTCCCTTGGAAGTTTAAGAAATTCAATGGGTATAGTGCGGTTTACAGGGGCGGTATCATGAGTCACCTTGAAACTGAATTCTCTTCTTCAAAAGAAACATCTAGCAACATCCGCACACAACAATAGATGGCAGGAGTATGCACAGCATGTGATCTACAGTAGCACATTCTGTAAGCATGCACTACCTACAGTTTGTAGTTGCTCCTCTTTTTAATCTGGAAATAAATATATTCACTTACCTGAGGTGTTCGCTGATCCCTGCCTTGCCAGATGCGAGGAATGTGGATACAGGCCCACAAGAAATCCAGAGAGGCGGATGGATCAAATCTGAGAAGCCAAAAATGGATATTACAAACAAAGAACAGAGGAGCAAGACTATTGCAGAACACTTTTAGAAACAAATCTATTTCCAGGCCATTACCTGCAGCAGAGAAGAAGCAAATATCTGAGGATCAATTTGGAAACCTTTCACAAACCTAATCCTATGAAGAACATGATGGCTACTCGTATGTCATCACTGATTTCTTACCTAGAAATATCCTAGTGTACCACACTAGATCCTGACAATTATCAACAATTCAACCCATTTAGAAGCACATGGAGCCCGTCCAAGGGTGACCCAAATGAATACGAAGAAGCAGCTCCATAAATGCGTCACAAGAGTCTGTATCATTTCTTTAATTTAATTTACTTGAAATCATAAAGCCAGCATGATGAGGGTGGCACTACTTTCTTATAAGTGGGGAGGTTTGAGGGTCATGAGGATTCAGCAAGTAGACAATACTGAGGTGAAAATCTTTAAGCATAGTATGCAAACTGTTACCCTAAATGAAAACTCTGCCAGCACATTCAACACCTAGAAACATTCCCACAGTAAAGACCATGACAGAAGGAAGATATGAAATACAGAACTAACTCATTTATATTAATAAACGCTGCAGCACCGCTCACTCGAAATTAGCTTCACTGTTCAAGTAAAAGATGCAGAGGTTCATGAATCTACAAAGAACAAAACTTTCTGATACCAAAACTGGGTTCTTGTTGCAGACGTCTCCTCACTTTTTTGCCTGGTATTTCTTGCAACTTTGACTGAAGTGCACTGGGCTCCAGCTAATCAGGTCCCCAGTGCCTGTGTTCTTCCCCCAAAACAAGACAACTGGTCACTTGATCCGCAAGTGACCAGGCACTTAGCCCCTCTGTAAGAGGGTCTTTAAGAGCTGCAGCATATCTTGTGCCACTGTAATGGACCCAGCAACAAAGAGGCTGCATGACAAGGTGCTCTAAAAAGTGAAAACACAACATGGCACAAACCCTGTGTGGCATGCCCCCCAACACTGAAGGTAATATTTGTAAGTCACTCCTACAGCAGGCCTTACAGCCCTAAGGCAGGGACATGTATGCCCATGCACTAGCCAGTACAATTACTGACAGTACAAGTAAACATAGAAGCCATCTTAAGTTATGTATTGGGCAGTGGTCAAAACGAGCTCCACAGCTACAGGACAGCTTCTATGAAACCTATACTGCTTGGTATCAAACACCTCATATTAATAAACCCACACAAAACCGAGCATTTGGGGTGTAATTTGTGCCTCGAATGCCTTTGGGGTTTGCCTGGACTCTTTACACTGTGTACCTGTTTTTGGTCCACTATATAAAGAGTCAGGTTCGTACAAGATCTAACTCTTAGCAGTGAAGAAGATGCCTGCCTTTTGCAGAATGGGCACTAATCTCGTCTGTTTGCCCTCCTGACCTTCTCTACCTCCAACTTTTCTTGTGCCTACTCTCCTCTGCTACCTCTGGATCCTTGGCCACATTCACCAAGGGGTTCTTTGCATTCAGGGTATGGTGGAGAACCTGTTTGTTGTCAGTTCTGGATCCCAAAATGACCTGCCATATCATCTATAGGCCCAGCCCTTCGGACGACTATGGTCCCTTACCATGACGACTGCTGATCATGAGTGACATGCTGCAGAAATGCAGAGTGCACACTCAGACCACCATAACTCTTCTCCAGAGTGTGTTTTACTATCAATGTAACCAAATCCCACCTTCTTCAAGCACAGCCTTTCCTCTGCCACATACTCAATTCCTGCATGAGGAAAGCATACCCCAACCCAGCAAGGGTAGAAGCACTCCATGCTACACAACCTCTTTTTCAGACCGATTACCTGTTAACAGTCAGAACAGTTATTAGCTTGCGTAATGGCCAAGCAAGCAAATAACTGTCCTGCATTGCCACAGTTCCTCATGCCAGGTTACACATGCGTCCATTGCTGCAGGGCGTAGCAGCATAATGGTCACAAGTGGACAGTCATTGGGAGGATCAAATGTTGTTCTGGGGTTTTACTTATCCCACTCTGCAGTGGTGGAGTACCAACAACCTGCTGAGGGGGCAGCCTTTTCTCGACCCAGTTACGCAAGAGAGCATCACCATGAATACTATGTTTACTGGCTGGGGAACACACTTACAGAACCTGACTATCCAAGGTGCGTGGACTCCTACCCAGCCCGGACGCTACATCAACTACCTTGAGTTACTAGCTATCCAGCCTTCCTTCCACTCACCCAACAAAAAGATAGTCTTAGTCCGAACAGACAGCATGACTGCCATGTTTTACTTGCTAAAACAAGGGAGTACAAATTCACTACAGTTGTCTTTTTTAGCCAAGAGCATTTGGCTGTGGGTGATAAATCACAGAGTCCATCTCCTAATGCAGTATAATCCAGGGATGGACAACGATTTGGCACACCTGCTCAACCGGACGCATCAACAAGTCCACAATTGGTAACCCCACCCCCAAGTCCTACTCCTGTACTTCCACTGTTGGGGAGTCCCACAGATAGATCTGTTCGTCACCGCCAAAAAAGCAAAATGCAGGACACTGTTTGTTACCTTCTCCAACTGCTGAAGGTGGGCCTTGCCTATACCTTCATAAGACTTCACTTAGCTGCTGTGACTGCTCATCTACAGAATAGGGAACACACTTTGCTTTTCAGAATCTCTATTACACAAGCTTGAATTGAAGGACTCTTAAGGGTTATACCACCATAGACACCCCAATTTCAGTGTGGAAGCTCAACGTAGTGCTCAATAGGCTAATGGGCCCTCCATTCAAAACCACTTCACTCTTGTCCCTTACAGTTCCTTTTCTGGAAGGTGGCATTTCTTGTAGCCATCACTTCCTCAGGGGTGTAAGTGAAATACATGCTCTTACTTTGAAAGAGCCTTACTTGCAGGTGCCCATCCCTCCTCCTCATTTGCCTGTGGTTGTTGCACACAGTATTACCCTCCGTTTATTTCTTTGCAACATCATTGTTTCTGTATCTCTTTGCCCCATCTACATCCTCACCCATCATGAGAAAAAAACGATTGAATAATGGAACCGATGCCCATGCGCACGCATTACCAGAGATAGGTGGATTCACTATAGTTCGTGATTCGAAACCACTTCTTCGAAGAAAACAAGTTGCACACATCAGAGCACCACACTAGATGGCAGGAGTATGCACAGCATGTGAATCTACAGCTACACATGCTACGAGCATATGCTTATGTTAATGCACACCACAATGCCCATTTGTGTTCTGTACCTCATTCATGTCATAAAACAGGTGTAGCAGTTTTGTGTGTGTGTGTGTGTATGTATATATATATATATATATATATATATATATATATATATATATATATATATATATATATATATATGTATATGTATATATATATATATATATATATATATATATATTAGGTTATGTACTGAGAAAAACACACTCTGTGCATCTTAAGTGTCCATGCAAACGACTTTTATTATCGTCCGTCCTTGTTCAGACACAAAACAAGTTGTCTTCAACTTTGGTAGAAGTAACATCATATGCTTGATCACAAAATTCTCTTCACATAGTAGTGGTACAGAACAGTCAAGCCAACACATGTTTCGCAAAATTAATTTGCTTCTTCAGGGCTTCAGAATGTCAGTTACTTCATACTAATAGTCTTCTCAACTCTTGGTAAAGAGATCCCAGATTCTTCCTGGCAATATGCACTGTATAATACAGACTTCCAATATCAGGAAAAACGACTAGCGCCTCCCATTGATACAAACACCAGTCAGTTCCTTAGTATGAATTTATTTTCTGAGCAAACAGTTTAAAGATGCATATCTAGACTTGGCCACAGGCCAAACTCTTTATTTGGCAACAGAAAGCGTCAGGAGTACCTGTATTTGGCTCAATCCAAATGTCGGACTTCATGTATAACTGTTTTATCAAGGCCACCACTCCATTCAAGATGTTTGTGTGGGGTTAGGTAATGGCAGAGATGATGTTCTGGAGATCCCTGGACTACTGGAGACATTACCAAATATCAGATGATCAGAACTGGTCCCAGGTAATCTATCTCAACCTCAGCAGGAACCATGACACCCACAAGAGAATTGTGCCCATTTGCTTCAAATTGTCTACTATAAAGGAACCAGTGGAAATGCATTGGTTCTCACCTTGGATAATAAATTGGAATAACTAATTTCTACAGGACTGAAATGTTGCGCTTGGGAGATCCTTCAACTCCAAAAGCATTCGAAAGCTTCTCCGCCGGCCATGCCCAAATTAGATAGAGGCAAGAGTTGAGCAGCCTTGTCATGCTCTTCTTTCTCTCTTTCCCCGTATGGATTGAGAATGGTAAAAGCACTAGCATCTGATCCGAACAGTTCCTCTAAGCAGGTCCCTGAAAATATTTTCACACGTGTTCCTTGAGGTGAAAAACGTCATCAGCCCTGAAGATAGCAGTCATGAGAATCATCTGTCTAACAGGCATTAAGAGTTGGTGTCACCACAGTCATCTGCAGCAGTTATTAATACAAAGATTTAAACCTTAAAATGCACCATAAATGAAAAGTTCCTGGTAAAGGTACCAACTGGTACCTTGGAGGTGTTGTTATAGGTTCCACTGGAGCCATGCAAGGCAAAGGAGCTATTTATGTCGCTGCCAGGGAGAAGAAAGGTGCCACTCCCAGAACTGTAATCTCAGTAGCAGGTACTCCAGGCATGAAGGTCCCACCCAAAATGGGAGCAGTAATTAGGATTTTTAGCACAATTTCTTAATACCATCTTTTGATATGGAATGGAAAATTACATAGGACTTTTGCCCATTTTTAGCTGGAGATCTGCAGGGAAAGGCACTGACCTCAAAGGGGAATCCAACTAACAGATTGGAGTGCAGCTCCACTAGATCAGAAAGTGGCATCATTACTGGAAAACTTCTGTGTGCAGATATAAAAGAATTCATTTTAAGTATTGGTTTCCTAAAATGGTGCAAAGATTCCCTCCTTGATGGTGAATGGTTAGATAACAAAAGCAGACTTATATTTTAACATCACCACCATCCAGGTTAAGTACATAATCAATAAGTAACTTATCTTTGGTAACACTCTTTCTTGTGGATGCTCTATCTAACAACAGATTCCTCTCACCTTGTGAATATCCCTCGGTGCTAGACTGGATCTGAAGATTTTTCTCAGCAATTTCCTTGTGTGACGGTAGGTAGCGACACATGGCTCAGAGTGGAGTCCATCTTACCACAGAAGTAACGTTGAGGCAACATATAAATGCTACCCCTGCTTGTCAATGTCAGTTTCTTTCTATCTGTCTGTGCCATTGGAAAATGAGCTATGCATTAATTAGATTTGCCAGTGTGCGAAACGGGAAGGTCGGTGAGGAATCTGCAGTTAGACAGACTATCCACCAGAAAGAGCGTTACCACAAGTATGCAACTATTTATTCTGATGAATACTTCTAACCAAAGATTCCTCAAGTTCTGGACGGATACCAAAACAGCACTTCCCCAGGTGGTGAAACAGCTCAGACAAGGACCAAATGGAAACAGTGTCCCTCTCATCAGACCTGGCTATCAAGGCAGTAGTGCTTTGTGAACATTGAACTGACGCTCATGTCGCAGCCTGGCAGATGTCCTTGTGCCAGGGGAGTGGTAGTAGCCTTGGTGCTGGTAAAACTCTATGGAGGGCAGTTCCTAGCCAGTGCATAGCAGAACTGTATGCAGATGACTATCCTCCTTGAAATTATTCTATTCTGCACCACCTAATACATATGGGTTGCTGCAAACCACACAATGAGTTGCTTGTTCGCCTGATGTTCCTTGCTGCGATCGATATATAAGCTCAGGTTCTCTTGGAGTCCAAACAATGGAGGCTCTTCCTCTTTGAATGGGTGAGGTGGAGCAAAGAGCATCAAAAGGTTGATAGGACAGACTATGTGAAAAGGCATCACAACATTTGGAAGAAACGCCGCCTTAGCCCTGAGCACTAGTCTGTCTGGGAGGAGGTGGCATACAGTTGTTTGCTTGAAGATGTCTGTAACTCGCTCACATGATGAGATGATGTGATCGCTATGAGGAACACATTCCTTAGAGTTCATAGATAGAGGGCAGCTGTGCAACGGTTCAAATGAAGTTCACATCAAGAAAGTACGAAAGGGGCGTGGCTTAGGCTCCGATTAGAGAGGCGGCGTGAGTTAAACGCTCCGTGCCCGATCTCGGAATTAATCCTGTCTATATTCCTGGAAAGTGGTTAAATTTGCCTGACAGGCGTTGGAAGCTGAGGGGCACAATACCCAGCCAACGCGGGGACAATAGACGCTCTCAGTGGAGCTCAAGAGCGAGCTGAACAGACCCTGGGGGCCGGCGCAGACAAGATGGCGGCGAAATGAAACTGGTGAAAGCGAACGGAGTGGAAGACGTGGCACACGAGCCCGTGAGTGACCCCTCCAGGAGACATAGACTCGCCGGAGAGGCGGAACTGGGGCCCGGATGGCTCGGCAGAACAGCAGGCAACTGGAGCTTGCGGAACACCGGCGGGACGAGGAAGGTCTGGTACGCCGTGGGCCCCAAGATGGCGGATCCTAGCTATGGGGCAGCTTGACCGGGGATCCTGGGCTCTGCACGCCGGAGAGATCGCGAGCAGCGGCAGAGGGAACGGCGGACCTGCAGAGGCGTTTTGCTCCGGTGCAGAACCGATAGCGCTGGGACGGAGGGCACCTATACGCTGGGTGACCCTCCCGCATATTGCCGTGGGGAAGAACGGATCGGCAGGCCGGTGGGGGCACGAGGGAGAACGGCGCCCTTCCGACTGACTGCAGGAGTGGCTGTGGCATCGCTGCAGGAGCCGAGAGTTAGCAGCCCAGCGTCAACAGCTCGATCCTGGTGAGTGGGGTGGAGCGGGCCTGCACCCAGCGCTGCGGAGGTGGGGGCGGGGTACAGCTCCGCGCAACCACACGACCCGGGGCGGGATAGGTGCCTGGGGGAATTGCCCATTGCAGGCTCACTGGAGGGGAACACGGCGAAGGCAAAGATTGACCCCTGTGAGGGGGCTGGGGACCCCGGAGCGCTGCGGATGACCGAGTGGCCATACATATTGGGCCTTGCCACCTAGAAAGAAGGCCAGTTGAGCGTCGCGATTGCCGGACGCAACGTTTCAAGCTGACGTTATGGGGGCAACACCTGAAGCTGCGATTTATGAGCTCTGGTGGGAGCTTGCCTAGAGGCCACTCCGACTGAAAGAGGACACCTGAGGGGTGAAACGTGCGCAGACCACTAGCTGGAAAGGAGCGGCTGCAAGAGGCGACTCTTTTCACCCACGAGCACGACGCAAGGACTAGAGGTGCGAGCGGGCTCTCAGGGGTCCCCTGCCCTTGGATATTGACTGTGGAGGAGGCACGGCCAGCGCCTACGGCTGTGGGAGCAGCTTGGGTGGCGCGGCGGGCGCCTGAAGTATCCGGGCAACTGATCTCTGGCTGTAGCTGGTGGGGCACGGCTCGCGCGGTAGCCTGCGAAGAGTGCCGTTGCGCAGGACAGTTTGAATCGGCGGGATAAGGACCACTCTGTAAGTCACAATGAAGCCAAAGGGTAAGAAGGAGGAAGCCGCGGAGCAGGACGGCGCCCAGGATGACGGAGAAGACACTGAGGGCACAGGGTCGGAAAGGAGGCTGAACAAACTCCTGGACGCCATTTTGGAGGCCATCACTGCGACAAAGGAATCCTTGCACCAAGACATCACACAGGTCGCAACGGGGCTGGGACTTCTGAGAGCCGACCACTCGAAATTGGCGGACAGAGTAAAAGAAACGGAATTGGTTGTCCAAGACCTTAAACCAGTGGTGGTGACAGTGGAACGCAAACTGGAAGACGCGCTACAACGCCTAGCGACTTTGGAGAAGAAGGCCGAAGATGCGGAAAGTCGAAATCGGCGAAACAACGTACGGGTGGTAGGTCTGCCCGAAAAAATAGAGGGGACGGACATGATAGCCTATTTGGAGGACTGGTTCAGATCTAAGGTTGCCCCGGAGGGTCTCTCCCCCTTCTTCACACCTGAGAGGGCGCATAGGGTTCCAGCCAAACCACCCTTGCCGGGCCGTCCACCCAGGCCTGTAGTGGCTTGAGTCCTTCACTACAAAGACAGGGATCTGCTGATCCAAAATGCACGTGCAGGGGGGCCTTTTAAAGTAGAGAACGGAACTGTAACGATCTTCCCGGACTATACACAAGAGATACAGAGGAGCAGGGCCTCGTATTTGACCATCAAGAAAGAGCTCCGGGACGAGGGGATCCAATACTCGCTGTTGTTCCTGGCCAAGTTAAGGGTCATCATGGACGGCTCAACGCAGTTCTTCCTGACACCCGAGGACGCTTGGTCCTGGCTCGAATCTTACCGGGCTGGCACAGATCGTAGGGGTAAAAGTGACTGAGAACAGTCTAAACCGCCGCGGATGCGCCAATTGCAACGTCTTCAAAAGAAGAACAGAAACCAGCGGGCACTGCAGCTCTTGTAGTTGGCGGCGGACAAGCAGGGGGCTCTGGCGGCGACGATAACGGGTTCCCAGAAAGAAGAATCGGTCGGGGGCTCGGAGTCAGATGACGACAGAAGGCAATCAGGCACTGAGCCTTCGGATGCAGATAGCACCAGAGGACTGGAGGTGACGCCCAGGGCAGCGGACGATCTGTAGAGTGTCGGACCCCTTGTGGGGGTCCCCGCCTATAGACTGGACTTGAAGGGGCTGGAGTGCCTGGTAATATTTATGACTATTATACCTGTGCCATGCTACAGTGCGGGATTGAGGGGCTGGAGGTTGGGGCGGGGGCTGCCACCTGTCGGGGCTGAACCGCACTCCCATTGCCCTTAAGGCACCCTGTAGTTACTACTGCAGGATAGTACGGGGTGATCTATTTTGAGAGTTTGGATGGGGACTGATAATCTGATATTGGGTCCTGTTCTGGGGTGGGGTGGGTTCTGGGGGTTTTAAGGGATGTTACGAGTTTGGGGTTCAATGGTGGTGCTGGTGTGGGCGACAATAACATGAGAGGGACGGCAAGGCAAGGTTACATTGATGGGGACATTACGTGATTTGATATGTATCACTTGGAATGTGAGGGGCTTAAATACCATGACTAGGCGCCACAAAGTGCATGCTTATTTATTGAGGAGGGGAGTGCATATAGCTTTATTACAAGAGATACACCTTACTAGGGCGGAAGGCCAGGCGCTGCAGCGCAAGTGGAGAGGGCAGGTCTTCAGCACAGCTTATTTAGCGTTTGCGAGGGGGGTGCTCATCTGGATTCGCGAGGGGGTTCCATTTCAGGTCACCAGACAGGTCTCGGATCAAGAGGGCAGGTATGTAGCAGTGGAAGGTAGATTGTATGGCAGGGATGTTGTGCTGTGCAGTGTTTATTCCCCGAATGCCGAGCAGGCTCGTTTCTTGGCTAACTTGTCAGGTGCGCTGGCGCCTTTTCTGGTAGGCCCGGCCATTGTAGGGGGGGATTTTAATGCAATCACTGATTTGGACATGGACAGATCGCATCCTCCTCTGGCAGCGACCCCGGTTGAGAACTTAGCTAAGGCGAGGTTTGACTGGCAGGAAAGCTGGGGACTGCTTAATGTGTGGCGCACACAACATCCTCATGATAGGGATTATTCCTTCTTTTCCTCCGTGCATGAACTACATGTTCGAATTGATGCCATCCTGTGCTCCCCCTTGATAGCTCATATGGCGGCTTACACTGAATACCTTGCCAGAACTATCTCTGACCACAACCCGCTATTAATGTCACTTAACTGGCAGAGGGCGAGAACGGCGATCCCGACATGGCAATTGCGCCCTGACACCCTGGAGGACCAGGTGTTTCGGACGGAGGTTGGTGAAGGTATTGACCATTACTTCCAGGAAAACAGAGGCACGGCGTCCTCGAGGGCGCTTGAATGGGATGCCTTTAAGGTGGCCATTCGGGGGATCTGCATCACTAAATATGCGGGAGCTCGGAAGACAGTGCTGGAGGACGTGGCTAAAGCGGAACAGGGCCTGAGGGACCTAGAACTGCGGCGGCCAGAATGCCCATCCCTGCATGAGCAATTAGTGGACGCTAGAGAAGCGGTGGCGACCGAGACCGAGAGGCTCCGATGCTTCGATCACCAAGGGGTACTTGGCGAAGGTACATGCGGAAAGGGACAAGGTTGGTACCCTGTTGGCCAAATTGGCTGACCCGGTACCGCAGAGCGGACTTATTATGCAGATAACACTGGATTCCGGCGTCCTGACTCACTCGCAGGAGCAGGTGGTGTCCCGCTTCGCCGCTTATTATGAAGCACTCTATAGCAGTCGAAGGGAGGATACAGAATCAGACAAAGAAATACCGGGAGGGTACCCCTTTGCCACAACTGGATGAAGACCAGGCTGAGTTATTGGGGCAAGATATCACAGAGGCAGAAGTGCGTGGTGCGATTAAGCACATGGCTCGGAATAAGACGCCTGGGCCAGATGGGCTGCCAATCGAATTCTATGCTCAGTAAATTGACGCATTGGCGCCCTCCCTGGTGGAGATTATCGGGAGGCAGGGGAGGTAGGGATTGTTCCCCTTCTGAAGCCGGGACGTTCAGATATGGATGTGGCTTCGTATCGGCCATTGTCCATGCTGTCGGTGGACTACAAAATCCTGAGTAGCATTCTGGCATCCCGGTTATTGCCGCACATGACAACGCTGGTACACCCTGATCAGGCAGGATTTATTCCCACGAGAAGTACAGCTTTGAGCATCCGTCACTTCCTTAGAGTTATGGAGGAGAACCAGGATGGTCAGGGTTCTGCAGCGGTCCTCTCAGTTGATATAGAGAAGGCGTTCGATGGCCTGGAATGGGCCTTCCTCCGCAGAGTACTGCATGGTTTCGGATTGGGTGAACAGATTGTGAAGTGGACAACGGTGTTGTACTCTTCGGCCACGGCCAGGGTAAAAATAGGAGACGGGATTTCTGACCAATGCCAAATCATGAGAGGTACAAGACAGGGGTGCTCGTTGTCACCGTTGCTGTTCGCATTGGCAATGGAACCCCTTGCGGTCCAGGCGAGGTCGGGACGGCCCTATACAGGGCTGGTGCACAGGGGTGACCAACATTACATTTCCCTGTACGCGGAGGATTTACTTCTCTTTCTCCAGGATGCTGAGGCGGAGCTACAGGGGGCTACAACCATGTTGTCCCGTTTTGGGACGGTCTCAGGACTTAAGGTGAATTGGACCAAGACGTGCCTTTTCCCGACCCGGCGGGGCATGCCCCCTCGGGCGTCCCTGGGAGAGCTAATGTGGGAACCGACATGCCTCACTTATTTGGGGGTTCGGGTCTATCATAATGAGAAGGATCTGTTGGAGGGTAATATAGGTAGGTGTGTTCGAGCTTTGAGGAGTTGTATGGAGTTCTGGAAGACGCTCCCCCTGTCGGTAATGGGCAGAGTGGCGTTGCTTAAGATGGTAGCACTCCCCAGACTTCTATACTATTTTCGTACCTTGCCGGTCTGGCTCCCGCCGAAAATTTTTAAAGACCTGAGGTCGCTGATGGTGGGTTTCGTCTGGGGCAGCGGGAGGCGATGAGTAGCACTGACGACGTTGATGAGACCCAGATTGGAGGGCAGGCTGTCAGTGCCTGACTTTTAGCTTTATTACCTGGCGGCTCAATTACAAGTTTTGACACAAAACATAGCTCGGGAGTATCGGGGCCCGGAGAGTAGCTGGGGAAGGGGAATACCACGCCATGTATTGGCCTACATAGTGATGCAACAGAACCTCGTTCTGCAGGACCTGACCGGTGAGGAGCTAACCTTGCGACTTTGCTGGAACAGAACGCAACGCAGGGCGGGGACCCGTCACCCATACGCTACAGAGATCCCACTGGGCATGCCGACGGCCCTGCCGCATGGCGGGGACTGGTCCCCATTAGCGCACTGGGAACAGTTGGGTGTTCAAATGGTAGGGGACATGTATGTGGACGGGGAACTGGCGCCCTTCTCAGTACTGCAGGACGTGTATGGGCTTCCGGACGGAGATTTCTTCATTCCTGCTGCGGTTACGTCTGCGATACAGAAACACTGGAAAACGGGGAGAACGGAACTGGTCTTAACTCTTGCTTGACAGTATACGGTGATGGCGGCGGGAACGGTTAGAGCAGTGACATGCCTGCAGTCCCGGCTGTTGCGGGAGGGCATGCTTCCCTTGGACGTTCTTAAGGCAAAATGGGAGAAGAGGGTGGGTCGGCCGATCCCTGACACCACCTGGGAACAAGTCCTCAAGCGAGCGTGGAAGGGCACTAGGAACGCTCGTCTTCAACAAATCCAGTATTTCATACTGCATAGGGCCTACTTAACGCCGGGGAAGATCCGGAAGTATTTCCGGGCCCAGAATGCAGCATGCCCGAGATCTGGGGAGGAGGATGCTGAACTGGAACACATGCTATGGCTATGCCCAAGTATGGATGGTTACTGGGAGGAAGTGGGGGAGCTTTTGAACAAAGTCATAGACAGACAATTAGAATATAATATGGCCACCTGCCTGCTGCATTGGTTCCCACACACTGCTAAGACCAAGGTTACTAGTAAATTTATCAATCTAGGGCTTCTGCTAGCTAAGCACGAGATTACCTGGCATTGGAAGGCGAGAGAGGGTTCATCGAGTGGGCGCTGGAGGAGGGAATTCTGTAAGTGGGCGAGCTGTGAAAGTGTGGTAAGGCTCAGACAAGCTACCCGCTCAGGTAAGGAGAAGGCATTGGAAGTAGCTAGAGCATGGGAGGCCTTAGTCCAGGAGCTGAATGGTCTTCAAACGACTGAGGGGGAGGACTGAGTACCCCACTTCCAGGTGATTACTATAGCTAAGTACACAACTTTGCTAGCCTCTATATGACATAGTCGAGATGGTTGAGAGTTCCTGCAACAGCCCACACCACCGTTGCTGTAGGGAGGGAGGGACCTGGGAGGGGGCGTGTTGAATATTGACATGGGGAACTGATGATAGAGTAAGCTACAGGAATGCTCACTGTTGACTATAGGATGAGGGCACTAACCTGCTCTGGTGTGTTTTTTGTGGAATGTGCACTGGACAGGGGGTGGCGGGAGTAATGCTGCTGAAGACTAGCGTTTAAGGAAAAAAGTGCCAGCAAGGGATTTGTTTACTGCTTAAAGTTTAACAGTGTAGTGAAGTCTGTATTATTTAGACTTATCAGCTGAGTGGAACAGCAACTGTTCAACGTATTTTCAATCTGTTTCAAAATTCTATAGAAGCTACCACACTAGCCCCATACCAGTACAACAACTTGAACAGATTCACAACAGCTTTTATGGTTATAACCAATAAATGAAATATTGGACACAAGAACAAAGGTAGAGCAACACGGAAAGGTTTGTTCTTCAAAGAAAATTATTATTTATATTCTTCCAAATGTAAATTGTCAAAATATCAAGGGTATACAGTTAATGGTGATTGCATATGTATCTTAAGTAAATGGAGCTGACAAAACAATCCATTAATATAAAAGAAAACAATCCAGTCTATAACAAAATAGATAAAATTGACTTCTTTTAAAAGATAATAAATAGAAAGTCAAGTGCGGACAGTAGACTTGGAGTGATGTGTCGACGTTTCGGTCTCAGTGGTGAAATCCAGAGACCATCATCAGGACAGTGAAATTAATGCAATGAAGATGACCCTTATAGTAAATTTAGGAACAAGCTATAGGTGAGCTGAAGTATAAATTCAAGGTTCATTGCCTTAAGGGAACGTCAAGTCTCCCCTGTGGTTGTATCCATATATTCAGGCCAAATAAGTATTAAATCCTTATGGTGAAGAATCCCTGTATCATCAATCTCAGGATCCACGTTAGTTAGGCAAATGGCGTAAGGCACGAAGCGTCTCCTCTGCGTCAGGTCAAAGGTGATCCTACGTCGACACATCAATCCAAGTCTACTGTCCGCACTTGACTTTCTATTTATTATCTTTTAAAAGAAGTCAATTTTATCTATTTTGTTATAGACTGGATTGTTTTCTTTTATATTAATGGATTGTTTTGTCAGCTCCATTTACTTAAGATACATATGCAATCACCATTAACTGTATACCCTTGATATTTTGACAATTTACATTTGGAAGAATATAAATAATAATTTTCTTTGAAGAACAAACCTTTCCGTGTTGCTCTACCTTTGTTCTTGTGTCCAATATTTCATTTATTGGTTATAACCATAAAAGCTGTTGTGAATCTGTTCAAGTTGTTGTACTGGTATGGGGCTAGTGTGGTAGCTTCTATAGAATTTTGAAACAGATTGAAAATACGTTGAACAGTTGCTGTTCCACTCAGCTGATAATTCTAAATAATACAGACTTCACTACACTGTTAAACTTTAAGCAGTAAACAAATCCCTTGCTGGCACTTTTTTCCTTAAACACTTTGACTGCCCAAGCCCGCATGGGTTTATTGGGTTACCCACCCCTATAACAAGCTGAAGACTAGCGGCACAGATCAGTCAACACTGGCTTCAATGAGCTATTGCCTTTGGTTGGTTGGGGTATTGGGAGAAAAAGAAAAGCGGATGCAAAGTCATATTGTTAACCGGTCTTGGATACATCTGTATGTCATGTATGCGCTCATCACTTCGATGGATAATGCCGCCCGCCCTCCGGGTTGTGGGCTGAATGGCCGTGTACTGTGAGATCACGTGAGATACATATAGTATATATTGTTTGTATTGATGCTGCCCGGAATCATTGTTTATTTTCTCAATCTGCAATAAAAATATATTTAAAAAAATAAAATAAAATCAAGAAAGTACGTACAAAATTAGCGTTCCATTGTGACATTATAAAAGGTTTTTGCAAAAACATGGGAGTCAACCCTTTTATAAAAAAAAATTAAAAACATCATGATAGGTAATTTAAACAATGCTAACGGACCAGGAAAACATGAGGAAGCTGATAAGACCAACAAGTATCCTATTACAGTAGTCACAGCAAGTTCTTGATGGGTTAGAGAGAGCAAACCGTAAAACATCAGACAACTTGAATTGTAAAGATTGTATCGGCCTATGCAACAAACTTTTTCCAGCATTCAGCATAGATGGTTTTGGTGGATGGACACCAACATTCCCTACTTCAGTAGGAATGTAAAAAGCAGATAACTGTTGCAGTTTAAACTCTACGCATGGAGGTGTAGGTTGTGTAGGGCCAGAAGCAGAACTCTGCTGCCCTGCTGCTATAACAGAAATATCTCCAAAAACCACAGCCGGATCGGAGGACCGTTGTTCATGGCCAAATGATCTGGGTACCAATCTCTGTTGGCCCAATCCAGTACCACATGGTGGTGTTTGTGAGGACCA
Organism: Lissotriton vulgaris; assembly: GCF_964263255.1. Lineage (NCBI taxonomy): Eukaryota > Metazoa > Chordata > Amphibia > Caudata > Salamandridae > Lissotriton > Lissotriton vulgaris. Next base: position 98,117,552 of record NC_141698.1, read on the forward strand.
GCGATCAATCCACCTTGATAGGCAGGGTGAAGGATTTTAGTGCCAAGCTAATCCTGTGAAGGCAGGTTTTCGCCAGAGTTGAGATTCCTCTGAACTCCAGCTCTCCCAGATCTTCCAGCCCAGCAATGATGCATCCATCACAACGGTTAGCAGCTACCATAACAGATCCTTTGTAGTCTTCTTATATACCTGGATTGAATCTGACAGTCCTTGGTGTTGATCCACTGCAGAGCCTGCATGTGCCACCTCTCATGGTCCACATTTAGGATGCAGGAGTCCAAGAATACTCCAAGCTACCCTAAAGAGATTTGGGTCAAAGGTCGAAACATTGGGATCATAGCCTGAATGTCCTAGACTTGGAAGGTGGAAGGAGGGCCCCAAACTGCCCCAATGTAGAATGGCCCCAACTGAGGGGAGCTGCTGTGAAGGTGTGAGGTGTGACTTTGGCATGTCGATTGAGAACCTCATAAGAGGTTCATCTTCATCTAACAGTGGTCTACAAGTGTCTGAGGCGAGCTTGCGTTTGAGCAGCCAGTCATCGAGATATGGGAAGACTGGTACTTCCAACCTCCGTAAATGCGATGCAACCGCAAACATCACCTATATGACTATACAAAGGGCGCTGGAGAGGCTGAAGAGTACCACAGAGAACTGAAAGCACTAATGGTCCACTTATAATTGCAGGTCTGTAGGATTCCAGGACGGGGATGTGGAAATATGTTCCATTCAAATCCAACACCAGCATCCAGTCTACTAGATCCAGGGAAGACAAAACTTGACCCAGGGTAAGCTTCGTGAAATAGTCATTCTTGAGGAAGACATTCTGGGGGCGAAGGTCTGGAACAGCCCTCCACCTTTCTTTGGCAACAGGAAATAATGGGAGTAGCACCCAGTCCCTATGTTTGGTGCCAGTACCATCTAGATAGCCCCCTTGTCCAAGAGGGCTTCAACTTATCTTTGGAGGATGGACAAGTGGCCCTTCAATGGTCACTGAGGTGTGAGTGGCAGATAAGGAGGTGTTGAGAGAAAAGATAGGGAGTAGCGATTATTGACAATCTCTAGTTCTCATCTGTCTGATGTAATGCTACCCTAGGAGGTAATAACTTATCATGCATACAACAGGGTGCCAGTGTGCATCAAAGGGCAAACTAAAAGTGTTATGATGCTGTGGCAGAAGGGGCTGGAGACTGGGTAGTACGTTGCCCCTGAGGTCCTAGATACGGTCAGATGGATCCCTGACCTTTCTCTTAAAAGGGCTGGGAGATATATTGCTGTCTATGAAGGCTTAGGCATTGTCTCTGCTGTATGTCTTTTCCGAAGCCTCAAAAAGGGTGATATTGTTGGGGATACTGCTACACAGGCTTAGAGAGGCCAATGGAGAGCGATGTTGCTCTGCTGGACTTAAAGCGCCCCAGTGCCGAGTCGCCTACATCCCCGAAGACACAGGTGCCATCGAATGGCATATTCATCAGTGACATGTGGACGTCACTGGAGAAGCCCATGTACCTTATCTAAGAACAGCACCGAAATACCATGCTTGTATCAACTGCCTTACCAAAGTCATCAGTGGTGTAAAGTGCCAACCTGAGAATGTACTTTGCAACATCTTGCCTGGCTTGTATTATTTGCTACAAATTGGCACATGCGTGACCTGGGAATGCGGGCAATATTTTGCTCACCATGTCCCATAACATGGGAATAACTTCCTAAGAAGCAACATTTGACTAACCTAAGGTTCCAATCTGGAGGAGTGGTAGGAAACGAATTCGGGTTGAGTCTGTTAGATGTCATTTACACCTCAAGACATTCAGGGGTGGGGTGCTGATGTAGGAAAGATGGATCCCCAGGGAAAGTCTATGTAACCATGCGATTTAACGGTTTATGAAAGGGGAAGAACCAGGCTTTGCCCAAATGCCCATTAAGGTGTCCATATGGGCTTCACTGAATGGGAGAGGTGTTTCGAGGAGGTCTGTCCGGACTGAAAAACTTACAACAAGGCTGAAGGCAGCTGAGATAACCAATGCAAATGTTGCAGATTGCTCTGTGGGATGTCCAGGTGGAGGGTAGAGGCTTGTTTCAGGTGACATATCAAGACCACTGGCATATTGGAAATCCAAAAATAAATTATCATACATTTGGGAGTTATCATCTCCGTCATCATGATAGGGTTCGGAGTAATAGAACCATTGTGGTTAAAAAAACAAAGTGCCCCTTCTGTGTCCAAAATCCGAATGAGGCTGGTTGTGTTAAGGTGAAAGTGAGCGTGACTTATGTCTAGGTCACAGCGGACTTATTTCTGAAAGGACAATTGTTCTTCCTCCAGCATCAATGGATGAGGACAGGTGAGGATATCAGTGCCGGGTGTGAAGTCAGAGCAGGCATTAGGATGGGAACCGGAGCAAGGTCAAGAGGGACAGACAGAATTGGGATGAACTAGAAGCATCCTCAGATCCTTGGAAACCTGAAGTACGAAGGGTGTCGTAAACTGGCAACATGGCCTTTTTGAAGGCTATGAGCTGTTGCAGAGGCCTTGATGGGCCCGGAACTCGGGCTGGATAGGGACACGTTGCAGAATTGGTTCCGCAGTCGGAGACCAGAACCAAGATCAAAAGGCACCCTGAAGTTCTCTTCACTTCTCTTGACAAGGAATGGCTGGAAGAAGGAGAATCGGGTTTTACCTTCTTTTGGTTCTTTTTTGTCTTTGACTTACCTGACGACTTGGAAGCTCACCTCTCAAGAGTGCAAGAACACATCTGCGTGCTACACTTCGAACAAGACCATCCTTGTCTGCTTTCTATCGGTGTTCAACGATGTAGAGCATGACCTTGTGGTCTTAGTTTAACCAAAGCACAGTTGTGGCACATCTTCAATCATGTGAGGAGCCCACACACAAACTTTGTGCAGGCAAGTCACCAACATCTGCTGATGGTAATCTTTGGAGGGTTTGAAGTTTGTCAATTTAGGGGGAGATATTTTCAGTTGCACATTGTGAAAAATGTGGCAGGGAACTTTCTGTGGCTGATAGAAAAATGAGGGAGTGAGCCCCACATCAGAAAGCACAGAAAGATAGGAACTGACATTGATGCACAGAGCTGGCGTTTTTATGTGCCCCCGTTGCCACTTTGGGGTTGGACAGACCCAATGCAGAGCCGCATCACGCCACGTACCAGCGCATGAGGGAATTGCTGAGAAAAACCTCCAGATCCTGTCTGACGCCTAATGGCATTAACAAGGAATCTTCAGTTAGAAGTATGAAGGCTTAATATTGCACCTCAGTGAGCAGGTCACACATCATAGTCAGGCACAAGACACCACAAACATAAAGCATGCACGTTAGACCCTGGCATCTTGCACTAAGGGAATGACAAAGTATGAGATAAAGTGAAAAACTCCATTAGAGAAATTGGAATGTTTTTGAAAAAACTTTGAGGCAACCTCGTGTTGCCGGAGAATCCTAACTGTAGTGCATTAAGAAACAAGCATTTGCAATGCAATAGGTCTCGCATTAGGAAAGTTTGAGCTATTGGTATTGTAAATGACAAATATTTTATTTATGTGTTGGTTTTGAAAATAGTGAAATTAATAGCTTTGTCATTTACAATGCCAATAGTTATAACTTTTGCAAATGTGACACCTATAGCATTTGTAATGCAATATGTGTTGTATTTACCTGACTTAGATGTATTGATATTACAAATAAAAATGGCTTTTAATTTTTTTTAATAAGTAATACTTAAATAAAAGTTATTGTAATTTATAATGGCAATAGCTTAAACTTTTGTAAATAACTTTTGTGAAGATTATGTTTAGTGTATTTTATTGTGACGAAAATCCAAGAACAGAAGGGAAATATTAACATCTTTTTGTGACATTTGTAATAAAGCTTGAAACATTGAAAGAACATATTTGAACCAGTTGTTGTTGAATGGTTGCACAGATTGATGCTGTGGTGCCACTGAGTGATGCTGTGCTGGTGCTGAGTGATGCTGTGGTGATGCGATAGATAGACAGGGTGAGTGTGAATGATAGATAGAGGGAAGGTGATAGATAGATAGAGGGAGGGAGATAGATAGATATAGGGAGGGCGATAGAGGGAGGGAGATAGATAGAGTGAGGGAGGGCGATAGATAGAGTAAGGGCGATAGATAGTGGGAGGTTGATAGATAGAGAGAGTGAGGGCGATAGAGTGAAGGCGATAGATAGATAGAGTGAGGGAGATAGATAGATAGATAGATAGATATAGATAGATAGATAGATAGAGGGAGGGTGAGAGATAGAGGGAGGGCGATAGATAGATAGATAGAGTGAGGGCAATAGATAGATAGATAGATAGATGGAGTGATGGCGATAGAGTGAGTGCGATAGATACATAGATAGATAGATAGATAGATAGAGTGAAGGCAATAGATAGATAGAGAGAGGGCGATAGATAGATAGATTGATAGAGAGAGGGGCGAAAGACAGAGTGAGGGGCGATAGAGTGAGGGCGATAGATGGATAGAGTGTGGGAGATAGATAGATAGATAGATATTCAACCCACACTAGATTCTTGGGAGATACCTCAACAGTGAGGGATGTGAAATCCATACAGATTAGAATATTTAAGGTATTACATTTGCTTTGACGCAAAAGACAGGAGAGTAAAATAGCCAGGAGCAGGCCTTACAGTTCATGGATGCCCTTGCTGGACTCAAGGTCTTTATACATTTTGGGGGCCCTTGACTTTTCTATATTTTAGCATTATTACTGCCTGCTGACAAATAAAATTAAAGTCTTAGTATACATTACACGAGTTTCCGGTGTGTGACCATGTGCCTTAAGTAAAGAGTACACAAGAGAACAAAATCGATAAAAAAACTGAGTATTTGAAAGACCCCTATCGAAGTGAGCAAATTAAAATGTGTATTTTTAAAGCAGAGAGTGGTTAGCAATCGGCAGAATCTATAATACACACTGCTACTAGTCTTCGTGATTCCGTAAACTCCAGGCTGGTGTAAAACTAAACAAATGGCTCCACCAATAACAAGGAACGCACCCTCCCAGCCACATTCCCACATGGTGTAGCTTACCATCCGTGCCGTGCAGCAGATGGACTGTCCAGAGCTCGCGCCGCCGGCCTGCGACCAGGAAGTCAGGCAGGCCGGGCGGGAAAACAGGAAACAGGAAGGAGGAGGGCGGGAGCCTACCCCGCCTCCCGCGGAAGAGCCGCGGCTGTTTGGAGCACCGGAGCAGGCAGGAGCCTACCCTGCGCCCCGGTGCCTAAAGAGGGAGGAAGAGTCCTGCTGCCGATGAGAGGAGCCGCCGCCACCGCACCAAAGAAGCCGGTGAGTGTGGCTTCGCCTTGTTGATGATCCGCGAGGGCGGGGGGGGCATGCTGTGTGCGCGTGCGGCGGTGGGGGGCTGTGTATGTGTGTGAGCGTGCGTGTGTGTGTGTATGTGTCTTGGAGTGTGTATGCGTGTGTGTGTGTGACTGTGGGGGGTGGGGGGTTGCCTGTCTGGGTGCCTGCGTGTCTGTAAGTGTAAGTGCGTGTGCGCGTGTGTGTGCATGCATGCGCGTTAGGCTGACTTGCTGGGAGTATGGGAGGGAAGTGCACGGCGCGGCGCAGGACGGAACGTGCGTGTTCGCGCACCCAAATCTGCCTTCAAAAGCTCGTGACAGTTTCTTGTCCTCATTCCCCCGTGTCCGATAACTATAAGTCTCCGACCCTGGACGCATCCTTCGGATGCGAATTCCAGGGCGAGACGTAAAAAAGGAATGACTGACATCACAGTGGATGGTCACAAAACACAAAACACCTAGTCCCAAAGGCAATACTTTCTGTAGAACTATGGGCATGATTGGATTTGTCAATAAATCATTCCAATTACTCATCTAAAGATAGAAGTAGTTGTCATGCTCAAGAAACTTGCCAAAAATAGTTAATAAAAGTAGCCACTCTCTGATACATCTAAACATTAGACAACACAGTACTAACATTCACTAGAAAGACAACATTTGAAAAAAATGTGTGAATAGCTAGAGGACACCTCACGGGCGAACCACCAATGGGGCTCCTGGTTGGTACTCACCAGGTTAGCCCTGTTCTCATCATCGGTGTCCACTAGCTTAACGCAAACGTGTCCGACTCCCAAAAGTAAAAAGACAGTGAATGGTGCAGTGTACACAAACTTATATGTGACAAAAACTAACAACATTCAACATATAACAAGACCATATACTGTGCATGCAAGACACATAGACCTTTTTATTTGTATCTTCTTGTCTGCAACAGTAAACATATAAACATAAAAGAGGAGAAAAGCGAATACTACCTATCGATTCGCTTTCACCTTTGGGACTAGGTGTTTTGTGTTTTGTGACTGCATGAGTGGAGGGCTACCTAGTCCCTGAAATCCCTCTCAACTCCTATTTTTTGTACATCACAGTGGATGGTGCCTTTTTAGATCTGCTTCATAACCTCTGGTAGGGACACCCTGGGAGAGTTCTGGTTGACACAACTGTGTCATTACTTCGAGCTTGATGTATGGATCGCTGAAAATTTTCCAAATCTAGTTTACCAACAGATTCTAGAGGAGGAATCTTCAATAAGAAAGCCTACTTCTCTTCCAGGGGATCCTCATCAATAGTCATAAGCACTGAATATTCCCGCCCATGTGCGGGACCCCGGAAACAAGATAAAAATATATATGTAAAAACACATATATCTCGCTCCACATATATGTACATACATATATTATTTTTCTCACACCAATGCAGCTCCAAAACTGAGGCTTAAAATATGTAATCACATGTACATGTACTGCAATTAGTAAGGAAAAAACACCACATTAGGTCAAAAATCCCTTGAACTTTGTGTTTTAATGAGTAAAACCACTCATAAATCCTGAAAATTGCTAATAAATAGACATTGTTAGCCCTCAGGCTGCATTGTAAAACAATAGCATAGAAAATGAAACCATTTTCAACAAAAACTGACACCGTCCCTTTAAGGCAGCCATGACCCCAGGCTTCCCATCATGCCTCAGGGGTGACAGGTCAGTTGTTCTTTCCGGCTCCTTCAGTCAGGACCCTGGTGAAACAGCTCCCTTTCTTTTTGACTTTCTGTCAAAAAATATTCTAATTAATCTACAAATTTTGCTTTCACTCGACGTCTTTTAGACATAGGGTGTTACTACTACCTTTTTTAGGCTTAAAAAAGGTGATTTTTCTGTCAAAATGCCTTCCCTCTTTGACAAATGTCCTTCATGTGGAAGGAAAATGGCCAAGACTGACACTCATTCAGTGTGTATCATTCGACGTCGAGGCATCCTCCGTCGCCGTCAGAGCATCGGCGTTCGACGTCGAAGCAGCCTCCGTCGTCATCGAGCAGGCAACCTTCGACGGCGAGACGCTCTATGTCGAGGGACAGTCATCGACACTCGAGGCGCAGATCGGCGTCGAGGAGATCACGGTCGAAGTCGAGAGGGCGTCCATCTGTTCGGCCTTCGACGCCGGAGCAGCCACCGTCGACCGTTCAGCGGAGATCCAGGGAGCGAGGCGACTCGAATTCAGGGAATGTCTCCCCTACAAGATCACTGGGGAGGTCACCCTTGAGGCAGGTGGTTCAAGAGATGGAGAATCAATCATTGGACCAGCCTCAGGCCCTGAGGTCTCAACAGGGTTCCCCAAGATCAGCATCGGCTGCGGAGGGGGAACAATCACCGATACAGGATCCTCCCGTCAAAAGACAAAGGGTTTCGAAGGAGAGAGATCGGTCGGGGTCTTCCTCTACGCGGTCTCTGGTGAGCCTATCCTCATCCTCCTCGGCATCTCGAAGTGACAGATCTTCGGATGGAGAAGTCAGCTCTTCGGATAGGGAGAAGTCAAAGTCCCCTGCAAGGTTGCAGCAGGAACAAGAGGATCAGCCTCCTCCTACACGTTCGCCAGTGAGGGATCATACGCAGAAATCTCCTCCGGTTCGTCTTTCCCCAAGGTGGTATAGACCTCTTCACCACTGGGCCAAGGACAAGGAGACGGCAGATCGTTTGAGGGCGTATCGAGATCAAGCCTCCCGCCACAAAGAGCGGTCTCGCTCTAGGGTGCACTCAAGTAAGAGAAGATCTAGCCACAGGGAGCGATCTCGTTCTAGAGCGCGTTCAAGTAGGAGAAGATCTAGGTCCAGGAGCAGAGGGTGGACTCATAGTTCTTCAAGTTCATCGAGGACCCTCTCTCACAGAAATTACTCCCCTACTAACGGACAGCCCACGATCGAGAATATCTCCAACTGAGGATATTTTCTCGTTCCAAGACATCTCGGGCAGGGGAGCACTGAAGCTAGAAGTGCCTATGAAAGCTCCGCAGGTCAAGACGACTCATCTTTGAAACCCTGCAGCACAGATCGGCACCCAAACATTTATTGCCGTTGGTCCCGGGTATCATGGATCCGGTGAATGAGGACTTCCTGACTAAGGCTACGGTGAAGTCAGTTCCAGTGAGGATTCTCAAGAAATATCGCCCTCCTGAAGAGGATCCCCTGTTCCTCAAGTCCGATCCACCGCCAGATTCAGTGATCAATGCGCGGGCTAAAAAATCCAATGCGGTGGCCTCCTCATCCACGGTACCGCCGGACAAAGACAGCAAGTTACAAGACTCATGGGGGAGAACAGTGTGTAACACCTCAGCCTCTTTCCTCAAGGTCGCCAATGCGGAAGCGCTACTGGGCAGATATGATAGATCTCTGTGGGACTCGCTTCAGAGGTTTTCTGCAAAACTCCCTCAGGAAGATAGAAAGGCCTTTGAGGAGATTCTGATGGAGGGCAGTCAAGTCTCCAATCAAATTATAGGGGCGGCGGCAGATGGAGCTACTCTGGCTGCGCATGGCTATGCGCATGGAATCACAGCGAGGAGGTCTTCATGGTTGCGCCTAACAGCGTTGAAACCCGAGGCTCAAGCCAGAATACTAAATCTTCCTTTTTCGGGCACATCTCTCTTTGGGGCGAGTGCTGATGAGGAAATGCAACGGATGAAAACGGAGTTAGACACCCTTAAAGCCGTGGGGCTTGAAAAGAAAAAGGAATTCCGGAAGAAGTTCCGTTAGGACAACAAGGGCTCTTCGAAGCAGAGGGTTCAAACCCCTCACTGGCAGAAGGGCCAGAACCAGCAAGGACAACAAAAATCGCAGTTAAAGGCAAGCGCAATTCCAAAGGAAGCGGGAATCAGCTTCAATAAGCCTCAGCAGAAGCAATGAGTCTTCACTTCCCCCAACGCCGTTGTCCACTCCAGTGGGGGGAAGCATTGCACATCACAGGACAGAGTGGCAGGCCATTACAAAAGATCAATGGGTGTTGTCTACGCTGCAGAATGGGTACTGTCTTCGTTTTCATCGTCTACCTCCACTCGTTCCTCCGATGCCAACGTCAAGCCACCAGCTACAAATGCTAAAGAAAGAAGTAGCGACACTCCTCGAAAAATCAGCCATCGAGAGGGTTCCGGTGTCTCAAAGGGGGAAAGGAGTCTATTCGAGGTATTTTCTGGTCAGAAAAAAGGGCCAAAAGATGGAATATAGGCCCATTCTGGACCTGAGAACACTCAATCTACATGTCAGAAAAGAAAAGTTTCGCATGTTGGCGCTTCACCAAATATATCCAAATCTCAGGAAGGGGGATTGGATGTGTTCGCTGGACCTTCAAGATGCATACTTTCATGTCCCGATACGGCCCGATCACAGGAGATTCCTTCGATTCCGGGTGGGGACCTCCCACTACCAGTTCAAGGTCCTACCGTTTGGGTTGAAGTTGGCCCCCAGGTTGTTCACGAAGTATGTCGCAGTGGTGGCGGCAGCTCTACGCCGCAGGGGGGTCTTCGTATACCCATACCTAGACGATTGGCTGTTGAAAGGTCCTTCTCCAGATAACGTAAGGAATTAATTCCAGGCCTGCATAGAGCTCTGTCAGCGTCTAGGCCTGCATGTCAACTACAGCAAATCTGTCGCCCAACCCACTCAGAAGATTCACTTCCTAGGAGCTCTGCTAGACTTCGAGGTAGGAAAAGTGTTTCCTTCGCAGGAGAGACAGTGTTCGATAACGCTCGAATGCCAGCAAGTTCTTCGCAACAGGACTCAGAAAGTGCGAAAGATAGCCTCCCTCTTAGGCTCGATGGCTTCATGCATCTTCTTAGTACCGAACGCCAGACTTCGGATGCGTCCTCTTCAGCAGGATCTGGAGGACAAATGGGACCAGCAATCAGATCGCTGGGAGGATCAGATCACTTTGTCGGAGGTAGCCCGAGCTTCCATCCCGTGGTGGACAAAGAAGCAGAACATGCAGGTGGGAGTTCTCTTCCATCCGCCTCCTCCTGCACAAACGATAATCACAGACGCGTCTTTACAAGGCTGGGGGGCGTACATGGGGCCTCTCCAAGTGCAGGGTCTGTGGTCTTCCAAAAAAAGCACCTACCACATCAACTTGCTGGAATTGAGAGCAGTCCACCTGGCCCTCAAAGCGTTCCTTCCCTCGCTTCAGGAGGTAACGGTTCTAGTACAAACGGACAACACCACCACGATGTACTATTTGAACAAGCAGGGAGGAACACGCTCAAGGACGCTATCACTGGAAGCTCAGCGCATCTGGCATTGGCTTCTGGCTCGCAAGTTGTCTGTTCAAGCAGTCCACCTCCCAGGAGAGCAGAATGTGAGGGCGGACGCACTAAGTCGGCACTTCGAAGACAGAGAGGACTGGGTTCTCAACGACGAAGTGCTAGAAGACAGTTTCCAGTCTTGGGGTCGTCCTTCCATAGACCTCTTCGGGGACGACATAAACAGCAAATGCCCAAGCTATGCCTCAAGGTTCTACTGACCAGGAACGAGAGGGAATGCTCTTTTGATCGACTGGTCAGGGGAATTGGTGTACGCCTTTCCACCCCTTCCGCTGATCCCGACGGTGGTGAGCAAGCTGAACCACTCGTGCACAATTATGATCCTAATTGCCCCCGACTGGCCGAGACGATGGTGGTACACGGATCTACTTCACCTCCCAGTATCTCCTCACAAGAGGCTTCCGTGCAGGCCGGACCTGTTATCGAAGATGAACGGGAGGATTCACCATCCCAACCTTCCGTCACTGAACTTGGCAGCATGGCTCCTGAGGTCATCCAGTACGGCCATCTAGGACTGCCACAAGACTGCATGTCCATTCTGAGAGAAGCACGACGCCCTTCCACAAGACACTCTTACGCATGCAAGTGGAAGCGGTTCTATATGTGGTGCATCCAGAGTGGTCATAATCCGGTGAAGGGTCAGGAAGAAGCAGTTCTTCCCTACTTGTTGTACCTGGCTAAAGCAGGGTTGAAGTTTAATTCCATTAAGGTGCATTTAGCCGCTATAACTGCTTATAGGCGATCACCTTCACAAACCTCTTTTTTCCAGTTGCCAGCGGTAAAAGATTTCCTGCAGGGTCTGAAAAAGGTGTACCCTCCAGTACGTCCTCCTTCTCCACCCTGGGAGCTGAACCTAGTACTATCAAAGTTGATGGGTCCTCCTTTTGAGCCCATTCATAAAGCTACTTTACAGCATATTTCCTGGAAAGCAGCTTTTTTGGTAGCGATTACGTCAGCCCGTAGGGTGAGCGAGATTCAGGCTCTCTGTACCAAGGAACCATATACAGTGTTTCATTTGAATAGAGTGGTGCTGAGAACGCACACATCTTTCCTGCCGAAAGTGGTGTCAGATTTTCATGTCAATCATTCGATCTCTCTGCCCACTTATTTTCCCAATCCCTCTACTCCAGCTGAGAGGGCTTTACACTCTTTGGACCTGAAAAGGGTTTTAAAGTTCTATCTGGACAGGTCCAAGTCTATTCAGCATTCTGATCAGTTATTTATTAACTATGGAACGATCAGAACTGGTCATGCAGCATCGAAACGTTCTATTTCCAGATGGATCGTTTCGTGTATCAAACTTGCTTACCAATTGGCGCAAAAACCTCTGGGGTTTACCCCTAAAGCGCATTCCACTAGAGGTAGGGCTGCCACGGCGGCTTACCTACATAATGTGCCCATGTCTGCGATTTGTAAAGCGGCGACCTGGAGGTCTGTCCATACATTTACCATACATTACTGTCTAGATTCTGACACAAGAGCAGATACCCAGGTGGACCAGGCCTCCCTGAGGAATCTGTTTAACAGCTGAGTTATTAGCTGTTTTGATTTGGTTGGGTCATGTACTACTCATTTACCTGCAGGTGGTTGATGGGTTTGTTATTCTATTCAGTGCTTATGACTATTGATGAGGATCCCCTGGAAGAGAAGGATAAGTTACTTACCTGTAATCCTAGTTCTCTTCCAGGGGTATCCTCATCAAAGTCATAAGCAACCCACCCGCCTCTCCAGGTAAATGAGAGCTGTACGTTTTTTATATTTGTATTTAGCCCTGACATCAGGTTTATGCAAAGAGCAACTGACCTAACTGTCACACCTGAGGCATGATGGGAAGACTGGGGTCATGGCTGCCTTAAAGGCACGGTGCCAGTTTTTGTTGAAAATGGTTTCATTTTCTATGCTATTGTTTTACAATGCAGCCTGAGGGCTAACAATGTCTATTTATTAGCAATTTTCAGGATTTATGAGCGGTTTTACTCATTAAAACACAAAGTTCAAGGGATTTTTGACCTAATGTGTTGTTTTTTCCTTACTAATTGCAGTACATGTACATGTGATTACATTGTTTTAGCCTGTTTTGGAGCTGCATTGGTGTGAGAAAGATAATATATGTATGTACATATATGTGGAGCGAGATATATGTGTTTTTACATATATATTTTTATATTGTTTCCGGGGTCCCGCACATGGGCGGGAATATTCAGTGCTTACGACTTTGATGAGGATACCCCTGGAAGAGAACTAGGATTACAGGTAAGTAACTTATCCTTTCTAAATATGCTTCCAGAGTTAAAGGTCAAATAGCTGGAGGTTAACTGTGATCAGTAAAGCAATTTGCACCCGTTTGAGATAATTCATTCTGCCTGGGAATTTCACATAATGAACACGATTCACACGTTACTGGCATGTGGGAGAAAATTAGTTTTACAGAGAATAACATTTCCTCTTGGGGATGCAGGCGTTCTTTCCCTCCTTATACTGATGAGACCTTGAAAGAGAAAACTTCTTCCATTGCTCAGCTAATCAAGTGAGATAACGGCTCCATTGCCTATTAATTGAACATTCAATTTACAATGGCTGCCAAATGGTAAATATTCACTGGCAATATTCAATTAAAAAACAGAAAAAGACTATGCTCTTTCACTTGATCTGAAAGCAGGTACGCACCTCAGCTCTCTCTGCTTGCTGAGCAAAATACTGATGCACCGGTGCAAAGTTGTCCAGTTGGATTGGTGAGTCAGGACAGTCAGCAGATAAGGGCGAAAAGAAAGTACCTGGGATCCTGAGGCACCTTTCACCTTAAAACAAAAGAAGTTATTAGGAAAATTACAAAGGGAAACTTAAGATGCGGTCCTGAAAAATTACAAACTTTCCCTTTTAGTGCATCATTCCACAACTAAAACCAGTGGTATACAAATAAACAACCGAGAAGAATAACAGCTATGGAATATACAAACCAATTTAGAGTAGTTGCTTCTCTATTATTTCAGCCAGTTTAATTCATGTAGGTCTGTTCGCGTACAATCAGCTCAATGCATTATTCAGTCAATTCACAATCACGCTGTATTATTTTTTTTTATTTTGTGCCAAATAATTTTGTCACCTTTAAATAACATTTAAACGCCTGATACTCTAATGGTGGATTAGGCGCGCTCTACAAATTCACATAACACAACATCATTTTGCTTCTTCATTTTCATTCACTGCCATAACTTAAAAACAGATTTTTGAACATGCAAGACAAACACATTTTAATTTTTACTGAAATAATATTGTATTATTCAAAAGTTGTTAAACAATGACAAACCAACGGCTTGTGAATTTGCTAAAATCTGAGACACAACTGCCATTCCTAGTGAAAAATGAAGAATAGGAAAATATTTGTGGCAAATACACAAGATAAATTGTTGTCTTGCAGCTTATTGACCAAAGCTGTGCACTGCTCTTAGACCAAGGGCTGACAGGGTAGTATTTGCAGGTTGAGTTGTGCACACAGTACTCCTTCAGATGTCTATGATAGGAACTTTCTGGAAAAGGCAACTCAAGCCACTTTGGTTTTGGCAGACTAAGCGGACACATATTTGCAGATGTACATGATCCATCCAAATAACATCAATGTTTGGTATAGGACTCTATGCACAATAGAATGATGACCTAAGAAGCTGTTTTTTGCAAATCACAAAGGTGATGAAAATCTGAACAGAGCACCAAGATAGTTGACATTACTGAGGAAAAATCTAAGTATTGGATTTGTATTAAAGGTGTGAAATTCCTCTCCAGCCTAGGAGCATAAACATAGAAGTTTGAAAGACACAGTATATAGCTTAGTCCTTCTCCTGAGTTCCAATTATTTGGTTCAGCAGGTGGGATCCTTCATCAGCACAGGTTCACCAGAGTTCTGAAGAGGGTAGGCTGGGGTGTGACTTATGTCTGGCACTAGCTTGTGGGTGGGGTGATTCCCTAACCAACCGGGAACAAGTTCCTAGGGGAACCCTACCCACTTTGGCATCATTTCATTGGAGGTGGTCCTAAACAAACTCCTAGTGTCCTGCTCTGCCAAAAATCAACATGACAGAATCTTTCTTCCCTTGGTGAGAGATCTGGGCACACCCCTGAAGTTTGCCTAGGGAAATGAGGAACTCCCACAGAAAAAAAGCAGTTCTGGGACAGAGTTTCCACCTACTGGCACAGGTGCCACTCTGGGTACTTGGCAGGGGCAGGCCTAGGTGCAAGTTACATCTGCATGTGATACAGGCGGCTCCTATGAAGCTTGTACAGTTGGTGGTCACATCTCCCAGACCATCCTGTCAGGAGGAGGTCACACCTCTTCCAAAACCTAGGCCCTTTTGTTGCTTTTCCAAGAGCCTTTCACACCTTCCACCAGGCTGACCGGTGACAGTTGGGGATTATCTCAGAAAGGGATACTAGAGGCATTGGGCAGAAATATACCAACTTTCTAAAACTGGTATTTTCAAAATAGTCATTTTAAATCCGACTTTACAATCAGTTTTGATTTTGAATTACTAATAATTTGAGTGGTTGAACCATTGGTTTAGCTATTCCCAAACTGAAATTATACATTATAAAAAGGTTTATAATGTAACTAAGTGCTTTTCCATGGGTGAGCTACGACTTGCCACAGTGATCAACAACTTTGGAAATGTTTCCTTTTAATACCATGCACCCTCCCCTATGGGCATTTAAGGCCTACTTTAGGGGTGACTTGTAAGTATTAAAAAGGAAAGTTTAGGCCTGATAAAAAGGTTATTTTGTGGTCTTAAAACTATAACACTAGGCTGCAGTGCAGGCCTAGAGGCATATTTTCACTTAGTCACTGTAGTGGTGGCACAATCAGTGCTGCATTGCACTAGTGACATTTAACATTTAACTTCTAAAAACCACCCTGTTAAAAAATGATATCTAACTCCATCTCCATACCACGCCCGCTGTTTACCGGTTCCAAAAGCGCAGAGATACTCCAGTAGGAGTGGATTCAAGCGCTATATAAACCAGCAAATAAATAAACTTACAGGCCCTGGGTGTGAGAAGGTGGCCTGATATGCAGTGCTCACTATTCTAGTGAACACTATGTATCAGTCCAGCAACCCTTATTGATGATTGGTTGTAAGTCAACCTTATAGACCAGCTATCCTAGTAGCGTGGATACGAGCAGTCTAAGGCTAAAGACTCGAGAGGGCGCGTTAAGCCAGCTGTTTACCACACATATACCCCTTGAATACCAAGTGAAAGGACACCACACAAGTGTTATGAAAATAAACAGTTATTTATTTAAAGATCACAACAGCCCTGTACTCTTTATGAGGACAGGGTACTAAGCACAAACCAAAACTCTTACAAAAATACTTAAGTTAGCACAGTATATACAAATGCCCGAGGGGCACGGAAAACCATATACTCTGAAAGTGGAATGCGAAATTCCTAGCAGGTAAGTACAGTACTAATAGCTTTTGGAATCGCTAGGACTTGACTAGGGAATCGTTAGATTACGTCTAGGAGGCCTAGGGGACTCGGGTGCAGTGTGTGCACTCTCACGCGAGATGCGGGACAAAAGTCTATGGTAGCTAGGAATTAGAAAGTTAGTGTTCTCGGGCGAACCCGACCTGGTAGGGAGAAAACGAAAGTAGATTCTGACCCTTGGATAGTGAGGCTATGCTGGGGCACCGAAATGCCGAAGTTACCTAGCCCAGGGGCTGCAGCTGCATAGGTCTGAAAAGACGTCGGGAATCCTCGTAGACGGACCAGGAGCCGGAAGAAAAGATGCTGGCCGGTGACCAGTGAAGAAAGTTCAGTCGGATCCAAGCCTGGATCTTGAAGATAGATGACACCTGAAAGCAGAGGGGACCAAGTTCGAGACTACTAGCCAGTAGTCAGTGGGCACCAGGAGGGCACCGGATGGTAGCCACCTCGACTAGGTGAGTGGGTGACGCTTGACTCGAAGATCTCACGGACCAGGAGGCGTTGTCGGCGACCAGGATGGAGGATCGAGCTGTCCCACGAAGATAGAAGCTGTCGGCGTCGCTGGACCCAGGATTGGGCAACAAAGCCTTGGCAAATTCAAGCCCACGCGGTGGACCTAAAATGGCGTCTGGAGTGGACCAGGAGGGTCCGGGGTGCCTCTCTTGAACAAGGAAGCAAGGGCCAGCCTGGAGCAACCAGACCAGCAGAAGAGTTGTCGTCGGGCGTCGTTCAGAAGGCCACAAGCCAGCCGGCTAGTAGCCAAACAACGCGGTGCACAGCAAACAGCAGAAGGGCCCCACGCCGATCGTGGAGATGCAGGGAGGCTGATCTTGGGTGCTGGAGCTGCGCAGGGTTGGGGCTTCTCGGACCCCAAAGCACTCACCAGTGGAAGACTCGGTGGGCTTGCAATAAAGATGTCGTGCAGTCTTGGCGATCGTCGGTCCCTTGAGGTCTCGTCGCACTCACGGTTCTCAGCTTTGCTGTAGAGGTGAGTAGAGGTCAGAGGTGCCAGGGAAGTCGGGTCTCGTCGTGCTGGGTCGTCGGATTCGTGATGAAGGACTTGCAGCAGACCGCAGTGTTCTTTAGGATGGTGCCTGCGGATGCAGGGTGACTACTCCTTAGCCACAAGGGAGAATCTTGAAGAAGAAATCGTGAAGTCCTTTCGAAGAAAGTGGTATCTTGATTCCAAAGATGATCTAATTTTAACAGGGGGCCCGCTCCCATCTTTATACTAAAAAAGGGGGCTGACCCGGTGACTAGGTCCTGCCTATGGGTGGGACTAGGTGGGGGGGGTGGTTACACCCCTCAGCCATGCCGGACTTCCCCAGGCCAGGGGCTGGTGTGCCCCTGGAACTGGTTCAGACCGGCCTATGCGTAGTGAGCACCGGGGTGCCACTCAGCAGTCACCTTCCTGTAAAGCCCTGCCTACCCAGGATACACAAAACCATGTCTGGGACGGTGCTAGCACCGCCCCTGACAGGAAACCCTTTGTCCAGGCTCCCCTCGCTGGAAGGACTCCCAGCTGCAGGGGGTCAGACTCGTGTCTGTGGTGGCAGCATCCATTTTGTGGAGCTGAGGCTTCAGTTAACTTTAACCGGGGTTCACAGTTACATACATGTCGTGTCCCTCTAGAAGGGTGGAATGCTAACCCCGTCGCCAGAATTGGCGAGGGGTTAGTATTCCAATTCGTATGACACCTTACTCGACATGTTTTGATAAAGCAATACCAAAGATAGCATTTAACCGCGAGGATTATAATGCACTTAAGAGTATATGGTATGCGATATCATGGAACAGCTATTAGGACTTGATTCCGCAAGCTGCAGACAGGCTCAGCTCATGCCAGAGCACCATCTCACATGATTCCAAGCACTCTGCCTTCAGGATTGTCAAGGCCTGCCATAGGAGTGACTGATAGGAATCTGTGTGTCCATTTTAGGGTTAGGTATAGGTATACTACACCTACAGCAAAGGGTGATTACACGACTTTGCCCCAGCTGTCATGCAGCCAGTTGTGTCAAATTTAGGAGGCCAGCCAGGGGTGGCACAATACGTGCTGCAGCCCCTGGCAGCCCTGGGTACACCTATGCCCTGAGTTACAGGGTCTGATAAGGTGGCCCAGTACCAATTGGTAGATGCACCTAGGGTACATGAGGTAATTTAGAAAGAGAACAGCCAGGCTGTGGGTCTGATTGGCAGGCCCACAGCCAGAGAAAGTCGTAAACCAGTGAAACAAAAGCAAAAAATCTGGGTGATCATAGGATTGCAGACCCTACTCTCCTACATGACCCCCCCCCAAACTTTGGGACAATAAGCTAACCTTGACCAGGTGAGTCTTCTTGTTCTAAGTGGAAATATCTGGAGAGCCCATCGGCATTGCCATGATCAGTACCAGGTCTATGTTCCACTGTAAAGTCCATCCCCTGTAGGGAAATGGACCACCTAAGCAGTTTGGGGTTTTCACCCTTCATCTGATTTAGCCACAAGAGGGGCTTATGGTCGGTCTGAATCTTGAAGTGAGTGCCAAACAAGTATGGCCTCAGCTTCTTCAGGGCCCAAACCACAGCAAAGGCCTCCCTCTCAATAGCTGACCAATTCTTCTCTCTGGGGGTCAGCCTTCTGCTTATAAAAGCAATGGGCTGATCCTGACCATCAAAATTCAGTTGAGAAAGAACAGCTCCCACACCCAACTCAGAAGCATCTGTTTGGACAATGAATGGTTTGGAGTAGTCTGGACTCTTAAGGATAGGTGCTGTGCACATGGCCTGCTTTAGGTCATCGAATGCTTTTTGACAGCCTGCTGTCCACTGAACCTTTTTTGGCATTTTCTTACTTGTCAGTTCATTTAATGGTGTCACAATGGAACCATAGTTCCTGACAAATTTTCTGTAGTATCCAGTCAGGCCCAAGAAAGCTCGAACCTGAGTCTGGGTGGTTGGAGGAGCCCAGTCCCTGATTGACTGTATTTTGCTCTCCAGTGGCTGAACCTGGCCTCCACCTACAAGGTGGCCCAGGTATACAACCTGTGTCTGCCCTATCTGGCACTTGGTGGCCTTGATAGTGAGGCCTGCTGCTTGCAGAGCCTCTAACACTTTCCTCAGGTGGACCAGGTGATCCTCCCAGGTGGAGCTAAAGACAGCAATATCATCTAGATATGCTGCACAGAAGTCATCCAGCCCAGTAAGGACTTGATTCACCAACCTTTGGAAGGTGGCAGGTGCATTTTTCAGACCAAAGGGCATTACCACAAATTGATAATGCCCACCAGGGGTTGAAAATGCTGTTTTGGGTTTGGCATCCTCAGCTAACCTGATTTGCCAATACCCAGCTGTTAAGTCAAATGTACTTAAGTAGTTGGCAGAAGCCAATCTATCTATAAGTTCATCTGCCCTTGGTATTGGATGGGCATCAGTCTTAGTGACTGCATTGAGACCCCTGTAGTCTACGCAAAACCTCATCTCTCTCTTACCATCTTGGGTGTGAGGCTTTGGCACTAGAACTACTGGACTAGCCCAAGGGCTATCTGAGGGTTCAATGACTCCCAATTCCAACATTTTCTGCACTTCAGTTTTTATGCAGTCTCTAACATGATCAGGCTGCCTGTAGATTTTACTCTTGACTGGCAGGCTGTCACCAGTGTCAACCTCATGGGTGCACCAATTGGTCTGACTGGGTGTCAGAGAGAACATATGTCTGAAAGACTGAAGAACCTGTTTACAGTCTTTCTGCTGATGTTCAGAGAGGCTGCCACAAAAGACAACACCATCTACTGACCCATCATCAGGATTCTGAGTGAGCAGGTCTGGGAGAGGGTCACTCTCTTCCTCCTGTCCCTCATCTATGGCCATGAGCAAGCTCATGTCCTTCCTGTCGACATATGCTTTGAGCCTGTTGACATGGAGTACCCTATGGGGACTCCTGGGAGTTCCAAGGTCCACCAGGTAGGTGACCTCTCCCTTTTGCTCAAGGATTGTGTGGGGCCCAGACCATTTGTCTTTGAGTGCTGCTGGGGCCACTGGCTCCAGCACCCACACCTTCTGTCCAGGCTGATAAACAGTCAGGACAGCCTTTTGGTCATGCCAAGCTTTTTGAAGTTCTTGACTGGCCTTAAGGTTTTCTGATGCCTTCTCCATATACTCAGCCATCCTGGAGCGGAGACCAAGTACATAGTCCATTATGTTGGTTGCAGGCTTTTTGAGAGGTCTCTCCCATCCTTCCTTCACCAAACACAAGGGGCCTCTCACAGGGTGCCCATACAAAAGTTCAAAAGGGCTGTAGCCAACCCCCTTTTGTGGGACCTCTCTGTAAGCAAACAGAAGGCAGGGCATCAGGACATCCCATCTACGCCTGAGTGTTTCAGGTAGTCCATGAATCATCCCTTTTAGGGTCCTGTTGAACCTTTCAACAAGCCCATTGCATTGTGGGTGATAGGGTGTAGTGAATTTGTAATTGACACCACACTCCTTCCACATAGCAGTTAAATAGCTTGACATGAAGTTTGCACCTCTGTCAGAGACAACCTCCTTAGGGAAGCCCACTCTGGAGAACACTCCAACTAGGGCCCTTGCCACCACAGGGGCTGTGGTGGTCCTAAGTGGAATAGCTTCAGGATACCTGGTGGCATGATCCACTACCACCAGTATAAACTTGTGCCCTGATGCTGTCTGGGGTTCCATTGGACCAACAATGTCAATCCCCACTCTTTCAAAGGGCACCCCCACCACAGGCATTGGTATAAGGGGGGCCTTTGTTGTGCCACCTGACTTACCACTGGCTTGGCAAGTGACACAGGAGCGACAAAACTCCTTGGTATCCTCATTCATGTGAGGCCAGTGAAAGTGTGAGACAAGCCTGTCCCAAGTCTTTGTCTGGCCTAAGTGACCTGCTAAGGGAATCTCATGGGCCAAGGTAAGTAGGAAACCTCTCTGAGACAAGGGTACAACCAGCCTCCTGGTCATGCCAGGCTTGGGGTCTCTTGACTCAGTGTACAGGAGTCCATCTTCCCAGTATACCTTGTGGGTACCTGTGGCGTTCCCAGCAGCCTCAGCAGCAGCCTGCTGTCTGAGGGGTTCAAGAGAAGGGCAGCCTAACTGGTCCTTCCCCAGGTCTTCCCTTGAGGGTCCCCCTGAACCCAAGAATTCAACTTGATCAAGTTCAAACTCTCTAGGCTCAGTTTCCCTCAATTCCTGCAGGTCAGCCTCCTCTGAGACTTGATCCACAACCTGGGGCAAGGGGGAAGGCACAGCCTTAACCCTACTGCTCTTTTTCTTGGAAGGTGTCTGGTCCATTGTTCCAGGATCCAGCACCTGTTCAGTGGGGCATCTTCTGGCCTGTGACCTAGTCACAGCAAACACATGTGCTGGCAAACCTAACATTTCCAGATGAGTCCTCTGCTCCACTTCTGACCATTGTGATGACTCCAAATCATTGCCCAACAAACAATCCACTGGGAGGTCTGAACTAACTACAACCTTCTTTTGGCCAGTTACCCCTCCCCAGGAGAAAGCTACAATTGCCATACTATGATTGGTAGTGACATTGCTTGCATTGGTCACCAGGAATTCCGTACCTGGCATGATCTGTCCAGGGTCCACAAAGCTAGGTGTCACCATTGTGACACTGGCACAAGTGTCCCTATAGGCCTGAGCCATTTTTCCATTAATAAAAGGTGTCTGTCTGTATTTGCCCAAAGTATTGGGACTTATGTCAGGGGACACATCCATATCCCCTGTACTGACAAGGACAGCCTGAGTGAGGGTGCCAACTAAGTTGTCACTCCCCTCAGAACCCAGGGTTAACCCTACTAAACCCTTGGGAGGTGCACTACCACTGCTGGCTGTACTAGGGGGCACAGGTGCCTTAGGGGCTGCAGTGGCAGGAGTCTGCCCTCCTCCTTTCTTGGTGCACTCACTAAACCAGTGAGTTTTACTTTTGCAGTATTGGCACCACCTTTTAGATTGGCCTTCTTTCTTCTTTTGGGGAGCCTGACCCCCACCCTCTTTGGGTTGTTGGGGACCTGTCGAAGACTTCTGGTCATTTTGTTCCCCTTTCGAATCCTTACCCTTCTGGTCTGCTTTCTTCTGACCACCTTGATTCTGGCCCTGGTTCTGTTTAACTCTTGTTCTAACCCATCTGTCTGCCTTCTTTCCCAATTCTTGGGGAGAGGTCAGATCTGAGTCAACAAGATGCTGATGCAACAACTGGTTCTGACAATTGTTTAAAATTTGCTCTCTCATCATCAAATTGTACAATCCTTTATAATCAGTAACCTTACTGCCCAGCAACCAGCCCTCAAAAGCCTTAGTGGCACAATCTACAAAGTCAGCCCAATCTTGAGACTGAGTTTTCTGGGTATCCCTGAACAGCACCCTGTACTGCTCAGTGGTTAGGCCAAACCCATCAACCAGTGCATTTTTCAAGACTTGGTAATCATTAGCATCCTCCACCCTTGTGGTGAGGAGCTTGTCTCTTCCTTTACCCTCAAAGGAGAGCCACAAGATAGCTGCCCACTGACTTGGGGGAACACCTTGCACAGTGCAGGCCCTCTCCAAAGCAGTAATCCATTTGTGGATGTCATCCCCTTGTTTAAAGGGGGGCACTATCTTACCAAGGTGTTTTGTATCAAAACTCCTTTCCCTATTGCTAGGTACAATGCTGCCACCAGTGGGGACTGTCCCACTCAATTGTTGCTCTCTAGCAAAGGCAAGCCTCTCTTTGGCCAGGGCAAGTTCTTCCCTTTCAATCCTCAGATTGGCTGCCTTTTCCTTAGCTTCATACATTCTCCTCTGGGGAGATGTCATTCCCCTTTGAGAGGAACGTTGAGAGCCATTGGTATGAAGGGATCTGATAGAGCCTCTTGATAGAGATCTATCTCGTCCATTCCCAATGTTAAGCTGACCTGAGAGTGGCCCCAAGGGTCCCCTAGTGCCCATCTCATGTCTGCTTAAGTTGGACCTGGTTAGTCTGCTGACTTCTACCTGTTCCTTTTCTGCCTCATCCCCTGATACCAAATCATCATCCTCATCATCAGCATCATCTGCTTCCTGAAGAGGATGGTCCTGGGCATCAAAGGGACCCTGTAAGGAGGGCATGTTGCCATCTGAATTAGAAGGGTCTGGGTTACCAGCCCTCCTTGCATCATGAGTCTCCAAGAGACCAATCAGAAAGGCAGTTGTGGGGTTAGACCCCTGCTTAATCTTCCTAGAGGTACACACTTGTCGTAACTCATGGAAGCTAAGCGCAGTATATCTTGAAGGGATGACCTGTGGAGGGTCCACTGACACAAGGGGAACCTCAGTGTTTCCTCCTTTGTCCGACATACTGTTTCTAGTGTGGTGTAAGTGATGCACCTACCTACACTATGTGTTTACCTACTGATCCCTTGCTAAGAGTTGCAGCCAAGGTGTGCTAAGCCTTGAGGAGCTACAACAGCTGGTTCAGTAGAACTCAGAGTATTCTAAGCTTTAGTTATGTGTACCTAACAGTACTTATGTGATCTTTCAACAAGATATTCTTAGGATACGTGTGGTAAAACAACAGCAAGCTCAAATCCCAACCGCTGCTCACCAATGTGAGAAGGTGGCCTGATATGCAGTGCTCACTATTCTAGTGAACACTATGTATCAGTCCAGCAACCCTTATTGATGATTGGTTGTAAGTCAACCTTATAGACCAGCTATCCTAGTAGCGTGGATACGAGCAGTCTAAGGCTAAAGACTCGAGAGGGCGCGTTAAGCCAGCTGTTTACCACACATATACCCCTTGAATACCAAGTGAAAGGACACCACACAAGTGTTATGAAAATAAACAGTTATTTATTTAAAGATCACAACAGCCCTGTACTCTTTATGAGGACAGGGTACTAAGCACAAACCAAAACTCTTACAAAAATACTTAAGTTAGCACAGTATATACAAATGCCCGAGGGGCACGGAAAACCATATACTCTGAAAGTGGAATGCGAAATTCCTAGCAGGTAAGTACAGTACTAATAGCTTTTGGAATCGCTAGGACTTGACTAGGGAATCGTTAGATTACGTCTAGGAGGCCTAGGGGACTCGGGTGCAGTGTGTGCACTCTCACGCGAGATGCGGGACAAAAGTCTATGGTAGCTAGGAATTAGAAAGTTAGTGTTCTCGGGCGAACCCGACCTGGTAGGGAGAAAACGAAAGTAGATTCTGACCCTTGGATAGTGAGGCTATGCTGGGGCACCGAAATGCCGAAGTTACCTAGCCCAGGGGCTGCAGCTGCATAGGTCTGAAAAGACGTCGGGAATCCTCGTAGACGGACCAGGAGCCGGAAGAAAAGATGCTGGCCGGTGACCAGTGAAGAAAGTTCAGTCGGATCCAAGCCTGGATCTTGAAGATAGATGACACCTGAAAGCAGAGGGGACCAAGTTCGAGACTACTAGCCAGTAGTCAGTGGGCACCAGGAGGGCACCGGATGGTAGCCACCTCGACTAGGTGAGTGGGTGACGCTTGACTCGAAGATCTCACGGACCAGGAGGCGTTGTCGGCGACCAGGATGGAGGATCGAGCTGTCCCACGAAGATAGAAGCTGTCGGCGTCGCTGGACCCAGGATTGGGCAACAAAGCCTTGGCAAATTCAAGCCCACGCGGTGGACCTAAAATGGCGTCTGGAGTGGACCAGGAGGGTCCGGGGTGCCTCTCTTGAACAAGGAAGCAAGGGCCAGCCTGGAGCAACCAGACCAGCAGAAGAGTTGTCGTCGGGCGTCGTTCAGAAGGCCACAAGCCAGCCGGCTAGTAGCCAAACAACGCGGTGCACAGCAAACAGCAGAAGGGCCCCACGCCGATCGTGGAGATGCAGGGAGGCTGATCTTGGGTGCTGGAGCTGCGCAGGGTTGGGGCTTCTCGGACCCCAAAGCACTCACCAGTGGAAG
This sequence comes from Lissotriton vulgaris, assembly GCF_964263255.1. NCBI lineage: Eukaryota > Metazoa > Chordata > Amphibia > Caudata > Salamandridae > Lissotriton > Lissotriton vulgaris. Next base: position 98,142,562 of record NC_141698.1, read on the forward strand.
ACTCGGTGGGCTTGCAATAAAGATGTCGTGCAGTCTTGGCGATCGTCGGTCCCTTGAGGTCTCGTCGCACTCACGGTTCTCAGCTTTGCTGTAGAGGTGAGTAGAGGTCAGAGGTGCCAGGGAAGTCGGGTCTCGTCGTGCTGGGTCGTCGGATTCGTGATGAAGGACTTGCAGCAGACCGCAGTGTTCTTTAGGATGGTGCCTGCGGATGCAGGGTGACTACTCCTTAGCCACAAGGGAGAATCTTGAAGAAGAAATCGTGAAGTCCTTTCGAAGAAAGTGGTATCTTGATTCCAAAGATGATCTAATTTTAACAGGGGGCCCGCTCCCATCTTTATACTAAAAAAGGGGGCTGACCCGGTGACTAGGTCCTGCCTATGGGTGGGACTAGGTGGGGGGGGTGGTTACACCCCTCAGCCATGCCGGACTTCCCCAGGCCAGGGGCTGGTGTGCCCCTGGAACTGGTTCAGACCGGCCTATGCGTAGTGAGCACCGGGGTGCCACTCAGCAGTCACCTTCCTGTAAAGCCCTGCCTACCCAGGATACACAAAACCATGTCTGGGACGGTGCTAGCACCGCCCCTGACAGGAAACCCTTTGTCCAGGCTCCCCTCGCTGGAAGGACTCCCAGCTGCAGGGGGTCAGACTCGTGTCTGTGGTGGCAGCATCCATTTTGTGGAGCTGAGGCTTCAGTTAACTTTAACCGGGGTTCACAGTTACATACATGTCGTGTCCCTCTAGAAGGGTGGAATGCTAACCCCGTCGCCAGAATTGGCGAGGGGTTAGTATTCCAATTCGTATGACACCTTACTCGACATGTTTTGATAAAGCAATACCAAAGATAGCATTTAACCGCGAGGATTATAATGCACTTAAGAGTATATGGTATGCGATATCATGGAACAGCTATTAGGACTTGATTCCGCAAGCTGCAGACAGGCTCAGCTCATGCCAGAGCACCATCTCACATGATTCCAAGCACTCTGCCTTCAGGATTGTCAAGGCCTGCCATAGGAGTGACTGATAGGAATCTGTGTGTCCATTTTAGGGTTAGGTATAGGTATACTACACCTACAGCAAAGGGTGATTACACGACTTTGCCCCAGCTGTCATGCAGCCAGTTGTGTCAAATTTAGGAGGCCAGCCAGGGGTGGCACAATACGTGCTGCAGCCCCTGGCAGCCCTGGGTACACCTATGCCCTGAGTTACAGGGTCTGATAAGGTGGCCCAGTACCAATTGGTAGATGCACCTAGGGTACATGAGGTAATTTAGAAAGAGAACAGCCAGGCTGTGGGTCTGATTGGCAGGCCCACAGCCAGAGAAAGTCGTAAACCAGTGAAACAAAAGCAAAAAATCTGGGTGATCATAGGATTGCAGACCCTACTCTCCTACACTGGGTACACAGAATACCATTTACTAGGGACAAGGGGCGGTTCCTCCATGTGGGCGGAGGAGCATCACTCCACTGCTTTCTCGCAGTGCAAGAAGCAGAAACATAAAATTATATTATAAGTAGCATTTTGTTTCTGCTTCTTGCACTGCAGGGCAGGGGAGGAGTGACTTGCCCTCTCTGAGGGCTCAGACTGTTTGGTTGGCCCCAGGGCCGACCAAACCAGTCCTACGCACTCTCCCTTTTCTCCATGTAGGCTACATGCAGCCTACATGGAGAAAATGGCCTCCCCATTGACGCCTGTGTAGTTGGCGTCCCAACCAATCACAACGCTGCCATTGTAGAGTTGTTATTGGCTTAAGGGCGGGGAGGGAGGCTGCCTGCATCCTGTGAAGTGCGGAGAGAGAAGCAGACGAGACGCAGGACCAGACGGGCCGGAGAAGGTACGTTTTTAAAAAAAATTAAACCCCCCCCCCCACTCCCCCCCCCACCCCCCACGACCTCCTGCCCGCGCGACCAGTGAGACATGCCGGCCACAACTGTTAGGGACTTATATTTAGGTTAAATATGTCGGTCAATTATGAGCCAATTGTACATACACTTTATGGGTCAGAGCAGATACACTGGGAACTGGCTGGATGCCAGTGCAAAAACAACAATTGATGAACGGAATGTTGCACAACGGCAAAACATTCACCCCCAGTCACAGATCTGGGTTTAATCCATCGTTATTTTGCTCACCACACCACTCCAGTTCAGACATGGCCATATGCAAATCAGTCTTGACCCTGTGCCTCATGGGAACAGTCCAGCCCGAACTGCCAAGCCATGTCTTCCCTGGAACGGAATCAAGCATCCTAGGACCGGTTTCTGGCTATCAGCCTTCATCAGCCAGGATAGCTTGATTCCAGTGGCATGGAGAGCACGGGACTCACGTCTGAGCATTCACCCACTCGGGGTGACAAATGCAAAAACAACAATTGATGGACGGAATGTTGCACAATGGCAAAACATTCACCCCCCCAGTCACAGATCTGGGTTTAATCCATCGTTATTTTGCTCACCACACCACCCCAGATCAGACATGGCCAAATGCAAATCAGTCTTGACCCTGTGCCTCATGGGAACAGTCCGGCCCGAACTGCCAAGCCATGTCTTCCCTGGACCGGAATCAAGCATCCTAGGACCGGTTTCTGGCTATCAACCTTCATCAGTCAGAATAGCTTGATTCCAGTGGCATGGAGAGCACAGGACTCACGTCTGAGCATACCCGTCCCACTCGGGGTGACAAATGCAAAAACAACAATTGATGGACGGAATGTTGCACAATGGCAATACATTCACCCCCAGTTAAAGATCTGGGTTTAATCCATCGTTATTTTGCTCACCACACCACCCCAGTTCAGACATGGCCAAATGCAAATCAGTCTTGACCCTGTGCCTCATGGGAACAGTCCAGCCCGAACTGCCAAGCCATGTCTTCCCTGGACAAGAATCAAGCATCCTAGGACCGGTTTCTGGCTATCAGCCTTCATCAGCCAGGATAGCTTGATTCCAGTGGTATATGGTGCTGGGAGGTTGTCATTACGAACTTCACAGCACCATGATGGCTTCACTGAAGACTGAGAAGTTTGATATCAAACTTCTCAGCACATTAAACCCGCAGTGATGCCAGTGTGGGATTTAATGTAAAATGCACGACAGAGGGCATCTTAGAGGTGCCTCCTGAAACCTAACCAACTCCCAATGTCCTGATTGCGTGGCTACAGAGGAGCCACCACCAGACATGTTTCTGGGCCTGAAACAATGCACATCCTGGGACGAGGTGCCAAGCCTCCTCCCCCAGGATGGGCAGGGGAAGCTTCAAAGGCAGATGGCCCCCACCGGTTCTGACCCCTACTCTGGCGGGAAGAACGGCGGGAAACCCTAAGTAAGGAAAGGGGGTGTGCCAGCCTATGCTAACTCCACCCCTCAGGTGGGAGAGGCGAGGTGAAGCACAACTCTGGGCTCCGGCCATCTTGAGGATGGGGAGCCCTACCCAATCAGAGATAGGCTCCTGCCCCTCTCCCACAGGAGATGGGCAGTCTAGGGGGTGTACTCACAGGTCCCTGCCCTTGCCCTACCTGTAACAACCCTAAATTTTGTATTTAGGGGCACCCTGAACCTTCCTTCCTCAGATCCCGATTGCAACAACAAGAAGGACAAGAAACAAGAAGATTTGCTGCTGACAAGAGGACAACACCAACTAACTTGGCCCCAGAACCCTACAGGCTTGTTGATCCTTGAACCTGCTAAACCCCGGCGTCTCCTGCGGACAGTAACCTCGAAAACCCCAGAGGATCTGCCTGCCTTGAACCTCTTAAAAGACCGGGACTCCCACGAGCAGTGGTTCTGCTCAAACAGCAACACCCCTGGTGCCAGACCGGAACCGCAAATCCAGCCCATTCTGCACCCGCCGAGCCCGGCCTGTGCTTGAGTGAACAAAGACCCGAGGTTTTTCGAGCGACAAGATTGCGTCACTGGTTTCACTTCACATCACGCATTTGTAGTTCGATCCTGTGTATTCGTTTTTTTGTTGTTGTTGTTGTTCATTTCTTCATTTACAGGTACCCCAACAGGATCGCTGTCTTCTTTTAGGCATTTCATTTAGATCCATTGTGTTTCTCCCTTCCGTGTTTTTCTCACTACTTTCTTTTCTCAGTACTCGCATTTTAGACCCTTTTGTTTTTCATGACACTAATCACCTTGTAAATCACAAATTGTGCTTATTTTTTCCCAATAGGTGTTCTCTTTTTGGAAGTGCTAGTCACTATTCGTTTGAAGAGTTCTGCCAGATGCGTGGACTTGAGATAAACACCTCCAAAACCAAGTTCATGTCCCTGAATCAGCGGAAAACATTCAAAGGCATAATTAATTTTAATGGTATTCCACTGGAACAGGTTGAGGCTTTTACGTACCTAGGAATATCCCTTCAGAGTAACATGAGCCGGAAAAACCACATTGATATGGCCGTTTTAAAATTTCACCAGCTGGCGGGTGTAATAGCCCTTAAACATAAAGCTTCTCTGACCAAGCCAATCACCCCGGCTCTAGAAATATATAACATGAAGGTGATAAGTGCCTCTCTGTACGGTTCAGAACTGTGGGGATTTTCCAATTTGAATCAATTAAAATTAGCTGAGAATAGGTTTTTACGTCGTCTAGTTGGGGTCCCCCAAAGTACCCCCACTGTACCGCTTGAATATGATCTTGGCAGGAAAAAAATAGAGGATTTGGCACGGTTACGTCCCTTATTATATTGGAGACGGAGCATGACAGCTCCTGAACTAGTTCACTATGCCACTGCCCTGAAGGACAAGCACAACAGGTGATGGACCGAATGTGGATCAATGTCACACACTCACCCCAGTCCAAAGATCTGGGCCCAAATCCATTGTTTTTTTGCACTCCACACCACCCTGGGTTAGACAATGGCGATATGCAAATCAGCTCTGACCCTGTGCCCCATGGGAACAGTCCAGTCCGAACTACAAAAGCCATGTCCTTCCCAGAACGGAATCAAGCATCCGAGGACCGGACCGGTTTCGAGGTAACACCTCTCATCAGCCCGGCTAGCTTGACTCCAGTGGTGTGGAGTGCCTGGGACCCACGTCTGGGCATCCCCAGCGCACTTAGGGCGGAATATGCAAGCACAACAGGTGATGGACCGAATGTGGATCAATGTCACACACTCACCCCAGTCCAAAGATCTGGGCCCAAATCCATCGTTTTTTTGCACTCCACACCACCCTGGGTTAGACAATGGCGATATGCAAATCAGCTCTGACCCTGTGCCCCATGGAACAGTCCAGTCCGAACTACAAAAGCCATGTCCTTCCCAGAACGGAATCAAGCATCCGAGGACCGGACCGGTTTCGAGGTAACACCTCTCATCAGCCCGGCTAGCTTGACTCCAGTGGTGTGGAGTGCCTGGGACCCACGTCTGGGCATCCCCAGCGCACTTAGGGCGGAATATGCAAGCACAACAGGTGATGGACCGAATGTGGATCAATGTCACACACTCACCCCAGTCCAAAGATCTGGGCCCAAATCCATCGTTTTTTTGCACTCCACACCACCCTGGGTTAGTCAATGGCGATATGCAAATCAGCTCTGACCCTGTGCCCCATGGGAACAGTCCAGTCCGAACTACAAAAGCCATGTCCTTCCCAGAACGGAATCAAGCATCCGAGGACCGGACCGGTTTCGAGGTAACACCTCTCATCAGCCCGGCTAGCTTGACTCCAGTGGTGTGGAGTGCCTGGGACCCACGTCTGGGCATCCCCAGCGCACTTAGGGCGGAATATGCAAGCACAACAGGTGATGGACCGAATGTGGATCAATGTCACACACTCACCCCAGTCCAAAGATCTGGGCCCAAATCCATCGTTTTTTTGCACTCCACACCACCCTGGGTTAGACAATGGCGATATGCAAATCAGCTCTGACCCTGTGCCCCATGGGAACAGTCCAGTCCGAACTACAAAAGCCATGTCCTTCCCAGAACGGAATCAAGCATCCGAGGACCGGACCGGTTTCGAGGTAACACCTCTCATCAGCCCGGCTAGCTTGACTCCAGTGGTGTGGAGTGCCAGGGACCCACGTCTGGGCATCCCCAGCGCACTTATGGCGGAATATGCAAGCACAACAGGTAATGGACCGAATGTGGATCAATGTCACACACTCACCCCAGTCCAAAGATCTGGGCCCAAATCCATCGTTTTTTTGCACTCCACACCACCCTGGGTTAGACAATGGCGATATGCAAATCAGCTCTGACCCTGTGCCCCATGGGAACAGTCCAGTCCGAACTACAAAAGCCATGTCCTTCCCAGAACGGAATCAAGCATCCGAGGACCGGACCGGTTTCAAGGTAACACCTCTCATCAGCCCGGCTAGCTTGACTCCAGTGGTGTGGAGTGCCTGGGACCCACGTCTGGGCATCCCCAGCGCACTTAGGGCGGAATATGCAAGCACAACAGGTGATGGACCGAATGTGGATCAATGTCACACACTCACCCCAGTCCAAAGATCTGGGCCCAAATCCATCGTTTTTTTGCACTCCACACCACCCTGGGTTAGACAATGGCGATATGCAAATCAGCTCTGACCCTGTGCCCCATGGGAACAGTCCAGTCCGAACTACAAAAGCCATGTCCTTCCCAGAACGGAATCAAGCATCCGAGGACCGGACCGGTTTCGAGGTAACACCTCTCATCAGCCCGGCTAGCTTGACTCCAGTAGTGTGGAGTGCCTGGGACCCACGTCTGGGCATCCCCAGCGCACTTAGGGCGGAATATGCAAGCACAACAGGTGATGGACCGAATGTGGATCAATGTCACACACTCACCCCAGTCCAAAGATCTGGGCCCAAATCCATCGTTTTTTTGCACTCCACACCACCCTGGGTTAGACAATGGCGATATGCAAATCAGCTCTGACCCTGTGCCCCATGGGAACAGTCCAGTCCGAACTACAAAAGCCATGTCCTTCCCAGAACGGAATCAAGCATCCGAGGACCGGACCGGTTTCGAGGTAACACCTCATCAGCCCGGCTAGCTTGACTCCAGTGGTGTGGAGTGCCTGGGACCCACGTCTGGGCATCCCCAGCGCACTTAGGGCGGAATATGCAAGCACAACAGGTGATGGACCGAATGTGGATCAATGTCACACACTCACCCCAGTCCAAAGATCTGGGCCCAAATCCATCGTTTTTTTGCACTCCACACCACCCTGGGTTAGACAATGGCGATATGCAAATCAGCTCTGACCCTGTGCCCCATGGGAACAGTCCAGTCCGAACTACAAAAGCCATGTCCTTCCCAGAACGGAATCAAGCATCCGAGGACCGGACCGGTTTCGAGGTAACACCTCTCATCAGCCCGGCTAGCTTGACTCCAGTGGTGTGGAGTGCCTGGGACCCACGTCTGGGCATCCCCAGCGCACTTAGGGCGGAATATGCAAGCACAACAGGTGATGGACCGAATGTGGATCAATGTCACACACTCACCCCAGTCCAAAGATCTGGGCCCAAATCCATCGTTTTTTTGCACTCCACACCACCCTGGGTTAGACAATGGCGATATGCAAATCAGCTCTGACCCTGTGCCCCATGGGAACAGTCCAGTCCGAACTACAAAAGCCATGTCCTTCCCAGAACGGAATCAAGCATTCGAGGACCGGACCGGTTTCGAGGTAACACCTCTCATCAGCCCGGCTAGCTTGACTCCAGTGGTGTGGAGTGCCTGGGACCCACGTCTGGGCATCCCCAGCGCACTTAGGGCGGAATATGCAAGCACAACAGGTGATGGACCGGATGCTCGGATGCTTGATTCCGTTCTGGGAAGGACATGGCTTTTGTAGTTCGGACTGGACTGTTCCCATGGGGCACAGGGTCAGAGCTGATTTGCATATCGCCATTGTCTAACCCAGGGTGGTGTGGAGTGCAAAAAAACGATGGATTTGGGCCCAGATCTTTTGACTGGGTTGAATGTGTGACATTGATCCACATTCGGTCCATCACCTGTTTTGTTTGCAAATTCCGCCATAAGTGCGCTGGGGATGCTCAGACGTGGGTCCCAGGCACTCCACACCACTGGAGTCAAGCTAGCCGGGCTGATGAGAGGTGTTACCTCGAAACCGGTCCGGTCCTCGGATGCTTGATTCCGTTCTGGGAAGGACATGGCTTTTGTAGTTCGGACTGGACTGTTCCCATGGGGCACTGGGTCAGAGCTGATTTGCATATCGCCACTGTCTAACCCAGGGTGGTGTGGAGTGCAAAAAAACGATGGATTTGGGCCCAGATCTTTTGACTGGGTTGAATGTGTGACATTGATCCACATTCGGTCCATCACCTGTTTTGTTTGCAAATTCCGCCATAAGTGCGCTGGGGATGCTCAGACGTGGGTCCCAGGCACTCCACACCACTGGAGTCAAGCTAGCCGGGCTGATGAGAGGTGTTACCTCGAAACCGGTCCGGTCCTCGGATGCTTGATTCCGTTCTGGGAAGGACATGGCTTTTGTAGTTCGGACTGGACTGTTCCCATGGGGCACAGGGTCAGAGCTGATTTGCATATCGCCATTGTCTAACCCAGGGTGGTGTGGAGTGCAAAAAAACGATGGATTTGGGCCCAGATCTTTTGACTGGGTTGAATGTGTGACATTGATCCACAATCGGTCCATCACCTGTTTTGTTTGCAAATTCCGCCATAAGTGCGCTGGGGATGCTCAGACGTGGGTCCCAGGCACTCCACACCACTGGAGTCAAGCTAGCCGGGCTGATGAGAGGTGTTAACTCGAAACCGGTCCGGTCCTCGGATGCTTGCTTCCGTTCTGGGAAGGACATGGCTTTTGTAGTTCGAACTGGACTGTTCCCATGGGGCACAGGGTCAGAGCTGATTTGCATATCGCCATTGTCTAACCCAGGGTGGTGTGGAGTGCAAAAAAACGATGGATTTGGGCCCAGATCTTTTGACTGGGTTGAATGTGTGACATTGATCCACATTCGGTCCATCACCTGTTTTGTTTGCACTGCCCTGAAGGACATCACTAGGGCAGATCGATTTCATTCTATCCCGTGGCTCAAAGAAATAAGGGGCTTATTAACAAAGTTGGAACTAGATCACCTATGGGTCGACCCAAATGCCTCAAGTTTCCCATCAAAGATAACCCTGAAAAAAATGTACTGGAACATGGTTAGGTTCTCTGCCCTTAGTACTGGATCCAACACAGAGTTAACTGGTCGATTTCTTGATATTAAATCCCTACCATTGTGTGAGTCTTATTGGGACATTATAGAAAGGCCCTATGAAAGAAAATTGTATTTTCAATTCAGAATTGGGACCCTTCCAGTAAAAGCTTTTACTTATAAATGGTCGGTAAACCAGAATGACAAATGCCATTATTGTAAACATATGATTGAGAAAGTATCCCATCTTCTGTTAGTATGTCCCCTTTATATAAGCTCCGGTCGTAAGTGGATAAAACCTGTGTGTACAAACCTGGGGACACGCAGTTTTGTAGAGGCTTTAAAAATACTCGCATCAGATTGCACACCCTCCATGGCAATAGCCGTTGCAAAATTCCTAAAGTGGGCCTGGACAATACGCACCCGCTCTTTGCAGTCCCTAGAGGCTAGCCAATGAATTTTATCACATTGAGTAATGTACGATCAACTTTTTAACCAATGTTTTATTGAACTGTTTTAACTCATTTTGTATAAATTGTTCTTAATCCTTGTAAGCGACAGCACCATGGTTTAATGAGTTTTTAAAAATGATGAACTTAATTTTGTAGTATTTATAGTGTAGTCTTAGGATGAATAATTGCTTTTATGCATGCTGTCGAATAAAGCTTTGAAATTTGAATTTGCTAGTCACTATTCATGTCCTTTACATCACTTTCTTCTTATGGTTTCCACACACATAAGGTATTCCCTCTTTCAATTCTTTACCCTTTAAATGTGTTCTTTTGCTTTTTGACTTACAACATTCCCACACCCCCTTTTCCTTGTATCACCTCCAGCCCTGAAGAGTCATTGGGTTAACACCCTTACTGACGAAACACGTGTTGGCTGGTTTCTTTCTTTATGGATCTCCTTGAATAAGAGAACCATTCACATACCAATTAAAACAAGAATAGAAAGAAATGAAATGAAATGAAATGAAATTTATATAGCGCACGATTACCCTGGGGCATCTCAGCGCTTGCTTAGGGAACCCGTCCTGGTAATCCCCTGTGAGATAACCCTGGCAGGGTATCCACAAGGTGAAAGCCAGGCATCCCACCGCGAGGGGCCATTGTGGAGATTAAGCAAGCTATTGCCCAGAGTCGCAGAGTGTGAACCCGTGAGTTGAGAAGGCACCAGAGCGAGAATTAACGAGTCCGTGGAATTTTGAGCCCAAGACCCGCCGAGGCGGGGAATTGAACCCTGGTCCCAGGCCGAACTCAAGCTCCAGGTCTGCCGCCTCTAACCCCTGAGCCACACTTCTCCACATAAAACATTTGTGTGTGATCTTATCCTTGAAACACTTTAGCTTGATCACTCAAATCAGTACAATTGTTGTGTGCGCTTGACTGGTCAGTTCATTTAACATAAGGATGAGCCTCCTCACCCTTTGGTTTCAGAGTTCTCAGGGTTTTCTCTGAACAAGCAGCACCAAACAGCGTTACCCTCTTCGTTACTACTCAACCACTACATGTTGTGCGCCATTTATTTCTGTACACTGATAACCCTTCGCTGAACTAAAGACCCGAGGACGTACCCCCGGCGATTATGACCCGGAGTCCAGTGCCCAAAGACCCTCCTCGACGAACCAGACGATGCCTGCAGCCTCAGAACCAGGGACCCCTTCAACCGCGACCAGCTGAGGGTAAGATTTCCTGACACCAAAAGACACGCCCTGCACCCGTCGACCCCCTGTGTCATCCTCTGGGGAACCTACCTCTTCTCCAAGATCCCAACTTACCTCTCGAAGTGGTGGCCGCACCTGAAGAATTTCCGTCCAGAGTATGCAGCCTTTGTTCATTTTTTAACTCTTCAATTGATTAACATTGAGCACCCGATGGCTCAAAATCACCCTGCAACCAGCCGCCCGAGTGCCGTTGGAAGTGCAGAAACTATCCTACTTTACTTCCACACTTGCCCGGTGTAATTGACCAGGAGCTCAGCTCCCACAGCCGCGTGGCCTGCTTGCTTGCAGCCACCAACAGAAGGCCCCCTATCCTCCATAGGATAATATTGGGCCTACTCTCTCTGCACCCAGCTGCCCCTGTGCCGCTGAGGGTGCAACAACTGTAACTTTCCGACCCTGGGAGAACCCTGAGTCTATGCCCAGAACCTTCACTCTGCCTGTCAAGTACTTACCTAAACGCAGATAACGCATTTTCCTTCCATAGGATAACATTGACTGGTTTCACTTGAAAATTCTTCTAAGTGTTGAGTTTTGCAACTTTAAAATATTCATCTAAAATCAGCCGAATAACGAATTACGATTTACTCACCTGTTATCAGGAGAGAACCCAGTGCTGTATCTTTTAGCCCAGCACTGAACCGAAAAAGTAATTATATCTGTACTTACTAGTAACTTGAATTTCCTCCCATAGGATAACAATGCTTGGTTTTCACTGAAAAGTTTTTAAGTGCCAACTTTGAAAATACAATAATATTCCTTAAAAATCACTTTTGTAACCAAAACGCTTTTACTCAACTGTTTACAGGAGATTGCCCGGGACTGAATCTAGGATCCAGTCTTGTGGTTAGAAAAGTAATCTATAAAGTATAAAGGCGCGCTATTTCTGAAATAGATGCCATGATGTCGAGCGTATTTTGCTTCAAAAGGAGGCATATTTAATCCTGAAATTCAACAGCACGCAAAGTGGGCTTAACAATCTCTCAGAAATAGCGCGCCTGTGATAGCCTGACCAGTTTCTAGAGTGACTTGACTGTCAGGCTTGACTTGCCAGGTTGGGCCAGTAGGCCGTGTTCCTCTTGTCTTTGCAAATAATAATTTTGATAAAATTACCGAGGGCTGCCTGGGCTTGCCGGCATCTGTATCAAATCTACAAATACAACACGCGCCACCAGACTTCATCAACACGCCCTAAGCAATATCGTGCGCGTAATAAACCCTATTCTATAGCAGCTTCTACAAGTACGCTAAACATAGGTTAAATTAGTAACTCGTTTTTTAACCAATTAGTGTCTGGTGACCAGCTTATAACTTCAAGGTCCATAATGCACTGGGGTCTGGATTAAATATAACAAGCTTGGACGCAAGTCAGCCATCTTGATTGAGACCGCGATGATCCCAGTTGCTGTTGGAGTGCGTTGAGAGAAGGTAATGCTTCAGCTAAGACGTGTACCACCTGTTTTAGTATTCGACCTGCCAGACTTTACAAAAGCGTTTCTTTATCCGATAGGACCGCGAATGTCGGAGAAACACTGTATCTAAGAAACACGAAGTCACTGGCATTGTATGCACCAGCTTCCCCTTTTTTTCCAAAGCATTCCGAATGTAGAATGAGCATTAGGATCGGTTGCCTTCATTTAAACGTGCCTTTCATGCTCCTTACAGGAACACCATTGATGGTTACACCTCACGATTAATCACGCCGGTAGACGGCACACGAAAGGTCAGCGAGGTATGTTGATTATAACGATGGGGTTTTCTCACTAGATAGGTATTTAAACATCCTACAAGTTTAATCAATTTAAACCCTGATTTTTCAGACTTGACTGCCTGGCCATAACACCGAATGATCCCCTTGGTGCCCCGGATTTATACAACAAGATCCACACCCCTTCTTCTCCCCTCCAAAAGAGCCTGGTATGTAGTTATTACCCCTGTTTAAACCACTACTGTAGTGTAGAGGCTATCTATGCGTCTGATAGTAAAACGTTGTTTATTTGCATCTTTCAGACACAAAGAATAAAAGCCCTGCTGAGAGACCAGGGACACTAGTCCTGGCCTCGAAACGCGTCAGCAGTTTTTGGTGGAATAGATTATTATTTATAAGAAACTAGGACTGGCAAGTCCAGACATCATCATTCATTGAGTCCTCTATTTCACTATATTCCCCATTTCTTTGATTCTTCTCGTTTATTGATTCTTTATGTATGTGATATTTTTTCTTTGTAATGTATTGATTTCTTTGTAGGATGTTCGATGTATCATTGTTTGTTTTCATGTGTGCTTGAACTATGTATAATATTGTAAATATTTGAATGTACAGTTTGTCTTTTTTCTGTTAATTATGTGAAAGAAAATTCTAAAAATTATAAAATAATTGGCATTGAATAAGGTTGCCGGGGTGAGATGTAATAAACATTTTTCTAACCCCCAAAGAATTTTTTTTCTGTTTAAAGTAAGTGTGGTTTAGGCAAATTGTGTTTTGCATGGACATTCATATCTTAGCATATATCGCCGCCTAGTGTTGGGTCGGGATGTTTGCACCTTGTTGTCTTGGAAGAGTCTTCGAAGTATCACGAGATAGGTGACTCCACCCCTGGACTACAGTGCGCATGGGCATCTTCATCTTCGGATTGTTTTTCGCCATTGTGGCAAAGATGGAGTATGAGAAAGTAAGAGATGACCATGTAAATGTATGTAAAGAATAACTCTGCAGCTGTGACGAAGCGGGGAGGAGGGTGGGCGATATGAATGTCAGCAGCACTACATGCCAAGAACAGATATATACTGGTAAGTAGCATTTTCTGTTCGAGGCAGGTGGGCTGCTGAATTCATATCTTAGCATAGACTGTATAGCAGTTTCTCCTCTAGCGGTGGTCACCTGTACCAGCTGCAGTGGTTTGAAAAAGAGTTTTAAGGGCAGCCTAGCCTACAGCAGCTTGTTGCTTGGCTTGCACATCTACACAGTAGTCTTTAGTGAAAGTGTGTATGGTAGACCATGTAGCCGCTTTACATATGTCCTCTAGGGGAATATTTCCTAGGAAAGCCATGGATGCCCCCATTTTGCGCGTTGAGTGGGCTTTTGGGGGAACTGTTAAAGTGTGCTTTGCCTTTTGATAGCATATTTGAATGCATTTAACTATCCATCTGGCTATTCCTGTCTTTGAAATGGGATTACCTTTTTGTTGCGGAGAAAAGGCAACAAAAAGTTGTTTTGTTTTCCTGAATGATTTAGTTCTGTCAACGTAATATAGCAGAGCTCTTTTGACATCTAGTGTGTGTAGGGCTCTTTCAGCCACCGACTGCGAGTTTTGACAGAAAACTGGCAATTCTATGGACTGATTGATGTGGAAAGTGGATATTACTTTTGGCATAAATTTAGGGTTAGTGCGAAGCACTACCTTATTGTGGTGTATTTGCATGAAGGGTTCCTGTGAATACCTGCACTGGCCTTCCTTTGATGGAGGGTATAAAGGCCTTCAATGCAAGCCAAATTGCCCGGAGCTCCAGTAGGCTGATGTGGAGTCCACAATCTGACTGAGACCACAGGGGTCTCATCTCCACCTCTCCCAGATGGCCGCACCCATTCCAGAAGTGACACATCTGTCACTATTGTAAGATCTAGTTGGGGAAGGGAGAGGGGCCTGCTGCTGACCCAATTGGGGTTTGTTAACCATCATTGCAGATCTTTTGCAGTTCTTTCTGAGATCTAGACCATGTCAGAGATTTCCCTGATATTGCGCTCAATGGAACTTCAGGGCGCACTGCAAAGCATGCATATGCCAGTGGCCTTGTGTCACTGACAAGATGCAGGAGGCCATGAAGCCCAACAGCCACAGTCGCACAGAAGCCCAGGATAGAGGCTGAACCACCGGTATCATAGCCTGAATATTCTGGACTTGCAGCTCGGGAGGATAAGACCAAAATTCCAATGTGTCCAGAACAGCTCCGATGAAAAGGGAGCGTCTAAGAGGGTGTCAGGTGTGACTTTGGCACATTAAAAGAGAACCCCAGTAAGAGCAGAAGGTCCAACATAGTCTGAAGGTGGGAGATAATTGCCTAGGGTGAGCCCGCCTTCAACGGCCAGTCGTCGAGATAGGGTAAGGCTGGTACCCCTGATCTCCACAGATGAGCAGCAACCACCGCCATCACCTTGGTGAGCACCCGTGGGGCACTGTTATGGCCAAAAGAAGCACAGCAAACTGAAAGTGCTTGTGGCCCACTAGGAACTGCAGGTAATATATGTGGGCAGGCAGGACAGAAATGTGAAAGCATGCATCGTGCAAATCCAATGCTACCATACAGTCTCCCGGGCAGACAGGAATTGAGCGAGCGTTAGCATTCTGAACTTTTCTTTTTTGAGGAAAAATTGCGTGGGTGCAAATCTAGAATAGGATGAAGGACTCAGCTCTTTCTGAGCACAGAAAGTAGCGAGAATAACAACCATGACCTACTTCTGGTGTCAGCACCCTCGCTATGGCTCCTTTGGCCAAGACCTTGAACTCAAGGAGAGGGGGCTTTTTAATCCAAAGGGATGGAGCACCCAGAAACTATCAAGTTAGAAAAAGAAGGTTCCCTTTGGATGAGATCCAAATTCAGCAACTCACACTCCAACCTCACTTCTGTTCCACACACACTCGCACCTAATGATTAAGTAGTTGATTTATAAGTGCCTTAACCCCTTTGATGCTGATGACGAGCTCAGCTCGTCATCAGCCACGGTGGTCGTGTGCTGATGACGAGCTGAGCTCGTCATGAATATATGGCATCAAGGATTTTCCAGCACAGGGGAAAAATAACCACAGCAGCCAAGGTGTTAATCATTAGGTGCGAGTGTGTGTGGAATAGAAGTGAGGTTGGAGTGTGAGTTGCTGAATTTAGATCTCATCCGAAGGGAACCTTCTTTTTCTAACCTCCTTTGGCCAAGAGCCACCATTTCCCGGCGGAGTAAGGAGAGATTGTCCTTCGTCAGCCTGTCATCAGTGGGTGGCATGGGTGGGGGAATAATCATCATGAGGAGCCCGTCAGACAATCTGTAGAACCCAGTCGTCTGATGTTATTAACCTCCAGTGGTGCAGATGGTGTGTCCTGCCTCCCACTGGTTGCCCATGATTGTTGGAGAGCGAACTGAAGAGATTTGGAGGCTGATGCTGACAAGTGTGTGGTGGGCTGGCCTGACCTCTGGCTGCTTGACCCACGGGAAGAAACGCGTTACTTACCTGTAACAGCAGTTATCTAGTATTGGTGTCTTTCATAGATTCACATGCCTGAATCATTCCCCGTCGTCGAGACGGGAGCCTCCGGTACATAAAAAAGTAATGTCCTATAGACATACATAGAGAAAATAGGCCTAAGGACCTCACCTTAGTAGCCTATCCTTGTCCTTATGCAAAAAGGACCAAACTCTTAGAGTCAGCCAATCAGCTATGACCTCCCTCTAGAACCTTCCTGGGAGGAGCCTCAGTCCCTCAGATTTTCGTACGCACCCAGCTAGGTATGGCGTAATATAGTTAGAGAGGGATGTGAGTCCTTCCAGGGGAGGCGGGAGGGTTGCATGTGAATCTATGAAAGACACCAATACTGGATAACTGCTGTTACAGGTAAGTAACGCGTTTCTTATCCAGTATTAGGGGTGTCTTTCATAGATTCACATGCCTGAATCAGAGTAGATAGCAATAACTTATGCACATTTCTGATGTAATGTTGCCTTACAGTCATGTTAGACAATACACATATTATCATATAACATGGGAATGATAGCATAAAGCAGAATATTATAAAGACAAAGAATGTGCATACCCGGATGGCGGGATGTTGGAAGGCTCACCTCACTGAAAGAGATGGCGAAGCACCGCCTGGCCCACTGCTGCATCCTTCTGAAGTTCGATATCCAGGCAGTAATGTCTGGAGAAAGTGTGTGGCGTTTTCCAGGTCGCCGCTCTGCATATTTCCAAAATCGGTACTCCAGCGAACAGTGCTGCCGACATGGAAATTGCCCTGGTGGAATGCGCAGTAACATGATCACTCAAAGGCTGTCCGGCCTTGTCATGGCAGAATGCTATCGCTGAGGAGATCCACCTTGAGATGCTTTGTTTTGTGAGAGGCACACCCATTCTCGGTCTGCTGTAGGCCACAAATAGTTGTGAAGATTTTCTGAAAGACTTAGTTTTGTCTAGGTAGAACTTTAGACACCTCTTGAGATCCAAAGAATGTAGTGTTCTTTCTGCTGCGGTGGAAGGGTTCGCAAAGAAAGACCGAAGGACTATCGGTTCATTGAGATGAAAGTCTGAAGGCACTTTCGGTATGAATTTAGGATTCGGTCTCAGCACCACCCTGTCCTGTTTGAACTGCATGAATGGTTCCTGAATGGATAGAGCCTGTAGCTCGCTTACTCTCCTGGCAGATGTTAAAGCGAGTAAGAGTGCCGTTTTCCATGAGATGTACTTGATGGATGCTCGATGAATGGGCTCAAAAGGATGCCTCATGAGTTGGTTGAGGACTAGATTGAGGTGCCATGTCGGAGGGACCTTCCGAGGTCTCGGGAAGGATCTATAAAGTCCCTTTAGGAACTGTTTTACTGTTTTACTAGTCTACTGGACCATAGTGAGGGTCCTGTGAAAGTTCTGGTGAACCGTGAGATAGCCGCCAGGTGAACCTTTATGGATGAATGCGCCAGTCCTGACTGTGCTAAATGCAGGAGTATGGCAATATCTGCTCGGGTGTGATGTGCAGTGGTCGCAGGCCTTGCTCTGAACACCAAATGCAGAATCTTTTCCATTTGAGAGAGTAGGTTTTGTTGGTACTGTCTGCTCTCGCTTTTGCCAATACGTCTCTGCATTCCTGCGGGATATTCAGGCTACAGAACTCTCTGTGCTCAGGAGCCAGGCCGATAACCTGAGCAATTGCAGGTTCGGGTGTTGTACCTGTCCGTTGGACATTGTTAGGAGGTTCGGGTGCTGCCGCAGAGGAATCGGTGTCCTGATGGAGAATCGAAGCAGATCCGAGAACCAGTGCTGTCTCGGCCAGAACGGGGCAATAAGGATCAGGGTACAAGGTTCCGCCTTCATCTTCCTGAGGACTCTTGGGATCATCGGAAACGGAGGAAAAGCGTACGCAAACACGCTGAACCAACCGATGGAAAAAGCATTTCCCAGTGATCCTTGTTGGGGATGCCAGCTTGCGTAGTTTGGGCATTTGGCGTTCCCCCTGGTGGCGAACAGGTCGATTCCTGGGACTCCCCATTGAGAGAATATGTGAGTCAGTGCGCTTTCGCTTAGTTCCCACTCGTGGGAGAGGGACTTTTGCCTGCTTAAGGCGTCCGCGATGGTATTGTCCTTGCCTGGTACATAGTCTGCTCTGAGCGTGATTCCATGTAGCACTAGCCAGTTCCAGATCTTCTGCGATTCGCGTGATAGAGTGAGCGAACGCGTTCCTCCCTGTTTGTTGAGATAGTGCATCGTCGTGGTGTTGTCCGTTTTGACGAGCACCTGGGAGTTCTGGATGCGTGGTAGAAAGGCCTGCAGTGCCAGATACACAGCTCTCAGCTCCAGAAGGTTTATATGGAGCTGTTTTTCCTGAGTGACCCACTTGCCGCTTATCCGAAGGTCTTGGAGGACAGCGCCCCATCCTTCCAGGGAGGCGTCCGTGGTGACCACCAGAGGTGTTGCCGGAAGTAGAAATGGCAGCCCTACAGACAGATTCTTGCGACACCTCCACCAGTCCAGACGCTTGGATATTTTTGGCGTTATTTTTACAACGTCCTCGAAAGAACCTGTACTCTGGGTCCATTGGTTCGTGAGGGCCTCCTGCAATGGGCGCATCCTGAGTCTGCAGTGAGGGATGAGGAGTATGCAGGAAGACATCATAACCAGAAGAGATTTGTAGGTCCGGACTTTTAGGCTCTTCTTTGACGCCACAGCCGTGGCCAGAGATATTATCTTGTTTGTCCTTTCCATCGAGGGGAAGGCCCTTGCTCGCTCCGTGTCCAAGGTCACCCCGAGGAAGGTAATTTTTGTTGTAGGGATTATGCAGGATTTCTTGAGATTGAGAGTTAATCCTAGCCTTTGAAAAAGATTGGTGCAGGCGTTGGAGGATTCGGTCGCACCTGTAGCTGAGGGTGCCTTCACCAGCCAGTCGTCGAGGTAGGGGAAGACTTGGTGACCCATTTGACGCAGGAAAGCTGCCACCGGTGCAAGGCACTTTGTGAAAATCTGCGGCGCGGACTTGAGGCCAAACGGCAGGACATTGAATTGGTAATGTTGTCCTGCGACTTCGAACCTCAGGAATTTTCTGTGACACTTGAGGATGGGGATATGGCAGTAGGCATCTTGGAGATCCAAAGATGTCATGAAGTCCCCTTTTTCCAGCATGCCTAGTATTTCTTGAATGGTCACCATCCTGAACGATTGGCTCCGAAGGAAAGCGTTGAGCGCTCGGAGGTCCAGAATGGGCCTCCATTTTTCCTCCTTCTGGTGTACAAGAAAGAAGTGGGAATAGAAGCCTTTCCCTTTCAGAGGTGTTGGAACTCGTTCGATTGCACCTTTCTTTAGCATCACAGAAATTTCTTGGAGAAGCAGGCGTAGATGTTTGTGTGTCCGTCTGCGGGGAGGTGTTGTAGGAGGGATGGTGGTGAATTCCAGGGAATGGCCGAATCTTATTATTTGGAGAACCCACCGGTCTGTGGTGATGAGTTGCCAATTTGTGAGGAAATGGGTCAATTTTCCTCCAATTTGTAATGAGGGATAGGGTGGCTGGGCTGGCTGGAGTAATAGGTCACTGGCGGCCGCCAGTGCCCCTCTTCTGATTTTTGCCCCTGAAGCTTGATCTTCCGTAAGAAGACTGATGACTCTGTTGGTGTTTTTGTTGGTATTGATTTTTATTTTGGTAGGAGTACGAGGACCTATTGTGATAGGAACCTCTGTAAGAGGATTGTCCTCTGGATCTGTTGCCTCGAAAGGACTGGTTCCGCGCCTGCAAGGTACCCAGTGCTCTGGCAGTATCGGTGTCCTTCTTTATGGTTTGTAGTGCTTCATCGATCTTGTCCCCAAAAAGGTGCTGGCAGTCGAAGGGCATGCCAAGCACTTTTGATTGCACCTCCTGTCGGAACGATGTCGCTTTAAGCCATCCTTGACGGCGTAGGACTGCTGCTCCAGCAAGTTGACGAAAGCCGGTCATGGCTGCATCAATAGCACAGTCAATTATTTCCGCTGCTGAGGTTTGACCCTCCGTAAGCAGTGCCTTGACTTCACCCTGGACTGTGTCAGGTAGTTCTGCTAACTAGGGGACTATGTCTTCCCAGAGTTGGCGATTATAACGCCCCAATAGAGCTATGGAATTGGCCACCTTGATGGTCATGGCAGATGTTGTCGTAAATCGTTTCCCGATCGTGTCCAACTTCCTGCCCTCTTTGTCCGGAGGTGCTGACAGAGGGGAGGAAGGGTTGCGGGAGTTCTTCTGGGCCGCCTGCGTAATCACCGAATCTGGTTTCGGGTGTCCATTGAGGCAGGCCGCCGCTGTAAGTGGGGCTTTATATTTTTTGTCCAGGCGTGGAACAACCGCAGGTACAGAAGCGGGCGTCAGCATTAGTTTCTTGCCTTGCTCCCACAGGAATTCTATTATTGGAATAGATTTTGTTGACTTCTGCGTCTGTTCCTTGAAATCGTGCAAGAAGCATTCAGTTTCAGTTGATTCCATAACCATATGGAATCGCTTTGCCGCCCTTTCCACAATTTTATGGAAGCCGCCAATATCCACAGGTGGTGAATCCGCTTGGCGTGGTTGGGGTGAAGCTGGGGAAGATGCCACATACTCATCCTCCTCATCATGGGCAGAGTGGATTTCCTGGACCTCTCCTTCTTCCAATTCATCCTCATCATCATCTTCGTCTGACGATACTACCATCTGAGGTTGGATTCTCTCACGGTGGGTTTGAGGGAGAGGTTGAGACTGTTTTGGGGCTGACGCTGGTTTATTTACTGCAGGCGTCTGATTCCCACTTTCCGTTGATTTCCGGGAAGCGTTGCTTGTAATCCTATATAAGGTATTTCAGGTCATTGACGCTGGTGTCGTCGTCGACGGTGGCAGCGTTAGAGACGACACTTCTACGAGCTTGGACTTCTTCCATGGCTCAGAAAGGGCCAGTGTCGACGACGAGTCATCCGTCGACGGTGTCTTCGTCGACGGTATGGTCTTCGTCGACGGTATCTCCGTAGACGGCATTTTGGTCGTCGACGATGACCTCGACGTCGGTGTGGTCGTCGTCGGTGCACTTGTCGACGGTGAGCCCGTCGTCGACGCTTTCGTCGTCGACGCTTTCGTCGTCGACGCTTTCGTCGTCGACGCTTTCGTCGTCGATGCCCTCGTCGACGCCTTCGTCGTCAACGCGATTGTCGACGGTGGGCTCTTCATCGCAGTCGCCGACGGTGGGCTCTTCATCGACGACGCCGTCGTCGATGGTGTAATCTTTGTCGTCGATGAGGTTTTCGACGCCGACGACGATTTTAGCAGGACAATAGATGAAATAGGTCTACCTGCTGACGACTATGATGGAGTTGTCGTCGTCGATGAGGAAGCCGTCGACGCTGTAGTCGTCGACACAGTGGTTGTCACTGTGGTAATCCTTTGCGCCTGCCTGCTAGATGACTGAGCAGGCTTCTTAAAAGTCTGTGTATCTTTGGCAGACACTGAAGATGTCGTAGATCTTGCCTCTGAAGACTTCTTTTGTGCCTTCTTAGGAGGAGTGTCTGAGGGGCCAGGGGAAGTTACTCTTGGCCTCCTTAGAGAGACTTCTGAGGTCCTTGAAACGCTGCCCTCTGAAGATTCCAAGTTGTCTCTCTCCTTGAGCCTGTCAAGCCAGATGAGCAGGCGGCCTTCCCTGTCCCTTACGGTCTTCTTAGGGACTGAGGCTCCTCCCAGGAAGGTTGTAGAGGGAGGTCATAGCTGATTGGCTGACTCTAAGAGTTTGGTCCTTTTTGCATAAGGACAAGGATAGGCTACTAAGGTGAGGTCCTTAGGCCTATTTTCTCTATGTATGTCTATAGGACATTACTTTTTTATGTACCGGAGGCTCCCGTCTCGACGGGGAATGATTCAGGCATGTGAATCTATGAAAGACACCCCTAATACTGGATAACTGGGGGAACCGCATCCTCGACCACGCGGAAGCTGCAGTGCTTACGTGCTTTAGTGGCTGGATGTGTAAGAACGTGGCTGGAAACCACTTCCATGGCCACGAAAGAAGCGGACGGCAGACTGGGGTTGGCAGGGCCAACGGAAAGGTCTAGGGACCTGGCCATAGCTCTGCAATCCTCTAATAAAACTTGCCACAAAACGACCCCAATCCGGATCTGTGCTTACTAGTGCGGAAAGGAAAGAACTGACATAAGTGCAAAGGAGTGGCGCCTATAAGGGCACCGTACACGTCAGTGCAACAGCAGAGGCTACATAAAGCCAAACGCTGCCACGTACCTACGCACAGGTCTACTGCTCATGAAACATTTCTGATCCATTCTGACACCTGGGGATAATTCTAAGGTATGGAATCTGCAGCTAGAAGTATCTATCAGATAGCGCCAACGTTTCATACCATTTCAATGCAGACTACACATTGCTGTACCTAACAGTATCCTCACCCACGGACATAGAGTTCTTCACCCTGAAACTAGTGAAAAGAGAATCTTGGATGTACCAGCATCATCTAAACCTGCATACACAAAAGACAGAATTGTTACGGATATCATCCCCTAATATCAGTGCACCAGTTCAAACATGGCTGAAAGCCAGCAACATCCTAAACTGCCAGCTATCAATCGGAGACTGCACAAAATCCTTTGGTTTCTACCAATACAAAAGCCTTCCCTTTAAGCACACACAATCAAAAGCACAAAAGGAGCACAAATTCAAATTACTATGAAAAGTAGAGCACTTCCTCCACAAAGGTTCAGACAGGTGGTTCCATCGCTTGAACTATCTAGACTAGGCTACCATAATGTGCTTCTTCTTGGGATCCCTGAACTCCACATCGAGCACTTAAAACCACCCTCCACTCCACTACTAGACTTGCATCTGACTCAAGAAAATAGGCCACATCACACCAATCCTAATTGCACTAAGCTGGTTATCGACTTAAGTCAGAACTATCTTGAAACTGACCTGAATTATTCACAAAGCCTTTCACAAAAAGTCCCCGCTCTATATGGCTGAGAAACTGATCATCTCGGAAGACAACACCTCCTGAGGAGCTCCAACAACTTCCCATTTAAAATACCTCCCTAAAAAATAAAAATAACTTGAAAACAAGTCTTTTAAGGACATGCTGCCAGGCTTTGGAACATGTGCCCTTCAATCAGAATGAATTCCTCTCTCAAAGTCTTCAAAGAGGAGATAAAAAGCTACTCTTCCAACAATTTCTCCACAACGGCCAGCTACGTTCTCCTAGTAGCTTACTCTGCTGAAAATGCAAAACAAGAGGAAATAGATCACCCCTTATATCAAGTATAACTCAACAACTAAGTAAATATAGATTAACAATCCTATCTTAGTTCCCACTTGGATGAAGGGACGTCATTGATACAAGGATTCCTTGCACTAAAACTAACACAAACACAGACTGAAACTTACTAACCTCAGGGTGCCACGAGATAACTCAGACGAAGAACAACTGAAGCAACCCATGCACTGGAACAGACTACACATCAATTTCCTACCTATCTACAAGGAAACAAAAAGATTTTCATTGTCCCCAAAACCTTGTTGCTTAAGGATCTCCTGGAATTATATTGATTTGGACACTGGCACAGCAATATATATTAGACACGGTACTGCAGTATATGTCTCTATATGACTAATAAAAGAATTGCTGCATAATCTCATATTTCATCTGCAAGGGTCTTTGATAGCTCTTTCAGGGTAATAGTTTGTGTTATATAAAAGCCCTTGAATAAATGCACAGGTGAATCTGGTATAGAAAGATACTTTTCCACTTGAAAAGGGGGCTACATACTCCTGCTACTCAAAGTTATGCATGCGATCATGCATTTACAGTTCTTCTCTTTGGTCTCCTTCCTTGTGTTCCAGTCCAGGAACATCATGCCTGGGAGAGGCCGGCGTTGCTACAGGTAGTAGAGATGGTGGCAGAAGAGGCTGTTGTAGCATGGTACAGAAATTGTTTACAAGGCCTGATAGTAATGCTATGAAGTCTGCTGGGACTTGACCAATTGGTGGCTCTTTGAAGCAAGGCAGTTCATCATATTAATGGTAATATTCTCTGAAACACTGCAGTTCATAGTATTCTTTGGAGACCCTCCTACTTCAATTTTTTCC
This sequence comes from Lissotriton vulgaris, assembly GCF_964263255.1. NCBI lineage: Eukaryota > Metazoa > Chordata > Amphibia > Caudata > Salamandridae > Lissotriton > Lissotriton vulgaris. The sequence continues at coordinate 98,166,721 of NC_141698.1, forward strand.
TCGTCTTAATAATGCTAAAGACACCACTGCTTCTCAATATCTGCTGGCAGCCACTTAATTTAGAGCGGTCACGGATAGAAATTAGCATTATAGGCATCTGTGCCATCACTCTTGATCTCACTCTCATCTTCTGGCTCTAAGGTTGGATACCTCACTTTAATGGTGAGGTATGTACCATGAGGATGGATAATGTTACTCCTATCAGAGGGATCAAACTTGCAGATGGTGGCTATGTACAGTCTATGGTAGTTTATTAGGCGTCACTGATAAGGGCGTTGTTGACCGTGGATGGACTTCCTGTTATTTGACAAGAACAATAAACAAGATAAAGTATAAATCCTGGATCAATGACATAAACCTTGAATGCTTCAAACCCAACTTTCACTGAACGCTAAGTCACTTGGATTCACCCTAGAAATCAACTTCACCCCCAAGGAAGAGAAATAAAAAAAACTAAAATGGCCTGGTACCATCAATCACTTCCAAAGAAAGTCAAACCACTTCTTCCAGAAAGCGACTTCACAGCTGCCTTTCAAGCATGCGTACTCTCACATCTGGATGGTGGTCTAGATCCTCCTACTCCACAGCCTCCCAGACTCTATACTGGCACCCCTAATGGGAATCCTATATACTGTAACAGAAATATGATGAATCACCCCCATCCTGTTAGAACACTATTGGCTTCCGATGTTGGCCAGCATTATCATCAAAACCAGCGGCTTCACTTACAAAGTTACACATATAGAATCCTGCATATCTTGAAGACAACTTCACTATCTCTGGGGAATAGCTGCTCAACCACAGCTAGGGCACCATTAGACTGCAGGCTAAGAAGTGTGAAAAAGAAAAAACAAGACTGCCTTTTTCATCTATGCATCTAGGATCTGGAACAACATCCATCAAGACCGCCCCAACAAGTCTACTCATGTCTTAACCACCCACAACCCAGTCTCCTTTCCTCTTATTTGCTGACTTTATCCTGGTCTTTGACAGCATTCCACTGCCTTTTAGCTAGGATCGCCCTATAGAAATACTATATACATAAAATAACATTAAAGACTGAGGTGCTAAGAAAAACATTTGTGATCTGGACACTATGTTCCAGGGATATCACACTTTTTCAAGGGTCTGCTTAGCATGATGTTCAGTGGTAAAAATGATAAAATCATTCAAATGCAATTAAGTGAAGACTTTTAATTGTAAGTATATTTGTCAAACTTTTTACTCCAACTTAAATTAAGAAAGTTATGGCAATGTTTCCAAGGCTGTGGAAAATCCAGAGGTTCCAGCATGCCTTAAGCATCATTGAAACCAAACGTCACAGGTTACAAATTTTTCCTGATAGGCAGCCCTTTGAAATACAGTAGGCGCCACGTACCACACACAGTGCCGAAGACTCTGATTCTCTCTAACAGTAGCACCCAGGCCAACAAGTCACTTCTATTTTATTAATTCTTCCTGCGTTTTAGTTTGTTGTTTGTTATCAACCTAATTCCCATGAGATCACCAGGATTATCACTGTTCTTGTTCAATCTGTGGTGATCAGGTGATCATGGAGACCACTTTTTCTTCGCTGCCTTCGTGTTCATGTGAAAAAAAGAAACCCAATCGGCTATCACATCATAACTCTAATGGCGAAGAACGATTCAGCATGTAAATATATGAAAGAAGTGTTGCGGGAGACTGGGAAACAGTGTGGATACTTGCATATTGTAAAAATGTATGCAACAGACAGGAAAGATTAAGGTAAGTAATGCTGTTACCTTTCAAACAGCTAAGCACACCTCAGTGGTATGGAAAACATTTAGGTGGATGCGCTCACAATATTCTTTAAGTGTGCCGAAAATGACGCCCTCAACACAATACAGGATGTCCAAACTAAATTAGAAATGGTCAAACATTCACTGATTCTATTGTAAGCAGCAGATGTTCAGTAAACTGTACCTTGTTCAAGGAGAATAATAATCTCTGTTGAATGTCCGGGCATATCCCGATCACCTCAGGATCCAGCAAGTCCAACCAGTCAATTAGGAGACCAGAAGAATGCCCCATTAGGGTTGCATCAATACTGGAAAAGGAAAGCAATTGATGACTACATTAAGGCAAAAACAAGTACAAAAGTCTTATGTTAAAATACCCACAGCCCCTATAGCCCTAAAAGACTACTCAGAGGCAATACCTTTAGCTGGCCCTTCTGAGAACTCAACGGGGTTCTTCCTCTCTTATTTTGATAAGTACTACATTGCATTGTCAAAGTTGGGTCAAACCTCTCCCCACTTACCAAGCACTATCATTTTCCTTCTTCACCTTGCTCTCCTCTTTTTCCTGCAGCAGTAAAGAACTAACTACTGCAACCGGACCAGAAGCAGGAAACCTAGAAGCAGTCTCTATGGTGATCGAGAGTAGGACAGTCAGCAGCTCCTCCAGGTAAGGCGACTTTGCTTCAATCAACCCCTGTAGAACTAAAGGAAACAAATTGATAAAAAGAAAAAGTACATCTTCAGCATTTGCCACAGCAAAAATACCTTACTTATAAACCATAACTTAATTCATACACGAAGCAGAGCTATACCCATTTATGAGATCTCAGAAAACTTATTTCAAAGGGAAACCTTTCTGCTGAACATATCATTTAAACAGATGTCTATCTAAGCACTGCATGGTCTGTGTTTTTATCCATTAAAATATAAAATCAGCAGATATCTGTGTTGGTTAACCCTTATGCAAATGTAACTATATTTAGATTATAGGAAACCCTTGCCTTGGAAAATGTATCACCTCTATGTATAGCTAGAACTACACAGAGTTCAGGATATACGGAGAATATCGAGAACCTATCTACGACTATTTTGAGAGAGAAACCACAATTATTTGATTATTGTACTTCTTTTTTGATTCTGGAAGAAAATTCTATAAGTTATTGAAAACCTCTGTAAGCGCATATCTGGCTTTGAGTTCAAATGTAGGGGACACATCCATACCTTAGCTTGGTGTTTTATCCTCATCAGTAGGTGCCAGCTGATATTCGGCCTGCAAAAATCAGTGAATGGGATAACCCCGCCCCGCAGCCACAGGTCACCCACTTTGCGATTCCAATAAGATTCCACTTATTGAAACCCGACTGACTAAGTACCCACAGGGTTAAGTCGCGCAGTATCCGATAGGGGAGTGGCCCGAGTGATCCAGTCCCACCACTTCAGAGAACACAACAATAGTAACAGCTGTGGGGAGCAGGAAGGATGTGGGGAGCAGGAAGGATGTGGGCGGCTCCCCCTATAGAGTGTCCTGAGGTAGCCACCCAGCTGCATGGCATATTGGTTCATACGGTAGGCCAGCTCCGAGTCTGTAAGATGAGCCCAAGGGTTGATGTCTGCTAGTTGCGCCGCCCATTATTAATTTTGTATATCTGGCAGAGCAATACCACTATGGTACCAGTTCTGGGTTAGTTTCTTAGTAGCTTTCTGTGCGGGACCCACTCCCAAAATAGCATGCAAATTTCATGAACTACAGCATGAAAATAGGAGCCTGGAATCAGGTAAGGCATATTAAGGAGTGCATATAGTGATCGGGTCAATGCCATCATTTTGAATAAGGCGACCTTTCTCCAATGCTCAACATCCTTCTGAAGACGCGTCAATGGGGACTCCAGGTTATTAGTGTGGAAAACACTCGGTTCCGCAGGGATATATATTCTCAAATAGAGGAACCCTACACAGCCATGTGGGTGGCACAGCCATCGGGCAGCCACTGGGCACCCCAGCAGAGGAGGTAAATCAGGGATTTCTCTCAATTGATATACCCCAATATCAAAGGTAGAGCGTAAAAACGTGTGTGATTCTGTCAAGGGTGTTTAATAGTCTTCCACCTTTTATGGACGGATCTGTTCGCAGCATACCAAAATTTAGGCTTGCAGAGGAGAAAGACACTGGTTGTCTGTGTCACCAATGAGCTCTACAGACTCCCATGCTACTTTTATTCTTCTGTGACCTTGATCAAGTCTGCAAGAGAAAGTTTCTGTGCCCAGTTTTACATCGATTAGGCATCAGGATCGGTGAAGTGTCACTGGTTTGTCAAATGGCTATGAATCTACCATTGGTAAATTCTCCTCAATTAATATTTCTATGGGTTGATATGAGGCAGAGACTATTTGGAACAACATTATATATATATGAAGTCACAGCTGATTATATAAGTTCTTTATAATACAAGTTATCACATTTTATAACAGGCAAGGAAAACTATACTGCAAAGTTTGTTGATTCTATGACATAAATTAGTATGCTAATTTGTATTATTTCTTTATTTGTATTGCTTGATGTGATAATCGTGTCACTGTAGGACAATAGATGGATATGATCAAAATAAAAGGTTTTAAAGAAGAAGATAATATTATTCAAGCAACTGGGCTGGATTTCATTTTACTAGATGTTTTAACACCAAACATAAAGATAGTGGTGGCATGCGGACAGCGGCCTCACAAGACTGAGATTCTGCATTGCTATTACAAAGCAGAGAGCTACCTAGGTTATATACAGTGTTTCGTAATGACAAGCAGTTATTTCAGATGTACCAGATCGCTTATACATCTTTTCATTCTCTTGTCCTCTACTGGGACTGCAAGATTGTTTATTACCCGACTATTCCCATGAAGGAGCACGAAGAATACAAGTAAACCTTCCCTGCCACCTTGGTACCCTCATTGCTATTCATTAACAGACTATAAAACAAGCTGATTCCCCCACACTAGGAGGCAAGTAATCCAGAAGTATGCACAACAAAAGTGAGAAAGGAAACCTAACCAAATAGGTTTCACAGAGAGAGACTGGATCACTTGTGTCTCTGTTCTGCAGTCAGCAACTAAACAAAAAAGTTAGTTACCGTCAGTAATGTTCTTTCTGGTGGATACTCGATCTAACCGCAGATTATTCCCCTTGTGATATCTTCAGGTGCCAGACTGGATCCGGAAAACTCAAACCAGTGCTCCTCTACACGCCAGGTGGGGCCATAGGACTCCATGCCAATGCCATCCTACCAGAAGCGGAGAACTGAGCTGCATTTAAGTGCCCCATCCATTAGGGATGACGTCAGTTTGTTTCATGAACTCTTCTGCGCCCTCAGATGTAGAACCTCTCAGCAGATTCAACAAACCAGTGTGCAGATTTCAAGCATGGGATCTTTTTAGATAAAGAGTCCACACCAAAGAAAGTGAGTTGGGAGAGTGGTGGGGAATGTGGAGTTAAATATAGTATCCAAAAGGATAAAACGTTATCAAAGTTGAATAAGGAGTATGTTACCTACCCTGTAAGTATCTATTTGTACTGTTAAGTGCTGCAGATTCAGATGCTATGCATACTCCTGCCCTTTAGTGTTGGGCTCGAACTCTACAAGTTCAAGTTTCAAGTTTATTTATTTGTTTGATTAATTAAAATCTTACAAAAAGCAGCTAAAACATCAACAATTTTAAAATCAGTACTTCAATTCATTTCCTAAAACTTAAGTATGTATCATGCACATTAGGTTATACAATAATTTGTGATTATTTCAAAGACTTGATTATATAAAGTACATATTCGTACAGTCCGTTATTTAATCAAGCAAGAGCCTCCAAATTTTTTGTACAGCACAAAGGAATTTGACAAATGCTGAATTCATTGGCAGATCTTCTGGATTTAAACTTGCACTCAGGGCTTGTCTACATGTCCTTCCACCACGTATGTTAAACAGTCTCTTAAGTATAGTTTTTCTTTCGATTTCCAAATCCGGGCAAAGACACAGTAGGTGTAGAATTTTTTCGTGTCCTAGTTTACAAAGCCTGTATAATTTGTTGTCTTTTAATCTTTTCCATGGTGCTAAGTGACATAAGCCTAGAAAACAGCCAAACCTAGCATTTATAAAGATTTGTTTGTTTTTCTTGGACCATGATGTTTCCAGGTAGTTTTGGACCTTTTTTTTCTTGAATCCGTTGACAATTGGCCATGCGTGTTTTCGTTTAACCAAAATATCTTTATCCTTTCTCAGGGAAAAATGGTTGGTAAGTTTGTTTAGGGTTTTTTGTAAGCTCTCCTGTGCGATAGTGGTGTTCCAGATAGGTGTTCTACCAAATTCTACAATTGCTCTATTAAGTAGGAGCAGGTGTTGGAATTTCTGTTATTTTTTACTTCTTGCCACAGTAAATGAGTTTGTTAATGTGCCTGCGTGATCAGAGGAGCCAATTGACTTCCTAGTGGAATCTATTTTGCTCACAGAGTGCACAATTCAATATCTGCCAGTGATTTGATCTGTTGTCAATTTATCCAAAGACATTTCAAAGACCCGGTCACATCCAGAGTCCTAACTCCTGATCATAAAAAAGAATACAAGCCATCTCTAACTGACCCTAGTTACATAAGGGGACATCCCCAAGCAGATTCCCTCGTTTTCACCACAGCCAGGAAAAGTGCTGCAACAGCAGGCACTGGAGAGGTCCTCCTCCAGACAAAGATAGTACAAGAATTGATGCAGCCGGCAAAAGAGTAGCATCAGGACACGCAAACCACTGGAAGATCGCCAGTTCAGTTGGCCTACTCTCCCGATACAATAGGGCTACCTGGCATGAGATGCAAGAGCTGATGAAGTACGGCTGGGGCGGCTGCTGAGATGGTAACATCTGCTAGCAATGCTGAACCCCCGTACCATTGCTACTGGGGGAGCAATAATGGCTTGTGTAGAGCGATCATCATTCCAATGGAGATGCTGTGGCCCTAAGCTCTAGCGGAGAATGTGCCTTGTCCCTGAAAAGTAGGGGACTGTTAAAGTAAATATCCACAAGGTTTGATTAGACACCACCAGAAAACCAGTGGACCGCAACCATGGGTCCTGCCCGCCCAATGAGTCAGTAATGTCAATGCTGCACCAAATTGTGGATTTAGCTGCATGGTGGCCCTCCTGCATGGCTTAAGAGAGGATAGCCCGGGCTTCCTCAGGTGACAATGGTAAAATTTGGGCCACAAAGTCCCATAAGGCATGGGAGTAGCGGCCCACAAGATGTGCTGTTCACAGAATGTAAGACAAGACTGATGGATGAGAAAACTCTATGCCCATGAGTGTTGATCCTTTTTGTTTCCCTATCCGGAGGGCTGGAAGGGGACGCACTTGTATTGACTTTACTGGCTGCAGCCTGCAAAACCAGACTCTCAGGAGAGGAATACTGGCTATAGGACCTTATTCAGCACATTTGCTTTGACTTCTTTTGTAGGGAGCTGGAGGTCAAGGACTTAAGCAGCTCTACATGCCTCCATGGTGAATGATGCACTCCCTTCCATAGTCAGCCTTGGAGGGGAGAACAAGATAGTACCCAGAGAAGTATCCACACCATTGGCATCTAGGAGTTCATCATTCCAGTTATTGTCCTGGTATGGCTGAGCAATGTCATCCCCTGCATCATAGGTGCCATTGTCAGAGTTGTTACCAACTATGTAGTAAATAAACAGCTCCCTGCCTTGGAATAGTTTCTGTGTTAGATGGATTGACAGTGCTGAGAGGTATAAGTAGCTTTTACGAATCTGAGGGGTACAACGAGGTCAAATCCCTCCTGGACTTTTTCCTACGTCTCCTTGGACTTACCCGAAGACCCTGACCTAGACAACAACATGTTTCGAGAGCGTTTTCAGAAGCAGGGCCGTCAACCTGGTGACATTTGACTGACGCAAGGTCTTTCAGTATTGGTCAATGAACAACTTTAATTCTTGCTCCTGGATGGCCTTCGGGCACTGTTGCTACAGGCCATGGAGTCATGGGGCGACTCCAGGCAATACAGGTAGCCTAAGTGGGGATCAGTTACTAACATCTGTCTGTGACATTCCCCCCAAGGCTTAAACCCTGTTGAGGGACATGTCCCTTGCACACTGGTAAAACATTCTGTCGAAAAAGTGGTCTCAAGAGACCAGCGGTAGCTCTAGACCGCGTCTGCTTGAGCAGAAAGAAAGGTACTGATATCAGTGCACATATATGGCACCCATATATAGAACTGCACGTCACATCGACATTGGTGCAGTCATACGCACCACTTCTCGGCACGCAGAAGTACTGTTTCAAAGTTTTCCGGATTCAGTCTGAAGACTGGGGACTATTCTAAGGTGAGGCATTCTGCTGTTAGAAATCTCTATCAGAAAGAAATGGCACAGCGCAATCCCTTTGGACAATCCCCAGGACCCATGTCTAACAATGTTCTGCCAACCTTGCAGGAAATGGCGGATCCTGAGGCCCGCTGTATGGCAGTGTGCCGCTAACAGTGTGCTAAAGAGGCTTTGCAGTAATCACTCTAGCATGAACATCAAATATTGCATGGCACCAAAGCCCACGCTAGTTCTATGACCTTTCCAAGACAATTTTTGGTGTCTAGGCCAAAGCAAATGATAAATTTGGGCTGCATCACAACCATCTTCAAAGTTTGGGCTGGTAAAGTTCATAGTTCTTCAGGGACCGCAGGAAAAATATCACCTAAAGTGTCCCAAAGTATGTAGGTAAAATCACCCAGTAGTCACCTCGCATTATCTGACCTCAGGGTAAGGCTGGCAGAGGCGAACATATGCTTGACAAAAGTGTTCATTTGATTGGTTGGAAATGCATTAGGGTTTACTTTTCTGGTAGAGGCCTTTATCACAATGCCCTCTGGTGAACGATGTTGGGTCAAGGGTCAAAATATCTGACTCGTCTGACTGGAATGCCAGAGCATGGTTTAGCCTGAGTGCCTAACAGTATCTCAGTAAGGGAGTCATTAAGGGACAAAAGAGGCTCATCTTAGTGACAATCAGGATGGAAGTCCTCTGTGATAACATTACATTTAATCACTGTAGTTAAAATGTGAAAGTCAAGCAACTCAACAGCCCCTATAATTATTGTGGCAAAGGAAGTACTCTCCTTTGTTGCTGGTCCAGGGTCGGAACACATCAAAGTTGTGTGAGGTACCAGTCCACTGGCCTCCTGTAATGACATGTACCAATCGTCTACATCCTAAAAGGGGCAAGTTCTTAGATTTCCCTTCCACGGTCATGTCCATATCGCTAACTCTGATCAGAGTTCTCCGAAAAGTGATAGGAAGGGGCAGAGTCCAAATTGGACTTCTTGTGTTTCTTCTTCGACTTACCCAACTTTGACCTTGAGGAAGACTGGCCTTGGGAACGACTTCCAGAGTGGATCTGTGCTCTCTATTTCGGCTTGGAAGAGGACCAACACAGAGCTTTCCGGTGCTTCACCACGTAGCGCTCCAATCGCAATCTTGGATGGTTTTAACAGGATATCGGACTTTACAAGGCAGGTCATTACCCTAGCGCGCCTTAACCAGCTTTTTTCCTTTCTCATTTTTGAGTTGTAACCTTTGAAATGCCCATTAAAAAAAGAATTCCACTACCCTTTACTTCTACCCTTCAATGAACCCAAAAAAACACTTGCATTTCTTTACCTCTGCCCACTCCTGAATCCTAAAAAACACTTACCATTACCCCAACCTGCCCCTGAACCGTAAAAATACTGATTAAATTTTACATACATACCCTCCCTTTAACGCTTAAAAAACCCTAACCTCTAGCCACCCTGAACCCTAAAAAATCCTTTTCCCCTTTACTTCTACCCTTCCCTGAATCCTAACTCCATACCTGCCTTTTCCTCTACCCTCCATTAACCTTACTAATCCCTTAACTCTTAAAATCCGTTTTTCTATTTTTAACAACTTAACATTTATGTTACTAAAAAATACATACCTCATGGTGCAGTACAGTGGGGTAAAGTATTGAAAATGGCCCTGCATGCTACTTACCTGTGTGGTAGTGTCCTTTTGGGGTAAAGATAACATGGTAAAGTCTGCATACCCTTTAGGTTCATCTGGGCACTGTGGTTCAAGGCCTTGGAGTTGTGCAATGAACTTAAGCACCAAAGACACATCTTATGGGGATCCGTCAAAGACGTTGGTTTGCGTCAGTCCCTACAAGGCTTAAACCCTGTAGTCTGACATTCCTTGCACACTAGAACATTTTGGAGGGAAAACTTCTTTTCACTAGTAAACAAAAAGAAGAAACAATGCTATGGATCCACATCTGTAGGCATGGAAAGAAAGCAACCAACATCAGCATGCGTGGATGTTGCTTTTTGGGATCCGATTGTAACTTTCTGGGCGGAATGGCGAGGAAAAGGAGTCCCAAACGCTATCTGCCGGCGTGCAGGGGCACTGCTTTGAATTTTCTGGACACAGTCTGGCACCTGGGGATAGCCATCAGAAAGTACTTCTACCCAAATTGCTCCTCTATAGAGTGCAGGTGTCATGATTGTTATGGCTTTTCTCTTATATGAATTCCCCTCCTTGAGTTACATGTAATTATCAATCAAAAGTGAACATACAGAATGAAAATAAGTTAAAGGGCATTAGGCCATTCTCTGTTAATTGTATATTCTAAGAGTTTCAACATTAACAAAAGAAAGTTAGAAAAGCTGAGCACAACAAGTGAGGGGCTAGAAAGAAACCTTCACATTAGGCAACACGAACATAAATGTGAGAAAGACAGAAAACTGAATATTTCTATTCTAATTAACTGGTTATGCTTATTCTGGGATAAACAATTTGATTTCATTTGGACCCAGAACCTTTGTGAAAGGCATTCTACTAGTCATTCTGCAGTTTCAAAGGATCTCCCTTCAGTCCCTCTGCGAACAGATTGGATTTGAATGGCCACTGGTATTTAGATTTATTTGTTTTACAACTCATAGGAACATGTTAGCTGCTTATATCATCCTAGTTTCTTTTTTTTATTCACTCAAAGATTTGTGTAGTAGTTACCTTGTGTTGGGTATATGTGGTTTGCTAACTACCTCATTGGTAGCAGTACTTCTATTTTCACACAATAGGAGGAAATGCTGAAATAAACATGCCTTTGGTTGTTAGGTAAAATTAGACTATTAGAAATTGGTAACTCTGGCAAGCAGTGCAAATCTACTAAAGCAAATAGGGAGTATGCTCTTCTTTTAAGCTACTTTATGACTAGAGGCTCTATTACTTCCTTAAAGAACAAATATTTGGTAGAGACTCCATCTAGCTGCAGATTCCTTACCTTTGAATTTCCAAGGCGTCAGTCTGGATCCGGAAACGTTTGCTGAGCAATAACCCTTGCACGCAGCGCCGTTTGGCTCCATTCAGCTACGTGTGACGTCGGTAGCGCCAGTTATGATGTTTCAGTGCCTATAGAGGCGGCACCCAGGTGCGCGGACGTCAGTACTTTTTTTTTCCCACGTCAGAAGCGCAGAGCCACTAAGTAACTGATGTATTGTGGGCAAAGCTAGGGCCTGAAAAGGGGAATAGCTCTAGCTCTTCAATATTAGTCCTCAAAGCGGGGAGGCATGGGTGAGGCTGTAAGGCATCAGCAGCTAGATAGAGTCTCTACCAGATAATGCGTTACTAAAGATAAGTAACTTGTTTACCTGATCGAGACTTCTAGCTGCAGATTCCTTACCTTTGAATTAGATACCCAAGCCATACCATCCCAGCAGTGGGCTGCAGACCAAGATCCTAAACTAGAAAGTCCTGCAGGACCGAGCGGGCAAAGTGCCCATCTCGGCAGATCGGACCATCCAGGCGATAGTGCTTTGCAAACGTGTACAACGATGCCCACGTTGCTGCCTGACAGATGTTTCGGAAAGGGACATCCAGAGCCAAGGCCATAGTTGCAGCCTTTCCCCCTGGTGGAATGGACCCTTAATCCCTCAGGGGGTTGCTTCTTCACCAGGGAAGAGAACGACCAGCAAGAGACGGTCCTTTACTGCACTGCCCTTCCCTTCGTCGCTTCCATGTACCCCACAAAGAGTTGGTCATCCACCCCAAACTCTTTTGTTTGGTCAGCGTAGAACGAGCACACTCTTTTTGGGTCCAGCCGATGGAGACGCTCTTCTTCCTCAGTAGGATGTGGGGAGCAAAGAAGGTGAGCACCGTGATGGACTCACCCAGAGAAAAGAGGTCACAAGCTTTGGTAAAAATGATGCCCAGGTGCGAAGCACCACCTTGTCCAGAAAGAACATAAGATAAGGAGGCGAGCAAGATAATGCCTGCAGCTCACTCACCCTCCAGGGTGATGCGATCACCACCAGGATGGGGCTGTTTTGATGGTCAATCGCAGGAGGGGAAAATTGTGTAAAGGCTCAAAGGGAGTGCACATCAGGTAGGTGAGGACCAAATTAGGGTCTCACTGCGGCATAACAAAGGGTGTAGGTGGAAACAGGCGAGCAAGCCCTTTCAGAAATCTATGTCCAATGGGAGATTTGAAGAGAGGGGGATGGTCTAGCAGTCACAAAAAAGCAGACAGAGCACAAAAGGTAACCCTTGAGATTTCCCAAAGCAGAGCCCTGTTGGGCAAGGGTCAGAACGAACAAAAGGACAGTAGAAAGAGTGTCAATAGACCTTTCTGTACAGTATAATACAAATTTCTGCCAATGGCAGACGTCAATTCAAAATTTTATTTTGCATTTGATTAAATGCATAAAAGTACAAAAATAAAACAGTTCATATAATGCATACTGCGAACCACGAAATACAAGAACAATTAAAGTGCAGGACAAAATAAAATGCGAATTAATATGATATGGATGAATAAAACCATTGGCCAAAATTTCATATGCTACGTCAATAAGATTAAATACGATAAAACATGGGGTTAAAACTGAAATTAATGACAGAGTTCACTGTAACCAATAGACAATTAATAAATTCATATGTGCTGAATGTACAGCACATTAGCCAAAAGCATTTAAATGGTTTGTAGGTACAAATATGACTGTGCAATTCTAGGTGGCATTAAAAACTTGACTCAATGGACAATTAAAATCGAGGTGTGCCCCAGATATAAATTCATTCAGGTTAAAGGGGCGGTCCATTACGGATTTTTTTAACGCAGCTTGTAGGAAGGAGGCCATAGTGAGACAGACATTCGGGGTTTCTAGATTTTGTAACATAGCAAATGCTGAGCGACTAAATGTTTTTAACAAGGGATTAATATATTGCTTCCTCACTTTTACTTAGAAAGTGCAGAGGAACAATATGTGCAAGGTCGATTGAGGTGGCTTGTTATTGCATGGGCAAGGGGGGAGTTGGGAAATTGAAAATACATGCATTGGATACCCGAGCATAATCAGTATATAATTCAATTGAAATTTGATTCAAATGTACCGGTGTTGAATGTTCTCAACAAAGAAGAGATATTGTGGAACCCCTTGCTGGAGGCAAAGTCAGACCGAGCAAATCCGCAGCCTTCCTAATCACGACATGATAGGGTGTCACGTCCTTAGATGGTGCATCTGAAACAAATGGCAAACCCCACTCAGGAGAAAGTTCCAGGCCACTAGCGCTATGGAGGTCCTCAAAACAATCCCCTTGTTCTAGAAGCTCTCCTTCATCAACTTCAGAATCTTCGTACATCTTTTCCTCCAAGAGGCGCTGAGCTCTGCATCTCGACCATTCCATGCGAACCGAAGTCGACGGATCCGGAAAAGACTCTGACGGAGCCGGAACTGGCGTCAAACGAGGAGCCGAGGCAGCAGGAGGAAAGGATTCATGAACCGACGTGGCACCACGTTCCGAATCACGAGGTCGTTCCGGAGCCGGCGAAGCCGCATGCGGAGTCGATGACCTCGGCGGCGCCGTACCGAGCCAAGGAGCACAAGGCACCGGCATGAACGGCATAAAAGGGGCCGGAGCGTAAGCCTGAGGTACGCCCAAATTAAAAGACAATGGACCCATGGGACCAACCGGTGCGCCAGTGGGGTACATTGCCCTCGCATAAACACCAAACATGGCATTAAGGAATTGCGAGGGGTCCTGCCCCGGACCAGGAAAGGGAGGGTACGAACCCAACGGCCGCTCCGAAGGAGGCTGCTCCGGCAAAGGTTGACCCTGGCCCTCTTGACTTTCAGGCTCCTCCACCGAAGTCGGAGCCCGAGGAACCTCCTCTTCTTCATGCTCCGAAGAATGGTGCGACTCCAGATCCGGTTCCTGCTCCTGAACCGGGGAACCTCCACGAGATTGCATAATAGATGGGGACACGAAGTCTTTATGATGTTTACGAGACTTCTTCTTCGAATCCGAAGACTCCTTGCCAGAGTGATGTTTTGAGCGATGCTTACTCCTCTTGTGCTTCTTCCTCGAGGAGCTCGAAGCATGACCCGAAGCGACTTGGATCCAGACCTCGACCTCTCTCTGGATCTTGACCTCGCTCTGGACCTCTATCTCAAAGCTGATCGCGACTTCTGCCTCGACCTCGAGCGCCTGGACGCCGACCTCGAAGACCTTCCAGCTTCTCTTCCTTTCACCTTTGCAAGTAGAAGCTTCGCCTCCCGCTCTCGTAAAGCCTTGGGGTTCATCTTGAAGCAGGAACGACAATTCTTAACATCATGGTCCGACCCAAGACACCACAAACAAACGTCATGCGGATCAGTGATCGACATCATTCGGGCACACGAACCGCACTGCTTGAACCCAGTCTTCCTCGACGAAGAAGAAACACTCAATAGAGAAACAGTCACACAAAATAGTAACAAGATACTTTCAGTATCGCAGAAGATCCCAGAAACCGTTAGCGTCGACGACGCGGAAAAAAGGGAACTGACGTCATCACGCCGACGTGGCCTTATGAGGAGTCGGTGACGTCAGACGGAGTCGCGCGCAATGTCGTGCTCCTATGACGTCGTCCACGCCGGCGTGCTACAAAGAATTTTCCGAACGTTGCTGGCGCAAGGGGATATTCATAAGGTGAGGAATCCACAAGGCAGGTGTATCTATCAGAACAGAAATGTTCCCCTGCATCTATCCCACCTATCAGAAGCAGTTTTCGTGATAAAGAGTTCCTTTAACCTACATTTAGGGAAACCTTCACAGAGACTAAGTTTCGATAGCCCCAGTGAAGCGAAAGTGTGTTTTATATAGGATAGCCATGGGATTTTGTGGGCATGGTCTAAAGACATGATATCTTTCAGGATCATTTGGTTCAAGTCAACACTATTCCTTTTCCACAGTAACAACCACATGAAAAGCGGGGCCAATTTAATAACATCACTAATGTGGGGCAGATCAACTTTCTTGTGGGCGACAACATTTCTACAGGCTGTTGGAACTGATAACAGTCACTTAAGAAAGTTGTATTCCATTACTTGCAAGGCAGTGGTATCCGCTATCCCCCAGATCGCCGCCACATAAGTAGCAATAGATCTCAATTTAGCCAGATAGATTTTAATAATTTCCAAAAGGGGCTTTTGCCCAGTTAAAAAAAGAAACTGAAAATAGCGACTATACTCTTGCCCATGATGTCTGCCATATTCTGTACCATCACCTTCCAAGACTGTTTAGAATTGAAGACCACCCCAAAGCAGTAAAAACTTGTGACCAGTTCTATTTTTTCCCCATAGAGATAAAAACTCAGTGGTTTCTTTTTTAGCACCTCCATGGCCAAAATAAAGGTCTTAGTTTTATTTACTTGGAGGTCCAGGTCGGATATAAAGGCGTGTAGTCAGCAATAAGATTTTTAAGTGCTATGGGGGTTCTAGCTAAGGCGGGCGCATAGAGTCTTAGTGGAGGGCCGCCTGGCTGCCAGCATAACATTACAGACTTCAGGAGGAAGGTCAAAAGCGATCAACTGTCGCCGCTCAATCACCACGCATGGCGGCGTAGAGTTGACAAGTTCAGGTGGAGAACCCTTCCCTGCTGCTGTGACAAAAGATACTCCCAAAGAGGTAGCCTGATCGGAGGATCGATGCTCATTCTCAGAAGCTCTGGATACCAGACTCTCATTGTCCAGTCCGGAGCCACAAGGATGACTTGGACCCGGTCGCTCCTGATCTTCTTCAGAACCCTGTGCAGGAGTGATATGGGCAGAAAGGCATACAGCATGCCTGAGCTCCACTTGCGACGAAAGGTGTCAGCGAGAGATAGCCACCTTGGAAACTTCAGCGCGCAGAACTGCTGACACTGTGCATTCTCCTCAGAGGCGAACAAATCTAACCAAGGTTCTCCCCACTGCTGAAAGAGACCTTGCAACACCTCCGACTGGAGAAGTCACTCGTGATCTGCTAGGCATAGTCGGATGAGTTAGTCCGCTCCGGCGTTCAGAGAACCGGCCAGGGGTTGAGTCACAAGGGTTATATCCTGCATTTTCAAGCCATGTCCGGAAACGCAGGGCCTCCCGACAAGGGTACACAACTCCACCCTGCCCTGCTTGTGGCAGTACAGCAGGCGGTAATGTTGTTAGTGAAAACTTGCACCAGCTTCCCCTTGATAGAGGGAATAAATGCCTTCAATGCAAACCGAATCACCCAGAGCTCAAACAAATGTATGTGGAGCCCCGTTTCCGCAGGAGACCAGATTCCCCTGATCTCCACCTTTCCCAGATGGCTGCCCGATCCCAAAAGTGAGATCTGGTTGGGGAATGGAGAGGGATCTGCCACTGACCCAATCGTGGTTCGTCAACCACCACTGCAGATCTCTCGCAGTTCCTTCCGAGAACTGGACCAGGTCGGTGTGATTTCCACAATGCTGTGCCAATTGAAATTTCAGGTTACACTACAGAGCTCGCATACACCACCTGGCATGCTTTATAAACAGGAGACAGGAGGCCATGAGGCCCAACAGCTTCAGAGTTAGTCTCACGGAAAGCCAGGATAGAGGCTGAAACATTGGAATCATAACCTGAATATCCTGGACTTGCTGCTTGGGAGGATAGGCCCAAAACTGCACTGTGTCTAGAACTGCTCCAATGAAAGGGAGCATCTGAGAAGGAGTCAGGTGTGACTTTGGCACGTTTATAGAGAACCCCAGCAAATGCAGGAGGTCGGCCTTACTCTGAGGGTGGGAGACGACTGCCCGGGGCGTGGACGCCTTTAACAGCCAGTCATCGAGGTAGGGGAATACTGACACCCCTAACATGCGGAAATGAGCTGCGACCACCGCCATCATCTTGCTGAAAACCCAAGGAGGACTGGTATTGTGAAAGGGGAGCATGGAAAACTGAAAGTGCTTGAGTCCTACCTTGAACCGCAGGTAACACCTGTGGCTCGGTTGGATGTGAAAATTACACCCTGCAAGTCCAATGCCACCATCCAGCCAGAGTGAGCATCTTGAACTTCTATTTCTTGAGGAAGAGATTGATAGTTCGAAGATCCAAAATGTGTTGCAACCCTTTGTTCTTCTTTGGAATCAGAAAGTAGAGGGAATAACAGCCACTGTCTACTTCTGAAACTGGAACCCTTTCTATAGATCCCTTGGCCAAGAGAGCTGTAACTTCCTCTTGGGGCAACATTAAATGATCCTCCGTCAGCCGTTCATGAATTGGCAGAATGAGAGGAGAAAAAGAGAGGAAATGTAGAGAATAGCCCTTCTGGACGATCTGCAAGACCCACTTGTCCGATGTTATGGATCTCCAGTAGGGGAGAGGATGACAAATTCTCCCATCAACTAGGGTAGTGTGGTCCTGCAGAGTCAGCCTAGGAGTGCTTGGAGTCTGTGGCTGCTGGTGGCAGTGTGGCCGACGTCTTCTGGCCTCCATTCCTTAATTGAGTTGCACCGCTTCCACGTCCTCGCACGGCTTGGGCAGTCTATGCAGGGAGTTGGCTGGGATAGGGCCGACGCAGCTGGAAACCCCTTCCGATGTCACAAAAGAAGTGAAAAGAAGACTGGCCACAAGGATTGAAGGGGAGGTCCAAGGACTTGAACCTGACCAGGGCCGAGTCTGCCTTTTCCCCAAAAAGACAGATTCCATTAAAAGGCATGTCCATCAGATTAACTTTGACATCGCTCGAGAAGCCAGTTGTTCTAAGCCAGGCATGGCGCCTCATGGCCACGGTCATTGCAATTGATCTTCCCAGCAATCCATCGTATCTAGGTCACACTGTACGGTGAATTTTGCTGCATCTTTACCATCCTTGACTGCTTGCGAAAGTACAGCCAGGGCCTCCTCTGGTACGTGTGGCAGCACTTGAACAACTGTCTCCCAAAGCGAATGGGAAAAAAGGCCCAATAAGCATGCGGTATTCACAGACTGCAATGCCAGGCTGGAGGAAGAAAACAACTTCTTTCCAAATGAGTCCAGCCTCTTGGATTTACTATCCGGAGGGGCAGAAGGGAACGCGCCCTGGGACGTAGAGGCCTACACCACCAAACTTTCTGTGGTGGGGTTTTAACTGAGGAACCTGGGGTCATCCGGAGATGGGCGATGGTGGCGTGCAGCCATCCTATTCACAGGAGCCCTTGTGCTAGGCTTGGATCATATGCTGAGAACAACCTCCGTAAGGGCCTCATTAAAGGGCAAAAGGGGTTCAGAAGTTAAAGCCCCTGGTTGAAGCACCTCAGTCAGGAGATTAGCAGTGACCTGCACTGAGGTCAGCTCAAGTCCAATGACCTCTGCCGCCTTATTTACCACCATGGCATAGGATCCCCCCTCCTCAGTAGCCATTATTGGAGGAGAAAGAATGCCTGTATCTGGGCAAGTGTCCAGTCCAATGGCCTCCACAAATTCCCCATACCAGTTCAAGTTATCCACAGAGAACTCCTAGTGTCCCAGTGTGTCCATAGACTGCTCCCCTTCCTCTCCTGAGCCTAGCACAGCTTCAAAGTGTTCAGGCGACAACATAGAACCTTGGGGTTCAATTGATAGCAGAATTGCAGTCAAGCAACGTCGTTCTGGCTCCATGTAATGGGGATGAGGATTGGGTTGGCATTGCCAATGGGCACCAGCGGCGCAGCAGGCACCGACTTAAGGTCCGCCGCCAGGGGAGGTCACGATGGCACGATTAGCGTCAACCCGGACCTGGGATCGGATCCTTGAGGCCATACCGGCGCCGTGGCCGGAGCTGATGCAATTGAACAAGATGGGGCCCCCGTCTGACTTCACTGGGCCAGAGGGTTCTCCAGCAAGTTCGTTCCGCTTAAATACGCAGCGCATGGCCTCATAAAATTCTTTTATTTTAGCTGGAGTCGTTCCGGCTTCTGGAAAGGGTGGAAGTCTCTGCAGGACCGTGCCTAGAGCATCAGTGCTCCTTACCTCTTTCAATGACAGACATCAGCCGAGGTCACAATGAAGTCCGCTTCGACGACTTCTTCTTATGCCTCTTCCCTAAGTGTCCCGAGGATCTCAAGTGGGATGAAGAGGACTTAGGGCTCCGTGAGCGGTCCCGCGACCTCCTCTTAGTCAATCGGGACTGAGACCTCTGAAGTCTCGCTGGATGGTGTCGACTGCCGCGCCATGAGGAGCTTTATCGCTTGCTCCCTCAAGGCCTTCGGAGCCGTGGCCCCACAGTCTGAACATGACTTTTGAGTCAAATCGTGCTCGAGATACAGACGAGGTGGGGATCGGTAACCAACATCATGCGGTGGGAGCCATCACATGGCTTGAAAAACGTCTTCCTCCTAGACATACCTTGCACACAAAGTGGATTTTTTTTTCGCATTCAACAAAAGTCAAGAAAAAAACCTGCCAAAAAGCGGCAGAGGATCAGCACTTAACTGGCACGGAAAGAAAAGAACGGACGTCCGTGCCCCTCGGTGGCACCTGTATAGGCACTGCATCTTCATACCGACGCGGAGGACGTAACGCAGAGCCGAATAAAGCCACCCGGCGCCGCGCCTAGGGGGTATTGCTCAGCAAAAGTTTCCTGATCCAGCCTTACGCCTGGGAACTTCAACGATACGGAATCTGCAACTAGAAGTCTATCAGCTATAACATTTTCTGCTAGTTATAAACAACAGTTGTCTCCAGGAAATGCACATACCATACCTTTGCCAATCAGTTCCGGTTCTACGTTGCACTTCTCACCAGATTTAAGAGTAGTGGCAAGGGTTCGAACAGTGGAATTGATCAATTCAGGTTCACGATGAAATGCCAATATCTCTGCCAAGTGCATGAACCCTGTTCGAACTACAAAAAACATGAGAATCAGTTGAATAACTAGGAGGAACATACGCCATCCTTCCATATGCCAATAGAACACAAATAGCAGGTATTCTCAGTATCACAAAAGCACAGATGAAATGTCAGAAACTAACAGCTAGAAACACAGTAAAAGGAAAACAGATGGGACAACACTCCCAAGAATCAATTAAGAGCGCTTCCAAAATGTAACGCACATACAGGTGTACGGGCCTGGATTGCTTAAGTGCAAGAAGAATGTAAAATGTAGCATGTAATAAGCTGCAAGCATTGGAAATCATACATAATGTACCCATAGGGCAGCCCTATCTTCCATAGTTCATTTAGGTTTTACCCTAAACACTCCCAATTTTGACATCCATACGCAATACAAATATTTTAAAAATCAGTATACTGATTGATACTCCACCAATGAGCACTTTATAGTTAGAGCAAATTGAAATAAGAAAGCACTGATTAATAATCAAAATATGTGGGCTTCAATATTACAGATCATTTTGTGAAAAAGATTTCGGCAAATCTCAAACTCTCACTAAAGAATATTAAATTCAAAAGATGGCCCCATGCCAGGAAGTCAGTTACATTGAAGGGCTGTGCTGAGTTAAAAAAACTAAGACTATATAATGAACAATGCAAAACATCAAATAAAAAAGTAAAAATTAAATTAAGATTCAGTTCCACAGCTAGGGCTAGAACAACGCCCACACTCATTCCAGTTCCATACCATCAGGTATTCTGTGCTTCGAAGAATAATGTGCAGCAAAGGACTTAATTTGGCCACGGAGTGGCCCTTCTTCCACAGCTGGGTTCTCCAACCAGTGAAGCATTTGCATGAGAACCTTGAAGAACAGTGAAGAGAAGGCAGTATCCTGTGGAACGCAAAGCTGAAAGGAAGTCAAAATAAACATATATGTTGTGAATTACACAGCCGAGGAAAAAAGAAGCCAGCCTTTGATCTGGTAAAGGGTTGGTGAAATGAAGGATGGTAGGGTATGCCTTAAGAAAAACAAATACACAGTGGTAAGCATTTTCACAAAGATAAATGCGGAGGACAGCGCACTTCTGCTTAAACAGCGATACACTTTATGTTCTTCCAAATAAGATATAGCCCTTCCTCATATGAAAAGGTACTTAAATGTTCTGAAATCACTTTCCACAAACTTATCTATTACTGCAGATCTCGGTATTACAAATAAGGAAAATGTTACTTACTGTGTAAGCATCTATTTGTAACTTGAAGTATTGTAGATTCACATGCTTTGCATACTTCTGCCTTCTAGTGCTGGGCTCAGACATTACAAGTTGCTTCTCTTCGAAGAAACTTTGAATACCTGGATGTTGTGCAACTACTCCCTTAGCGTTCCAATACACACGGACACTGATTTCACCCTTAGATAGTTTTCCGCTCAGCAGACGAAAGTGGAGTGCTGAGAGTAGTAGGTATGTGTCCTGTAGTATACATTGAGGAAGATATATGCATTTATTGCAAGAAACATGTGCCCTGACCGCCCATTTACATGGAGGAGGGTAGGTGCATGTGAACCTACAGCACTACATGATACGAACAGATTATTACAGGGTAAGACCCATTTTCCATGTGTAGCATGTGTGGCTGTAGATGCACATGCTTTGTTTGCATCAACTGTAAAGCAGTTTCTTCCTTGCAGGGGCTAAGAGGAAGCTAATGTGGATGTTTGAAACAATGTTCTTAAAATAGTCTGGCCAAACACATTTAGCTGACAAGCTAAGATGTCGACACATTAATACTCTGTCAATGTGTGTATATTAACCAAGTAGGATATTTGCAGTTATCTGCTTTAAGATGGCTACCTAGGAAAGCCATACTGGCACCCTTCATGCGCGTAGAGTGAGCCGTAGGTGTGTAGAGTGTACAAGTTTTGCCTCTGCATAAACAGTCTGAATATATTTAAAAATCCACTTTGCAATACCTATCTTAGAGATACAATGTCCTCTACAAGGTGTAGCTAAGCCTACAAAAAGTTGATTGGTCCTTCGAAAATGTTTAGTCTTACATGAGCACCCTGTTAATATCTGTGGTATGTAACTGTCTATCTGCAATCCTATCTAGTATTGGGAAGAAAAGGGTAAGCTCAATACTCTAATTGACATGAAAAAGTGAAACCTCTTTAAAAAAGAACGTTTTTTTTCTCCAAGCACCAATCTGTCCCTGTGAACTTGTGTAAATGTGTCTGTGATCGTAAGAGGTTGCATTTCACTAATTCGTCTAACTGAAGCTTTCAGGAAGCTGGCTCTTTATATAGTGGACCAAAATGAGGTACACTGTGTAATAAGCCCAGGCAAACCCCACATGGTTTACAGGGGCACAAATGATAACCTAAATGCTCTGTTTTGTGATAGCGTGGGCAAGCAGTTAGGCTTATCAGGGGGCAGCATTTATTACACACAGAAAGCAGTAAGTGAGTCAGACACACAATTAAGAAATCAGACACCAATTTATAAAAATAACACAGATGTTTATATGATTTTAGATACCAAGTTCATAGGAATCAGGTAAGTACTTTTGGAGCAATGAAATTACACGTTTCAAAAGTTCACACTTGAAGCAATTTCTGGAGCGGTAATGTTATCCTATAAGAAAAAAACATATACTGCATTCGGCCACTTGTCAGCGACTTACGCGACCCTTCTCCTGGACTTAAGGTGAGCAGGGGGCAAGGTCCAAGGCAACACCAACAAGTCACCTCAGGCAGTACTAGGGCGGCCTGGTACAGCTGTGTGTTTCAGAGTTGAGTGCCCTGTTCACTTAAATGGAGAACAGTCTGGTTGAAAAGAGGCTGCAAGCTGGGACTGAGGGGTCAGCACAGTTGGTCATCAAGATACTCGTGCACGAAGGGACCCTGTTGTCACAGTCTCCTCCCTCAGACTCAGGATATAGGGCGCGGGTGCAGAGGTATTTTGAGGTGTCGGGTGGCAGCAGTTGGAGGCTCACTCTTTGTCTAAATTCTGCAGAAAAGGGGCATACAGGACAGCTGGGCAAATCGAATGTGTTGCACTGTCCCCGAAATCCCTCGACATACAGATCAGTGTTCCTCAGTGTTGCTGTCTGAGCTGGACACAACAAGCCTTGGTTGCTGCAAAGGGTCCCCCCAGGTATTGGTACAGTGCAGCTCAGGTCAGGCCTGATATCCCCACACTTGGGGGGAGGACGGATCGGACCTTTGGGAGCATGGTTCAGGTAAGTGACAGGGCAGGGAACCGGACCTTCCTTCTTTGGTGCCTGTGGCTACAGGGAGTAGCTCCTCAACTCCAAGAGAGTTAGCTGGCAATTTGCGAAGCACTGGCAGCTCTTCGTGCTCCTTGTTTTAGCCAAGTGTAGCGTGGTTATGACGTGGGGAAGATGGTTGGCACCGAAAGAGAAAGATTGGCTTCAGGATGCGGCCTATTGTTTTGATCAATTATTGCACTTTTGGAGCATAAAGGTCGCAAAGATATCGCCGAAAAGATATCTGGGAACCTCTGTTAAGCTATCTGAGATCCCAAGACGACACGGGTTCAACAGAACCTCTGATTCATCCCCCCAGGCTAGGTTAGATAGCTTGACACAGATGTCTGCCCACTAGAATAAACAAGTTGTACATCTGTATATTCAAATGTTTTTTTTTACTGTAATACACATAGCAGAAGTCCACTGCTATACGTATACTGCTTATACTTGTGTTGTTAACGACAAAAACATTAACATGCAATGGTCTCGCATAGAATGGTTGCTGATGTTGGCTGGCCCTAATAACAACTGTTGATGATCCGCAAATTGCAATGCGTTTTTCTTTTTTTTCTTCACTAAGCTGCACACGTTCTTCAAAGTTGTTGCACCAGGCCTGACTGAATATGTACAAATGCACTGTTTAAAAATGCTGGAAATGTGGCCATGCAGGCTAAATGTTTGTAAAGGTACACAAATGCCAATTAAATTTTTTTTTTTTTTTAAAGTATGAGGATGAATCCTGCACTTTGTAAAAATAGCCACTTCTGGAAAAAAACAAGTTACTTACCTGTACATTGTGGTTCTCTAGTATTGATATTTTTTATAGATTCACATGCTTGATTCTTCCCCGTCATCATGGTGGGAGTCCCACGGTAACAGTAAAATAGGAGTATCAAAGTTTAAAACGTAGTCTACCTTGAAATTCAATAGCATTTAGTAACCAGCTAACCTCATTGCAGAACATCCAAGCTTCAGCCAATCACATCACAGACCCGGAGTATCCATCTGATCAAAAACACACAAGCAAATAGAGAGGCAACAATACAATTATTTTCACAGTGGTTCAATGCACTAGAAAGAAAGAATGTCTTTCGGTGATGTGAAAAAACTGACTCTTTAATACATCTTTAAAATGTTCTTCATGAAAGATGATCAGATATAACAGCCAAACAGCCAACAGCCATCACGTTTCGCCGAGATAGGGCTTCCCCAGGGCGTATATTCGAGACAACCGGCGTAGCAGTGCTTTCTATTGCAACAGAACAAGGATATAGGCTTCTTGTAGGGATATCCTGTCCTCCAGACAGGGACGTTGAGTAAAAAATAGCACTGTTTGCAACAGTCGACGCAAGGTTTCTTGTTAAGCTCCACGTAAAGTCAATGCCGACGTTCTGCTACCACTGCTAGTGTACTCTATGATATGCGACACTGAAAAAAGAAGGAATATTACTTAGAAAGGCCCCCATGGGACGCCGAGTCTCTCGACCTGCCGACAGTCCAGTTTAAAGTTCGCGCGACGCGACCAACAGAGTATCCATCCCCTGCAGAGTCGCCATACCTCAGATTTCTAGCAAAAGTGGAGTTAGTAAAAGGATAGAGGTAAGGAAGGTGAACCTGGAAAGGGGGGACGGAGGGCCGCATGTGAATCTATATAAGATATCAATACTTGCGAACCACAGTGCACAGGTAAGTAACTTGTTTTTTCTCCAGTATTGTATCTTTTATAGATTCACATGCTTGAATCACATCCTGATTTCTTCAGAAGCGGTCGCTCCTCACGCTGCTCCCTGCCCTGCACACCGAACTGGTATCGTAGCGCCCACTGCCAGACTACTGCCTGCATTGATTACTAATTGAATACCCTCGATGCGCTAGATCGCCATATTACGATTTAAATACCTGCTCAATTGTGCTGCGCTGCCTTGTCTATTTCCCGATCGCTAATTAGCATATTATCGTAGCGCTAGTCTGCCAAAGCGCGCTGCAACGCTCTGCTCAATTGTGCTGCCTGGTTTTGTGCCTGATTGTGCCTTGTGCCGGTTCCACTGCCTTTCACATCGCGTTTTTCACATATTGTGCCCCAACCCTGTTTCGCTTTAGGCTGACTGCCATTTTGTTTTTGTTGTTGTTGTTGTGCCTCCCTGCCCGGCTCTCCACCCCGCTCCCGCCTCCCAGCTGCTCCTCCCTCGCCCCTCCCCTCCACTATCCGCATATGACAGATGCATTTGCGCGCAGCGTCCACGCGCAGCGGTCGCGCCCTATGCGCGCCGAAGGTGCGCCAAAGGAAAGCCCGTCGGCGCCTGGCCCGCGCCCAGCGCCAGACCCCCTGGCCCCCGCAATTCCCATGCCACCCGCATAACTTATGACGCCGCAACCCTCTCTGCCCTCAACCCCGGCCGACCACCTAACTGCTACCAAGCCGCCCCTGGACACACCCAAGGACCCTTCACCTGCCACTCCTGCAAGTTCAACTGCATCAGGACCCATACCAAACCCACAAACTCCAAACAGAGCCCCGACACTAACCACCTAAACTGCTTCCTGCTCAACACCCGCTCAATCCACAAACACTCAATCGAACTCTGGAACCTACTCGACTCTACATCGCCGGACGTCGCCTTCCTTACAGAAACATGGATGAACGCCTCATCAGCTCCCGACATCGCCATAGCCATCCCGGACACTTACAAGATCATCCGAAAAGATCGCACCAACCAAACAGGAGGAGGCATCGCCATCGTCCACAAGAACACCATCCGCATCACGACCAGCTCCGATGATAACCTCGCTTCCGCCGAACACCTTCACTTTCAGATTCACACCGACCACAAAACCACACTCAGAGGCACCCTCATCTACAGACCACCAGGACCCCGCACACAATTCAGCGAAGACATCGCCGACTTCATCAGCCCGCATGCCCTTCCCTCCGAAAACTACATTCTACTGGGAGACCTCAACTTCCACATGGAAATGAAAAACGACAACAACACCACCACCCTTCTGGACAACCTGGCCAATCTCGGACTCAAACAACTTGTTGACACCCCCACCCACTTGGCCGGACATACGCTCGACCCTATCTTCACCTCCAGCAAGCACATCTCCTTTGATCAAACCTCAGCTCTCCATTGGACGGACCACAGCTGCGTTCACTTCAACTACAAAAAGCCCATGACCCACAACCCCCCACAACCTATTCCTCGAAAAAATTGGAACAAAATCACCACCGAACAACTCTTCACATCGCTTCACCAAAACCCCCCCACCAAATCATCGGACCCAAACCAAGCAGCCACTAACCTCACCCAATGGATCACCCATAGCGCCGACGAACTGGCACCTCTGAAAAACCATTGAATCAAGCAAGGTAGCAAACAAGCCCCCTGGTTCAACGATGACCTTAAGAAATCCAAGAAGCTCTGTCGTACTCTCGAGAAAACCTGGAGAAAAAACCCAACCACTGAGAACCTAGACACCTTCAAGAACGCCACCCGAAAACACCACCAACTAATCCGATCCACCAAGAAATCAGCATTCAAGGATGGACTTGACAACAATGCCCAAAACAGCAAGGAACTATTCAACATCGTCAAAGATTTTACTAACCCCACCGCCGGCACCAACGACATCTCTCCCTCCCAAGACCTCTGCGATTCTCTATCCTCATTCTTCCACAACAAAATCGCTGATATACATAATAGCTTTGAAAACCAGTCTGAAGATTTGTCCACTCCACCCACTTCCGAACCAACACCGCTCTCTACCAAACGTTGCACCTGGAACACCATCACCACCGAAGACACCATCCACCTGATGAACTCCATCCACTCAGGATCGCCAACCGACCCATGTCCACACCACATTTTCAACAAAGCAAGCTCCATCATCGCACCCCATCTCCGCGATGTCATCAACTGCTCCTTCAACTTCCCGGAAATCTGGAAACATGCCGAACTCAGCGCCCTTCTAAAGAAACCCACAGCAGACCCCACTGAACTTAAGAACTACCGCCCCATATCGCTCCTCCCATTCCCCGCCAAAGTCATGGAGAAAGCCGTCAACAGTCAACTCGCCGCCTTCCTCGAATCCAACAAATCCCTCGACCCCTCACAATCCGGCTTCCGAGCCAAACACAGCACCGAAACCGCCCTCATCGCGGCAACAGACGACATCCGAACACTACTGGACAACGGAGAAACAGTTGCCCTCATCTTACTTGACCTCTCCGCAGCCTTCGACACAGTCTGTCATAGCACCCTCATACAACGCCTCAGCAACGCCGGAATACAAGGAAAAGCATTGGACTGGATCATCTCGTTCCTAACCGGAAGAACCCAGAAGTCCGCCTCCCCCCCTTCAAATCAGAG
The DNA here is from genome assembly GCF_964263255.1 of Lissotriton vulgaris. Lineage (NCBI taxonomy): Eukaryota > Metazoa > Chordata > Amphibia > Caudata > Salamandridae > Lissotriton > Lissotriton vulgaris. The sequence goes on from NC_141698.1 coordinate 98,194,263, forward strand.
GCCACCGAAGTCATCTGCGGCGTTCCACAAGGATCTTCACTCAGTCCCACCCTCTTCAACGTATACATGAGTCCCCTCGCATCCATCGCACGCCAACACAACCTCAACATCATCTCCTACGCAGACGACACTCAGCTGATCCTCTCCCTCACCAAAGACCCAAACACCGCCAAAACCAACTTACACCAAGGAACGAAAGAAGTAGCCGAGTGGATGAAGAATAGTCGTTTAAAACTCAATTCGGACAAAACGGAAGTCCTCATCTTAGGATCATCCCTCTCTGCCTGGGACAACTCATGGTGGCCACCGGCCCTGGGAACCGCACCCACACCTACGGACCACGCACGTAACCTGGGCTTCATCCTGGACTCCTCCCTCTCGATGACCAGACAAGTCAACGCCGTCTCACCATCATGCTTCAACATCCTACGCATGCTTAAAAAAATCTTCCGATGGATCCCCACCGAAACAAGAAAGACGGTCACTCACGCACTGGTCACTAGCTGATTGGACTACGGAAATACCCTTTACGCAGGTACCACAGCCAAGCTACAGAAAAAACTCCAATGCATCCAAAACGCCTCAGCTAGACTCATACTGGACATCCCTCGACAAGCTCACATTTCCGGCCACCTGAAAGATCTCCATTGGCTCCCTGTCAACAAGAGAATAACGTTCCGTCTCCTCACCCACGCACACAAAGCCCTCTACGACCTAGATCCCGAATGCCTCAACACACGACTATCCTTCTACACCCCCTCCCGCCAGCTACGATTGTCCAATCAAGCCCTCGCCGCAATTCCGAGAATTCACAGATCCATCATGGGAGGTAGATCCTTCTCCTACTTGGCGGCCAAGACCTGGAACTCTCTCCCCACCCACCTCCGCCTTACCCAGAACCACCTCTCCTTCAGAAAACAACTAAAAACTTGGATATTTGATAAGTAAAGCACCTCCCTCAAGCGCCTTGAGACCCTCTGGGTGAGTAGTGCGCTATACAAATTTTGGAACTTGAATAGCAAGTGGACCATAGAGACAACTGGTTTGAACGCCTCCTCTATCTAGAGATCACCGCTAAGTGTACTTTAATCGATGAGTGGGAAAGAACAGCCATCGCCAGAGACAAGAGATATGGCAAAACTTCTTCTGGAGGGGACTAGAGAGGATGACAAGAGTGCGGAGCACACAAGGAGCAGCTTTTTTCCATTTAGCCGAATAGTACTTGACTGTAGAAGGAGCTCAGACTTTGCTAAGTATTGAACGGCACTCCTCAGAGAGAATTAAGTCCCCAAACTCCATGTGGTGAGTAGCCCAACCAACAAGTGAAGTGTGTGAATCTTCGGATGAATCACCTGGCCTTGGTCCATGGAAAGCAGATGTTCCGTTGATGGCAGATGGATTGGTGAAGACTCTGATAGGCGAACAGCTCTGTGTACCAGTACGGTCTTGCCCATGCGGGGGCAATGAAGATAAAGCGGCAGGGTTCCCATTTGATTTTGAAGAACTTTCGGAATGAGAGGGAACGGAGGAAACACGTGAGCAAATGTTCCTTCCCAAGAAAAGTGGAAGGCGTTCCCCACAGAACCTGATTGAGGAAATCTGCTGGTGTAAAATTCGAATTTTTTTGTTGAGTGATGTAGCGAATAGATCCAGGGTTGGTAACCCCCAGCACTGAAACACCCTTCGTAGCTGAACGGCATCCCTCTCCCATTCGTGACACTGTTTGGTGTCCCTGCGGTGGGAATGGGCCCATTCGTTCTGCATGTGGGGGACTTGTATAGATAAGTTGTGGTGATTTAGCCTTTCCAAATTCGTTGCGCTAGACTTGACCGTGCCAGAGACCTCGTTCCCCCTTGTTTCTGTAGAAAGAACATGGTGGCGGGGGTTGGGGGCGGGATGGGAGTTGTGGGGGGGGGTTCTGGGAGGTGGGCTGTTAAGAGCTGGGGCATATAACTGTATAATTTACGGATCGTAATTGTTGCTGGAATGATCTGCTTGCAGTGCCTTCCGGGCTCGGAGGGCTGCATTGATATTGTGATCTTTAAATAAAAAGAGTTTTGAAGAAAGAAAAAAAAGAAAGAAAAAAAAGAAAGAACATGGTGGTTGTGATGTCTGTGCGGATGAGGATCGACGATCCCCTTAGGATCGGAGCCCTAGAAAGACTGCTTTTAGTTCCAACAGATTAATGTGACACAATGACTCTGGGTCCGACCACCTCTCTTGGACCTGAAGCAGAGGAGTTGAGCTCCCCATCCCTCCATGGAAGCGTCTGTTGTCATTACCATCTTTGATTTTGTTGGAAGGAAGGACAGGCCTTGAGAGAGATTGCTTCAGATTGTCCACCAGGACATCGCCATGGACATCTCCCACGTGATTAAGACGAGGTCGTCAAAGGAGCCTCGAGATTGAATCCATTCAGATTCAAGCTGCTCTTGGAGATGTCTCATTCACAATCAACAGTGTGCAATTAATGGGATGCAGGATGACCTAATCCCCAAGATCGACTTTTAAGTCCTCACAGAAACGCACCTTTTTGAGGAGAGGGACTGAGCCAACCTTTAGGGACGTGAGATTCTTTCCTCTGTGGAATAGGGTCATTGAGCGGTTGGTATCCAATATCATTCCCAGAAAAACCAGCCACTTGGAGGAAAGGAGAGAGGACTTTTCTCTGTTGAGATTGAGACCCAGAGAGTGAAAAAGTTGAAGACCGGCTCTCGTAGACACTTTGGCACCTCAAAGGGATGGGGCTTTGACCAACCAGTCGTGCAGGTAGGGAAAGCCCTGGTGCCTGCAACGCCGAAGAAAGGCTGCCATCGGCGCCAGACACTTGGTGAAAACCCTGGGTGCTGATTTTAGCCCGAAAGGCAGCACTTTGAATTGATAATGGCACCCTGCCACCTTGAACCTGAGAAAACCCTGATGCTTCGGATGTATGGGAATATGTAAGTATGCATCCAGAAGATCCAGGGAGGTCATGTAATCCCCTGTGTTCGAGAAAAGAAGGATGTCCTGGAGCGACAACATCCTGCAAGGCTAACTTTTTATGAACTTGGTCAACTACCTGAAGACCATAATTAGCGAGAGGAGGAGCCAAGATGGCCGCGGAGACGGACGTGTAGTCTCCCGGCTCCCGGAGCCTTTGTCTCCCGCACAGCCATCCTGTCCACTATCCTGCTATTGCGTACCAGCGGGATGTTTGGAAACGTTTCCTGACTCTACTGGTGTTCCTCCGATGTCCCTACCTGTTTGCTAACCTGGGGTTTCGTCGAGATACACGCCGACTCCTCTCCTGGCCCTGGACCCGGGACCTGAGATACAGCGCACCGCCTGTGTCTACTGCAGCTGCGGGGGCCGATCGATCTGGAACGGCGCTGACATCCTGTGTTGGTCGGATGGCTCTGTGGTCGTTTACACCGGGCGCTTGTGTGGAGGGCACTGCTGGCCAGCTGGGAGTCTATTTTATCGCCTCATCTGTGGGACTCTGAAGGTGAGCCGCGCTTTGCTCTCTCCAGTGTCGGAGGTGCCCCCGGCTACCGGGGCTCCTTCCTTGCCTCGCCTCTGCCTGTGCCGAGCGGAGAGGGACGCTTCGATGTGAGCCGTCCACGATTGCGGACTTGTCCTGTTCCGAAGGGATTGATTACCGCACCATAGCGGTGACCTCGCCGGTAATCCTTTGTTGTCCCTGGAGGCAGGATCAAGACGGCTGGCTCCCCAACAACTATGGCGGACGGCGCTTCGGCTCCTGCCCGGTGTACCCAGCTCGAACCCGATTGGGAAGCGGACCTGTCTACTGCGCCTCGCACCGAGGGGGTAATGAATGATCAACAGACATTTACCCGCGGTTCTGTGCTACGTGCCCTTACTCGGCTGCGGGATGAGTGGCGTGCAAACTCGAGACTGTTGAGGGAGAAACTGGATGGGTTTGTGACTGGATCGTGCTATACTTTGCCTGTTTTCTCTCCTCGCAATGTCTATCAGCCTCCGCTGATCCCTGTCAGTGATACATTGTTGCCGCGGGAGTGTGTGACTAAACAGCAACTTCACGATGATACAGAGTGTGAGCTGCGATCTGACCGCCCTGGCGCTGCTACAGTGTCTCTCTCCCCGGTGCAACACACAACCTCGCCCACGGAGTCCACAGGGCTGCTGCTACAACATCTGACTATCCTGTTAGACTGTGCCTATTCAATGGAGACATCGACACCTTCTGCAACGCAAAGAGTTATTATATTGAAAATGCAGCTCCTTCTATGTGTCGGCTCTGGTTGGGACTGGCGACGTCCATTTTGTCCCTGGACATTTCTTCATCATCAAGTGCGGCCATTTTGCCTCTTTGTTCTCACTGGGGCGGGCTTTCTCCTTTTCTCCAGCGGTTGTGGCTTCTCACGGGGGGTGGATACCTGGGGTCACCCAAGATCGGGCCAGGGCTAGGCGATTTCTTTAGTGTGATGGACGTATTGACGGGCGGGGACTAGGATGGGACTGCTTTTTGTCTGATTCACTTGCACATCTGGAAATGACTCTCCCCAACTACAGTTCTGCTTGCTACTTCTGTCGTGCTAATGGTACTTGGGGTGGGGGATGCTTACGGGGCCGATGGGGACCGGGAGTATGTTGATCCTTCCTCCTCCCGCCTTTTCTGAGAGTTGGAGATTAGGATGGTTCTTTCTCACTCTCCATACTCTCTTTCCCACTTGGGGGTTCTCTTGGGGCGACAGGCATGCCTATTGGGGGGGGGGGGGGGGAGGGGGGGCCGTGGCCTTCCGCTGGTATGCAGGGTGGGGGGATGGGATGTGTTTTATGTTTTCTCTTTGTTTCTATGGCCCTCTTTCTTTTTCTTCTCTGCTTCTGTTTCTTTTTCTACTTCATCTCTTTGCTTCCTTTGGGGTCGGGGTTCCGTGTTATTAGGGAGTTTATTGTATTGTATCATTATGTGACATAGCGGTTGGTCCTAGTTCTTTGATGGTGGTCAAATTGCTTTCTGATAAATGCCTTCCTCTATCACGCCTCCTTCCGGGTGCTCCTTGAATGATGATAGCTATCCTGGTCAGTGATTAGCTTCGACTCTTTTTGTAGTTTTATAAATTGTACTCGACAAAATCATAAAATTAAACCTTTTTCTATCCTCATGCTATGGTTCTATGCTCCACACGATACTTTTCGCTCAGAGACTGCTTTAACGGCGTTCTGTCCTAATGGTTCTTTTTTTATCCTTTTTCCATATGTCATAGCGGCCGGCCCCGAGGGGTTGTAGGCAGACGCTGTGTATTGTACATTTTACAAATAAAGGTTTAAAAAAAAAAAAGAAAAAGAAAAAGAAGACCATAATTAGCCTCCATTTTCCTGTCATTTACTTTATCAGTAAAAAGCGAGAGTAGAAGCCTACGTTGTGTTGTCTGCGTGGCACCTCCTCGATTGCCTGCTTGTCGAAAAGGAGAACTATTTCTTTTTTAAGAAGAGCCAGATGACGGTAAACAGTCTTCCGTGGAGGGAAATTCGGAGGTCGCTCAAGAAATTCCAGGGTGTGACCATGGTTGAAGACGTCGAACACACATTGTCGGAAGAAATGGTATTCTATTGAAAGGAGAATTTGGAGGAAGTCTGAGCCAATTGGCTGAGGTGACGGATGTCTTAAAGTTGTCATTGTCTTCTGCATGCATCATGAGACTTTCCTCCAGATGCGGGACGGCTGCGTGCTGGTGCTCTCGTGTAAGACAGTGTGGAAGTCTGGCGAAAGGACTGCGCAGAATATTGCGGTCGGAAACCCTGCTGATAGTAAAGCTGAAAACGCTGCTGGAGCTGGGACCAAGATGTAAATTGGCCTCTTCCTCAAAAAGAAGAAAATGTCTTCTGTTGCAGATTGGCCAAGGATTTAGCGGTGTCAGTGTTCAAATTAATAGACTGAAGCGCCTCATCCACATGCTTGCCAAAAAGGTATTCATCGTCGAACAGCATGTCAAGCATCTTAGCCTGGACTTCCAGGCGGAATGTCGTTGCTTTGAGCCATCCCTGTCTTCGTAAAACGGCAACACCCGCCCTTTGTCTGAAGGCGGTAGAAGAGATGTCCAGCGCCACATCGATGATCTCTGATGAGACTCTCATCCCCTCAGAGTATATCCGTCACTTCTTTCTTCTTGTCTTCTGGCAGAAATTCCAGGAAGGGAGAGAAGTCAACCACATCTGCCTGTCATACCTTCCAGAGGATGGCCATGGCACTGGAGGCCCTGATGGCTGGTGCTGCCAACGCAGAAAACCTCTTTTCAATATTATCTACCCTGCGCCCTTCCTTGTCCGGCGGGGCAGTACATGGCGATGCAGGACTCTTCGATCTTCTTTGGGCAGCTTGCATTATCACACAATCAGGCTTTGGATGGTCAATAAGGCATGCAGTATAGTCCTCCGGCAACCTGTACTTTTTATCCAATTTCGGGATAACTGCAGGCACAGAAGCTGGAGTCTTCATTAGTTTAAGGCCTTCCTGCCACAAGAAATCAACATTAGGGATTTCCCTAATAAAGCGCTGCGTGGTGGCCTTGAAATCGTATAATAAGCATTCCATTTGCTTTACAGGTATGGGGAGATCAAAACGTTTTAATGTCCGCTCTAAAAGGTCATGAAAATCGCCAATATCCGCCGGAGAATCGGCCAGTGGCAGAGTGGGAAAAGGAGGTGTGTGTGTGTGTGCCACATAGTCAATCCATTCGTCATGGACATCTGGATCCAATTGCTGCTTTCCTTTTTCCAGCTGCTGGTCACCACTGTCCAACATTTGAACAGGAATCTGCAAGGGTGATAGGATGTCTGCTTCGGCAGTGCAAGTGCAGCCTGCTAATCAGAGAGGACGACAGGATCCTCCTGTACAGGAGCTGGCCTTTGAGCAACATTAGCCTCCGGAAAGCGCTTATAGTAGTTAATGAGCATCAGACGCATGTCCATGACTACAGACATCGGAACATTAATGGAGGGTTCCTGCTGAGGTTCCTCCTCTTCCTGCTCATAATAAGGATAATGCTCCTGAAAAGTGTCCAAGCACTGCATGCCAGGGTGCCCTCTGCCAGAGAAGGAATATTCCCCTCCCAAATACCCTGAAGGGTCTTCCAGTGGCTCTTCGTCCTCAGATTCCTCGCACTTGACCCTAAGCTGTGAAGGGCTATATATGGGACTATAAGGACCCTCATCCTCTGATTCCTGGAAGTCCAGGAGGCGAGTAGGAGGCAGTGGAGAGATGTTGAAGGAATCCTGCAATAGGGGTGGAATGGTCTTTGAAACGGGCATGTCAATCCTCTTGAATGGTACGAGTGACTGCGTCGACGGATTGGATATGCTCGTTGATGAAGCAGCGTCCAGCTGAACCGTCGACGGTTAAGCTCTCTACAACATAGAACTCCTCATCCTTGCCGCCATCACCACCTCCACTTTCGTCGACGCTACAGCTGTCGTTGTCCTGACAGTCGCCGTCTTCGATGTCGCCGAGGAAACTGTTGGTGCACTGGATAGAGCGGTCGTAGACGGAGAATGCTTGGTTGCTGAGGCCGTCGATGGGTGGATTTTCTGTGAGGCAGTATGTGGCGCAGATGGAGGTGCAGAGCCAGATCTTTGCTGGGAATTAGATGAGCCAGCCTGCTCTTTTTTTAGCCCTTTTCTTCACGGGTGACTCCTCACTCTGAGGCCTTGATTTCTTTGGATCTCTCTGGACAGAAGGAGGATCTTCTTCCTTCCTTTTCTTAGAAGAAGCGGAGTCAGAATCTTTTATAGATTTTCTCATTTGAAGCCAGAGGAGCAGTCTTCCCTCTTGATCCTTCAGGGTTTTTGAAGAAAAAGTCCGGCAGTGATTATAGCCCCTGTACTTATGGTCTGGATATAGACAGTATAAGCACTCCTTATGTGGATATTCAGAGAAAAGCCTGGACTTTCCACAAGTCTAGCAGGGCCTAAACAGACCCTTTTTTAGACTTAGACATTCTGCAACAGTGACAGAAAAGGTAGACTCACTTTCCCTCAGCACCACAGCTGAAGAGACGGATGCAGAAAAGGGAACTACTAGCTAAAAGTTGAAAAGGTCAAGGAAGAAACACTGTGACTGAGCAGAGCTCGGGGAGACTCCGTAACGCACTACATGTGGTAAGAAATCAGCTGTATGGTGGCACTGCAGGGGGTGGATACTCTGGGTCTGTGATGTGATTGGCTGGAGTTTGGATGTTCTTCAATGAGGTTAGCTGGTTTCAAATGCTATTGACTTTCAAGGGAGATTTAAACTTTGATAATGCTATTTTACTGTTACCGTGGGGCTCCCACCATGACAACGGGGAAGATTTAAGCATGTGAATCTATAAAAGATTCAATACTGAAGAATCTAATATTTCTTTATACAACATCAGACCAAATGTACAAAAATAACTATATAAGGAAGAAAAAAGACTACACAAAAGTGATACTGAACACTATATCCCTGATGGGAACATGAAATCCTATGCATTCACGGAAGGGCACACATTAGCAGAAGTCTCAACCCACCTACAGAGGTAAAAAGGTGTTATGGCAATAGACTCCGATAGTACTAATTCTCATAGAACTAACAATAGTGCCAACAGACCAAGCAGTTATAATAGTCCTAAACCTTGTTGTAGTTGTGCTACTTGTAAGAGTCAAAGCATAGTAGTAGCAGAAACAGAATTTTAAATTAATTCTTACAAATAGAAATATGTCCCTAAAGATCTATGAAACTCAATTTGAATCCATACCCAAAAACAATAAGAATTAATTGACTTTTCACTTCCAAGATGAATGCTGGATGCACTCTGTTTCAAAAATAGCATTTCTCTGACACCAATTTGTCTGCTGAAAAGTTAAGAGACGGGTAATCTTTCTCTCCACATACTTCACGCAAGCAAGAACCCTCACCTGATACTGGTACAGCTGTCGCATTATTGGACAGGATATGAAGTGATTCCGATGCATGGACAAAACCAATGCTGCGCTGTGCTGGGAATTCAATAAAGCTGCCAGAGCCTGGAGAAGACGAACTGCAACACCTGTCACTTGTGTGTTTCCTTGCCGGATGCGTGCCAGTTCCTGCCCTAGAGCTTGCTGCATTGCTAGGGAGATTGGTCGCGGATTTGCGTTCTGCCACCGTGGGTCTGAATTCAAAGGGAAGAGCTAAAAGAAAAAAACACATTAAAAAAGTTACTCAACCACTGTGCAGCATGTCCTGTCTCTTGCTACTTCAAGAAAATCAAGTCCATTAGCTTAGAGACCATGACTTCCTTTACCAACGCTCAGTCAATTGGATCAATATGCATATATGGTTTCCTTCAAATACTTTATGCATGGCATGCAGCTAGTCAATGAAAAGAAAGTGCTGAGCATGACAGCATACGTCTGGAGGCAAACTGTTAACAAATACTTCAGAGGATCAATAAAATGGATCCTGCACAGAAATACACCTGTTTGAATAGATTAATGTGGTAATGGGAACGGAGGGGAGTTAGAGGACTGCAGAATTCCGAACCTTACAGATCTTAAGGATCTAGATTGCAGAGTATTCAATTCCTTGTTAAGAACCAGGATTTAAACACACCCATTTTAAAAATGGTTCCTTCATCGCAAAGGGCAAATCTGTTGGCAGAATTACGCTTTGATGTAGAGGTTAGTTTACATTTGAAATGTAATCAGCTACACTCGGAGCCACACCTAAAGCTCTTTCTGACAGTGGCCATTCTCCTGGAGGCCACACTGTTGATGAGAGCAGAATGTTAAGAAGGCTTTATGTTGGCTCGGCATTAACGCATATAAGGCAGCATGTTGACTATGCATTCTATTTAAAAGAAAATGGCTTTTGAAATATGGAATCAAGGACCTCATCTTAGGCCAGGCTCTATCCACCAGAGGAAAGCTGGGCACTGCATCCGTTATCAGCTTTTAAAGGGTACAGAAACATTTTATTTTCATAATGTTGTTTCACAAAATGCTGGGTATGATGGGCTAATTACAGAAAGCTGGTGAAATGTATTTTCTGTCTGCACACCTGCAAAGAAACTACACTTTGTGATATTTTGAGGGATGAATTTGCCTTCCTTGGAGAATGGGTTCAGATTAACTAGGGTCTTCGACATAACTTGACTATTATAGACAAATTGTCTTTAGAGAGAATATAACAAGGACATCCTCAAACTTCAGACAATGTAAAACTAAGCATCTGGACTTTGCCGCATCCTGGAGAGATCTCATTATAATTTCCAGCCCTAATGGAACTTTGCTGGTCCCGGTTGCCCAGACAATCAAGTTCAAACTAATTTTCACAATCTTCAAAACAGGGAGATTTGAGTTCATCTATCTATAAAAACTAACCCTAACTCACCACGTCCAGCTGCAACATCAGAACAAGCAAAGCTAACCTTTTTGATCAGCCCTCATTTTCCAAAAAGACTCTTGCATGATGAACATTCAGAAATCCTGGCGCACACATCTAAGGAACTTAGAAATAAGGGCATTAGATTTCAACTGAACTTGACATCTGTGGAGTGGTGTGGCTCACTGGTTAGAGGCAGCAGACCCAGAAGCACAAGTTACTACTTGTGTAACGATATATCTGTAAGAGACATTAGTTAGTGATAGATTCCTTACCTTAGAATATCCCCAGGCGTCAGACTGGATCCGGAAATTTTTGCGTAGCAATACCCCTGCGCGCTGGTAGGCGTCGTCTGCGGCTCCGCGTCCGTTGTCGGCGTCGTGAGCGCCGGGATGACGTCATCGGAGTATATAGACGGCGCCCATGCGCGCTGACGTCAGTTCTGATAACACAGCTTTTCCGCGCCAGATACGCAGAGCCATGATAGAACTAACACTGGTGCCATGAAACTAGGGCCCTGAAAGGGGATGACCTTAACCCTAAATATCGGTTCGCAGAACGGGGAGGATGGGAGGGCGGTAAGGAATCTATCACTAACTAATGTCTCTTACAGATATATCGTTACACAAGTAGTAACTTGTGCATCTGAAAGAGACACGTTAGTGATAGATTCCTTACCTTAGAATAGATACCCCAGCAATACCAACCCCGGTGGTGGGTCTGCGAACCAATATCACACCAGAAAGTCCTGGAGGACGGAACGGCCAAAGAAGCCATCCCTCCGGACTTGACTGTCCAGGCAGTAGTGTCTCGCGAACGTGTGCAGCGAGGCCCACGTGGCTGCCTGACAGATGTCCTGCAGGGGGACACCGCGGCCCAGGGCAGTTGTCGTTGCCGTGGCCCGAGTGGAGTGAGCCCGCAATCCAGCCGGGGGCTCCTTCCTCGCCATGGAGTAGCATGCTTGGATGCACAAGATGATCCACCTGGAGATGGTCCTCTTGTGTACAGCCTTTCCCTTCTTCGCGCCCACGTAACCAACGAAGAGTTGGTCATCCACCCGGAATTGGCGAGTGCGGTCTAGGTAGTAGGAGAGCGCACGTTTTGGATCCAGACGGTGGAGCCTCTCCTCCTCTTTCGAGGGATGCGGAGGCGGAAAGAAGGTGGGCAAGGTGATGGACTGCCCGATGTGGAAGGCCGTGACGACCTTGGGCAGAAAGGAAGGCCGTGTACGCAACACCACCTTATCAGGATGAACAGACAGAAAAGGTGGAGAAGAAGAAAGAGCCTGGAGCTCACTCACCCTCCTGGCAGAGGTGATGGCAACCAGGAAGGCCGTCTTCAGAGTAAGGAGACGAAGAGGACAGTTATGAAGTGGCTCAAAGGGAGCACACATCAGATAGGTGAGAACAAGATTCAAGTCCCACTGGGGCATCACGAAGGGAACAGGAGGGAACATGTGCGTGATGCCCTTCAGAAATCTACTCACTATAGGGGACTTGAACAAGGAAGGCTGATCTGGTAGCCTCAAGAAGGCTGAAAGAGCAGAAAGGTACCCTTTAAGAGTGCCCAGAGCAGAGCCCTGCTGGGCAAGGGAAAGAAGAAAGAGCAGCACTTCCGAAAGGGGTGCAGAGAGGGGATCCACAGCCTTTGCTGCGCACCATGCCACAAATCTATTCCACCGGCAGGCGTATACCGACTTCGTGGAGGGACGCCTGGCTGCCAGAATGATGTCACAGACTTCGGGAGGCAAGTCAAATGGCCTCAACTGCCGCCGCTCAATCTCCAAGCTTGTAGGTGGAGACTGGACAGGTTCGGGTGCAGGACCGTCCCCTGCTGCTGCGACAGAAGGTCCTCCCGAAGAGGCAGACGAATCGGGGGATCGACTGACATGCTGAGTAGCTCGGGATACCAGTATCTTCATGCCCAGTCCGGAGCCACAAGGACGACCTGGGCCCGGTCGCGCCTGATCTTCTTCAGCACTCTGGGCAGAAGTGGTATAGGCGGAAAGGCGTACAACAGGCCGCAGCTCCACTCGCGACGAAAAGCGTCTCCGAGCGAGTGCCGCCTTGGAAACTCCAACGCGCAGAACTGCTGACATTGCGCGTTCTCTTCTGTGGCGAATAGATCTAACCAAGGCTCTCCCCACTGTCGAAAGAGACCTTGCGCCACGTCCGAGTTCAGACGCCATTCGTGATCCATCATGCACCGGCAGCTGAGTTCGTCCGCCCTGGCATTCAGAGAACCTGCCAGGTGTTGAACCACCAGAGTCACGCCCTGATGTTTCAGCCACTGCCAGAGGCGCAGAGCCTCCTGGCAAAGGGTCCACGACCCCACACCGCCCTGTTTGTTGCAGTACCACATGGCGGTGGTGTTGTCGGTGAACACTTGCACCACGCTCCCCCGGACAGAGGGGAGGAATGCCTTCAGTGCAAGACGAATCGCCCGCAGCTCCAGAAGGTTGATGTGGAGCCGGGACTCCGCCGGAGACCAGAGGCCTCTGATCTCCGCCTCTCCCATGTGGCCTCCCCAGCCCTGGAGGGACGCGTCCGTCACAACTACGTGCTCCGGCTGGGGTAGAGAGAGGGGTCTGCCACTGACCCAGTCGCGGTCCGTGAGCCACCACTGCAGTTGCTTCGCAGTGCCCTCCGAGATCAGGACATGATCGGACAGGTTGCCCTGATGCTGGGCCCACTGAAACTTCAGGTCCCACTGCAGAGCCCGCATCCGCCACCTGGCGTGACGCACCAGAAGGATGCAGGAGGCCATCAGTCCCAGAAGCCGCAGCGTCAACCTGACCGAGACCCGGGATAACGGCCCGAAGACAGGAATCAGAGCCTGAATATCCCGAACCCGCTGCTCGGGTGGGTAAACCCGAAACTGCGCCGAGTCGAGAACCGCTCCGATGAAAAGGAGCTTCTGAGAGGGACACAGGTGCGACTTCGGCACATTGATGGAAAACCCCAGCAAGTGCAGGAGGTCGGCCGTAGTCTGGAGGTGGGTGACGACTGTCTGGGGCGAGCCCGCCTTCAACAACCAGTCGTCGAGGTAGGGGAAGACTGACACCCCTTGCCTGCGCAGATGGGCTGCGACCACCGCCATCACCTTCGTGAACACCCGTGGGGCGCTGGTAAGGCCGAAGGGGAGCACGGTAAACTGAAAGTGCTCCAGGCCTACCGTGAACCGCAGGTAACGCCGGTGGGCCGGCAGGACGGGGATGTGGAAATAGGCGTCCTGCAAGTCCAACGCTACCATCCAGTCTCCTGGGTCCAGGGCAGCCAGGACCTGAGCCAAAGTGAGCATCTTGAACTTCTCCGTCCGGAGGAAGCCGTTGACGTTCCGCAGATCCAAGATAGGGCGTAGGCCCCCTTTGCCCTTCTTGGGTACCAGAAAGTAGTGGGAGTAACAACCACGTCCTACTTCTGGCCCAGGAACGCGCTCGATGGCCCTCTTGGCCAAGAGGGCCGAAACCTCCTCTTGCAGAAGTCGCAAGTGATCCCCCGACACACGGTGGTATTGAGGTGGCATGGATGGAGGGGAAGACTCGAAGGGGAGGGAGAAACCCCTTCGGACAATTCGCAGCACCCACCTGTCCGAAGTGACTGTATGCCAGTGGGAGAGGTGATGGCGAACCCTGCCTCCCACAGGCGTCACATGGGCCTGAAAACTCGGACTAGGAAGGTTTTGAGGCGGGGGCTGCTGAGGGAGGTGTGGACTGGCCTCGCCGCTGGCCCCAACCACCGCCACGGCGGTTCCCACGGCCGCCACCGCGTTGCTGAACATTCTGCGGCGCGTGGCTGACGGTCCGTGGTGGGGCGCCCCTTCCGTGGCCACGAAAGGAGCGAAAGGCACCCGATTGCTGGCGTGGGGCCGTAAGGCCCAAGGACTTGGCCGTGGCCCTGGAGTCCTTAAAACGTTCCAGCGCATGGTCTGCCTTGTCGCCGAAGAGGCGACGGCCATCAAACGGCATGTCCAGGAGAGTGGCCTGGACATCGGCCGAGAAATTGGCGGACCTCAACCAGGCGTGGCGTCGAACCGCCACCGTCGTTGCCATCGCCCTGCCCAGTGAGTCCGTGGTATCCAGCCCACACCGGATAGAAAAGCGTGCCGCATCTCGGCCGTCCGCAAGGGTTTGGCTGAGTTTAGCCCTGACCTCCTCAGGGCATTGTGGCAGCACCTCCGCAACCGTGTCCCACAGAGTGTGGGTGTAGCGGCCCAAGAGACAGTTGGTGTTCACTGACCGGAGCCCTAGGCTCACAGACGAGAAGACCTTCTTCCCGAACTGCTCATATCTCTTGGATTCCCTGTCGGGCGGGGCCGACGGGAATGCGGTCTGGGAGTTGGAGGCCTGGATGACCAGGCTCTCGGGGGTGGGGTGGGTGGACAAAAAGCAAGGGTCGCCCGGTGCCGGGCGGTAGCGTCTGGCCACGTTCCTATCCACAGGGGGACCTGTGGCGGGCTTGGACCAAGTGCCCAGCAGAACGTCACACAAGGCCTCATTGAACGGCAGAAGGGGCTCCGCGGAGCCGGACTGCTGTTTGAGGACCTCAGTGAGGAGATTAGTCCTCACGGCCGCGACGGGGAGCTCAAGGTTTAGGGCCTTAGCTGCCTTCGTCAACACTACACTGTAAGCAGAACCCGCCTCCGAAGCCACAGTCGGGGGCGACGTAAATCCAGTGTCTGGCGAGGTGTCAATACCACTGGCCTCCCCAAGCTCATATGTCCAGTCCTGATGAGACTGGCAATCACGTGCCAGAGGGTCCTCGGACCCCTCCCATTGCTCCTCGTCACCCGGCTCCTGGAGACCAGGATTAACAGCCAGGGCCTCCTCGTGGAGATAGAACTCTCCGAAGGCCGACGGAATCGGCGCCCAGCGGCGCCCCTCCGACACCTGAGTAGGACCGTAGGAAGCATTGGGGTCGGCAACCACTTCGGCTGCCGGGGACGACACCTGAAGGGACGTCGCCGGCGAGGTCGTAAGGTCGACCGGCGAGGTCCCGGACCCGGAGCCGGATCCAGCGAGGTCGCGCGGCGCCGGGACCGAAGTCGCCAGCGGCGCCGGGGCCGAAGCACCCGACGTCGTCGGGGCCGAAGCGCCCGACCCGGAAGGACCTCCAGACGGAGCCGATCGTCCCGAAGGCGCCACGGGAACCGACTGAGGAGGGAGGGCCCTCATGGCCATGAGGTACCTCTCGACCTCCTCCTGCGACGCGCCGTGCCCAGGGACCCGAAGGTGTGGGGCAGGCGGCGACGCTTGCGACTCCCGCGGAGCCGCGTGGGCGGTGTCGCCCGAATCCCCGGTCGCATCGTGCGAGCGACGGGGCGGGTCGGAGGACCGATGGTGTCGCTCCGACCTCTCATGCCTCTTACCTGAGGACTTGGAACCAGACGATCGGTGTCCACTCCCGGAACGTCGATGACTCCGACCTCGCGACCTGTCCCTCGACCTCCCGTGGGACCGGGACCGGGACCTGGAGCGGCGCGGGGCCGACTGCCTCAGCTCGAGACGCTTGCGGGACCGCTCCCGCCTAGCCTTCGACGTCAGGGCCCGGCAGTCGGAGCAGGTTCGATCGTCGTGGTCGAGGCCTAAGCACTTCAGGCACCGGCGATGGGGGTCCGTGACCGACATGAGTCGGCCGCACTTCGAGCAAGGCTTGAACCCGGGCATCCCTGGCACCGATAGTCGAGAATCGACTAACTAGAGGATCAAAAAGATCAAAAAAGTTTTTAGTCAAAAAGTGACTGGGGGTAGAGCTTCTTCCGGATCTGCGCTAGCTGGCGCGGAAAAAAGAAGAACTGACGTCAGCGCGCATGGGCGCCGTCTATATACTCCGATGACGTCATCCCGGCGCTCACGACGCCGACGACGGACGCGGAGCCGCAGACGACGCCTACCAGCGCGCAGGGGTATTGCTACGCAAAAATTTCCGGATCCAGTCTGACGCCTGGGGATATTCTAAGGTAAGGAATCTATCACTAACGTGTCTCTTTCAGATGCAGAGGACGGCCCGGGACCAGGCTTCAATCCCCGATGCGGCAGGGTCGTGAACCAGGGTCAGTGGACTCGATAATTCTCTCCTCGGTGCCTACTCTAACCAGGGCTCACACTCGGCAGCTCTGGGCATTAGCTTGCCTCATCTCCACAACAGCCCCCCACAAACGCCAGGGATGCCTGGTTTCACCTTGGAGAGACCCAGGAGGGAACATCTCACAGGGAAAGCCAGGACGGGTTCCCCAGCGGTCTGTAGCGCCAGGACGCCTCCGGGTAGCAGTGCGCTTTACAAGACACACACACACATCTTGAGAGGAAATCTGTAAACAAGGCTTTTTGTCACTGCTCATAGCCTCATGGACTACACCTGCTCTAAGGTCTAGAGGACAAGATCCAAGATGGACTATTTTTCTCTGTGGCAGCAGCTATTAAAGTCAAACACCCTTTTAACCACCAATTTCTTCAATTACTGAGGAAAGAGGTCATATCTTTATATTTTCGACCTAAAAAGACTCTACGGAGTGATTCAACACCACAGAACACACACTTTGCCAATCAATAAAATGAATAGAGATTTAGGCATTGCTTGGAGGGGTTCTTTGTGAATGTTATTTGCAACATCCCAAAGGTTAGGCAGTCGTCAAACAAAGTATACTTAAAAAAACACAACATCCAGGGAAAGAACTAGGCCCTGCAGTGTTAAACAGCGTTATGATACTACAAGGAGACCTGAACCCTGCAATCAAGCTATATCCACTTGACTGATCCAATAGTGCCCTCTGAGGTAGGCTATACATACAAGAACACTTGCTCTTAAGCAAGCATAAATGTTGCAAAGGCATTTAATAATCAGTGCTCTCAGATTTCATCTTCATACCTGAAGCAGCATCCCAGCAAGATCGTCCTCTGGGCCTAAAACAGGAATCTGAGTGAGAGCGCGTATCCTCCCTGGACCCTGAGGGGCTTCCGTGCTTACTTTTGGCCTTAGAGAATCAATGCTGTCTGTGAATATAAACAATATTCTTTAGGTGATTATCATTTCTATGAGTTCCACATCCTTAACTAAACAATTACCCAGTCTGATCCCACCACATTTGTGCCTAAATACATCAGTTTTGTTTTGTGGCAAGATAAAAAGAAGTAATGCACAGAGCACAAGAGAAGGAATGAATAAGGGAAATTCTCCGACAAGTCCAAAAGACCGTGTGCCCTGATGAACAAGTTACTAACCTTCCGTAAACATCTTTCTTGTGGATGCTCTTTCTAACTGCAAATTCCTTACCTTATCAATATTCCCCACGCGTCAGTATGTGGTTCCATACCAACGTTGTTCCCCTCTGGAAGTGACGAGAGAAGCCACAAATATGTGCCACCCAAGCACGCTCACAGTGTGCCGATCTCTACATTGGGAGCCATTTAGATGGAAAAAGAGTCCTGTTCACAGAATATGTAGTTAGATAGAGTATCCACCAGAAAGATTGTTACTGAAGGTAAGTAACTTGTTCTTCTAAAAAATACTTCTAACATGAAATGGAGCAACCACATAAGGTAGAAAAGAACGCTCGGATCCTCAACACCAATGTATCCGTACAGAAGGTTGTATAAGATAGGAGGACAGAAAGGCTTTCACATCTATGTTATGGCGATGAGAAAGATGGTCTTCAACATCAGGAGTCTCGATGGACAACTGCAGCAGCTCAAAGTGGGTGCATATCAAAACAGTGAGGTTTTTGGGCAGAAATAAATGTTTCAAACTTTCCAAAAATCTCACCACAAATGTTCGTCTAAACAAAGAGGGTTGATCAGACAACCGGGAAAAAAAGACAAAAAGGCCCTAGCGCAAGTCATTAGTGAGCCAGCGACAAAATGTACAACATTTCAGACAACTTTGTTTGCACGGGTGCTGCACCAATCCACACATTTGTTCCAACGACTGTTGTACACTGATTTTGTGAAAAGAAGCTTAGCTGCCAAGATTACATCAACGAACTCAGGAAAAAAGAACTAGTGCTACCGCTTAACTAATCTCCAATATCCGAGATGCAGATCTTGCAGACCCAGTTTCAGTACCCTGCCCTGCTTTTGCGACAGAAGTTTTTCCAAAAGCAGCATCCTGATCGGAGTACATGCCTCATGCCCAGGAGTTCGGGTACCACACTTTTTAGGTCTCGCCTGTCGATGCGCATGCGCATCGAGCAAGCGAGAGTATTGGGACTTATCCACTCTTTCCCCAACTTGCAAGGAATCGTAGCGATTCCTTGCATTGCCCGTGACTTTTAAGCTCAATGCGCATGCGCATTGAGCTTAAAAGCGCGTGCACATGGCCCCAGCCGCCTGCCTTGCCTACTCTCCCGCCCCCTCACTTCTTGATTGCACGGCCGCTAGGCCGTGCTTCCCCTACTCCTCCTCCTACTCTCCTCCCCTCCCGTCTGTTCCCACACTCCTCCCACACCCCCGCTCGGCCCCCTCACTCTCTCTGCCCGCCCGCTCTCCACTCTATCAGGCAGCCAGCCGCACTCCTCCCACACCCCCGCTCCGCCCCCTCACTCTCTCTGCCCGCCCGCTCTCCACTCCATCAGGCAGCCAGCTTCAGGAGAGCAATCTGGAGAGCAATCTGCGGGTGCCGACATTTTGTATAGGGTAAAGGCTCAGGCGCCAGCATCTAAAAGTTATATTTAAACAGCCCCCTCTCGCAGCAATTGTGTCCCGCACTCCTCCCACACCCCCGCTCCGCCCCCTCACTCTCTCTGCCCGCCCGCTCTCCACTCTATCAGGCAGCCAGCCGCACTCCTCCCACACCCCCGCTCCGCCCCCTCACTCTCTCTGCCCGCCCGCTCTCCACTCCATCAGGCAGCCAGCTTCAGGAGAGCAATCTGCGGGGTGCCGCCATTTTGTATAGGGTAAAGGCTCAGGCAGCCAGCTTCAGGAGAGCAATCTGCTGATGCATGCAATGTGTAGATCTGGCGCTCGAGGCAGCGCGGTCCGCCAGCCCCAGGCACCTTTGCGTGCTTTGGTTCGTTCTCCGCAGTTTCCCACAGCTGCGGCCTTCAGTCTCGCTTTCCGCCTCGATTTTAGCAGCGAGATAATGGTGCTCGCCTGCGGCTGGTTCAGTGTCTCCCAATTGGGTCCCACCTTCCTCCGGATCTCGCCCAGCGGGACACTTTTCGCTACGTTGTTTTTCGTTCGAGGGGCCACAAAAGCTTACCCCACCGTGTAGAGTGAACAGCACGCCAGTTACAGCTTGTATTGCAGGATAAATTAAGAGGATTAATCCCCCGGTCGGCGGAGCTCGCTCACATGGCGGCCATCTCGCAGCTCGGCTAGCCACGCACCCCCAATGAATCACCGAACTTAGTGGAGAATGAATCAAAATAGAGTGGGACATCACAAGAAAAACACACTCACACTCACGCAACGTCACACACCCGAAGCCTCACACCCCCTCACTCACACTCACCCTCACACCCCCTAACCCGCACACCGCCTAACGCTCACACCCCCTAACGCTCACACCCCCTAACAATCACCCCCTAACCCTCACCCCCTCACTCTCACCCCACACCCTCACCCTCACCCTCCACCCTCAACCCCTCACCCTCACACCCTCAACCCTTCACCTTCAACCTCTCACTCACCCTCAACCCCTCACCCCAGCCTCACCCTCACTCACCCTCAACCCCTCACACTCACTCACCCTCAACTCCTCACCCTCACTCACCCTCAACTCCTCACCCTCACTCACCCTCACTCACTCACCCTCACCCTCACTCACCCTCCCTCAACCCCTCACCCTCACTCACCCTCAACCCCTCACCCTCACCCTCAATCCTTCACCCTCAACCCCTCACTCACCCTCACTCTCACTCACCCTCACTCAGCCTCAACTACTCTCACTCACCCTCAACCCCTCACCCTAACTCACCCTCACCCTCACTCACCCTCAACACCTCACTCACCCTCACCCTCCCTCACCCTCAACACCTCACCCTCAACCCCTCACCCTCACCCTCACTCACCCTCACCCTCACTCACCCTCACTCACCCTCACTCTCACTCACCCTCAACCCCTCACCCTCACTCACCCTCACTCACCCTCAACCCCTCACCCTCACTCACCCTCACTCACCCTCACCCTCAACCCGTCACCCTCACACAGTGCAATAGGTCTCGGAGCATTTGAGTTAGAGCTTTTAGAATTGTTTATGGCTTTTTTTATTTGTAATTCTTTAGCATTGGCTACAGGAAACAAAAATGCTAAAGATTTACAAAAAAAACCCATAAACAATTCTAAAAGCACTAACTCTAATGCTGCGAGACCTATTGCATTTCCAATGCTTGTTTGATCCTTCCGATTCTTATTCAAAACTGAGGGCAGGAGAGAAAGAGGTGGAAAGGCATATAGGGGTCTCGAGCTCCATTCTAGACAGAAGGATTCTCCAAGACGGATCTGCCTTGGAAACTAAAATGAGCAAAAGTGCTAACATTGCACATTCTCATCAGTGGTGAAAAGATCGAGCCATGGTTCTCTCAACTGCTGGCAGACACGATGCCACCTCCAGGTGCAATTGCCAGTTATGATCCTCGGAGTGGTGGCAGCTGACTTAGTCCACCCTCGTGTTTAGAGATCCTGCCAGGTGGTTTACCACTAGAGAAATTCCTTGTCTGTCCAGCCACTTTCAGAGTCAGAGAGCTTTCTGACAGAAGGCCCTAGACCCCATATCAACCTGCTTGTTGTAGTACCATATAGTGGTGGTGATGTCTGTGAGCACCTGTACCAGCCTTTCTCTGATAATGGGTAGAAAGGCCTTCAAAGTCAAGTGAATCGCTCTTACCTCCAACAAACCAATGTGCAGCCCAGTCTCAGCAGGAGATCAGAGGCCTCTGATCTTCATCTCTCCTAGACAGCCTTCCCAACCCAGTACCTTTGCATCTGTAAACACTGTCAGCTCTGGGTAGGGTAAAGAGAGGGGTCTGCCACTAACCCAGTCATGGTCCAGTGGTCACCCGTGCAGTACATTTGTATCTTCTTCGAAATCTCGGTTCAATCGGAAAGATTTACCTAATGCTGTGCCCACTGGGAATTGAGGCCTCACTGCTTAGCCCGCATGCAATGCCTGGTATTGTTGGCCAGTAAGATGCAGCAAGCCAACACTCCCAGGACACTGAGTGTCTCGCGAATGCAATGAGATCCAGGACAGAGGATTAAACATCGGGGACATACCCTGAATGTCCTGAACTCTCCACTCCGGGGAAAAGGTACAAAATAAAAGAATATCCAGAATAGCTCAGATGAATTGGAGCATCTGCGAAGGAGTGAGGTATGACCCAGGTCCACGCATCAACTTCTACCTCGCATTCCAGCCAAACACTGCCGGACCCTTCAACTGTCGAGACTGCCCTGTCCACTGCTAAATCGAACCTGCCACCCCAAGGCGCCCTCCAACCATAACCACCAAGGATCAACACCACTGCCTAATAACACCTGCTCACGCCACAAACATGCCAGTGAAAACTGGGACATTGTCTCTCTCATACTGGGTCCAGCCTTTCTCATGGCTCAACCAGGCATCAACACCCATCCTCGCCTCCGCTATATCTCGCAGATACAAGATAATCCACAGCGACTGCACCAACAAGCAAGGAGGTAGCCATCACCCATAAAGAGTGTGTCAACTGCACAGCTATCACAGACGTCCAAACCCCCATCAAGGAATTTCCAGATCAACATCAACACCACATTCTGAGGCACCCTCGCCTACAGACCCCCCCGGACTTCGTCACCGCCTTCTGCAAGGATATCTCTGACTTCACCATCCCATTACCCATCCACTCTAAAGACTTCCTCTTCCTAGGGGATTTTAACTTCCACCTGGAAGACCACACTAACACCAACTTTTCTTACTTCCTAGAAATCATAGACATCCTCTGACTCTCCTAGTGAGCCACCAACCCCACACAAATCATTAAACACACACTGGACCCCATACTCTCTGCCAGCAACAGGGTCAGATAAGGCCACACCAGCGAAGTCACCCGGTCCGACCATTCAATAGTAAACTTCTACATCTCCGCCACTACCAACCCTTCTAACAGCCCCTCCAGCACCCGTATAGGAGCAGTAAGGTAACACGTCACAGCTGCACTCCTCCCTAACCCAGATGAAGCCATCAAAGACTTCAACACCCGGCTTACCAACTGCACTGACAAAGTTGCACCCCCCTTTAAACCTTGCAAACATGACAGACGCCGCCCCGACCATGCCAAATGGTTCACAGACAAACTCCTAAACTCAAAACGCAACAGCAAAAGATTGGAAAGGATCTGAAGCACCAGCAATACCCCCTCTAACAGAGAAAAATTCAAACTAGTATTAAACAACTAACACTCTCAATTAAAGAACCCCAAGAAAGACACCCTCAATACTGGCCTTGAAACCAGTTCCAACCGCAGCAAGGAACTCTTCTGCATTGTCTAAGAGTTCTCCAACTCCACAGTAACTGAAAAACCATCACCCCTTTCCAGGACCTCTGCTATTCCCTCACAGATTTCTTCCACAACAAAATCACAATCATCTATGAACACTTTGACGCCCAACCACCCCTAGATAGCATCAACATTCCCCCCACTAAAAAGGATCACAACCCATCAACAATCTCTATATGGGAGACTCTCCCAATGCAGACCATTGCCACCATCATGAGCTCCATACACTCAGGAGCACATGTAGACCACACCATATGTTCAACAAGAGAATCAATCTCATCAGCAAGTAGCTCACCACCATCCTCAATGCCTCCATTCCCTCTGTATACTTCCCAGCAGCCTGGAAGCACACAGAAGGCAGACCTCTAGTAAGAAACAAAACCTCTGCAGACCTGGTAGATCTTAAAAAAACTACTGACTAATCTCCCTTCTCCCCTTCCCAGCCAAAGACCTGGAAAAGGCAATAAACATCCAACTTACCAACCATCTGGAAAACAACAAACTCCTGGACCCCTCTCAGTCAGGATTCCGCACCAACCACAGCATGAAAACAGCCCTTATAGCAGCCACAGATGATAAGGGAGCGATCGCTTCCCTCAGCCACTCCGAAGCTTTTGACACCGCATCTCACTACACCCTCCCACGCGTTCTCCACCAGATGGCTATGCAAGAGAAAGCCCTCAAGTGTATCACGTCATTTCTCAAAGGAAGAACCCAGAGCATCCACCTCCCACCATACTCCTCGCCACCCAAGGACATCGTCTGCAGAGTCCCGTAAGGATAATCTTTAAGCCCAACTCTCTTCAACACCTACATGGCCCTGATAGCCACCCTGGTCAGAGCACATATTGTGAACATCATATCCTACGCGGATGACACTCAGCTTATCCCGTCACTGTCCTCCGACCCACCAACAGCAAAGCTAACTTCCACAAACATCGCCTGCTGGATGTAGAGCAAGTGCCTCAAGCTCAACACCAACAAAACAGAGGTACTCATCTTCGGAAGCACCACTCCCCCTGGAAAGACATCTGGTAGCCAACAGAAATCAGTCCCCTATCCACACCCACAGAACACGCTAAATACCTGGGCATCATACTCAATAGCAAGCTCAATGAGAAAAGAGGTAAATTACTTCTCATCGGCACACCTCTACATCCCCCACATGCTAAAGCAAATCTTCAAATGGCTCCCCACTGACACCAGAATCACCATCCCCAAAGCTCTCGTCATCCGCCGCCTGGACTACAGCAACACCCTCTACGGTGGAATCAACACCCACCTGCACATAGAATGCTGCAGCAAGGCTTGTCCTTGACCTCCGGATGCAAACCCACATACCACCTCCCCCTCAATGCGCTGCACTGGCTCTGAGTTAACAAACAATGCCAGTTCAAACTCCCCACCCACAAAGCCTTACACAACACTGGCCCAGTATACCTCAACAGAATGAACTTACACCAGACAACT
Organism: Lissotriton vulgaris; assembly: GCF_964263255.1. NCBI lineage: Eukaryota > Metazoa > Chordata > Amphibia > Caudata > Salamandridae > Lissotriton > Lissotriton vulgaris. The sequence goes on from NC_141698.1 coordinate 98,218,553, forward strand.
AAGCTGCTCATCTCTCTACCTTGCCCACACTCTGCGCAACCCCAGAAGAGGCGGTTGCACCATCTCCCTCTTGGTCGCAAAACACTAGCACAACCTCCCTTTTCAAGTCTGAACAACCTCAACCCTTCAGGAGTTCAGAAATAACCTCAAAACTTGGCTCATCAACAGGAGCAGCAGCCCCCCTCTCACAACCCCTCCCTCCAGCTATGAGGATACACTTACGGGTGACAAGTAGTGCTTTATAGATCCCCTTTGATTTGCTTTGATGGCGTTGGAACGTTGAAAGTGAACCTCAACAATGTCAGTAGGTTTGCTGTCATCTGGAGGTGGGAAACGATGACCGGGTGAGCCTGCCATGAGCAGCTAAACATTGCGGTATAGTAAGAAGAATACCCCCTACCTTCAAAGGTGTTTTGTGACCCGTCCTAACAATTTTGTGAATACCAAACTAAAAAAGCTTGTGGTCTACAGTGAGCTGCAGGTAGTGTCTCTGGGTTTGCAGGACAGGGATATGGAAATAAACGCCCTGCAAGTGAAACTCCACCATCCAGTCTACAGTGTTTAAAGCAGACAAGACCTAGATGAACTAGAGCATCTTGAATTTGTTGTGTCGCTGGAAGGCATTGAGAGGGTAAGTCTCTAAAATAGGATGAAGGCCTCTGTACTGCTTCGGTACAGGAAGTCATGACGGTAGCATCCACTACTACCATGACCAGAACTGTCTCTATTGTCCAGTTGGCCTAAAGAGGGCATGCACTTGCTACAGTTAATTGGACAGAAGGTCCTTCGTTAGCTGCACTAAGGGTGGTGGAATGTGCAGCGAGTTAGAAAGAAATGGGAGGCTGCAGCACCGATGGACAATTTGGAGGACCTACTTGCCCGAGTAGATGGCCTGCCACCCAAGGAGGTAAAATTACATTCTGCCTCCAACAGGGCGACTCTGTGCTGGTATGGACACACTCAAGCAGATTTGCTAGAGGGGTGGGCACTGAACTGCACATTATCCTTCTGTCTAGTTTCTGTCTCTGAGAATTGCAGACTGCCACGAAAGAGCTAAATGGCCTGCTTGGCTGGTGGGTCTGGCGTAGGCAAAACTGAAAACCCCTGACCACAGCCACGGAGAGGCTGAAATGGTTGGTGCATCTGTCTGGTGGGACAGAAATAGCCAAGGAACTTGGTGTGCCCCCAGGCTCCTTAAACCATTCCATGGATGAGTCTGCTTTTTCGCCAAAGAGTAGAGAGCTGTCAAACGGCATGCCCATCATGGATGATTAGGCATCCGCAGAGAAGCCTTTAAACCCCATCCAGGCAAGACACTGAAGTGCCACACTGGTTTCCACTGCTTGGTCCAGGATGTCGGGTGTGTCCAAGTCAGAGTGTATTATAGATTTCACTGCATTGCAACTATCCTGGATAACTATTAAGAGATGCTTGAAGGTCATCCACAAAGGCAGGTAAAAGTTGCACCACAGTGTCCCAATGGGCATAGGACTAGCAGCCAAGGCAGATGGAATTTACTGACCTGTGATCAAGGCTTATAGGGGAGACAACCCGCTTGCCAAATGTCTCCATCTATTTTGACTCATGATCAAGTAGAGTGGTAGGAAAGGCATTTACTGTGCTGGTGGACGCATGGACAACTGAACTCTCTGGTGTCAGATTTTGTGTAAGAAATGGCTGGGTTGCTAGGTGCAGGATGATGGTGATGACCTGGCAGAAGTCCCTCAATGAAAAGATTAGCCTTGACCTCCATAGTGCGGAGCTCCACGTCTAAGATTTCTGCCACCCTCTGCATAACTAATGCAAAGAAGGCACTTACCTCCATAGCAGGACCATGGTGGGATGCAAAGTTGGTGTCTGGAGAAGTATCCAGACCACTGGCATGGAGTTCTATCGTCATCACATTGTGGGATTTAATAATCCCCTTCATCATAATTGTCATTTTCCAAATCAGTTGAGCTGGAGCTCGAAGTAGGGCAAATTGTCAGAATCTTAGTGATTGCCTGTTGGTCGCTTGCCAGGCTAAGTGAAACCTCAGTCAGGTCGTGGTGGATTCTACAGAGAGACAAACAGCACAATTGGCTGAAATTTCTCCTTCAGCATTTACGGTATCACGTTGATGCAAATGGAACCAGAACAGGGGGTGGCGTTGGGACTGAAGTGAGCACCAGTGCTGAACCCGATGCAGGTTCACTTGCAAAGATGGCGCGGATGGGGGACCTGCCAGTAGAAATCTGACTGGAGGCACCTGTGAGTCCTCCTTTTTCCAAACGCACAACAGTGGGAGCCAGTAGAGAGCTGAAAATGTACAGCATGCCCCCCCCCCCAAGAAAGCCCCTATTTACTATGACGTTGCCGATGAACCCAGAACCTCAGGGAGAGCCAAGACTTGACTTGAAATCACCTCTGGTTGGGAGCTAGATTAGAAGGTACACTGACACCCTTGAATCCTTCCTACAGTCCAAGATTGGCTGGATAGGGCTGATCCCACTTCGACTTATGATGCTTTTATCGGACTCACCCTAAGAGTTTGATCGCGAGGAGAGCTGGAACAGGACCTTCCTTTAGTCTTTACAGGTCGCATCATGGAATCTTCTTGTGTTTGCAGATGTAAAGTTTGCCTCAAAGTCCCAAAAGGCCTTCAGGTTCATCTGGGTCCAGTCATCACAGGACCTGGAATTTGTGCTCCAACCCCAGGCACCAAAGACACACTTCGTTTAGGACTAATTACAGACACCCGTTTGCAACAGTCCCTACAAGGTTTAAACCCGATCATCTTAGGTGGTGACATTCCCCTGGAATACTGGTAAATGTTTACTAAATTTGTGGTCTTGAGACCAAGAAGAAGCTCTGATCAACATCTGAAGGCCCCAAAAGGAAGGAACTAAGATCAGTGCGTATGACATGTGCCTATAAGTGGTTCACTTCATCACTTCTGAAGCGAAACGTTGCTGATGCGAAACCGCACTGTGCAACTACTGACGCGCAGGAGTACTGCTTTAAATTTTCCAGATTCAGTCGGACAGCAGAGAAATATTCAAATGGTGAGGAATCTGTGGTTAAAAGTATCCATCTGTGGGAAAAAGTGATCTTTTGAACCGATGCATAGAGATATAAAAGTGGCTACCTTACATATTGGAAGGAATGCAAGATGTACCCAGGAAGAGAGCACAATAAACAGAAGACTAATGCCACTGAAATAGATTATTTAAACAAAAATCAGCTAACACTCCTCGTAGTCATGACATCAGTCTGAGAAAGCCAACAGAAGTGAAATATTTTAATTTAAAAGATCACCATCTACTGAGCATTGTAGGTGCATGAATTCCTACTTCTATTAAACATTAAAGTGCAATACCTCGTCTCGTTTGAATGGTTGCAGTGAGCAAACTGTGGAAGGTTTGGCCGCCAGAAGCTCCCCTCTCATGCTGAACTTCGACAAGATGAGCCATGTAATCTGCAAAGATGCAACCCCAAAAAATAGACAAAGAAACCTCTGTAAAATGTATAACTTTAGTCAATATGTGACACGAGAGAAACAGTGCAGTAAAGTGATGGCAATGCATATTGAAAAAGAGGTAACAAAAACCCACAATTCAATAAAAATTGTGTAACTAAAATAGTACAGAAATAGAGACAGAAGAAATTTGACTTAGTGGTAACTCAAAATTTAGCATATTGCTGCCTCAGGGCTAATTAAATACTATTCATCACACTAAAAAAGAGACACAAGTAAAAATAAAAGTGTGACAGTTTTACAACTTATTAGTGTCACTTTAACATAATAAAAATCACTATTCACAACTTCTGATTAAACACTCTATGAAAGAAACTCTTGAACATCTATGGTGAAGAACGGGTGCCCATGTGTCATTCATTTTCTTTTCTCAACAATACCACCCGTTTCCCTAAAATTCCACATATATTTTGAGTTTCCCACACATTTTCAATTACCTTCTTTGTCTGATGCACAAGTTACTTACCTTCGGTAACGATATATCTTTAAGAAACAGTAGTTAGTGTTAGATTCCTTACCTTAGACTATCCCCAGGCATCAGACTGGATCCGGAAAGTTTTGCGTAGCAGTACCTCTGCGTGTCGATAGGCGTCATCTGCGGCTCCGCGTCAGTCGTTGGCGCCGGGATGACGTCGTTGGAGTGCTTAGACGCCGCCCTCGCGCACGGACGTCAGTTCTTATACACAGCTTTTCCGAACCAGAAACGCAGAGCCATGATAAAAACCGACACTGTTGCCATGAAACTAGGGCCCTCAAATGGAAGAACCTTAACCCTAGATATCGGTTCGCAGAACGGGGTGGATGGGTGGGGCGGTAAGGAATCTAACACTAACTACATTTATTTTCTTACAGATATATCGTTACCGAAGGTAAGTAACTTGTGTATCTAAAAGAAAGGTTAGTGTTAGATTCCTTACCTTAGAATAGATACCCCAGCAATACCAACCCCGGTGGTGGGTCTGCGAACCAATGAGCACACCAGAAAGTCCTGGAGAAAAGAATGGCCGAAAAAGCCATCTCCCCGGACTTGGCTGTCCAGGCAGTAGTGTCTAGCGAACGTGTGCAGCGAGGCCCACGTAGCTGCCTGACAGATGTCCTGCAAGAAACTCCCCGACCCAGGGCAGTAGTAACCGCTGTGGCCCGAGTGGAATGGGCAAGCAGCCCCACAGGAGGCCCCTTTTTAGCCAGTGAATAACAAGCCTTCATGCACAAAACGACCAATCGAGAAATGGTCCGGTTGTGCACCGCCCGTCCTTTCTTAGCGCCCATGTAACCAACAAAATGCCGGTCGTCTACCCGGAACTGGCGAGTGCGGTCCAGATAGAATGAGAGCGCACGTTTTGGGTCCAGATGGTGGAGCCTCTCTTCCTCTTTCGAGGCATGCGGAAAGAAGGTGGGTAAGGTGATGCACTGCCCGATGTGGAAGGCTGTGACTACTTTGGGCAGGAAAGAGGGACGTGTTCTCAAGACAACTTTGTCCGGATGGACAGAGAGGAAAGGAGGTTTGGTAGAAAGAGCCTAGAGCTCACTCAGTCTCCTGGCAGAGGTGATGGCAACCAGGAATGCAATCTTAAGAGTTAGAAGACTGAGAGGACAATTGTGAAGTGGCTCAAAGGGAGCGCACATCAGATAAGTAAGAACAAGGTTCAAGTCCCACTGGGGCATCACGAAATGAACAGGAGGAAACATGTGAGTGATGCCCTTCAAGAATCTATTCACAAGAGGGGACTTGAAAAGAGAAGGCTGATCAGGAAGCCTTAAGAAGGCTGAAATGGCAGAGAGATAGCCTTTGATAGTGCCCAGAGCAGAGCCCTGCTGGGCAAGAGAAAGAAGAAAGAGGAGAACCTCTGAAAGGGGGGCAAAAAGGGGATCCACAGCCTTTGCTGTGCACCATGCCACAAATTTGTTCCACCTGCAGGCGTATACCAATTTTGTGGAGTGACGCCTGGCTGCCAGAATCACATCACAGACTTCAGGAGGCAAGTTAAATCGCCTTAACTGTCGCCGCTCAATCTCAATGCATAGAGGTGGAGACTGGACAGGTTTGGGTGGAGGACAGTCCCCTGCTGCTGCGACAGAAGGTCATCCTGAAGAGGCAGACGAATCAGGGGATCGACTGACATGCTGAGTAGCTCGGGATACCAGTATCTTTGTGCCCAGTCCGGAGCCACAAGGATGACTTGGGCCCGGTCGCACCTGATCTTCTTCAGCACTCTGGGCAGAAGTGGTATAGGTGGAAAGGCGTACAATAGACCGCAGCTCCACTCGCGACGAAAAGGGTCTCCGAGCGAGTGCCGCCTTGGAAATTGCAACGCGCAGAACTGATGACATTGCGAGTCCTCTTCTGTGGCGAATAGATCTAACCAAGGCTCTCCCCACTGCTGAAAGAGACCTTGTGCCACGTCAGAGTTCAGTCGCCATTCGTGATCCGTCGTGCACTGACATCTGAGTTCGTCCGCCCTGGCGTTCAGGGAACCTGCCATGTGCTGAACCACCAGGGAGACGCCCTGGTGTTCCAGCCATTGCCGGAGGCGCAGAGCCTCCTGACAAAGGGTCCACGACCCCACCCCGCCCTGTTTGTTGCAGTACCACATGGCGGTGGTGTTGTCCGTGAACAACTGCACCACACATCCCAGGACAGAGGGAAGGAAGGCTTTCAGTGCAAGCCGGATCGCCCGCAGCTCCAGAAGGTTGATGTGAAGCTGGGACTCCGCTGGAGACCAGAGGCCTCTGATCTCCGCCTCTACCATGTGGCCTCACCAACCCAGGAGGGACGCGTCGTCAGAACTATGTGCTCCGGTTGGGGTAGGGAGAGGGATCTGCCGCTGACCCAATCGCGGTCCGTGAGCCACCACTGCAACTGTCTCGCAGTGCCCTCCGAGATCAGGATGTGGTCGGACAGGTTGCCCTGATGCCGGGCTCCCTGAAACTTCAGGTCCCACTGCAGAGCTCGCATCTGGCATGATGCACCAGAAGGATGCAGGAGGCCGTCAGTCCCAGAAGCCGCAGCGTCAACCTGACCAAGACTCGGGATAAAGGTTGAAAGATCGGAATCAGAGCCTGAATATCCCGAACCCGCTGTTCGGGAGGATAAACCCGAAACTGCGCCAAATCCAGAACCGCTCCGATGAAGAGGAGCTTCTGAGAGGGACTCAGGTGTGACATCGGCACATTGATGGAGAACCCCAGCAGGTGCAGGAGGTCGGCCGTAGTCTGGAGATGGCTGACGACTGTCTGGGGCGAGCCCGCCTTCAACAACCAGTCGTCGAGATAGGGGGAAGACTGACACCTCTAGTCTGCGCAGATGAGCTGCGGCCACCGCCATCAATTTCGTGAACACTTGAGGGGCGCTGGTTAGGCAGAAGGGGAGCACGGTAAACTGAAAGTGCTCGTGACCTACCGTGAACCGCAGGTAACGCCGGTGGGCCGGCAGGACGGGGATGTGAAAATATGCGTCCTGCAAGTCCAATGCTACCATCCAGTCTCCGGGGTCTAGGGCAGTTAAGACCTGAGCCAAAGTCAGCATCTTGAACTTCTCCTTCCGGAGGAAGCCGTTGACGTTCCACAGGTCCAAGATAGGGCGTAGGCCCCCTTTGCCCTTCTTGGGAACCAGAAAGTAGAGGGAGTAACAACCACACCCTACTTCTGGCCCAGGAACGCGCTCGATGGCCCCCTTGGCCAAGAGGACCGAAACTTCCTCTTGCAGAAGTTGCAACTGATCCCCCGACACGTGGTGGTACTGCGGTGGCATGGCTGGAGGGGTCGCTTCAAAGGGGAGGGAGTAGCCCCTTTGGACGATTTGCAGCACCCACCTGTCCGATGTGATGGTGTGCCAGAGTGGGAGGTGATGGCGAATCCTGCCCCCCACTAGCGTCAAATGGGCCTGAAAAGCTCGGAGTTGGAAGGCTTTGAGGCAGATGCTGCGGGGGTGGATTTGGACTGGCCTCACTGTTGTCCCCGCGCTGGATGTTAGTCTGCGGCCCGTGGCTGTCAGGACATGAGGGGGCTCCCCTTCCTTGGCCACGAAAGGAGCGAAGGCAGAAGTTTGCTGGCGCTGGCCCGACAGGCCCAAGCACACTGTCTGCCTTGTCGCCAAAGAGGCGACTGCCATCGAACGGCATGTCCATGAGCGTTTACTGGACCTCAGCCGGGCGTGGCGGCGAACCGCCATCGTCATGGAAATCGCCCTGTCTAGCGAGTCCGTGGTATCCAGCCCACATCGAATGGAGTACCGCGCTGCATCTCGCCCTTCTGCAAGGGCTTGAGCGAGCTTTAACCGGGCCTCCTCCGGGCAGTCCGGCAGCACCACTGCAACCGTGTCCCACAGAGAGTGGGTGTAACGGCCCAAAAGGCTAGCGGTGTTCACTGACCGCAACCCCAAACTAAGAGAGGAGAACAGCTTCTTACCAAACTGTTCATACCTTTTGGATTCCCGATCAGGATATGGCGTTGGGAATGCAGACTGGAAATTAGAGGCCTGGATAACCAGGGTCTCTGGAGTAGGGTGGGTGGACAGGAAGCTAGGGTCGCCCGGGGCCGGGCAGAGGCGTCTGGCTACATTCCTGTCTACAGGAGGGCCTGTAGCGGGCTTTGACCAGGTGCCCAACAGAACGTCAGTAAGGGCCTCATTAAACGGCAGTAGAGGCTCCGAGGAGCTTGCGTGCGGTTTAAGGACCTCGGTGAGGATGTTAGTCCTCACGGTCGTGACGGGGAGCTCAAGAGCCAACGCCTTGGCCACCCTCGTCAGCACCACGCTGTAAGCAGCCCCCTCCTCCGTAGCCACGGTAGGAGGGGAGACAAATCCAGTGTTGGGTGAAGTGTCCAGACCACTGGCCTTCCCTAGCTCATCTGCCCAGTCCTGATACGACTGGCACTCCTGTGCCAGAGGGTCCTCAGACCCCTCACCCCCCATCTCCTGAAACTCAGGTGCAAAAGATGGGGCCGTATAATAGAAAAATTGCTCTTCTGCCGGCGTTGAATGCGGGTCGAGCGACGCAGGTCTGACGCCGGATCCGAACCGAGGAAGGGACCGGGGACGTCGTCGTCCGGGGACGGCGTCGAGGGCGACACCCTGGGGGGTCGGCGCCGGCGGGGTCGTAAGGTCGACCAGCGGCAACCCGGATGCGGATCCAGTGGGGCCCTGCGGCGTCGGGACCGAAGTCGCCAACGTGGCCGGAGCACCCGACGGCGCAGGGCCGAAGCCCCCGGCCCGCTTGGGCCCCCAGACGGGGCAGCGGGGTCCGGAGGCGCCATTGAGGGACCTGACCAAGGAGAGAGCGACCTCATGGCCATGAGGAAGGCATTGATCTCCTCCGGTGTTGTGTTCAGCCCAGGGACCGGTGGGTATGGAGCTGGCCGCGGCGCCTGCGGTTCCGGCGGAGCCACGTGGGCGGTGTCGCCCGAACCACCAACCGCATCGCGCGAGCGTCGGAGGGGAGTCGGAAGAGGGATGCTGTCCCTACGACTTCTTGTGCCTCTTACCTGAGGACTTGGGAGCCCAACGAATGGTGACGACTCGCCAAGCTGCAACGACTGTGGCCCCACGACCAGTCCCTCGACCCCCTCCTGGACCGGGACCATGAACTGCACGGGCCGACTGCCAGAGCTCGAGGCGCTTACAGGACTGCTCCCGCCAAACCTTCGACATCAAGGCCCGGAGGTCAGGGCACCACTTGTCGTCGTGGTCGGCCCCAAGGCAATAGAGGCACCGACGGTGGGGGTCGGTAACCAACATCAGTCGGCTACAATCGGCACAGGGCTTGAACCCGGGCATCCCTATCGGCACCGAGAGTCGTAAAGACTCGAAAAATGATCAAAAGAGATCGAAAAAGTTTAGTCAAAAAGTGACTAAGAAGTACTGCTTTTTCCGGACCTGAGCTTGCTGTCGCAGAAAAAAGGAGAACTAACGTCATTGCGCGAGGGCGGTGTCTGAGTACTCCGATGACGTCATCCCGGCGCCAACGATGCAGACGACGGAAGCGGAGCTGCAGACGATGCCTACCGACGCGCAGAGGTACTGCTACGCAAAACTTTCCGGATCCAGTCTGACGCCTGGGGATATTCTAAGGTAAGGAATCTAACACTAACCTGTTTCTTTTAGCTACTTCAAATAGTGAAGGCAGATGCTACTGTGGAAGTATATGCACCACAGTCTTGTGTAGACATCTTCTTGTTTTGCTGCTAAAAACATGATATATATATAAATCTATGGGTTCCACGAAACAGTAGATTCCAAGAGAGTTCCCAGCACATGGGAGTTAAGTTTGTTACTTTTTTTTCTCAAAGACAGACATACAAATTAAGTCAGGTCTACCAAGTTGGCATTGTAGGCAGGACCTTTCACCACATAGCCCTTCTCCAAATAGGCAACTACCATGTACCAGGAATTGCCTAGTATGGTAAACTGGCTGAGGTGGTTGAGAAGGTGCATCAGCTGTGCTAGCCATTCAGTGACTGGCTTTCCAAATGGTACATCAGGCTCTAAGTCCTTGCAAGTGTTGCAATTTCTTTCTACACATCTCCTTTTCAGTTGACTAGTTTTCACTCAATGGAAATATTCACAAGTTACCTTTGTCAGTGGCATCACACTATCAAAATTATAGAATTAGTGAACATAACAACAAATGAAAATGGACCTCTTCCTCCAGTTAAGATACAGGATGTCAAGTTGTAGGATGTGACACTATTAAGCTTCAAAGCAGATAAATAAAATACATTATTCAGAAAGTGCCTCATCTAAGTTGAAAAGAGCTCACTTACCATGACTTTGTAAGTGCCAGCTGTTGCAAAGTAGGTCTTTCATGTACTCATCTAAATAGAGACCTAAGGTTATCCTATCTTCAGGCCAGAGCTCCAAAAAATACATTACATGTTCGGAAGTTTTGTTATGGTTCTCTTGACAGCCAGGAGGACATTCAAGCTTTGTAGAGCTACGGTCAGTACCTAAGGCTGAATGGCTGAGAGATACGTCACCTTCCCTTTGTGGAGAGGCCATGCTTCAGACAGAATTGATCTTCCTGTTGCAAGTCGAAAACATCTCAATATCAGAACTGATGTGACCATTGTTTGGCTAGAAGCATGGCAGAACAATTGGGGATTGTAGCTGTAGAATGAAAAGGATCATTGGAAAGGAATAGATGAATCTTTGCAACGAATTGATCAAGCTGCAGCCCGACCATTCAAATAATTGCACATCCATGATTCAAATAGTTTGCATGTGGTATTCTGAATAGTGTCAAAGATTCCATTCCAATTGTCCCCTTTCTCGTCATGTATCATTCTCTGAGATCACGGAGTCATCAATAATAAGTGTCTGACTACCTGCTAAGGATGCAAGTCTAAACAATAAGTAACCTTGGGCTTTGGTATGCAAAGCGAAAGAAGCAATAAGAGGATGGCACATTTACAAAACTGCATTTACGAATGCAATAGTGATATATAATGCAGACTGTAAACGTTTCAAACTTATTAAGGGGCTATCATGTGTTGAACACAACCACTTTTAACACGATCACAGAAAAGAAGGCCCTAAAGGTGAAAAATAAATATCTTTAACTCCAAGACAGTCCATATCAACTGAATCACTGTAGACAAGTCAGAAAATAATTTAGTAAATGAATGGAGAAATCTATTTTCAAAGGAGGAGCAGGACTGGAGGATGCCCAGGAAGCAAAACACCAACATGGGCAGTAGTTTGGAGGCGGCTGGCAGACCAAGTGGAGTAGGGATGGGAGAGCAGAACATTTAATTGACAGTGTTAGCCCTTTTGGCACACCAGTAACCTTGCTTTAGTCTTGGCACACATGATATGAAAAGAACAAGCAACTCAGCATTGAGCTTTAATGCCTTTTATCTTGAGTGCCTAGACATCCATTTGGTGTACCAGGAATACTGTGAATAGTTTCATCTTTTTTCTTTGATATCTCCTGGTGAGGGGTCCATGACATTCTTGGACAATGCTGAGGTGGAAGCAGTAGCTCCATTAGATCCATTGGCGTTGCTATATAGCACATCAGTCCCACGTGCACTGCCCCAGCTACCAGAATTCCAGTTGTTAGCTTGCACAAAGCTCTGGGCCACATTTAATAGCATGGCACCATGACTAACTCGGCTCCACTATGGAAGGGCACTTGGCTCTCCTAAGCTACCTGAATAATGGGTTTCCATGCATAGGATTTAATTGGCATCTCACTCCTGGATGATGTATGTTCTCTAGACCATATTAAATCTGACTATGACCTGGCATAAGATTACTGACTTCACCCATTAGAGTTAATGTGCAACCTACAGCTACACCACACCATATTCTGTTAAAGAATATATATTTTTTAAACAGAAAAGAGACATGGAGCTATTTACAATACTATAAAAAATAAAAGCATTTCCAGCTAATTTCAGCAAAGGGACAAAATTAAGGAAAATGCTCATTCTTATAGTGCGAGTATCAAATACATGCCATGAAACTCACAGACAATCTCAAAAGAGCAATGAAAAGAGCGTGGTGGACCCCTAGGGAATGCCTTTTAGAGAAAACATTCAAGAAAGAAGCGGACAGAATAGTGTTTGTATCTACCTACTGTCCCAACTCCAACCTAGCCAAAAAAGTCATCTCACAGAACTGGCACTTGGTCAAGAATCTCCATGAAACACTGAATAATGCACCACTATTTGCCTTTAAAAAGGAACAAAGTATTTCCAATCATCTAGTCAGAGCAGCTCTCCCAAAAAAAGACCAAACCACAATGAGATCATTTGTAGGTCTGCCGCCCATTCAAGGACATCATAAGTGCGGTACTTGCATCTGTTGCCCATCTACAGAAGAAGGATCATTGTTCCAACACAATAACATCTTTTGGAAACACCACACATTTACCAACTGTAAATCTCGGTATGTGATCTATGGCATCAAATGCCCTTGCGGTATGCTTTATGTTGGGAAAACAAATTAGGAGGTTAGATCAAGAATAACCCAACATAAATCATGCAGCCGCAAAAATATTCAGGCTGCACCGCTGGTCAACCACTGGCGTTTGAAGAACCATGATGAAAATGACTTAAAATGGACGGTGATCTGTAAAGTAAAAAGATACTAGAGGTGGCGACTTGGACGCCAAACTCTCTAAAAGAGAAGCAATGCTAATTGTGAAGTTCAATTCGGCCGTTGATGGCCTAAATGAGTTATCAGAGATTTATAAATTGTCATGAAAGTGACATCTCACTTAATGTTAAGTTGTTAACAGACAACATCAGCCACCGGAAGAAACACACTGGCAGTAGGTATTCTAGGTCAGTGCCGACGAGACTTGTATTTCATGAAGACTAGGTGAACAACATCGTTCTCAAGAAAATAAATCTGCTTTTGGGGTTGCGAATCACAAGTTAGCCCAACAGTCATACACTACCGTTTGACAATCTGTGTCAAAATGCAGTCTTTGGTATTCACGAACTACATCTCCCAGACAGCTTTCATTCAGGAAGCAGTCTTCGTTCCAATACAAACAACTCCCAAGTACAATTGAGGACCATGCGAAAGAAAATTCACAACGCATCACAAATTATAAAGCTAAGGGCCCGCAAACATAATAAGCGCATTGAGATATAGATGCCATTTTCCTGACAACATAGAGGGAGTTAAGAACGCTTCATCAAGAATAGGGAACTACAGGTCCCAGGCACCTTACAACAAATTTCTCTGCATTGACGGTAAGCGGTCTGCTTGTAGAGGAGGGCTTGGTCATTTTCTGCTAGATACGAATAAAACACTAAGAAGGGTTCTTGTTTTCTCCGCAGCTTTGGGTCCTGATGAGAACTCCATACAAGATTGGAGTTCGAAACGCGTAGACCACTGTTTTGTGAGCCATAAGACTATTCATTGTAACAACTGTGCTCCAAAAATAAGGAAATAAGAACAATTTGATGCTGTGGTTTTTCATTGAAATGTATATGTAAATGTGTATATATAGAGGGTGTGTGGGTGAGAGAAAAGATATCTGTGCGAATGGGAGAAATGAATGGGTGTCAATATGTATAGAATTTTGATGTTTTAAAATGTGCTTTTGTATTGTAGATGTTTAAAATGTAAATCTGTTGAAATTGAATCAACAAACGTATGAAGAATCTGAATAAAATAATTGATTAATTCATAGTGAATGGAAATTTCACACTTACATTTAGTTTGAATCAAATGTGGTATAAAATGGTTCACAGAAATTTAGGATAACAGTATTGGCATTTGTTCAGTTTTGTATTGAATGAAACGACAGTTTGAAATGGCTACCTTCTTTTAGTGTTAAAAACATAATTCTTCTTTCTGGTTTGGCCAAAGGAAATACCGCTGCTGTAGGGGAAAGTGAAAGCTGGGTGTGGCTTACGTTTAGAGCTGGGTACTATAAATTTCACCATATACTGCCTTCTTTGATTTTATTGCCATGCAACATGGAGTCGGGTTTCACCTGCTACAAGAATTTCTTCTTAAGTGTTCAATACGGAAGTGGAAAAGCAAACTTTTTTCTGAACATGTCTATGTCGAAATTCAAAAAGAAACATTAAAAGTAAGTAAATTACTCTATGGCCCTTGGGGGCCATACAGGGTAAGTAGTCTTAGGGATTGCTATTCTTGACTTCCATCAACGGATATTTCTCTTTGAACTGTCCTAAAACTTTAATAACAGTGCATAGAGCATAACAATGCACAGAGCAAACATAATCCAGTGCTTTTAGTTTCCAGAACAACTACAAGGAAGGGGAGAAAGGTGTTTCTCAGTTCTGAGGTAGAGGTAGTCAGCTGGCCATTAACAAATGCCGGTACTGACAAGGATCGTTGTGAACAGGCAAGGTCTCAAATTCATAGTGGGATAGATGAGTAAAGTGTTTCCTCATTCCAGAATGGTCTGCATATTTCAAGTGCAAACTGAAGGATAGTGAAAACTATCCAATACCACAGAAGTGTCAGATGAAATGTGGAAGAAGAGGTTACACTTCCAAAAACATTTTCAATCAGGTACTTGCCAATGTTGTCTTGCTCAGGATGTGGCAAGTTCTGGTAATCATGATGTAGAAGAAAATGGAATTACATGGAAAGTGTATTGTATGCAAGGGACTTAAAGGAGATGAAGTTGTAGATGTAAAGAAGGGATCCCCAGAGGACAAACATAAATCACACTCCACTTGCTACTGGAATAGTATTGCAACAAGTTCTAGTACTATATACTCGGTGAACTTGAATCCAAACATTTAGAATGAATGTGGCTGGACGTAATAAATATCTTTAAAAAAAATCACACACTGGATATCTGCCTCGCATACATTCGAACAGAGTTTGCTCAAAGTAAACAGTGAAAGAGAGAGAAACTAGCAACAAGTGACTGCTAATGACTGTGAAATCCAATTATAAACAGAACATCTATATTCTTCACAAATCAGATTTAAAGGACTGCATATCCACTCGTAGTGGTCTTACTTTTGTCCATGATGTTCTGCTCCAAGGTTTGGGGGTCGTGAGAAACAGCCTGATCAAGATATTGCAGCAGTTTACTCATGCTGGACACTGGGATCCCAAACGACTGGACGAACAGCAGTAGCTGCTGGGGCTCCAGATCCTGCAATGCTGAAACAAGGCAAGTTCACTCAAATAGTATACCTAACACAGGATGTATGTTGACTGTAAAGGAATGCATATTTTTCAGATGTCACAAACAACCTACCTGATGAATATAGCACTCCCAAGGCATCATTTACTCGGACAAATGCACAATATTTTCTGTTTCTGCACCCTTTCCCAAATCATTTCTGGATTGCTCTCTTATGCATGGGCACTGTTTTGACCATGGACAGGTTCAGCTTTTTGTTTAGGAACATCTACAGCAACTTACGCCCCTTGATAACCATGATGCACCCTTTCCTTTTCTGGGTATTATTTTATCGCCCACTTAGGAAAGCCTTCCCATGATATAGGGAGTGATTTACTAGTGAACATTCCATTAACTGTAATAATTTTCATTAAAATAAATTATCAAATGATGCATTGTCATGCAACTGCACCATCATTCCAGATTTGTTCAGTAATACCACTACACTAATATCCCACGCAATGAGTACCACTGCTAACAATCCTCTCCTATATCTCTGTGTCACTGTTCAAGGATATTCGATTAGAACAATGTAGGCAGGAACGTGTATGCTAGTGACACCCAGATCACTCTCAGAACTCAAGAGGCTACATATAAATGCTTTTAAATCAAGGAATGTTACACCAATGTCCAAAGTTTGAGGTAGTTAATCTGGTTCTCCCTCAAAGGTTCAAAGACTTGCGGGCTGCTCTTAAGACTTGGAAATACAATCTCAATAACATTCAACTAGCTAGTACATATGGTAAAAGCCTCAACTTCGGGAAAACTATAACAAGCCTTAAGTCATGTTATCCTCCACATAATCAACTCAAAACTATCAGACCACATATCCCCCGTTACGTGTCTACTGCAGAGGCTCATGATCAGGAAAAGGGTGTAAAATAAATTCCTCTGCCAGGCTATTTCACCACAATACTCTATAATCCCTAGCCACCATAAGTCCTATCTCTCACTGAATACCTTTGCTAACAGAGAGAAACATCTTCATGCATATGGCTCTATTCAACAGACTTGCCTCCCTCCCCACTGCCACTTTGCCTGACATTTTGATAAGTATTTGTAAGGTGCTGATAGCGCACCTATTCTCCTTCGCGTATCTAAAGTCGATGTTGAACCTCATTACCATTTTCCTATCAGCTTTCCCATTGCCCTCATATTCCCTCTTCACATTTCTCAGGCCAAGCACCCTGAAGCAGCTGAAAGACTGCCAGTATTTAAGAAATCTAATTTTCCTTACCGCTGAACATTGAGTTTCAAATGTGCCCTTTTCCAGGTTTTTGAAACCTCTTTTTATCCTGAAAAAATACCCAATATTTAGATTTTTACTATTGGTGCACACTTTGCTGCTGAAATGGTTCTGCGTTCTACATGGATCGTTGTCAGCTGCCATAGAACAAGCCATATCAGTAGATTCGCCAGGCCTGAATATTACAAGGACTACCTGTCATTAAGTCGCCCACATTAAACCGGTATTACATTCAAAGAAGTAAAGCACGCCTTGCAGAAAAAATGCAAAACCCACATTAACAAACTTAACGAAAAGCAAGACTAAATTGGCTCTTTAATACAATTGACAAGTTACTGTTTTAGCCCATGATTCATTTAACTTTTTCCGATTGATGTGCATTTCATATCCTAGCCCAAAACATCACATACCAGCATCCACTAGACGGGGGACCTCAGAACGAATCATGCGCAACTTCAGCCAATCAGGGAGAAGAAGAGCCTCTTCAGAAGTGTCAACAAGAAAAGCAGTGGGAAGTGGCTTCTTATCAGGAAACCAGATGTCCAACAGGGCATAGAAATCAGTCTCTTCTGTAGACAAACATTGAAGAAACAACATTATTCCCTTTTTTATAGTTTATTTTTAATAAATCCCTCATTTTTCCCATACACTAGCAGCAAGTGTACATAAATAAATTACATGAAAGTCCATTAGGATAACTAAAACAGATAAAATACAATAGAAAAGCAGCACAAATTCATAAAACATTCCTACTTGTAAACAAGAACAGCGTATAACATGTTCCCAGCAATAATACTTATTAACACATAGGCAGCCAGGGCGTGAGCGCCCCCATATCCTCCTCCCTTTGTGTAAACATGCAAGAAGTGCCCTTTCCATTGCAGAAAAGCCAGAGGTAGAGGGTCAAGCCGAGATGAGGAGATACACAGCCTAAAAACCGTCATTGCTATAAAAAGAATTTCCGATCCAGACCCAGCTAATGACTCGTCCACCCCCAACAACATAAGCTGAGGTGATGGAGAGATATTAATCTTCAAAATTTCCCTTAAAAAACCTACAATTTCCAATCCAAGCAATTTTAAGCTGGGGCATGAGTAGAACATATGAACCATCTCCGCATCAATGGCATGGAATTTAGGAAAGCAAGTCCCCACTTCGCCACCCCATTTAGCGATCTTTGCTGGAGTTATATATAGATCAAACAGCATTTTGTAGTGTTGGGACTGTAGGGTCGAGGCACACAGTATTGACCCTCCCATTTCAAGTGATTTCAAGAAACCGGACTCACCACCTCAAGACTCTCCCGCCATTTTCCATTATGCTTATACAAGTCATCTGTGACCCCTTCCAGCAAACAGCCATATAGCTGCGAGATAGAGTGGCTTAGTGCTTTTAACTAGTATCTCCATCAGGGGAAGTGGAGCAAAGCTAACTGCCTCACCCCCCACCAGCTTTTCTAGTAAGAAAATCACCACCTGTAAATATTTAAAAATGCCGAGGCCCAACATTGAATCTACTGCACACAACCTCAAAGGACGCAAAGAGATTCCCAACGAGGAGGTCTCCAATCCTGCGCCATCCCTGCGTCCCCACCTAGCTAGGCAATTGTCATGAAATATGCTGGGCAGATGTTCATTTCTAAGCAAGAGGGTGTATCTCCTATATCTACCCACCTACAATGTCTTCCAAACACGTGCCCAGTTTCGAAATGTGGCAAGCAGTCTTAAAACTAGTCCGTTTGAAATAGCTCAGCGCAAAGAACTTCAGTAAACAGGCGTGGGCTGAGTTGCCAATGAAAAGCTCATAGATGAAGGGTGCATAACATATTGTTCCACATTCCAATATCCTGTAGTTGAATAATATACTGTAGCATTGCAGGGCTGCAGCTAAATAATATAATCTGAAATTGGGGAGTGCCCCCCCGTCTCTAGGTAAGCACATAAAAATGTTAGCCCTCCTAGTCCTCAAATAAGCCCAGATGAATCTTGCCACTAATCTATCAATTGTTTTAAACCATTCATTATTAACCTCCAATGAGACAGTGTGAAAAACATATAGCAATTTCGGAAGAAATATCATTTTAACCAGGTTAAAGAAATAAAATTATTCCCTGTGTGGGTATGAAGATTATTATATCAGATACACAAGTTTATGGTCCCCAAATACAACCTCAAGATCTTTTTTTCGGGAAACGTTCACTGAAGAAGACTTGTACACAGTTCTGATTCTTTTGAAATTCGGGGAACCAACACAGTCCTGTCCAATATCAGTTTTAAAACAGCGTCACAGCTCCAATCTTATTCCACTAAGATTAGCCATAAATTCCTTTGAGCAAGGATTCATACTTAGAATTGGCATTAGTCACAGAGTTAAATGTTATCAAGAAATTTCCCACTATACCTCTCCTACACTGCTGGTAAATCATGAAGTCAACGGTTAATTGTTCATATGCTGGCTTTTAACAATACTCAAGCAGCAGTTCACCATGCCGACGATAATCCTGCATCTTTCATGGCTTTTGATACCACCAACCAGTATACTCTACTGGGTCAGTAAATTCAGCAGGGACTGCTAATGCATACTTGTCTAGGTTCATGTCTTTTAAGTTGGAGTGAAGCTATCAGTTTGGTTTTGTCCATTTACCACTTCATTTAGCAAAGGGGTTCCTCAGCGCATGGCTCTATCATCACATATGTTTAATCTTTATGTGCAGTCACTGCCCAAACTCACCCATTCTAAATAAGTCGACTTCAACATGCATGCCAACAACACCTGGTTGCTAGTATGGCTGAGTGGTGACCCAGCACCTGATGTATAACTCTAGCCATGCATGAGATGCCTCTGAGAATATGTGGGTAGTAAATGTCACAAGCTCACACCAGGGAAGCCCAAATTGTTAGTGGTTAAGGGGAGAGAAGACATATATATCTTGATAATCATTGGTGAGTTGAATTAGGTCCTTTCCCATCCCCAGTGGAACTTTTAAAAAACCCGAGAACAAAAACAATTATAGATTTGTACATGTTTAATTAGGTGTCAACGTTACTGTCAAAGTGCTTTTATTGCTTGAAATTACTTAAGACAATCATACTTGTTCATAATAAAGTTGACAAAAGATGGGCCATTTCTGAGATCGTTGGATTCAGACTGGACTATACCAACTACCTCTACTTTGACCAGAGCTGGCCATCTTGGCTCCTCCTTCTATGGTGGTAACATCCTTACACATTTTTCGTTTATTTGACATTAATGAATTAAGCGCTGTATAAGAAGTTAAATATTCCTGGTACTGGAAATGACTTTGGCTATTCATTTTGAAATTACACCAAATGTGCAAAGATGCTCAATTTATTAAGGCCTATTTTAGAACATTAAAAATTGTAACCACGCCACCTTCTTCCAACAATCATTCACGGTACCAGTTTATTTAAAAGTCTTACGAGTTAACCCACTGGTGTACTTAAGGTAAGGCATAGCTTGACACTTGCATGTTTTTAAAGACACAACCAAATAAACAATTTAATTTACTTGATTTTTCACAACTTATGGATACTGCATTAAACACACATTGGAATGGGCTTGTCAATTGTTTTCCAGAAAATTATGCCTTCATGTTATCCAATCTAAAAGTACTACTTACCTTGAGGAGGTCCAAGTGTAAGCAGAATGACCATAGCATGTACAACTAGGATGTGCATGGTGGCTGCTTCCCCACTGGTCCAGCGAAGGAACACCTGATCTTGAGACTCTGACTGCAAACAATATGAGAACAAACAAGATATGAAGCAAAAATATCATAACTATGAGAAATGTTTATTTTTCCTGTAAATGCTCCATGCTAGCAAATCTATTCATGTAGATCAGAAACCTAGCTGATTAGCATAGGAAGCTAAATATACATATAAATTGTGTAACTATTCACCTCTTAACAGAGAAAATCAAGCACTAGGGCTCAAAAAATGGAACTGAGCTTCAACAACACTAGATAGAAATAAGATAAATACCTAAAAGAAAGGTGCAAACAAGACCCTGAAAACAAATATCTTGGCAAATAGAAAAACCAACATTACAACGAAAGTGAGACTAGTGTACCAAGGGTAAAATAAGTTTTGTGGCTTATTCTACCACAAAGGCATCCGCTAGAAATATTTGGCATGGGAGGCTTTTTTGCACCTGGTGTAGAAATAAAATTATTTGCCACTGGCAAACTCTACCAATAACAAATACTTGTGGTAATTTGCATTAATATTTGCAGATGCTTCTCCTAAAGGAGCTTTTAACAGTCAGTAACTCAGAAATGGACCGATCTGATAACCAACTCTGAAGGTGGCTCACCACAATGTAAGTCTCATTTTGCGGTTTAACAATGTGATCAATGGGCTTAATGAAATCTCAGGACTTCAAAATATAATTCACTCATGGGCAGGAAGTGAATTTGAACACATCAATTAAGCTGTAAATATAAAAGCATTGCATTTGCACCTAGAATAGAAACTATACCACCACCTAAGTGACTAAACTGTGATTTGTAAGTTGTCCAACGCACTGTAAATACAAGGAGCTCCCTGTGCACTGGGATCAGAATGATGGAAACAGCAATCCTCATATGACATTGTCACATTAGACATAAGATGACACAATTTACCGCTATACTGAAGAACGATGAAAGACTGCTTCAATGCCAGATTCCACATGAACAAGTATGACACCGTACTTTGCAGCTGTTAAACGGAACACACTCTGGCCCTCGGGCATTGGCACGTAGTGGTAAAACGACTGCCTGTTTGTATGAAGGTTGACAAGCGGTTTTATTTTCAGTCCAATTTTAAATTTACTTTGGACACCAAGATTTTACGGGGAATCCTTTGAGTTTGGCGATATGTGTCTCCATCTTTATCCTCATTTCATCAACTAGGGCTTCCAATAGATGGTTCTCACTAAAGGGCAAGTTGAGGAGATGATGGTGGACCTCTGGCTTAAAACCTAAAACTCGGAACCAGGCATGGTGTCTAATAAGGAGGAAGGTGGTAAACACCCACCTCCTCCCAGAGGCTATGTCCGCAGCATCTAGAGCACAACGAATTGTGGTGTTGGAGATGGTCTTGCCCTTGGACTTCAGCTCTTCCCTCATCTTTCTGAATACTTTTGGGAGTTATTTGGCCATCTTCTGCATTTCTTCCCATAGGGCCCTTTCATACTGGGAGAGGGGTCCCACGAAATTTGCTCTGCAGCAGATGGTAACCGCCCCTACAGCTACCCTCTTACCAGCTGTGGCCAGCGTTTTGCTCTCCATATCAGGCAGAAGGGCGTCCCGTGTCGTTTAAGCCCACTTGTGGGAGGTGTGCATCATCAGGGAGTCGAGCAGGACAAGGTTCCTGTTGTACACATTGTGGGAAGGTTTATACTTCTTCTCTACCCTTGTTGTTCCTACCCTTGCCTTAACGGGTTCCCTGGGTGCCTCTGGGGCGGACATGGGCATACTCTTTATTATTTACAAAAATTGTCCCTTCAGCTCTGACTTTGACAATGTATCAATGACAACATGGGCTTTCTCTTAGTGGACTTGCAAGTCCACCGTGTGGAAAATGGCTGCTTTAAGAATGGCCTTGTAGTAGACTATGGTACCATTGACGGAAGATGCCCCAACGAAATAATGGTCAAGGCCTGTGTCACCCGGTGTGTCAACTTCGTAATCGGCCCAAGGGGTAGTCCATGTGATGCGGCTCGAAAGCTGTGTCATACAATATAAATGTAAAAGCAATTCCTGTGCACCGGGATTTATATATAAAAAGAGCTGTGTACACATAGTGATTTGTAACATGTCAAACACACTGTAATTACAAAGTCCTGCCTGCGCACCAGAATCAGAATTAACTACAATACTCATCATATGAAGTATGTCACACTAGACGCACAAGGACACAGCCTACCGCTATACAGAAGAACCACAAAAGACAGCTTCTACGCAATGTCACAAGCCAGTGAGGACACTGCATTTTGCAGCTGTTAAACAGACCAAACTCTAGCTACAAGCATTGGGAGGTACAGTGGAGGGATGTGGAATTCCTATAGCTCGATGCCCAGGACATATTGTTTGGGGTCAAGGGCAATACGTTTTCATGTGTATTTTGTCCTTGGGACAAGTAGGCCCAACCCCCTGCAGCACAAACCCTTTGGCTGCGAGTTTGCAGTACCACATTATGGATCAGGGAAGGGCACTGTCTGCAGTTAAAGTAATATTTTTGTCCATATGTTAATGCTGTTCAAACTTGTATTTATGGTTCATTAATTGAAAGCCTTTATTATTAGGGTGAGTGCTCTAAGTAAATCTTGTAAGCTCTGACTGCACTACTTACAGTTGTTCCTGTATAAAAATGTGTACACACGTTTTCAAAGTTTAGCAATATGAGGCTACGTATAATGCCCCCAAAATACTCTCTGGTTTGATGCAAATATTTGCAGAAGCTTGAAAGCAAGATTCATGATTCTTTGCTTTGAAAATAAAAAGTTCATTAAAAAATGAAAGCAGGAACAAAATTAGCTAAACCACTGTAACATTTTAGGTACCAATTCTTTGCATCATAATTTCCCCAAAACATTTGTAATGCAACATCAGTGTAACCAATTTCAATAAGATTATGGGAAACAACAATAAAAAAGCATTGGCAAAGCCAGTAGGTCTGAAATTGGTGGTCAGCTTTTTAGTTTTGTCAATGTGTGACAGGTTTTGGCATAGTTTTTGTAAAACCTTGGGTGGGAGCTGCCGATCCCTCATCATTATAACAAACATTACGAAAAGTTGTTTTTGGTCTGAAAAAGCACACACATTCCACAGTAGTTAAAATAAGTGGTAACAGATTAGAGGAGTTGTAGAAAACCCTTAAAGCATACAAGTTAGTAGGTTTGCACAGACTCAAAAGGCCATTCTAACCCTGGAAGTATTGCTTACCACTACCTTCAGCCCCAGTTTGTAGATCTGTGGAAACTTGGCAACATAGGGGGATTGAAAGTATTCAGACACTATGGTATGATCCCTGGCATAATCAGAGAGGCTATATCAAAGCTCTCATATAATGAAATAGCTGCCATAATTGTGTCAGAATCCCGCCCACTATGTAAATGACCCGCACAGCGTGAAAATTTGCCGCACATGCAAGGAGTTAAATTTCACACCCCTGTTATCATTATCGTTATTATTCATTCTATTTTTCCTACTGAAGACACTGGCTCTGGGAGAGTGGTTTACACTTCTTAAGTACATATAACTGGTGGGCCGGTCTTCTCGGGCCAGCCAAACAGTCCTGCGCACTTTGCATCTTCCCCACCAGGCTTGCTTTACACAGCCTGAGGAGGACCATGCAAAGCATCCCAGCCCAGTTTGAGCGCTGTGGTTCAGCGCTCAGAAAAATCACTACGCTGCATTGCAGCTTTGGGATGGGCTAAGGGGAGCCCGGGTGCTTCCTTCTCCTTCCTGCAGCTGGCGAAGACAGGAACAAGAGGACGGAGAAGAGGTAGCGGCCAGCCCTGGTAAGTGTTTTTTTTGTTGCTATTTCATTCCGTCTCGCACCCCATCCACCTCAGCCCCTCCCCACCACTCCCATCAGTAGCAGCGCTACTGCTACTAAAAATTATAAATAGACAAGAGTTAAGAAGAAAACAATACTATAGCGACGAAGACCCTCTTTCACAATGTGCCTTCCTTTCCCTTCCTGCAGCTGTGCTTTCTGCTGTCAATCAAAGCAGACAAGCAGAACTGCGCTAACAGGATCTCAGAGATCCCCGACACACGCCATGGAAGGCATTTTATGATGTCACATTAACCGCAAAGGAAGTGGGTTGCCTAACAAGCACACAGAGTAGGAGCCCAAGATTGGGATCAGAAGCTACCTGGTACAGGTCACGTTGGACCCCTCAAAACAAGGAGGCCATTCTTAGTGGAAGAGGATGCCTCACACACATTATCGTGTCATGCTTCATCATAGGCATCCTCTCCCTCTTACGATGTCACAACAGTTGATAACCAGTTTTTTTGATCAACTGTTGTGATGTCATAGCAAGGACTTATTTCAGAAACTGAAATAAATGATAGAGGCTCTCTATGAGAGCCATACGTAACAAAAATATAAGTGAACAATTAGCTACACTGGATCCGAAACATCAGTGACTGAAAGATCGTATCATAGTGAATGCGCACAACTTAATGTCTTACATCACTCCTCCCACAAAAATATGTATAGCTTTATAATTTCTTACATTTTGTGTTTTCAGTGTGGCACAAAAGAAGTTTGGGAAAGCAAACAAAAAACAAATACATTGACACCAATGACTTACTTCACTAGGGTATTCCCTCTGGATTTCAGAATTTGTTTTCATTGAACTGGGTGCCGTCCATATTGATTGAGGGCCCCAATTTGTGGATTCGATTCTGGAAGAACTAAAGCTATACCTACGTATACTTAATCTCACAATTTTGTGGTAATAAATATTTTAGTTATGATATCTGTCTAGCATAATGCACAAGTTACTACTTGTGTAACGATATATCTGTAAGAGACATTAGTTAGTGATAGATTCCTTACCTTAGAATATCCCCAGGCGTCAGACTGGATCCGGAAATTTTTGCGTAGCAATACCCCTGCGCGCTGGTAGGCGTCGTCTGCGGCTCCGCGTCCGTCGTCGGCGTCGTGAGCGCCGGGATGACGTCATCGGAGTATATAGACGGCGCCCATGCGCGCTGACGTCAGTTCTGATAACACAGCTTTTCCGCGCCAGATACGCAGAGCCATGATAGAACTAACACTGGTGCCATGAAACTAGGGCCCTGAAAGGGGATGACCTTAACCCTAAATATCGGTCCGCAGAACGGGGAGGATGGGAGGGCGGTAAGGAATCTATCACTAACTAATGTCTCTTACAGATATATCGTTACACAAGTAGTAACTTGTGCATCTGAAAGAGACACGTTAGTGATAGATTCCTTACCTTAGAATAGATACCCCAGCAATACCAACCCCGGTGGTGGGTCTGCGAACCAATATCACACCAGAAAGTCCTGGAGGACGGAACGGCCAAAGAAGCCATCCCTCCGGACTTGACTGTCCAGGCAGTAGTGTCTCGCGAACGTGTGCAGCGAGGCCCACGTGGCTGCCTGACAGATGTCCTGCAGGGGGACACCGCGGCCCAGGGCAGTTGTCGTTGCCGTGGCCCGAGTGGAGTGAGCCCGCAATCCAGCCGGGGGCTCCTTCCTCGCCATGGAGTAGCATGCTTGGATGCACAAGATGATCCACCTGGAGATGGTCCTCTTGTGTACAGCCTTTCCCTTCTTCGCGCCCACGTAACCAACGAAGAGTTGGTCATCCACCCGGAATTGGCGAGTGCGGTCTAGGTAGTAGGAGAGCGCACGTTTTGGATCCAGACGGTGGAGCCTCTCCTCCTCTTTCGAGGGATGCGGAGGCGGAAAGAAGGTGGGCAAGGTGATGGACTGCCCGATGTGGAAGGCCGTGACGACCTTGGGCAGAAAGGAAGGCCGTGTACGCAACACCACCTTATCAGGATGAACAGACAGAAAAGGTGGAGAAGAAGAAAGAGCCTGGAGCTCACTCACCCTCCTGGCAGAGGTGATGGCAACCAGGAAGGCCGTCTTCAGAGTAAGGAGACGAAGAGGACAGTTATGAAGTGGCTCAAAGGGAGCACACATCAGATAGGTGAGAACAAGATTCAAGTCCCACTGGGGCATCACGAAGGGAACAGGAGGGAACATGTGCGTGATGCCCTTCAGAAATCTACTCACTATAGGGGACTTGAACAAGGAAGGCTGATCTGGTAGCCTCAAGAAGGCTGAAAGAGCAGAAAGGTACCCTTTAAGAGTGCCCAGAGCAGAGCCCTGCTGGGCAAGGGAAAGAAGAAAGAGCAGCACTTCCGAAAGGGGTGCAGAGAGGGGATCCACAGCCTTTGCTGCGCACCATGCCACAAATCTATTCCACCGGCAGGCGTATACCGACTTCGTGGAGGGACGCCTGGCTGCCAGAATGATGTCACAGACTTCGGGAGGCAAGTCAAATGGCCTCAACTGCCGCCGCTCAATCTCCAAGCTTGTAGGTGGAGACTGGACAGGTTCGGGTGCAGGACCGTCCCCTGCTGCTGCGACAGAAGGTCCTCCCGAAGAGGCAGACGAATCGGGGGATCGACTGACATGCTGAGTAGCTCGGGATACCAGTATCTTCGTGCCCAGTCCGGAGCCACAAGGACGACCTGGGCCCGGTCGCGCCTGATCTTCTTCAGCACTCTGGGCAGAAGTGGTATAGGCGGAAAGGCGTACAACAGGCCGCAGCTCCACTCGCGACGAAAAGCGTCTCCGAGCGAGTGCCGCCTTGGAAACTCCAACGCGCAGAACTGCTGACATTGCGCGTTCTCTTCTGTGGCGAATAGATCTAACCAAGGCTCTCCCCACTGTCGAAAGAGACCTTGCGCCACGTCCGAGTTCAGACGCCATTCGTGATCCATCATGCACCGGCGGCTGAGTTCGTCCGCCCTGGCATTCAGAGAACCTGCCAGGTGTTGAACCACCAGAGTCACGCCCTGATGTTCCAGCCACTGCCAGAGGCGCAGAGCCTCCTGGCAAAGGGTCCACGACCCCACACCGCCCTGTTTGTTGCAGTACCACATGGCGGTGGTGTTGTCGGTGAACACTTGCACCACGCTCCCCCGGACAGAGGGGAGGAATGCCTTCAGTGCAAGACGAATCGCCCGCAGCTCCAGAAGGTTGATGTGGAGCCGGGACTCCGCCGGAGACCAGAGGCCTCTGATCTCCGCCTCTCCCATGTGGCCTCCCCAGCCCTGGAGGGACGCGTCCGTCACAACTACGTGCTCCGGCTGGGGTAGAGAGAGGGGTCTGCCACTGACCCAGTCGCGGTCCGTGAGCCACCACTGCAGTTGCTTCGCAGTGCCCTCCGAGATCAGGACATGATCGGACAGGTTGCCCTGATGCTGGGCCCACTGAAACTTCAGGTCCCACTGCAGAGCCCGCATCCGCCACCTGGCGTGACGCACCAGAAGGATGCAGGAGGCCATCAGTCCCAGAAGCCGCAGCGTCAACCTGACCGAGACCCGGGATAACGGCCCGAAGACAGGAATCAGAGCCTGAATATCCCGAACCCGCTGCTTGGGTGGGTAAACCCGAAACTGCGCCGAGTCGAGAACCGCTCCGATGAAAAGGAGCTTCTGAGAGGGACACAGGTGCGACTTCGGCACATTGATGGAAAACCCCAGCAAGTGCAGGAGGTCGGCCGTAGTCTGGAGGTGGGTGACGACTGTCTGGGGCGAGCCCGCCTTCAACAACCAGTCGTCGAGGTAGGGGAAGACTGACACCCCTTGCCTGCGCAGATGGGCTGCGACCACCGCCATCACCTTCGTGAACACCCGTGGGGCGCTGGTAAGGCCGAAGGGGAGCACGGTAAACTGAAAGTGCTCCAGGCCTACCGTGAACCGCAGTTAACGCCGGTGGGCCGGCAGGACGGGGATGTGGAAATAGGCGTCCTGCAAGTCCAACGCTACCATCCAGTCTCCTGGGTCCAGGGCAGCCAGGACCTGAGCCAAAGTGAGCATCTTGAACTTCTCCGTCCGGAGGAAGCCGTTGACGTTCCGCAGATCCAAGATAGGGCGTAGGCCCCCTTTGCCCTTCTTGGGTACCAGAAAGTAGTGGGAGTAACAACCACGTCCTACTTCTGGCCCAGGAACGCGCTCGATGGCCCTCTTGGCCAAGAGGGCCGAAACCTCCTCTTGCAGAAGTCGCAAGTGATCCCCCGACACACGGTGGTATTGAGGTGGCATGGATGGAGGGGAAGACTCGAAGGGGAGGGAGAAACCCCTTCGGACAATTCGCAGCACCCACCTGTCCGAAGTGACTGTATGCCAGTGGGAGAGGTGATGGCGAACCCTGCCTCCCACAGGCGTCACATGGGCCTGAAAACTCGGACTAGGAAGGTTTTGAGGCGGGGGCTGCTGAGGGAGGTGTGGACTGGCCTCGCCGCTGGCCCCGACCACCGCCACGGCGGTTCCCACGGCCGCCACCGCGTTGCTGAACATTCTGCGGCGCGTGGCTGACGGTCCGTGGTGGGGCGCCCCTTCCGTGGCCACGAAAGGAGCGAAAGGCACCCGATTGCTGGCGTGGGGCCGTAAGGCCCAAGGACTTGGCCGTGGCCCTGGAGTCCTTAAAACGTTCCAGCGCATGGTCTGCCTTGTCGCCGAAGAGGCGACGGCCATCAAACGGCATGTCCAGGAGAGTGGCCTGGACATCGGCCGAGAAATTGGCGGACCTCAACCAGGCGTGGCGTCGAACCGCCACCGTCGTTGCCATCGCCCTGCCCAGTGAGTCCGTGGTATCCAGCCCACACCGGATAGAAAAGCGTGCCGCATCTCGGCCGTCCGCAAGGGTTTGGCTGAGTTTAGCCCTGACCTCCTCAGGGCATTGTGGCAGCACCTCCGCAACCGTGTCCCACAGAGTGTGGGTGTAGCGGCCCAAGAGACAGTTGGTGTTCACTGACCGGAGCCCTAGGCTCACAGACGAGAAGACCTTCTTCCCGAACTGCTCATATCTCTTGGATTCCCTGTCGGGCGGGGCCGACGGGAATGCGGTCTGGGAGTTGGAGGCCTGGATGACCAGGCTCTCGGGGGTGGGGTGGGTGGACAAAAAGCAAGGGTCGCCCGGTGCCGGGCGGTAGCGTCTGGCCACGTTCCTATCCACAGGGGGACCTGTGGCGGGCTTGGACCAAGTGCCCAGCAGAACGTCACACAAGGCCTCATTGAACGGCAGAAGGGGCTCCGCGGAGCCGGACTGCTGTTTGAGGACCTCAGTGAGGAGATTAGTCCTCACGGCCGCGACGGGGAGCTCAAGGTTTAGGGCCTTAGCTGCCTTCGTCAACACTACACTGTAAGCAGAACCCGCCTCCGAAGCCACAGTCGGGGGCGACGTAAATCCAGTGTCTGGCGAGGTGTCAATACCACTGGCCTCCCCAAGCTCATATGTCCAGTCCTGATGAGACTGGCAATCACGTGCCAGAGGGTCCTCAGACCCCTCCCATTGCTCCTTGTCACCCGGCTCCTGGAGACCAGGATTAACAGCCAGGGCCTCCTCGTGGAGATAGAACTCTCCGAAGGCCGACGGAATCGGCGCCCAGCGGCGCCCCTCCGACACCTGAGTAGGACCGTAGGAAGCATTGGGGTCGGCAACCACTTCGGCTGCCGGGGACGACACCTGAAGGGACGTCGCCGGCGAGGTCGTAAGGTCGACCGGCGAGGTCCCGGACCCGGAGCCGGATCCAGCGAGGTCGCGCGGCGCCGGGACCGAAGTCGCCAGCGGCGCCGGGGCCGAAGCACCCGACGTCGTCGGGGCCGAAGCGCCCGACCCGGAAGGACCTCCAGACGGAGCCGATCGGCCCGAAGGCGCCACGGGAACCGACTGAGGAGGGAGGGCCCTCATGGCCATGAGGTACCTCTCGACCTCCTCCTGCGACGCGCCGTGCCCAGGGACCCGAAGGTATGGGGCAGGCGGCGACGCTTGCGACTCCCGCGGAGCCGCGTGGGCGGTGTCGCCCGAATCCCCGGTCGCATCGTGCGAGCGACGGGGCGGGTCGGAGGACCGATGGTGTCGCTCCGACCTCTCATGCCTCTTACCTGAGGACTTGGAACCAGACGATCGGTGTCCACTCCCGGAACGTCGATGACTCCGACCTCGCGACCTGTCCCTCGACCTCCCGTGGGACCGGGACCGGGACCTGGAGCGGCGCGGGGCCGACTGCCTCAGCTCGAGACGCTTGCGGGACCGCTCCCGCCTAGCCTTCGACGCCAGGGCCCGGCAGTCGGAGCAGGTTCGATCGTCGTGGTCGAGGCCTAAGCACTTCAGGCACCGGCGATGGGGGTCCGTGACCGACATGAGTCGGCCGCACTTCGAGCAAGGCTTGAACCCGGGCATCCCTGGCACCGATAGTCGAGAATCGACTAACTAGAGGATCAAAAAGATCAAAAAAGTTTTCAGTCAAAAAGTGACTGGGGGTAGAGCTTCTTCCGGATCTGCGCTAGCTGGCGCGGAAAAAAGAAGAACTGACGTCAGCGCGCATGGGCGCCGTCTATATACTCCGATGACGTCATCCCGGCGCTCACGACGCCGACGACGGACGCGGAGCCGCAGACGACGCCTACCAGCGCGCAGGGGTATTGCTACGCAAAAATTTCCGGATCCAGTCTGACGCCTGGGGATATTCTAAGGTAAGGAATCTATCACTAACGTGTCTCTTTCAGATATTTAAAATACAACATTATGTCAAAATGCCATTGGATCCAGGAGGACAACCAGCATGTTTCACATCAAGAAACATGGTGAAACAGTGTTGATGGTGTGTCAAGGGAGGCATAGCGCTCAGCAGGGGGAGCTTCACTGAAAAAGTGCAAACAGGCACTTCACAGGATATTGTGAGTGGAAGCTTCTAGCAGCGGTCACTCACCAGCTTTCTGAAGCTTGGAAAGAATTGTTGGCAGATCCATTTGCATAGTAGGATTAACACAAAATGGCACCATTACCAAGTCCAGGCACCAATATTCAACTTTCCTGGGCTATGCTCTTTGGAAATACTGGTGGAAGCAATTCTTGTAATCCATATATCCGATGCCGCAGACCAGACTCACATTGAAGAAATTATGTAATTCAGGGACAACAATAATCTATAAGTGTGAGGAAAATCAAGAAGGCAAATCAAGTATGGCACCTGCATCTATTACAGTAATCTCCCATCTGACTTCCTGCAGGCCTGACTTTCTTTGCAGCAACAGACAGATTATTCTCTAGGTTAACCTAACCACCCTCAAAGTAATATCTATCTTATGAGGTATTCCAATATGGTATTTGAACCTTCCAGAAGATTGCATTCAAATCAGGAATTAGGGTTGATCAAGATGAAGTACAAAAGATTCAATGTTTGTTAATGGTGCTGAGGTTGTAACCGCTTGATCAGTTCGGAAACTGATCAAGAAATGGCCTTCTTACTATATTCAGGTGCATCTAGCCAAGAGACGTCTCCACTACTTTTCTATTTAGGTTCACTCTTGGTAATTGCAGCAGACCAAACACAAACACCACCTACACAAATCAGCAGTATATTCAGTAATTCAGACCTCACCTGGAGTTGACACTTAAATTGATTAAGTTTCAAAACAATACAAAACTCTAATCCACAGGGGAACTGCTAGATAAAGGAATGATGTACAATTTGTGAATCTATGTTAAAGTCACACTGCACAAGGGAATTCTAACAAACACCACAAGACTGTGGTATAAGTAGATGGGAGTCACCACCCCTTACAGTTGTTTATTGTTTTCCAGTGAGGAACTACTTAAATATCCAAGCAATACCTGGAAAAGTAGTGTTTTGTAGAAAATGAAGCTAATCGCAAAAACACATGATTGAAGTTAAAAAAAATCTTTTGTTAACAGATCCAAGTGAGAATTCCTGCTTCTTAGCATTACTATATTTTTTATACAGTGAGGACCGAAAACAGACTTTGTCCCCTTAAAGAAAATAGTCTTCACAAAGATATTCATGACTATACCATGCCCACTAGTGCTAGGTTAATCAGAGTGGAGTTGGCTTGGAAAATCTTTTCATTAACCATTAGATCGAAGATGTAAAAAGCTTTTTGTTGTGCATCATTAGGAGTTAGTTGAACACCAACACAGCTCTTTTCTCAACTACTAATGAAACCCAATTAGAGTGAATTGTGCCAAACACATTTCATAGAGAAGAACCCTACAGACATCTTTTTAAAATAAAAAACAAGAAACAAACCAGGATTCAAGGATGCGAGAGCAGTCATACCTACCCAGCTGTAAACGTCATCACCCTCCTTACTCTTGCGCATACGTCTCACATATCTTGAGAAGATGGACAATAGGGCGGCCAGCACAGCATCAGATTCGGGACAGTAGGTTAACTTGGAGAAGAGGTGATTCATGATAGTTGATCGTTCCACTATTAATCTGGCCACATCCTGAAGTGAGGGAACAAATACAGGCTCTAGTAATAAGGTAGATATGCTCTGCCATCCTTTAAGATATCAAGTTTGTATGTGGGTCATGTGTGTCTGCTCGTGTTTGTGTGAGTGGAAAGAATGGGCTTCATCTAGCAGCTGGAATGAGCACAACACAGAACAATTTAAAGACAATATGCTTTTTCTAGTACACTGTATCCATAACAGAATCGAGTTTACAGGGTTTTCCAAGGACGTTAGAAATACAATTAACAAAAAACGGTCTTGTTCATTATTAATATTATTGAAAGGGAAGATCAGACCATGAGCTCTGATGAATTTCAGTGATCAATAGGGTCTGTAATAATTTTGTAAATTTTGCAAATCTCCAATCAGTGATTGAATAGGTTTGTGGAAGCAACAATATTTAGTACTGCCTGTGGATCTACAAAGGGATTAAACTATATCAAGACACTTGTGGTGCTCTTCAGAAATCAATGCTTGAAATACTTTGTATAAAAAACAGTTGTTGGACAAAATGCTCAAGTCATATTTTTCTCACCAGAGTGAGGTCATTATGCTGACCCTGGTCTTCAATTGGAGCATGCTGCGAAAGATAGATCAGGTAGGCACTGATGGTTTGAGGATCAGTCTCCATGTGAATGGCCTGTAGTGAAATCATAAAACAAATGAAAAAGCAATCATAACTGAAAGGGGTAGAATTATTTTCAAATATTAATATTTGGAAAAGCCACTATTACTAAATAGCATCAGCTCTAAATACCATTGGATTTTTATTTAGTTTTATATAGTGCAAACTGCGCACCACATCACTTCACAGGAGAACCAAACTAGTTTTGCATTTTTTTTATTCTCTGGTAGACTAAATGATTTACTCAGAGGCACCGGATGTTGTGCCGAGCCAGAGATTGGACCCTGGTTCCTCAGTCCCAAAGTTAGCAGCTGTAGCTGCTATGCCACATCTCCGTGCTATATCAGTTTGCTACCAAGCACCTGTGTACAAGACCAACTCTATTGCCTGACTTATTCCCATTACTCAACTTGCACATTAAACTAGTTACTTTCCTGTATTTATTGGTTTTACAACTTGCAACGCTTCTAGATTCACATGCTTTGCACAAAGTGTCTGTTCTCTTTAAAGTTTGTTAGCTTATGGGTGGAACTCAACATAGGAGAGCCCCTGTACGATGTTGACCATAATCATACAAATGTGCATGCCCATCTTGTTACCTTCCACTGAACTCCTGCAACGGGGAGCTGGGAAGGTTGCATGTGAATCTTAAGTGCTTCAAGCTGCAAAACCATAATTACAGGTAAACAACTGTTTTCTTTTACAGCATGAACGCTCTTCTAAATTCACATGCTTTGCAGATTACATAGCAGTATTGCCTGCCTTATGGCAGTGGAAAGAAGAGTGAGTGGAAGCAAAAATATTTCTAAGTACAGCTTGTCTCACGTCAACCTCTTAAGCGTGATTGTAAGTCAATGCAGTACTATTTTGTGAAGATATGTCCTGAGGCACATTTGGCTGGTTTGCATATTTCCTAAATTCAAGTGTTGGCCAAAAAGGCCACAGGAGCCCCATTTTTCCCAGCAGAATGTGCTCTTGACTTAGCGACCAAAGGTGTACTTGCTAATATATAGCACAGCTGAATAATCTCTACAGTCCATCAAGCAATGGTGTTCTTAGGTACAGACATACATAGGCCAGACGTCTTCAAACTTGGGGGCAGCCCCACTGGGGGGGGGGGGGGGGGGGGGGGGGGGGATTAACTGATGAAATTAAATAAAATACCAGCATTTGTAAAGTGCACAGCTACCTCCAGAGAGGTGTCCTGGTGCTGTGGGCCGTCAGGAAGATTAAGCAAGCTATTGCTCAGAGTCACATGGTGCTGGGTTTACCTGCCGCCGGAGCTGGGGATCGAACCGTGAACTCCGGCCGCTGCACCACACCTCTTCCACAAGAGGATCTCAAGGGGAGTGCCAGGCACTGGTCAAGAGAAGCATCATGCTAACAGTGCTTTGCTTTTAGTGTTAAAAGAAAGCAACAGTCAACTGCTCTGTTACAGGCCATCACTAAAAAATGTTCTGTTATTCATATCCTGGATGGGAGTAGGTGTCAAGGTGGAGGGCCTCAAACTCAGTGTGTAAAGAATAACGAGGCAGATATTTTTATACTTTAGAAACGTCCTGGCAGAACAGAATCGTTTGCAATCAAATATGTGATTGCATTTTTAACAGGATGTTTGAACATAACTGCAATGTTTGAATGTTTTTACACATTTAAATATTCGCCATTGTATGGAATAAAATCATGTGAAAAAATATGTTCATTCTGGGGGCCAAATTAATTTCGTTTTTTAATTGGGGGGATTGGAAGAAAGCCAGGATATTGATAGTCTGGCTTATGTGAAAAGGTGAGATGGCTTTGGTAAGATTTTTGGGTGTGTCCTCATTATTACCTTATCCATTGTATGGAAATGTAAGGTTTATGCACTGTGAACTCAAGAGCGCCAAGAAGAACTGCCGAGCCCTCGAGAGAACCTGGCGCAGAGACCCAACACCGGACAACATGACTGCCCTCAAGCTCGCCACCCGAAAACACCACCAACTCATCCGCGCCACCAAGAAAACCGCATTCAAGGAACGACTGGACAACAACACGCACAACAGCAAAGAACTCTTCAACATCGTCAAAGAGCTCTCCAACCCCAACGCCGGAAACAACAACATCACCCCGTCGCAAGACCTCTGCAACTCCCTCGCCTCCTACTTCCACAACAAGATCGCGGACATTCACAACAGCTTCAGCACTCAACCGACGAACACCACGACCGAACCACCGCCCCCCCACCACCACCACCCTCCGCGCCTGGACTCCGATCAGCACCGAAGACACCATTCTCACGATGAACTCCATCCACTCCGGATCTCCGACCGACCCCTGCCCTCATCACATCTTCAACAAGGCCGACGCTATCATCGCACCCCACCTGCGGGACATCATCAACACCTCCTTCGACACCGCTACCTTCCCGGAGAGCTGGAAGCACGCCAAACTCAGCGCTCTACTCAAGAAGCCATCGGCTGACCCCACCGACCTCAAGAACTACCGACCCATCTCGCTGCTCCCATTTCCTGCAAAAGTCATCGAGAAGACCGTCAACAAGCAGCTGGCCGCCTTCCTCGAGACGAACGGATCCCTCGACCCCTCGCAGTCTGGCTTCCGGGCCAACCACAGCACCGAGACCGCCCTGATCGCAGTCACCGATGACATCCGAGCGCTGCTCGACAACGGAGAGACAGCGGCCCTCATCCTCCTCGACCTCTCCGCGGCCTTCAACACTGTCTGCCATCGCACCCTAGTGCAGCGCCTCAGCAACGTCGGAATCCAGGAGAAGGCACTGGAATGGATCATCTCGTTCCTTGCCGGAAGGACACAGAGAGTCCGCCTCCCCCCGTTCAGATCAGAAGCCACCGAAGTCATCCGCGGCGTTCCTCAAGGCTCCTCGCTCAGCCCAACCCTCTTCAAAGTCTACATGAGCCCCCTCGCAGCCATCGCACGCCAACACAACCTCAACATCATCTCCTACGCCGACGACACCCAGCTGATCCTCTTCCTCACCAACGACCCCGCCACCGCCAGAGCCAACCTTCACGAAGGGATGAAAGAGGTAGCCGAATGGATGAAGAACAGCCGCCTGAAACTGAACTCAGATAAGACGGAAGTCCTCATCCTGGGATCCTCACCCGCCGCCTGGGACGACTCCTGGTGGCCCCCCGCCCTAGGCAGCGCACCCAAACCAACAGACCACGCACGCAACCTGGGCTTCATCCTGGACTCCTCCCTCTCCATGACCAGACAAGTCAACGCCGTCTCCTCGTCATGCTTCAACATCCTGCGCATGCTACGTAAGATCTTCCGGTGGATCCCCACCGAGACCAGGAAGACGGTCACCCAGGCCCTCGTCACCAGCCGTCTGGACTACGGCAACACCCTCTACGCCGGAACCACCGCCAAACTCCAGAAGAAACTCCAGCGGATCCAGAACGCCTCAGCACGACTCATCCTGGACATCCCCCGTCGCAGCCACATCTCCGGACACCTGAAAGATCTGCATTGGCTCCCGGTCAACAAGAGAATAACCTTCCTTCTCCTCACCCACGCACACAAAGCCCTACACAGCCAAGGGCCAGGATACCTCAACAGCCGCCTCAACTTCTACGCTCCCAAACGCCAGCTTCGGTCGACCAGCCATGCCCTCGCCGCCGTCCCCCGCATCCGTAGAGCCACCACAGGAGGGCGGTCCTTCTCCTACCTCGCCGCCAAGACAAGGAACTCCCTGCATGCACTGTCTAGAGCCAAGACCTTAAAAATGGGGCAAAAAGTATGTGGGGGGAGGTAAGGATTTGAGCTAGCATGGCCTGCACCCTCCGTGTGGTTGATTAGGCCATTGCCAACTGGGTGTTGAGTTTTTCCCTACAGGTCATTTTGGTTGATTCTAGGGTGGAAGATGATTGTCTCCAGTTTACTGTGAACCCTAGTAGGTATAGTAGTGATGCTATCTTTGTCATGTTGTAAGGTGTTCACTTTCACTAGCAGTCTTTATCCCAAATGGTAGGACTTTGAACTGGTAATGTTCCCCCTCCATTACAGACCTTAAATACTGCTTGTGTGGTGTAAAAATAGGGATGAGGAAGAAAGTGTCCTTCAGATCTACAGTTGCTAAGAAGTCCCTCTTGTCTAGCAAAGGTATAATATTTTACTATGTCGTCATTTGATTTTTTTTGCCTTTATGTAGGTTTACAAGGCAAATATCTAGAATAGGTTCTATGATCAATATAGGAAGCTGACTTTTTATGTAGTTTACCAAAATGAGGTATACTATGTAGAAGTCAACCCTTACTGGCTCACAGGGCTTAAATTAATAATGCCAAATGCTGTTTTACAGAGCTTAAATTAATAATCCCAAATATTCTCTTTTGTGGTAGTGGGGGCGAGCAGTTTAGGTTTATCAGAGAGTACTGTTAAGCATTTGTTGTACACACAAGAAACTCAAGACCGATTTAGAAAAATAACCAAGATTTTTATATCATTTTAGACACCAAGATCTTCAGAATTCGGTAAGTACTTTTCCAGTCATCAATTTTTACAGTAAATCAAAAAGTCACACAAATTAGCTTTTATGCGGTAATGCTTTACTACGGAGAAAGAAACATATACTGCATATAAGTATTTGCAATCGTAGTTCAGGGGTCCCCTTTAGGTCTTAAGGTGCATGGGGGTCAAGATCATAAGATCCACAAGCTGTTCGGGTTTACCTACCCTGGAGTGTCTGGGTGCAGAGATGCTGGACAAGTTGGTAGTCTTGCGCGCTACTCCATTGGTAAAGTAGGGGGTGCCTAGAAACAGACTGGGACTTGGGCACAAGTCTGGGAGCTCCCAACAGAGGGCTTGGTTCGGGAGGGCCTTGGAAGTAGGGGGGCACAGTCGTCATGCTTGGATCCGATCCGGGGAGCTCAGGGGCACCATTTCAGTCAGCCGAAAGTGGCAGTCTGCATGAGTTTGGTGGTAGGTACCTTTGGGGGGCACAATTCATGCTGCAGTCTTCAGGGACCTTCTTTAGTACACTTGCCCTAGCTACCAGGTGGACCATTTACTAGGGATTTACAGAGGTTGTTTTATGTAATAGCAGATATAATGTGTACCCGATTGGGTAACTTCTTGAAGAGTTACCTTGTTTTAGGGAAACAGCACTGGCACTAGAGACTGGTTTAGTGGGAAGCCAGTACTCTTCAGTCAAAATTGCAGCAAATACCAGGCAAAAAGTGGGTGTGACCATGTCAAAAGGAATCAGTGCCTACAGGGAGGTACTGATTTCTTTTATAGATCGGGCTTAGTGTTTCCAGGAGAAAACAGGTCTCTTCTTTCTCCGTTTCCATCTGCTGCCTTTTTCATAACCACATGGTATGTGGAGATATCATCCAGGGGGATGACGTCAGGGTTAGGATTCTATCTTTTACAGAGGAGAGCCCGTCTCAAGGTCTTTAACAACATTTCCTCCTGTCGGTCGTCGAACCGAAATTGCTCGAGGTGAGCGGTGAAAATAAACTCTTCCTCCCCCATGTACGTGTCTTGACCTGCCCAAGGTGATCCCTCTTATTTTGTTGAGACAAGCTCCTGTGTAGGCTTTCTAACCCCTGCTGTTCCGATTCCTTCAGAGGAGGGATGGTTTTCCCAAAAGCCATCTTTTTCTTTAATTAAATATCTCTCTCTGTCTCCAATGCCCCCTTCTTTCTCTCAACATCAATTGATGCACCTTAGATTTTCCATGGATCTTTTTCTTCTAGGGTGCCCATCCCTCCACCACTTTTCACGCTCAATCGTCCTCCGAAGTCAAGCCAATGACTTTTGGTGTATGTTTATCGGTGTGTTTTCTCTGCCGGTGAGACAGGAAGATGTTTGTGCCCCTGCTACTGCTTATTTTTTCGGTGTCCAGGGCTTGATTTTGTATGACTTTGTGCTCTCATTCGAAGGGCTGTGATTCGGATTCGGCAGCTTGGGCATGAATGTTCAAATGCCTTCTCCTTGTTAAGTGTTTCACCGGCATGTGGCACTTAGGTTCTCTGTGGTGTTTTTTACCTCATATGCTTCGAGCTTGACATCTAGATGTTCTCCTTGGACCTCCTATGTCAGTTGTTGGCAAATAAACCCATCTCTTCCATCGACAGAGCACCAGTCCTCTGCTTTTCCATCTCTGATGATCCCCCCATGTCTGCATTTACCAGATGAGCTTGAAGAATCCTGCAGAGGTGGACCAGACTTTTGGGTTAAAAGTAAGAGAATGGGACACAGTCCTCCAAATAGTGGTCTTCAGTGAGACAAACATACAGACTGGATGTTCGTCATTCAGAGTGAACGTTCGATGGCAGTTTGGGCAAAACTTGAAGAGAGTGCTCAATCTACAATGGCACTAAAATCTAAAATGGTTAGGAACTCCAGGGATCCCAACTCTACTA
Organism: Lissotriton vulgaris; assembly: GCF_964263255.1. Classification (NCBI taxonomy): domain Eukaryota; kingdom Metazoa; phylum Chordata; class Amphibia; order Caudata; family Salamandridae; genus Lissotriton; species Lissotriton vulgaris. The sequence goes on from NC_141698.1 coordinate 98,258,001, forward strand.
AATAACATTTGCTGAATGTCAATCCCCACAAAAAAAACTGAAAACCTCTCTCTCGTGTCGAGTACCAATCTCAGTTCTTCCCTCAACTGCTTTCTGTTGGTCTTCCAGGAGCTCTTGATGACCTTTGTTGGGAAAAAGTCCAGAACACTCTGATGTGACTCCGTACCCAACGGCAGAAAAAATTATCTAATATGGTGGGCACACAGATGAGCATTGTGGATTTATGATCTTACATGGCCTCACCCATGTCGACTCGCACCCACAGGATCAAAACATTTGTTTTTTTAGGAAAACAAAGACATTTCCAAAATGCAAACCACTAAAAGGCAGAATTGTGAAAAGCATGTGAATGTAGAATAGATATCATGTTGCAAAACAAGTGCTTACCCTGGGCATTTCTCTATTTTCTTTTCTAACTTTTGTTTTAGCACTTTACAAGTACACCTTTGAACGACTGGTAAGAGGGCTGTTTATGGTTCTCCAACACTACCCTTCTCCTTTACCTCCTTCTGCCTAGTATGGTGTGCCAACCTTACGTTCCTCTTTGAGGTTATAAATCCCCCATGTTTGAGATGATTTCCTGAAAGCAAAGGACAAGGGGAATCGTACACTTCCCACTGTACTATATACAACCGGTGCCTTTGAGTTTGTGGACCATATATTCGTTCTCTAGAGAGGAACGGTCCAGAAAGTTCAGGGTTATAGAGATATCTCCTACTTGCAGACATTTATGATAGAGATACCACTGAGTAATACAAAACTGTTCTCCAGAGCCTCCATTACTAGGAAGAATAAGTTATAAATTGGCAATAACAATTATAATTAATCTCTCCATTTCATCTATTACCCAGCTTAAACATCCTAAATTGAAAACTCTTCATCTTTTGTGTACTAAAAAAGCCTTGGGAAAAGTAAGAATTGATACCAATGTAATTATAAGACTTCCAATATTAGGGGTGAACATGGGCCTCTGACCTCTGAAAACTAATGTGGGAAAACCAATGAATGACCTGCTAATTAAATGCTTCCCAGAACCCATATCAAACTAGTGACCGGATGTACCCCTACATAATTTTACTTCAGCCTTCAAAGCACTGCTTCTTCTCAAACATCACAATCATTGTGCACAGGCAGTTTTTTGATCAAGTATATGTGCCTCCAAAGGTGATCCACCAACATTAGACATACTCAAGGCTGACAGATACCTACATACACATACCCTACACACTCCCCAGCCCACACACCTTTAAGGGTGCTTGGTAATTTTACCTGCTGCAAAGCCATAGCAGTAGTTCCCCTGACGCTGTTGAATAAGGGAAGCCTAGGCAGGTCTTTCAGCAGCCACTGGTAAGCCTGTAGCATCTCTACATCTTCAGGGTCTTCTTCCATGGGCTGCTCCTTCTCCTCCCCACCACCTTCTGAAAGGACTAGGCACAAACCCTATAACAAAAAAGAAAAATATACCTAATAAACAAAGAATAGCCACTGCATAACCCTACAGTGTTCCCAGAAAGTGAAAGTGTGAAAGAAAAAACAAGTTTGCAATTCCATAAATCTATCGAGTGACTGATAATCCCTTAGGCAGCAGTCATGGTTACCTTCATAGCAAGAATACGTGCAGACACTTGTGAGGAGCTGAGACGTCGCAGAAAGTAGTCAAGCACCTCGCACGTTGTCTGCTCATCTGCTTTTGGTCCCAGAAGGAGGTCCTGCAGGCGTCCTAGAAGCTGCCGCTGTTTTTGCTGCCTCTGAAATGAAACATTTAACTCTGTGAAATATTACAGTGAGCAGCACCATTGTTCTCATTGAAGTGCCGGGTGCATCTGATATTATCCAAACACTAACATAACTGTGTCAAAAAACAACTCCACTTTTCAACCATCAGTGAGCTGGTCCACTGCAGAGAAATGTAAGCAGAAGATGGTCAATTCTCCGGACAGCCATGTGCCGCCTACTTGCAAACGAAAAACCAAATAACTCTTGAGACAAAGCAAAGAACCGTTATTTGCATCCCTACTCACCTGTCGTTTCTTTGCACGTTGCTCTTTACTCTCTCCTTCCTCTTCTTCCTCACCAGATGCAGATTCATCTGCAGCATCATGCAGCAAAAATTCACACAAGCACTGTACAGGCAGCACATCCAAGGACCCCTCACTAGACTGTACCAAGTCCGCCAGCCAGGGCATGGATTGCGATGAGGCCTAAGGGAGAAGAGTCCATTTGCAGACAGTAAACACATAGCAAAAGCATAAGAGAAAAATCAGCTCTATGAATCATGAACATTATGCATGCTTTTCTGATGTTTCCCTATTCAGCCATGTTCAATTCCTGCATCTCTAACATATTTTAATGATTTTAAAACCAAACCATATGGGATGTAGAGGAGCTGTGAGGATCTCCGATCATTTGTGACGAGAGTAGAGTCACTTGCTTTCGGACTCTAAATATAGGATTAATTTATACCTTTCTCCCAGTGAAGATTTTGAGGTGCTTGACTATGGAGTGGTTCAGAGAACCCTAAAGGGATAGTTGCCTTTACCAGGAAACCACAGTTTCTCCTCCTCTTCAGACAAACGACTTATCCTTCCTGCTATCATGGTCAGTAAAAAGTGGCATCATGAGAAAACATGTTTAGACTAAAGGCTCTACTGTGGGACAAACAGCGCATCTGTAGGTTATGGCTCAGACAGACAGTAATAGAGGTAAACAAATACTACTCTGAACAAGCCTGGCATTCTTGAAAATGCCCAGATCAGACATCTTTTCAAGTTTGTGGGTCAATTAAATGAAGTTCCTTAAAGACAAACCTTGCTATGCACAACACCTCTAAATCTGGTGCCAAACTGACAAAGGGCCACAAGCAAGATGTTTCAGTAAACCAGTGCTGTGGATATGTAAGTCTTTCAGGAATTTGTACAATATTAAAGCATTGTGAAAAGACAGTTCAAGAAACAGAGCATAGATTGATTTGGTTCATTTGAGGTCCCTTGTTAAACTAACAAAAACAACTCTCCTCTATTTTCATTTCCTCTTGCATTGCAGATTGGCATGTAATTGATGGAGAGGCAGTGCTATGTAAAAAACGTGTTCAATAAATCAAGATGTAATACCACTGTAGGGAATACCACTAGTTTTGCTCTTAAGCTAAAGTTAGAGCCTATGCAATACTCCACGGCATTATCTCGAGTTTCAGGAAATTTGTTTATGTGTGAAGCACCTCTGTGAATGGATTTTTATGGTGTTAACACAGGAATAATATAGCTAGCAATCCTGTCAAAGAATATCATATTAGTGTTTTAAAAACATATAAACAAGAATAAAAAAAGACCTTTTTTAGGTTAAAAATACTGCAGAGGAAGAAAAATTTTGAAGTACATTTTTTTTCTTAGTTATTTTTCACAGATCCGATTCTTGGATTCTTTGAACCAATGTACTAAGACTTCATCGCAAAACAGGATGTGTAATTTGTATACCGAAGAGTCTGCAGATGGGTATGCAATTTGCAATGTGACCTACATCTTACTGGACATAACAAATTGCACATTCATTGCTGGTCGGAAAATAAAACAGCCCATTAAGAATTAAGCAGATCGCAATTCGTGACCCCTTGAAATTGGCAGCGAACAGAGAGATGGTAGCATGCATGACTCTGTGGATCGCCATCCCTGCATTTGTTTTCCCATACGGCACAAATTATTTGAGCAGCCAGACCCGATTCTCAGGAGATATTGCTCCATGGTAACAGCTTTACCTTCACGAATCAGATTCCTCCCCAGCTTGGATGTTGATTTTTGATCAATGCTTTGTAACAGCAACTGTAGTTCCGAACCATTGGCACGTGTCACTGCAAAATCACATTTTAGGAGGGTCACTCCACCTCTGATGTCCCCTTCTAGGATTTGTTACGCCTCACAATACTGTTTTTGTGAGTTAGGAAGGTTTTTACTCACAAATACAGGTTTGTAAATTTAAAAAAACTCTTCTGCAGTTGCCAATTTTGCAATGTTTACATATGCAGAATTTGCAACAGCAAAACTGTTCTGTACATGGAGACCTGTGTCAATGTAAACCACTGCCTCTCAATCAAAGTTTAGCCTGACCATTAGAAGTGACTCGAGAGCAGAACCTAGAGGTTTGAAGTCCAATTCTGTGACAGAGATATTAGGCAAAAAGCTGTTTTTGTAAGATTAACTTCTCATGTTTAGACAAGAGTATTCAATTGAAGAGGGGATTTGGATTCATAATGGATACAAATTCTTGAAAGTAGGCTCAGGACCACATTCACAAGGTAACCCACCTGCCTCTGGATAATGTTCAGCAGGAAGTCTGGATTTCGGCTACGACACAGGAGATGCCCTAATTTCAGTGTCTGATTGAGGGTCTTAATCTGCTCTAGCACTGCAGGTGGAGGTTTGCGAGGAGGCCCCCTAAAAAAAAAGAAAATTTAAAATTACACAGATAGACCAGCAATACCAACAAGCATTTGCAATGCAATAGGTCTCGCATTAGGAAAGTTTGAGCTATTGGTCTTGTAAATGACAATTTTTTTATTTATGTGTTGGTTTTGAAAATTGCTAAATTAATAGCTTTGTCATTTACAATGCCAATAGTTATAACTTTCGCAAATGTGACACCTATAGCATTTGTAATGCAAAATGTTTTTTTTTCTTTTTTTTTTCGTTTTTTTTTTTTCTTTTTTATCCTCATTTGTGTGCATAGCTCCAATCTATCAAAACCGAGAAGAAAACCACCACAGAGCAAAGAGCCAAAAGGTCATGTACTGTGCCAACTCAGCTATATAGCTGGTGAGGGGATTTGTCTAACGAGAGGTAAGGCCAGTTCCCATTTGGCACTAAATACAGCGACCAGTCTTGGACTCGCTTAGGATGGTACCTCAGTTGATAGAGCCCGAATCATCGAGACCCCCTTGAAATGTAGACTATTAGTCTTGATAGCCAAGGTAGGCAATGCTCACATTAATCATAGGACCTGGGGAAAAAAACAAACAAAAAAAAAAAAAACCCCAGGTGAGGTCGCGACTAACCAAGCATTGCCCAGTATGCTCTAGTATTCGGGTTTCCTACCCTGGCAAGGTCAAGTTTAGAAATTTGGAGGAGTGATGTTCGCCATTCATGCACTGTAGGTGGTAGAGCGTCTTTCCAGTGTCTACATATCTCCCTACGTGCTGCAAGGATAGAATAAAATATCAATCTTGTTGCTGCATTGTGGGTTTTATTTCTCAGACCAAAAATCACAAGCGTGAGGTCTATTGTAATGTGTTCGCCCACAGAATGCGACAACTTATTTTTAATGGCTTCCCAATATTCTGATAAACTTGGACAATCCAAGAACATATGTGTATCCGTGGCTGCAGTTAACCCGCATCTAGGACAAGAAACTGGGCCTGTTAATGAGAATTTTGTTAACCTGTGGGGAGAATAGTATGCCCTATGCAAAGTAAAGAGGTGGTTCCGACGAAGCCACGATGGTTTAACTAAATCCCAAAGCAATGAACAGGAAGCACTCCAGAGCTCTTCCACATCAAGCCCCGGCATTAGTTCTGCCCATAAATTTGTTGGTAGTTGAAAACTAACATCTATTTCATCTAATATTTTGTTATACCACCGGGAAATTTCTTTTTTTGCCGCTGGGTTGTCTAATAAGGAAGTTATCAAGTCACTGATGCCACCTATAGGTTGCTTGCTACGTCTCATTAACTGACCATTATATGTCTGAGCCCAGCTAGAAATCTGAATATATTTAAATCTTGACAACTCAGGGCCGACTTTGTTAATAAGATAATCCCATGGGAGTAAAGCCCCATCCATGAACAAGTCGTCCCAACAATAAATACCAGCTTCTAGTAAGGGTTTATTAAGGGCGTCTGTTGTCCATAAGGGGGGGCAGGTAAGTTCCATATCGGTGCCCTAGCTGAATAGTAGCCAATCTTTATCGCTTGTCTTATTTTGTACCAAGTAGATACACAATCTTTTAGAACTTTCAATTTGATTTTTTTAAAGAATTTGGGGTCACTGAACTTAAACAAGAAACCGGCATGATTAACCCCCTCACTGTCCAATAGAGTAGAAAAAAGAGGGCCCATCCCAGTAGATAGCGGAGTTTTAAGCAACATACGCATGTGCGATAATTGGAAGGCCCATGCGTATATTTGAAGGTCTGGTCCAGCCAGCCCTCCCTTCTCCCTCCGTCGTCTAATTTTTTTCCACGAAATTCTGGCACTTTTGTTATTCCAAATAAAACTAGTAATAGCACTCTGTAGTTTAGAAATTAGTTTTGAATCAAAATAAAGTGGAATTGAATTAAATAAAAAAGAAACTTTCGGTAAAATGCTCATCTTCACCAGATTAAGCTTACCCAGAACAGAAAGCGGGAGATGAGACCAATCTCTCATGAGTTTCCTGCACTCTGCAGCGACTTTATTGAAATTGAGAGAGGCGATTGCATTGATATCCTCAACTATATTCACCCCTAGATAACGAATTTGACTTTTAGATGTCCCAGTATTGTTAGTTCTGTTACAATTCCAGGACATTGATTCTGTCTTGAGAGCATTGATCTCATACCCTGAAACTTTCCCAAATGTATGGGCCTGTTCAATTATTTCTGGGTACGCCTCTTCATAATCTGTGGAAAAAATCATAATATCGTCTGCATAAAGTGCCACCTTCCTATCCCAGCCACCATAAACAAAAGGTTTGATAAGTGTATTGTCCCTAAGAATCTGAGCGAATGGCTCTATATATATGTCAAAAAGAAGGGGGGACAGGGGGCAACCCTGTCTGGTTCCTCTCATGATCTTAAAAGGTTCTGTCAGGCCTCCATTAATTAGCAGGGAAGCAGAAGGGTTACGATATAGAAGCTCAATTGTCCTCCGAAATCCATCCCCAATGCCAAAACTCTTCAAGGCCTCCGATAGGTACAACCAATTCACCCTATCGAAGGCCTTGGTGGCGTCTAGAGTGAGAACAACCAGTGGAATTTCTTCCTTTATAGCAATGTCGATTGAACCAATCAATTCATATGTAAGCTCACAGAGCTGTCTCCCTTTTATAAAACCCTTTTGGTTCGGAGCTATTATATCCGGAGCAACCCGCCCCAGCCGATTTGCTAAGATTGATGTAAAAATTTTATAATCGGCATTTAGTATAGAGATGGGCCTGTATGAGCCACAATCTGAGGCGGGTTTACCAGGTTTCAGAATTAGGGTTATAGCGGCACTGTTCCATGACTCAGGTGGTGTTTTGCCCTCTTTAAGAATTTGGTTAAACAAAGTGGCCAGCACAGCACAGGTGAGACTTCCGAGATAAGTTTTTTATAAATCTCGCTAGGCATACCATCCGTGCCAACCGCCTTTCCGTTTTTTGATTTCTTTATGGCCTCCTCCACCTCCGCTATAGTGATTTCCCCATCTAAGTAGCAAGACTGTTCTGTTGTTAGGGACGGAAGAGGTATGCCCCCCAGCCAACGATTGGGCCTAAGATCGTCTTGATATATGGTTTCGAAGAACTCTCTAAAAACTGCTCTGATTTCCTCATCTCTGGAGAAAGTACCTTCCGCTGAAGTAACTGAACAGATGTTATTACGTGCCCGGTCAGATTTTGTTTTCCAGGCAAGTAGTTTACCTGCCCCCTCCCCATATTGAAAATGGGAAAGCTTACTTGCTTCCCATCTCTGCATGACCCGCTTCTCCAAAACTGCTGACAATAAAAGTTTCAGCCTGCTCAATTCTGCTTGTTTAAGATCAAGGGTTGGATTTCCTATGGGATCGATGTTATCCATATCGTTTTGTACTCTTGAGATGTTTCTCTCAATGGAGGTAACTTCATCTAAATATTGTCTACTGCGGAAGGCTACTTTATTTTTAATAAGGCCTCTTAGAGTACACTTGAACGCGTCCCAAATTATCCCTATTGGAGCCGAATCCTCATTAATGCTAAAGAAGTAGTTTGTCTCGGATTGTAAAAATACAATATCCTCTGTTGAAGAGAGAAGAGATCTATCAAAGGACCATATTTTAGTGGGAGGTGTCGTGGCTAATTTTAGTACTAGTTCAATTGCAGAGTGGTCAGAAAGATGTATTGGGGTGTATTGTATTGAGATAGTATTTTCAGCAAAAGCTCTACTTATAAGAATAAAATCAATTCTAGACCTGTCTATATTTATGATTTCTAAATGAAAATTCTTGCCTTTGACCCTCTTTAAACCGCCAAATATCTAGATAGTCATATTGGCGCATCAAACCTAACAGGCAGTTTCTAGATTTGGAAGTTATTTTCTGCCTACTGTTAGGGGTTCTATCTAAGAGTGGATTCAAGGTTATATTAAAATCTCCTGCTATTATCACTGGGTCTGGGAAACTAAGCAAGTGGCTAAATAAAGTTTCCAGTGTTGAGGGATCATCTATGTTAGGACCATAATATCCCACGAGTGTTAACTTTGTGTCTCCTAATTCTATTGCCGCAATAACCCATCTACCTCCGATATCTACTTTCTGCTGCTTAATTTTGAATATGACAGATTTTTTGAAAAATATCGAGACCCCCCGTGTGTTAGAGCCTTGTGTTGTTGAGATTGATGATTCTATCCATCTGTTCCTACGGACCAAGTCAAGTATCTCACTCTCGACTAAGTGAGTCTCCTGGAGGATAATGATTCCCGCATCGGTGTCCCGAAGATACTGCATGATTTTATTAGCTCGTGGTTTGGTGCGGAGACCATTAACGTTCCAGGACAATATTTCTAGTTTACTCATTAGATTGTACAGTTAAGACATTTATTAGGGCTGGCTGTGACAGGAAGATGATAAACGATTCAAACGAATTGTTACTTTGTATCTTAAGATGAGAAGAGAACATTGTGTTGAAAAAAAAAGCTATTTACATATAAAGATTGGAGCTCTTTACTAAAAATGTGATTTTGCCCCCTTCCCCCCCCCCGTGCCCACCCCAACTCCCTCCCTGGAAAAACCCTGTACTCACCAACCGGAAAACTTCCGGAAGTAAGTGCTCCTAGCTCTTCCCCGTCTCGTCACCTCGTGCCCATACTATCTAAAAAGTGACTCGCCGAACATGGCTGTATAAATCGTATATTTGTGTTTGTTTTAATTCGTTCGTTTTTTTTTTTCCCCCCATACTTTCCCCTTTTTTTTTTGCCTCTTGTTTTTGTGTTTTTGTTTTTTTTAATTTGTTATTTTTTTTTTTTTAATTACACATTTTTTTTCCTTGGTCCTTCCCCTTATCCCTTCCTTCCCATTATTTTTTTTTTTTTCCTTGTATTTATTATTATTTTTTTTTTCCATTTGTAGCTTTTTATTATTTCCTTTAACTTAATTCCCTTTCGACCTTGTGGCCATATCAATGTTCTGATCCAATTCTTTAGCACCTCTAAGATTAAGGGTCAATGACGATCCTTTGATTCCTCAATTATGATTGTGATAGTTTCAATAAAACTTAGTATCACTCTCCTTGCTTTCCTATTGCCAAAGGCTAACAAAAGTTCTTCTGCGGCTTGCACTGATCTAATGTTGTGCATAACATAACTTTAAGAGATGCAGGGAACCCCATTTGTACTGTGGCGCCAAATTTACGAAAAGCGTCCATTCTTTTACCGAGCTCCCATTGTTTATCCAAGGTGAAGCGGGACAAGTCTGAACGGATCTGGAAATTATAGCCTTTATATGTTTGCGACTTAAGCTTAAGAGCCTGGTTCAAGATGTGTTCTTTTAGTGAATAAGTGTGAAAATTTACGAGAATTTTCCTAGGCTTAGACCGCTGGATATTGCGCCTAAAGGGATCCCGGTGTATACGCTGAATATCCGCTGCTAGCTCCTCAATGGATTGAGAGAGATTTAAAGTTTCTTTCAAAAGAGTGATTATATAACTCTTAATGTCTGCACCTTCAGACCCCTCCGGAATATTCAAAATGCGTATGTTACTCCGCCTTGCATTATTTTCTAAAACCTCCATTCTTTCTGAGATGGCCTGGTCTTCTTTCCTTAGTTTAACAACGTCCTCCATGGTGCCCTCAGCTCTCATTGATATTTGGCCCACCGTCTCTTCTAAGGCTTGTGTTCTTAGCGTCAAATTACCTAATCTCTCATCGAGAGATTCACAGAAGGTCCTTATCTCTTTCTGATTAGAGGCTGACTCAGCGAAGCCTTGTTTAATTTCTGCAGACAGTTCCGCAAACATTCTTTGTACTGAGGCAACTGATATTGTGTCCGCACTAGAGCCAGCCACATCACATAGATCTTGATCTTGAGGAGTTCTCAGAGGGGCTTCAGCAAATATATCAGCCTCAAAGTTGTCTTCAGTGTTAGCATTGGCGTTAGGGATCTCGAGAGGATTCCTACCATCTGCTGGAAAGATAGAAGATAACGATTCACCCCCTGCTTTTAAGGTTCCATCGTCTATTGTGTCTATTGTGACTTGGTGGACAGAGCTCTCCGCCTCAGACTCTCTCTGTGGGCTTGATGTACTCTCTTCTGGTTGTGATATATGGGGCAGATCAATATTAGCAGCTTGATTATCTACTAGCTGGTTGGTTTCCATAGTCTCAGACCCAAACTTGGAAATGCTATTGCTTTTACTGGATTGAACTTGTTCTTTCCCTAGGTTCAAGATTTGAGGGATCGCCTTGAAATATGAGCGCAACGAAGGGGTGACTCTAGGGGGGAGAGCTGTAGCGGGGTTTGCTTTGGCACGTTTTCTTCCCCTTTTAGCTTTCACTTCAACCGAGAGGTATGAAGATGTTTCCCGATCTGCTTGTGGACTCTTTTCTAATTTAGAAACTTTTTTATCAGCTTCCTCCTCGATGGCTTGTAGTGCGCTCTTTGCTTTCTTTTTTCGAGATGCACTGGCCCCCGCTGTGTTCCTTGCTACGCTCTTTCCCCTTAACTTTCGAACAGAGTCTGAAGCACTCATGTGTGCCAAATTATGGCAAAAGGGCGCGCTGTTCGCTTTGCAGTTAATCACCACATCTACACACTTTATTGTACTCACAACGTACACAGTACTTACTGTGGGAGTCTCAGAAAACACGAGGAGCCCGCTTTTTGGTGTAACATTCGGTATAATACTCGCGTGCAGGGAAGAGTAATCACCATGTATCTTGTTACCTTCTTGAGTGCTGAATCCAAATTTCAAATTGTAAATACCAGAGGCTCCGTTAACATAGTTGGTGCTTCCTACGCCAAGAAGACTCTGAAGCCGTTTTACCCTATGAACCTCAAAAGCAGCTAGGCTCCAGGGTTGTAGCCTCGCAGTCGGGAGCAGCCCACACGAAGAGCGGTTACTTCCGCGTTCGTCTCCGCGGTTACTGGGGTTCCAGGGTTGTAGCCTCGCAGTCGGGAGCAGCCCACACGAAGAGCGAAAACTTCCGCGTTCGTCTCCGCGGTTACTGGTGTTACCGAGGCTGCCGCGCCCTTCCCGGACGCTGCTGGAAATACTGTAAACTCGGCACATTGAGCAAAAAAGGTATTACCCTCGCCGATCAGCCGTGTAGGTAGCGTGTAGGTGAGTGATGACCGAGTCAGGTTTAAACTGCTAGCTGACAGGCATCTACGGACGAGACGGAGCGGAGCACTGCCGCAGTCAGCCGACTGCCGCCATGTTTCCCCTCGTAATGCAAAATGTTTTGTATTTACGTGACTTAGATGGATTGATATTAAAAAAAATAACATTGGCTTTTAATTTTTTTTAAAATAATTAATACTTAAATAAAAGTGATTGTGATTTATAATGGCAATAGCTTAAACTTTTGTAAATAACTTTTGTGAAGATTAAGTTCAGTGTATTTTATTGTGACGAAAATCCAAGAACAGAAGTGAAATATTAACATCTTTTTGTGACATTTGTAATAAAGCTTGAAACATTGAGAGAACATATTAGAACCAGTTGTTGTTGAATGGTTGCACAGATTGATGCTGGGGTGGCGCTGAGTGATGCTGGAGTGGCGCTGAGTGATGCTGGGGTGGCGATGAGTGATGCTGGGGTGGCGCTGAGTGATGCTGGGGTGGCGCTGAGTGATGCTGGGGTGGCGCTGAGTGATGCTGAGTGATGCTGGGGTGGCGCTGAGTGATGCTGGGGTGGCGCTGAGTGATGCTGGGGTGGCGCTGAGTGATGCTGGGGTGGCGCTGAGTGATGCTGGGGTAGCGCTGAGTGATGCTGGGGTGGCGCTGAGTGGTGCTGTGGTGGCGATGAGTGGTGCTGTGGTGCCGCTGAGTGGTTCTGTGGTGCCGCTGAGTGGTGCGGTGGAGGCGCGGAGTGATGCTGGGGTGGCGCTGAGGTGGAGCTGAGTGGTGCTGAGTGATGCTGTGGTGATGCTGAGTGATGCTGTGGTAGTGCTGAGTGATGCTGTGGTGGTGCTGAGTGATGCTGTGGTGGTGCTGAGTGATGCTGAGTGATGCTGTGGTGGTGCTGAGTGATGCTGTGGTGGTGCTGAGTGATGCTGTGGTGGTGCTGAGTGATGCTGGGGTGGCACTGAGTGAGGTGGCGCTGAGTGATGCTGGGGTGGCGCTGAGTGATGCTGGGGTGGCGCTCAGTGATGCTGGGGTGGCGCTCAGTGATGCTGGGGTGGCGCTCAGTGATGCTGGGGTGGCGCTGAGTGGTGCTGTAGTGGCGCTGAGTGGTGCTGTAGTGGCGCTGAGTGGTGCTGTGGTGCCGCTGAGTGGTGCTGTGGTGCCGCTGAGTGGTGCTGTGGAGGCGCGGAGTGATGCTGGGGTGGCGCTGAGTGATGCTGTGGTGACGCTGAGGTGGAGCTGAGTGGTGCTGAGTGATGCTGTGGTGATGCTGAGTGATGCTGTGGTGGTGCTGAGTGATGCTGTGGTGGTGCTGAGTGATGCTGTGGTGGCGCTGAGGTGGAGCTGAGTGGTGCTGAGTGATGCTGTGGTGATGCTGAGTGATGCTGTGGTGGTGCTGAGTGATGCTGTGGTGGTGCTGAGTGGTGCTGTGGTGGTGCTGAGTGATGCTGTGGTGGTGCTGAGTGATGCTGGGGTGGCACTGAGTGAGGTGGCGCTGAGTGATGCTGGGGTGGCGCTCAGTGATGCTGGGGTGGCGCACAGTGATGCTGGGGTGGCGCACAGTGATGCTGGGGTGGCGCTCAGTGATGCTGGGGTGGCGCTGAGTGGTGCTGTAGTGGCGCTGAGTGGTGCTGTAGTGGCGCTGAGTGGTGCTGTGGTGCCGCTGAGTAGTGCTGTGGTGCCGCTGAGTGGTGCTGTGGTGCCGCTGAGTGGTGCTGTGGAGGCGCGGAGTGATGCTGGGGTGGCGCTGAGTGATGCTGTGGTGGCGCTGAGGTGGAGCTGAGTGGTGCTGAGTGATGCTGTGGTGATGCTGAGTGATGCTGTGGTGGTGCTGAGTGATGCTGTGGTGGTGCTGAGTGATGCTGAGTGATGCTGTGGTGGTGCTGAGTGATGCTGTGGTGGTGCTGAGTGATGCTGTGGTGGTGCTGAATGTGCTGTGGTGGTGCTGAGTGGTGCTGTGGTGGTGCTGAGTGGTGCTGTGGTGGTGCTGAGTGGTACTGTGGTGGTGCTGAGTGATGCTGTGGTGGTGCTGAGGGATGCTGTGGTGGTGCTGAGTGATAATGGGCTGGTGCTGAGTGATAATGGGGTGGTGCTGAGTGATAATGGGGTGGTGCTGTGTTGGTGCCTAGTGGTGCTGTGGTGGTGCTGAGTGGTGCTGTGGTGGTGCTGAGTGGTGCTGTGGTGGTGCTGTGGTGGTGCTGAGTGGTGCTGTGGTGGTGCTGTGGTGGTGCTGAGTGGTGCTGTGGTGGTGCTGAGTGGTGCTTTGGTGGTGCTGAGTGGTGCTGTGGTGGTGCTGAGTGATAATGTGGTGGTGCTGAGTGATAATAGCACAGAATAGATCAGGCAGATAACATGAGTAGGGAACTTTTTAGAATTGTTAAAGAGTTTGTTGATCCTGCCGTAGGTGCCCTCTCACACTCTCATACTGAAGGGTGGATTAGGCAGCTTGCTGACTTCTTTGTCACGAAAATTAAAACTATTCAAGACTCCTCCCCCCCGCGGATCCTTCCATGGACACCGACGCCTCAGGTTGCAAATGGAGGACGGTACCTTCCTTAGAGGCAGAGCCTGGGCCCACACTATCGGTCTTTCCACAGATGTCCTGTGCAACATCGCTTGAGCTACTGTCCCGGCTTCAATCTGGCTCACCCCTGGATGTATGTCCAGCAAAGTGCTTGGGCAGAGTGGCATCGGCAGTAAACAGCTTGCTGAATCCCCTGCTCAATCTGTCTTTGAGCTCCGGAGTGGTGCCTCTGGAATGGAAACACGCACTGATTCTGCCGCTGATCAAAAAACCTCTGTTAGATCCCTTGCTGCAGGCTAACTATAGACCGATCTCCCTCCTCCCTGCTCTGGCGAAGGTGGTTGAGAAACATGTTCAGCATACACTTACCAACTTTATTGAGAGTAACAACATTCTCCATGATTCTCAATCTGGTTTCCGTGCTAACTATAGCACGGAGACAGCCCTCGTGGAGGTGACCGAAGCCATCAGGGAGACGCTCGATCTTGGGGGAAAGGCTATGTTAGTCATGCTGGACCTGTCGGCGGCTTTCGACACCATACCACATGCAGGTCTCCTTTCAAGACTCTGGGAGATCGGACTGCGTGGGACGGTGTTGGATTGGTTTCAATCCTTCCTATCGGGCCGTTGACAGGTGATCTGGGCTCCACCGTTCTCCGCTGAAATGCCATCGCTAGAGGTTGGGGTTCCTCAAGGGTCCATTCTGAGCCCCACCCTTTTTAACATCTATATGGCCCCTCTGGCGATGGTAGCGGAGGCTTATGGGGCCCGGGTCATCTCATACGCTGATGACACCCAGCTCCTGTTTACTTGCAGGAAAGGAGAGGTTTTTGACGGCGACAGGATCAAAGACTGTCTGAGTGCGGTCTTTGCGTGGTTTCAGAGGCACAGCCTGAAATGCAACTCGGATAAGTCTGAGCTGCTTTTCTTTGGCAGTGCCCCTGATCCTGGCTGGAAGTCGTGGTGGCCCCATGACATGTTCCCTCCGGAGAAGTCGTCCTCCCAAGTGAAAAATCTTGGAGTTGTGTTTGATGACGACCTTTCTTTTCGACCCCATATTATGGGGCTATCAGGGAAATGTTTCGGCATCCTCAAGATGCTCAGAAAATTTCTTCCACTGCTTTCCCTGCAGTACCGCAAGACTGTTGTCCAGGCGCTAGTAGGGTCTCGGTTAGACTACGCAAATGCGCTATTTGCAGGTCTGCCCAGGTACCTTCTGGCTAGACTGCAAATTGTTCAAAACTCGGCGGCCAGAGCCATATTTGGCCTGCCAAGGAGAGCCAGTGCCTCATTGCTTCTAAATAGGTTGCATTGGCTACCTATTTCTAGAAGAATCATGTTTAAAATTCTCACGCTGGCATTCAAAGCCCTTCACTCTGTTGGTCCTAACTACATCAGAAAGCGTACCGCTTTCTAAGTGCCGCGGAGGATGTTGCGGTCAGCCGATTTGGCTAAAATGGAGGTGCCTGCTGTCAAACGCGTTCGGATGGGAGGAAGATCTTTCCAATATGTGGCGGCTCGCCTTTGGAATGAGCTCCCTCTCTCCCTCCGCAAAGCCAATAGCCTCCTAGCTTTCAGGAAGGAGCTGAAGACCACGCTCTTTTCCATGTAATCCCTGTGACTGTAGCGTTTCGTAGCCTTTGTGTTTCTGGGTTTTCAGGCCTCTTTGTCAAAGCGCCGGGACACCCCCTGGGGTAGCCGTGCGCTCTAAAAGAATGGCTATAACATAACATAACATAATGATGTGGTGGTGCTGAGTGATATTGTGGTGGTGCTGAGTGATGCTGTGGTGGTGCTGAGTGGTGCTGTGGTGGTGTGGTGGTGCTGAGTGATAATATGGTGGTGCTGAGTGGTAATGTGGTGGTGCTGAGTGATAATGTGGTGGTGCTGAGTGATGCTGTGGTGGTGCAGTGTTGGTGCTGTGGTGGTGCTGAGTGATAATGTGGTGGTGCTGAGTGGCGCTGTGGTGGTGCTGAGTGATAATGGGGTGGTGCTGAGTGGTGCTGTGTTGGTGCTGTGTTGGTGCTGAGTGGTGCTGTGGTGGTGCTGAGGGGTGCTGTGGTGGTGCTGTGGTGGTGCTGAGTGGTGGTGCTGAGTGGTGCTGTGGTGGTGCTGAGTGGTGCTGTGGTGGTGCTGAGTGGTGCTGTGGTGGTGCTGAGTGATAATGGGGTGATGCTGAGTGGTGCTGTGTTGGTGCTGAGTGGTGCTGTGGTGGTGGTGAGTGGTGCCGAGTGGTGCGGTGGTGGTGCTGAGTGGTGATGCTGAGTGATGCTGTGGTGGTGCTGAGTGATAATGTGGTGGTGCTGAGTGATAATGTGGTGGTGTTGTGGTGGTGCTGACTGATAATGTGGTGGTGCTGAGTGATGCTGTGGTGGTGCTGAGTGGTGCTGTGGTGGTGCTGAGTGGTGCTGTGGTGATGCTGAGTGGTGCTGAGTGATGCTGTGGTAGTGCTGATAATGTGGTGGTGCTGAGTGATAATGTGGTGGTGCTGAGTGGTGCTGTGGTGATGCTGAGGAGTGCTGAGTGGTGCTGAGTGATGCTGTGGTAGTGCTGATAATGTGGTGGTGCTGAGTGATAATGTGGTGGTGCTGAGTGATAGTGTGGTGGTGCTGAGTGGTGCCGTGCTGTGGTGGTGCTGAGTGGTGCTGTGGTGGTGCTGAGTGATAATGTGGTGGTGCTGAGTGATGCTGTGGTGGTGCTAAGTGATGCTGTAGTGGTGCTGTGGTGGTGCTGAGTAATAATGTGGTGATGCTGAGTGATAATGTGGTGGTGCTGTGGTGGTGCTGAATGGTGCTGTGGTGGTGCTGAGTGGTGCTGCTGAGTGGTGCTGCTGAGTGATGCTGTGGTGGTGCCCAGTGATAATGTGGTGGTGCCCAGTGATAATGTGGTGGTGCTGAGTGATAATGTGGTGGTGCTGAGTGGTGCTGCCGAGTGATAATGTAGTGGTGCTGAGTGATGCTGTGGTGGTGCCGAGTGGTGTTGTGGTGGTGCTGAGTGGTGCTGTGGTGGTGCTGAGTGGTGCTGTGGTGGTGCTGAGTGGTGCTGTGGGGGTGCTGAGCGGTGCTGTGGTGGTGCTGAGTGATGCTGTGGTGGTGCTGAGTGATGCTGTGGTGGTGCTGAGTGATGCTGTGGTGGTGCTGAGTGATGCTGTGGTGGTGCTGAGTAGTGCTGTGGTGGTGCTGATAATGTGGTGGTGCTGAGTGATAATGTGGTAGTGCTGAGTGGTGCTGTGGTGGTGCTGAGTGATAATGTGGTGGTGCTGAGTGATGCTGTGGTGGTGCTGAGTGATGCTGTGGTGGTGCCGAGTGATGCTGTGGTGGTGCCGAGTGGTGCTGTGGTGGTGCCGAGTGGTGCTGTGGTGGTGCTGAGTGGTGCTGTGGTGGTGCTGAGTGGTGCTGTGGTAGTGCTGAGTGATGCTGTGGTAGTACTGAGTGATGCTGTGGTGGTGCTGAGTGGTGCTCTAATGGTGCTGAGTGGTGCTGAGTGAAGCTGTGGTGGTGCTGAGTGGTGCTGTGGTGGTGCCGAGTGATGCTGTGGTGATGCTCAGTGGTGTTGTGCTGAGGGGTGCAGTTGTAGTGCTGTGGTAGTGCTGATAATGTGGTGGTGCTGAGTGATAATGTGGTGGTGCTGAGTGATAATGTGGTGGTGCTGAGTGGTGCCATGCTGTGGTGGTGCTGAGTGGTATTGTGGTGGTGCTGAGTGATAATGTGGTGGTGCTGAGTGATGCTGTGGTGGTGCTAAGTGATGCTGTGGTGGGGCTGAGGGGTGCTTAGGGGTGCTGAGTGATGCTGTAGTGGTGCTGTGGAGTAATAATGTGGTGGTGCTGAGTGATAATGTGGTGGTGCTGAATGGTGCTGTGGTGGTGCTGAGTGGTGGTGCTGAGTGGTGCTGCTGAGTGGTGCTGCTGAGTGATGCTGTGGTGGTGCTGAGTGGTGCTGTGGTGGTGCCCAGAGATAATGTGGTGGTGCTGAGTGATAATGTGGTGGTGCTGCTGAGTGATAATGTGGTGGTGCTGAGTGGTGCTGAGTGATGCTGTGGTGGTGCTGAGTGGTGTTGTGGTGGTGCTGAGTGGTGCTGTGGTGGTGCTGAGCGGTGCTGTGGTGGTGCTGAGCGGTGCTGTGGTGGTGCTGAGTGATGCTGTGGTGGTGCTGAGTAGTGCTGTGGTGGTGCTGATAATGTGGTGGTGCTGAGTGATAATGTGGTAGTGCTGAGTGGTGCTGTGGTGGTGCTGAGTGATAATGTGGTGGTGCTGAGTGATGCTGTGGTGGTGCTGCGTGATGCTGTGGTGGTGCCGAGTGGTGCTGTGGTGGTGCCGAGTGGTGCTGTGGTGGTGCTGAGTGGTGCTGTGGTGGTGCTGAGTGGTGCTGTGGTGGTGCTGAGTGATGCTGTGGTAGTGCTGAGTGATGCTGTGGTGGTGCTGAGTGGTGCTCTAATGGTGCTGAGTGGTGCTGAGTGAATCTGTGGTGGTGCTGAGTGGTGCTGTGGTGGTGCTGAGTGGTGCTGTGGTGATGCTCAGTGGTGTTGTGCTGAGGGGTGCAGTTGTAGTGCTGTGGTAGTGCTGAGTGATGCTGTGGTGGTGCTGAGTGGTGCTGTGGTGGTGCTGAGTGCTAATGTGGTGGTGCTGAGTGGTGCTGTGGTCGTGCTGAGTGGTGCTGTGGTCGTGCTGAGTGGTGCTGCCGAGTGATGCTGTGGTGATGCTCAGTGGTGTTGTGCTGAGGGGTGCAGTTGTAGTGCTGTGGTAGTGCTGATAATGTGGTGGTGCTGAGTGATAATGTGGTGGTGCTGAGTGATAGTGTGGTGGTGCTGAGTGGTGCCATGCTGTGGTGGTGCTGAGTGGTATTGTGGTGGTGCTGAGTGATAATGTGGTGGTGCTGAGTGATGCTGTGGTGGTGCTAAGTGATGACGTGGTGGTGCTGAGGGGTGCTTAGGGGTGCTGAGTGATGCTGTAGTGGTGCTGTGGAGTAATAATGTGGTGGTGCTGAGTGATAATGTGGTGGTGCTGAATGGTGCTGTGGTGGTGCTGAGTGGTGGTGCTGAGTGGTGCTGCTGAGTGATGCTGTGGTGGTGCTGAGTGGTGCTGTGGTGGTGCCCAGAGATAATGTGGTGGTGCTGAGTGATAATGTGGTGGTGCTTCTGAGTGATAACTTGGTGGTGCTGAGTGGTGCTGAGTGATGCTGTGGTGGTGCTGAGTGGTGTTGCTGAGTGGTGCTATGGTGGTGCTGAGCGGTGCTGTGGTGGTGCTGAGTGATGCTGTGGTGGTGCTGAGTGATGCTGTGGTGGTGCTGAGTAGTGCTGTGGTGGTGCTGATAATGTGGTGGTGCTGAGTGATAATGTGGTGGTGCTGAGTGATAATGTGGTAGTGCTGAGTGATAATGTGGTAGTGCTGAGTGGTGCTGTGGTGGTGCTGAGTGATAATGTGGTGGTGCTGAGTGATGCTGTGGTGGTGCCGAGTGATGCTGTGGTAGTGCTGAGTGATGCTGTGGTGGTGCTGAGTGATGCTGTGGTGGTGCTGAGTGGTGCTGAGTGAATCTGTGGTGGTGCTGAGTGGTGCTGTGGTGGTGCTGAGTGGTGCTGTGGTGATGCTCAGTGGTGTTGTGCTGAGGGGTGCAGTTGTAGTGATGTGGTAGTGCTGAGTGATGCTGTGGTGGTGCTGTGGTGGTGCTGAGTGCTAATGTGGTGGTGCTGAGTGGTGCTGTGGTCGTGCTGAGTGGTGCTGTGGTCGTGCTGAGTGGTGCTGTGGTCGTGCTGAGTGGTGCTGCTGAGTGATAATGTGATGGTGCTGAGTGATAATGTGGTGGTGCCGTGGTGGTGCTGTGGTGGTGCTGAGTGATAATGTGGTGGTGCTGAGTGGTGCTGAGTGGTGCTGTGGTGGTGCTGAGTAGTTTTGTTGTGGTGCTGTGGTGGTGCTGAGTGGTGCTGTGGTGGTGCTGTGGTGGTGCTTAGTGATAATGTGGTGGTGCTGAGTAAGCTGTGGTGGTGCCGAGTGGTGCTGATTGATAATGTGGTGGTGCTGAGTGATGCTGTGGTGGTGCTGAGTGGTGCTGTGGTGGTGCTGAGTGGTGCTGTGGTGGTGCGGAGTGGTGCTGTGGCGGTGCTGAGTGGTGCTGTGGTGGTGCTGAGTGGTGCTTCTGAGTGGTGCTGTGGTGATGCTGAGTGATACTGTGGTAGTGCTGATAATGTGGTGGTGCTGAGTGATAATGTGGTGGTGCTGTGGTGGTGCTGTGGTGGTGCTGAGTGATAATGTGGTGGTGCTGAGTGATGCTGTGGTGCTGTGGTGGTGCTGAGTGGTGCTGTGGTGGTGCTAAGTGGTGCTGTGGGGGTGCTGAGTGATGCTGTGGTGGTGCTGTGGTGGTGCTGAGTGATAATGTGGTGGTGCTGGGTGATAATGTGGTGGTGCTGAGTGGTGCTGTGATGGTGCTGAGTGGTGCTGAGTGGTGCTGGGGTGGCACTGAGTGATGCTGTGGTCGTGCTGAGTGGTGCTGAGTGGTGCTGCTGATGGATGCTGTGGTGGTGCTGAGTGATGCTGTGGTGGTGCTGAGTGGTGCTGTGGTGGTGCCCAGTGATAATGTGGTGGTGCCCAGTGATAATGTGGTGGTGCTGAGTGGTGCTGCTGAGTGATAATGTGGTGGTGCTGAGTGGTGCTGAGTGATGCTGTGGTGGTGCTGAGTGATGCTGTGGTGGTGCTGAGTGGTGCTGTGGTGGTGCTGAGTAGTGCTGAGCGGTGCTGTGGTGGTGCTGAGTGATGCTGTGGTGGTGCTGTGGTGATGCTGAGTGATGC
The DNA here is from genome assembly GCF_964263255.1 of Lissotriton vulgaris. NCBI lineage: Eukaryota > Metazoa > Chordata > Amphibia > Caudata > Salamandridae > Lissotriton > Lissotriton vulgaris. Next base: position 98,278,842 of record NC_141698.1, read on the forward strand.
TGTGGTGGTGCTGAGTAGTGCTGTGGTGGTGCTGAGTAGTGCTGTGGTGGTGCTGTGGTGGTGCTGTGGTGGTGCTTAGTGATAATGTGGTGGTACTGAGTGATGCTGTGGTGGTGCGGAGTGATAATGTGGTGGTGCTGAGTGGTGCTGCTGAGTGATAATGTGGTGGTGCTGAGTGGTGCTAAGTGATGCTGTGGTGGTGCTGAGTGGTGCTGTGGTGGTGCTGAGCAGTGCTGTGGTGGTGCTGCGTGATGCTGTGGTGGTGCTGTGGTGGTGCTGAGTGGTGCTGTGGTGGTGCTTAGTGATAATGTGGTGGTACTGAGTGATGCTGTGGTGGTGTGGTGATGAGTGATGCTGTGGTGGTTCTGAGTGATGCTGTGGTGGTGCTGAGTGGTGGTGCTGAGTGATGCTGTGGTGGTTCTGAGTGATGCTGTGGTGGTGCTGAGGTGGTGCTGAGTGGTGCCGATGGATGCTGTGGTGGTGCTGAGTGATGTTGTGGTAGTGATGCTGTGGTGGTGCTGAGTGATGCTGTGGTGGTGCTGAGTGAATCTGTGGTGGTGCTGAGTGAATCTGTGGTGGTGCTGAGTGAATCTGTGGTGGTGCTGAGTGATGCTGTGGTGGTGCGGAGTGATGCTGTGGTGGTGCTGAGTGATGCTGGGGTGGCGCTGAGTGATGCTGAGTGGTGCTGTGGTGGTGCTGTGGTGGTGCTGAGTGATGCTGTGGTAGTTCTGAGTGATGCTGTGGTGGTGCTGAGTGGTGCTGTGGTGGTGCTGTTGATTGCTGTGGTGGTGCTGAGTGATGCTGTGGTGGTGCTGAGTGATGCTGTGGTGGTGCTGAGTGATGCTGTGGTGGTGCTGAGTGATGCTGGGGTGGCGCTCAGTGATGCTGGGGTGGCGCTGAGTGATGCTGAATGGTGCTGTGGTGGTGCTGAGTGGTGCCGTGGGGGTGATGATTGATGCTGGGGTGGCGCTGAGTGATGCTGAGTGGTGCTGTGGTGGTGCTGAGTGGTGCCGTGGGGGTGATGATTGATGCTGTGGTGGTGCTGAGTGATAATGTGGTGGTGCTGAGTGGTGCTGAGTGATGCTGTGGTGGTGCTGAGTGGTGCTGAGTGATGCTGTGGTGGTGCTGAGTGGTGGTGCTGAGTGATGCTGTAGTGGTGCTGAGTGATGCTGTGGTGGTGCTGAGTGATGCTGTGGTGGTGGTGCTGAGACCTGGTTCCGGAAGCCCAGTAAAACCGACAAAAGACGAGCAAAAAAGCCCTTCCAAAAACATATTTAAAAGTTTAACAATTTCCAAAATGACTTGGTTCCTGAATAAAAGCATTTGATCAGCTTATCTACTACCTTTTACAAATGTGTATCCTAGGACTTTTGCATATTACAAGATCCATTGTTCTTAACTCCTTCCACGCTCATGACGAGCCCAGCTCGTCATGCAGTAGCCTGCTGCTACACTCATGACGAGCTGAGCTCGTCATGAACTAATGGAAAAGGGCCAAAGTCAGCGCAGCAGGGGAATTCCCATAGCATTGAAGGTGTTAAAAATTATTTGGCTAGGGTGGACTGTGTACAGGGACAGTTTGTGTTGTAAGTGATAGTGGAAGAGATTGATTGTACATCAAAAGCAGACCACAGATGTCTGTGACTGGAAGGTGGCTGTGGAATCAGGAACATGTTTTTGCCATTTGGATTTCTGTGGACATGTTAGTTAGGTATGTCTTGATTAGAGACTTTTTACTAATCATGCATGCAAAAACCTTGTCTGTAAGCGTCCTGGGCCCATGCCTTAAAAAGAGATTTACATTGTGCAGAGGACAAAGAATTTGTATTTGAACTGAAATGTGGAGCTGGTGGAGTGTCTTAAACCAGATTTCATGATTGAGCCTTTTTACATTCAACCTTAACATGACGATCTAGGTCTGTTCCTATTGCAGCTAGACATGTGTCTGTGGTTACAATAAAAACTCACCAGGATTCGAGAAAATCGATGGTGAATTGCACTTTTCATAAAGTTTAAGAAACATCTAGGTCATGAATGTCCAAATTAGCTGCATGTCCATGCTCGTTTTTCACGACATCTGCATAAAATATGTTTACATACAGTAAATTTCAATTGAATTTATTTGCAGATTACAGATTGTCCTAAGAATCTACTACAGATCCTTTTCAGTTGGCCCTACTTTGGACACACATTTCTGGGGCAGTGAGTAATATTCTTCCAGCCTCAAAGGGGTGGCCGCTGCACAGATATGCCAATGCTAAGCATTTCTCTTGGGTTACCTTTCCGTCAGATGTGGCTTTTTTTAGCCAGCAGCTTCCAGCTTAAGCAGATCAAAAGCAGCTACAATCGCTAGACGGGGGGTTGGACACCAGGCCAGACGCCTTGCATAAGCTCACGGGCCTGCTGTTGATTGCTCTAATGCGGTACTTAGAGATGTGAGACTTAACCGCGACGGTGTCAACGTTAGAATTTAAAGGACTGGGTGAGGTGTTACGTTTTCGGGATAATTCAAATAAGGTGGAAAGGCTGTTTCGCTCTTTGTCATGTTGCCTTTAGCGATGCATGAAAATACACGTTTGTGTCACAGAACACTACACTTGAAGTAGCAATTACTGCAAAGAAACTCAGACTTGAGAAGAAACGTGGACATTTCCGTCTCTTTTTTATAATAGTAAAGACTGTTAGTGAAAGGCGTGCATACTAAAAAATAGTGTTGGGAAATGCGCTTTCCTTTGTAGTGAGGGGAGCGGATCTCTTTGAAGTAGCTCACGGCCTCACGGCCGTGAAAGTGAAAGCAATTAGGGGGAGGTGGGAGGGAGGCTGATGGCTTTGATGTGGACGCGCGTTCCGCACTAGTAATCAACAAGCACTGTCCAAAATCCACGATGGTTTCAGAGCTTGGATTGCCTACTATAATTCTCGACAACAAGCAGTGCTAAAAGCAATGCTTTAAGTCGAGACCTAAAAATGGACACAAATCCCAATTCATTAGCAGGATCAAAGCGTAACAAGTAGATGCAAACTGTTTAATACATTCTTCTAAACAAAGAAGCCACTAATTCGAAGACTATCCTTTTAATTTTGTTGCATTTTTTGGTCTCCATTGAAAGGTAAATTTGTTAAGGTTGAAACGTACCATTCAATATATGTTATTTACAAATTGTCACAACAAAACATTCTAGAATGTATTTATTTAGCGACCAAAGTGCTTCAAACAGAAACTGGGCACTAAACCAAATTCCACAACCTAGGACTAGAACATGGGGTCAATGTAGGAAATGACCTCTTTCTGTATGCTCTCCCCCACAAGTTGCTGGTTTTTTGTCTCTGTAGTGCACTGGGCCTTGCTGTCCAAGCCGCCATGCATGTGTTCTGGCTCCTAAAGTACGTTCAGAATTGGCTCATGATTGGCTCATTTAACACACATATAAGTTCCTAGTATAAGGTACAAGAGGGATCCAGGCCTAAAAATATAAATGCAACTAGGTGACTGAAGCACTTAATTGTGGTGCCATTACAGTGACAAGCTGAAAATGTGACTCTAGGCCTCCACTGCAGCCTAGTCGGGCAGCTGTAAACACAGTAACTTGTAAATAGCAACATAACCCCTTTTGCCAGGTCAAAACCTTTTTAATATTAGTAAAAGACCCCTAGGAAAAGCCTGGGTAGCCCACCAGGCAGGGTGCTTAGCATTAAAAAGAATAGTATGTTCTTTTGTATTTAACATTCCCCGACAGTGAAAGGACAAAATTGCTGTTTTCACTGTAGCAAGGCCAGTGGTCCCATTGGCCAAAATGAAGCCTAACTAGCCACCACACTAAGCTCTACCTTTCTTTTGAGACCACCAAAGATATTACTACAAGGTATCAAAATGATTGTTTATTTAAACCAGTATACCGGACTCATTGTAGAGATCAAATTTAAGGTGACTTTTAATAGAAAGGTGACCTTAGGTACTCACCAATTTGTTGCCCAAATCTTCAGTACCAGAAAAAAGAACACAGAGAACTGCTGACCTCCTCCAGTCTGCCTGCTGCTGGATGCATAACTGCCTGCTAGAAGACAGAGTCCTGACCTGCCCAAGGTGTCCCCAATCCGCAAAAAGTACAGTCATCATCAAAGTGGAACCTCATTCTACTGAAAGAATGACATTCACTTGTAGACAACCACTCAAGACCGCTGTAACCAGAGACCATTCAACGAGTGGTAACTGGCGCTTCACTGGACTTCAATGGGGTATAGTGATAGATCGAGTCCTAAGGCAACCCCTGATGTTCATGGACACCTGGGTCGCAACAGGAACCCTCACCACATCTCTTCCACAACTCCAGCATCTTCAGCATCCTTAGCATCTTCTACGCATCCTCTGCATCCCTAGCATCAGGACTACTTCTATGCTAGAACCATAACTCTGGTGAAATCTTCTGTGAGGCCTCAGAATGTTGGACCGGACAGGTAATTGTATCCCTGTACCTAAGTGGTCCCTGTGACTGGCTTCCAATCAGCTATGGCCAGTCCAAGAGAGGATTGGTAGTTGGTCTAGATCTCTGGCTCAAGAACAGCAACACAGATTATAAAGATTTATTGGAAGTTAAAAGAATTTACTAATCTCATCGAAACCAGATCTCCAGTCCCCTTGAATAGATTTTTGTTGTTTTGGTATCTAATTTAAGATAAAATACGCTATTTGTCTCAAATTGGTGCTAAATGTTTATTGTGTTGTGCTTTTTACTTACCCGTTGTTTTTAATTGCTAACTGTTTGCTATTTGGTTTGTAATAACTAGAAAAATAACTGCTTACCTAACAAATAGTGTGTGTATAGCTTTCTCAGTGTGTCTTTGGTTGCTAAAAAAAATGCAAGATGGTAAATGGACTGATTAACTTGAACACTGAAGCATTTTTGGATATATATTTCGAATTGGTTCTCATTATAACCATGTCTTTATGGATTTGTAGGTATCGTTCTCGTAAAGGTAGACCTTGTATCTTACTTACTCTGTATAAGGAAGTGATTGCTATAAGGAAAATGCCCTTTTATGTATAGTGCTTTACTATTGCTTTAAGCCTTGCTTGAAAGGGTGATTTAATTAAACCTGTTTGCACTACGTTAAGCTTCCACACCGGAGGTGGTACTGTTGAAGGAGGTTTAACCTTTGTCACCCCTTCTAGGAAATGTCAAATAGATACAAACATACAGGGAGAACACCCATGCACTTTCAGACAATTCCTGTGGTGAAATCACAAGTCTGGTCTTATGCATTCACTGGAAGAATTTAAGAAAAAGCTAGAGACTTCTCAGTGCAAGTTTAATGGGAGTTTGTTTTTAACTCTGTTGCATCCGAATCAAAGTGAGTTTCTTTCAGCATTAGTCTTCGGCTACGATGACCCTGGGTTCCTCTTGCTCTGACCGTGTGTCCAAAAATTAAAAACAATGCCCATTGTGTGCCATCTTTAATTAATAGTTTGCTTAATAAGTCAGGGTTTATTATGTCTCATTGTAAAAGTTTTGAATTGTCCACAATACAGAGTTGGCTTTGGGTCAGCCCCTTGCTCGTGATTGGATGGTGTTATTGTCGGTCTCTGTTCCATTCTCCTTATTTAAAGGCTTTCTGCCCAATTAATATGTTTTGTCCTGTCCCATTTCTGGTTAAACGTGTTTCTGATTGGTTGACTTGTATCCTTCCACAGCTTACGTGTTGAGACTATTTTTAGGTCGAGCCTACAAGACAGTGCACCGGTTTGGTTGGAAAAGACCTATTGTCATCTTATCAAAAACTTACAGTAGGTTTAAAGGTCGCCCATTGCTTGGCCTTATTGGCACTTTCATTTGCTTGTATCTTACTCAATGACTTGCCTTGTTCTTTTTGTGTTTGACTCCACCCTGGAGCATAACCTCTTTACTTGTGTCCTTCAACCTTTCACAATTAATGATCTACTTTTTTCTTTCTGCTTAAGCACTCCACGAGAGTATGCACTTTCCAGTTTTCCTCCTCATGTCTTTCTCTCCCGCCACTCTCTGTGCTGTTTCCTCTCTTACATGTACTTCCTTCTCCCCCGCAGTTAATGTTGTGCGCTCTTGCTTGAATGCTCTCTCTGATGTCTAGGTTGCTATCCCTCGTAAGCCGTATTTCCCCTCCACTTGTCCACTCCCCGATGTTTCCTACCCCATCTGCTCAACCTTATCCACTCCTCCATTGCCCAACGCACAACCGCAGTCCTATTATTTTAAATTACATTTTTCTTTCTTAATGTATGCTTTACAAAGAAAAAAAACACATTCACACTACTTTGAAAAAAAAATTTAACAATACATCTTGGAAAAAGAGCACTTACTTCATTTTGGAGGTAAGCACACTTGTGTGATGATACATACACATGAATACAAAAACAGCCATTTGTACCTTTCTTTCCCTCTTTTTGCTAATTTCTTATCCAATCCTTATCTGATTATATTTCTTTCATTTCCTGTCTGCTCACACAATACCACTGCTTGAACAATACTCCATTTTTTAAATAAAACCTTTAGCTCAGTCCTAGGTAACGTGGCACAGAGCAAACATGCATACTCAAATAAACAAGTGCAAACCATTTAGAAGTACCAAAACAGTCAATAAGTAAGAAACACATCTCAATAAAAATCTCACAGATTTATAAATCAATATTTTTATTTTTAACTAGACACAAAAACCACAAAAAATCTATTGACGGAAACCAGAGATTTGATTTTTCAAAGCTAAAATAAGTCACTGTACTTCAGTCTTAAGAATGCAATAAAACACTGCAACTCGCTTAGCGGTTTTGAGCCAATGGGCTAGAACGGCTACCAGAATTCTCTTAGACAGGCCACCACAAGCTGGAAGCCAATCACAAGGACCACACAGTTCCATCAGGACAGTTACCTGTCGGGTCCAGGAGTCTCAGGGTATTCACTGTATTTTATCCTTTATTGCGGCCAAGCAAAGAAGCAGTCCTGATGCCATGGATGCTGAAGAAGTACAATGTGTCTTCCTGCAACCACTCTTGGGTTCACAAACACAATGGATCTCATCCAGCCTCAGGACTCTATCTCCCAAGATAGTCCAGTGCAGGTCCAGTCGCAACTGGGCAACTGGCCTCCCGGTTACATCAGTCTCAGCTGTTACTTGCAGGTAACTAAATCTTTCTTGTAGGGGTACCAGGGTCCACTTTGAGTTCAGTCACAGGTCCCAAAATCTACGGGGCACCTTGTGTAAGTCAGGACTCGGTCTATCAGGGTGCACATCAGTGTCCATATGCAGGCAGGTGTTCCTAGGCGGTAGGACTCCAGAGGGTGAAGGCATCCTTAGAAGGGCCATCTGTGGCCACCCAATGGTAGCCATCCTGCTGGAGAACGTCACAACTTCCCCCACCAACAGTTCTCTTCCTTCCCTGTTCATGGGAGCTTCATAGCAGGGGCAGATTGTTGGCTTGGGGGACAACCGCTGCAGTAGGTCAGCAAGGGCTTCCAGAGGTTTGGGGAACAAAATAATAACTTTCAAAAGTCACCTTTTCCTTAAAAGTGAATTTAAATCTGGCTTCACCAATAAGTTGGGTTTAATGCTACAAATAATTTGATAACCTGAAGTACCATATCCGATAGTCCCATATGAAAGTTTACACATGGCACGTGGGCTTATGAAACTCTAGGTTAGCAAATGAGGCTACTAGTCTTACTACACTAAAAACAACAATTGTGAGGTTTTTTTGGCAGGACATGTAAGGTATAATTTCAACATATTGTTCTTTTTAATATGTGCACACTGCCTAATGGGCTTATAAGGTCTTCCTTAGGGGTGACTTATAGATATTAAAGTACGAGTTACTTACCTTCGGTAACTATGTATTTGGTAGAGACAATTCTAGCCGCAGATTCCTTCACGTAGAATTACTCCCAGGCGTGAGACTGGATCCGGAAACTTTTTTGCGACAGCATCCCTGCGCGCCGTGGGCGGGACAACATCATGCGACCCCGCCCAGGCGTCGTCCGCGCACGTGACGTCAGCGAGGTCACATAAGACCCGCCCCGGTGCGCCTATGTCACTTTTCTTCGGAGAATTTTTCTGCGCCACAACGCGGAACCACCAGACACAAAACTGTGGAAGCATGGGAACAGTGTGCGAAAAACAGAAAATGTGGAGAGAAACGGTGACTAACAACACCACACAGTAGTGCCACACCGCAGAACCCAAGGCAGGAAAAGAAAAGGGAGAAGAAGAGAACCAAGCCCTGCACCCCCACCCTGCCTGCACATAGACAGCCTCCCACCTCTGTGCCCAGAGGCAAGGAACATGCGTAAGGACATGGTACACGTGGGAAACCTACCACCCCCATCCTGAGCAAGGAAGGGGACCAGTCCCAACAAAGACCGGGACAACAAACCAAGATATGGCCACATGATCCTTAATCAGAGGATAGAAATGGAAGGAAGGGAATGGAGAGAGGACCGGGATAGAAAGCAATCCATCGGCAACCCCAGTACACGGCCTATCCCTGCTGATGAGGGGTAATACCCCGAAACACGTGTCCAGGGATGGCGAAGACAGCCAAGATAGCAGAAGATCGAAAGATGATGCATCGCGAACACTTGAATACATTGACCAGAGTCCTTAGGGGCGACACTGCCGGTGTGTGAGTAGTGTGCGACCCCACCCCCATTTGTAACTTTAAAGCTCCCTTGAGCAGCGGGCTGACGAGCCTGGGATCCCGCACCTACGCGCCTGAGTGGTACTATACCTGGCAGATATTGGCAGCCATCGGCAACCCCAGTAAACGGCCTATCCATGCTGAGGGGTAATACCCCGAAACACGTGCCCAGGGATGGCGAAGACAACGAAGATAGCAGAAGATCGAAAGATGATGCATCGCGAACACTTTACTACATTGACCAGAGTCCTTAGGGGCGACACTGCCGGTGTGTGAGTAGTGTGCGACCCCACCCCCATTTGTAACTTTAAAGCTCCCTTGAGCAGCGGGCTGACGAGCCTGGGATCCCGCACCTACGCGCCTGAGTGGTACTATACCTGGCAGATGTTGGCAGCCATCGGCAACCCCAGTAAATGGCCTATCCCTGCTGATGAGGGGTAATACCCCAAAACACGTGTCCAGGGATGGCGAAGACAGCGAAGATAGGAGAAGATCGAAAGATGATGCATCGCGAACACTTTACTACATTGACCAGAGTCCTTAGGGGCGACACTGCCGGTGTGCGAGTAGTGTGCGACCCCACCCCCATTTGTAACTAGAAAGTAATCCCCCCAAATCTGGAGTAGCAAGAGCAACAGGGCACCGGAGCACCAGAACCCCATCCTCCAAAGAACCAAGGGAGGAATGAACCGCCCCCAGACAGAACCACTCGTCAAAAACCAAAGAAAGCACCCACAGGAGATACAGCCCCCACCGGGAGGTGAGTTCCGAAGACCAACCTAAGGGTCCTCGCAGAATAACGCTATACAAAACTTTATAAATAAATAAATAAATAAATAGGGGAGGAAGGGCGGGCCGTGAAGGAATCTACGGCTAGAATCGTCTCTACCAGATACGTCGTTACCAAAGGTAAGTAACTCGAGACTACTAGCCGCAGATTCCTTCACGTAGAATAGATAGCCTAGCAATACGCCCAGGGAAGGAGGGTCTGCGTAAGGACCCCACCAGCCAATACAGAACAAATGGCCCCGCAGGGAACCAGATCTGTGGACCAGGTAGAACCTCGTCCCTGCCAGGGAAGGGGCACCCTCCCAAGCAGACCCCACCGACCCCAAAAAGGATGTAGGAGGGAGAGAAGGCTGAAGAGGAACAAAGGGCCGGGACAGAGGAGCCAAAGCACCCCACTGCCCAACAAGGCAACACAGCTTCCGCCCAATGCCGAGACAGGAAGGGAGGAAGAAGAAGAAGCCTAGAAGACCCAAGGAAGCGAGGGAAAAAAAGGCGAACCCACTCCAGTGGGAGAACAACCTGCCAGCCAGAACAGCGCTGGCAGTCAAAAGCCGCCAGAAGCTAGAAGAACAGCCCGAGGCCCCAGGAAAGCAGAGTAGGCAGCGCCTGGCAAGGGAGAACATATGATTATCCCAGACCTCATGGCAGGAGCAGGGAGAGGAGGAGACGCCCGGGCACACCACTACGAGTGGCCGCGTACACAACCTAAAGGAGCAAAGCAACCCACACAACGCCATGGAGGACAGACACCCAAAGACGACCAAAACACTCCAGCAGAGCGCTAGCCATATGACAGCTACCAACACCTCACCTAGGGTACGATAAATCCCACAATATGGGAACCCTCTTTGGAAGAACTTCCGCAGCAGAGGAAAAAACAAAAGAGCCACGGGGAACAAAACAGCCCAGCGAAAGGCTTGACAAGCAGCCCAAGAAAGCAGAAGGCCTAATCTCAGGGCCAAGTCTGTGCAACATTTCCAGACACACAATCAACAAAAGGGCCATCCAGCAGCCAACAATGCCCAAGTCCCAGGGAGGAACGTAATGGCCAGAAAACACTCTCCACAGCCAAAACAACTGGCCTTAGAAGGTCCAGAGTCAACCCGACTCAGGAGTCACTGAGGAGGGGACGGAGGAGGAGGAGAGTAAGGCGGAGGAGGAGGACGGAGCCCTGCCAAGAGCCTCTGGATGGCAGAGTCGGCCGGGGCATGGAACAACATGCTGCCATCAAACGGAAGGTCAAGGAGTCGCTCCCGAATATTCTCAGGGAATACTCCGTCCCGAAGCCAAGCATGGCGACGGAGAGCGACCAAGGAAGCCATGGCCCGGCCCAGCACCTATGAGATGTCCAGAGCGGAGCGGAGAATGAACACCGCAAGCTCCCGGCCATCCAACGCATGATGCCGTAAATCCACATGACCACCCTCCTAGGACGCTGCGGATCCAAAAGACTCAACTGAGTCTCACAAATAGGAGGAGGCCCTAGCCAGCACACAGAAGGTGTTCAGGGCCCGAGGGGCAGCACTGGTCGAGGCGACCATGTTGCGCCACCCAGAGTCTAGCCAGCGGGCCTCTCGGGATGGCGGAGTCAACAGCGGCGGCAGGGAGGGAAAAGCAGTACGTAAAAGAGGGCTGGCAGCAGAGGGGTGGAGGGAAAGGCACGCCGGGTCACAAGGTGCCAGGAGGTGCCGGTGCAGAAGATGCTGAGGCACCGGGTCCCCTGAGGCAGGACACCTCCAAGCCCCCGACAGAAAAAAGGAGGGAACCCTCAAAGGGAAGCAAGATTTCCCTCCCACCAGAGCCCTGGTGGAGGACCTCCAATAGATGGTCCACCGGAAAGTGAGCCACCGGGTCACCCATCCGCAGGATGCCCACAGCCGTGGACATCGCGTGAGCGAAGGCCGCACCTGCCTCTGTAGTGCCCAGCGGTGGGGAAAGCAGCTCCTCCGTGGGCGATGGCTGCAAACTAAGTCGGCCGTCCCCGAGGCCAAGCGGGATGGGCAAGGGCCAGACCTGGAAGTCAGAAGAAGCCAAAGAATGAGGGCCATGCCACTCTTCCGACGAACACCTCTGCCTCAGGAAGGGCAGGGAGCCGCCCTTCAACGCCGGTGAAAAAGACACCACACGGCGACCAGTCTCCGGGGAGGACGACACCAATATATAGCCTGCCTCCAGAGAAGGAGCGTCCGAAGATGAATCCGCGGTACGACCCCTATGCGGAGACGTAGAGTCCGCCGCCTGAGGCAGGTTGTCGGCACCATCCGGCATCGCCGGTCAAGGGTCTTCCAAATCACCCCGCACCAGAGACCGGAATGGAGCTGGGTTGGCGCCGACCCGGCCCCCACTGAGGTAGCCACCTGCGTGGGGAGACGAGACGGGCACAGGGAGTGACACGAAGCCCTCCACCAGGCGCAACCCAGAATGGGGCGGAGATCGCTCGGCAACCCACGTGGCCGTGCCAGGGAAGATCCAACCTCCAACTCGCCCTCAGTCTGGAGAGGATGAGGGGTCCTCACTCGGCCTCGACCTGGAACGACACGAGGAGGATCCACGGACCCTTGTTGCTCCGCACGGTCCGGCCGCCGACAGCGCCGTAGCGGCGTCACCTCGCCACCTTGTCAAAGGACCTAGAGGGGCTCGGGGATGCGACCCAAGCCCCGGCGACAGCACAGGGACTCCCGCAGGAGTTTGCGGCGAGGCAGAGACGCCATGGCCTGAAGGGGGTGCCCCAGAGGAGCCGCATCCCAACAGCACCACATCCTCCAAGCCTGGATCCGAACCAGCCAGGGCCGAAGCCACCGGCGGCAGCGCTGCGGAGGGCCCTGCGCAAGGTGAGGGGTCCGCTGACGCCCAAGGAAAGGAAGGAGGAGTAGACGCTAGCGAGGCCTGCTAAGCCGCCGCATAGGTCTCCATTTGGACTCTCGACGCCCCAGCAACGGGAAACGGTGGATAGGACGACACGCGGGGTCGCATCACCCACAGAGAGTCCACGCCCCAGGCAGGCCGTAAACCAGCCCCCGGGGACAAACTGTGACACTTACGAATCAGGGAGCGACGCTCACGTGACATCGGAGAAGGGAGAGGGAGACAACCACGGCCAAACCTGAACACGTCCGCTGAAGCAGGCCGAGGAGAGGATGTCGACCTGGAGAGACGCGCCAAGAGAAGTTTCATACGGCGCTTCCGCCGTGACTTCGGCTTCAACTGTTGACAGGCCTCACAGTCGGTGGTGTTGTGATCCTCCCCCAGACACCACATACAAATGAGGTGCAGGTCCGTCACCGACATAAGACGCCCATAAAATGTACAAGTTTTGAAGCCCGAAGGCATTCGCACACTGCTCCACCAAAGAAATGGAGAGAAAAAAGGAGCCCGAAACTGGCCCGTAGCAAGGACCGGATCCGCGTTGCACGCAGAAAAGGAAAAAACTGACATAGGCGAGCCGGGGCGGGTCTTATGTGACCTCACTGACATCACATGCGTGGACGACGCCTGGGCGGAGATGCGGGATGTCATCCCGGCGCGCAGGGATGTTGTGACAAAAAAGTTTCAGAATCCAGTCTCATGCTTGGGAGTAATTCTACGTGAAGGAATCTGGGGCTAGTAGTCTCTATCAGATATGGAAGGTTTGGATCGGGCAAAATGTTATTTTGCAATGTTGAGTTGGCAGTTTAGAAACTGCCTGATTAGGGTGAGATGCCATTCCTAGAGCCATGTTTTCAGAGCTCCAGTCCACTAGTGACACTTAACTTACTAGCACTGGGTACTGAAAGTACCATACACTAGGGTCGTATAAGTACGTTAACTATGCCAATGAGGGATTATTAGCCCATTGTGCATACACTTTTGAGGGGTCAGAGAACATACACCGGGGCCTGGATAGCAGGGCCCGATGGGCTACAAAGACAAAAAACAGCAGCATCAGTCCATAATTTGTGAGATGATCATACAAAAAAAGGCACTTTCCTATAATCCTTGAATCCTTAATGTAGTATTTTATTTCTGTTTTTCCGCTCACTTCTTTCTTCCCACACTCATGCATTTTTTGTGTGTCATTTTGTTTTAAAATGGCTGCCAGCAATGTTGGAACTTAATTAAAGACAGCCACCCATGTGTCGCAAGCCAAAACAAACAAACACTGGCAACGTCAATAGCTTACTCTTTCAAAGGTGAGACCAACTGGCTTTGCCAGTGCTTAGAAAATCAAGTCACTATAATAATTCACTTATAGGCCACTCATACAAGACCAATCAGATATACAAGAGATTTTGTACTGCGATGTCTTTCATTGTTCATTTTTGAATGTATGGCATTGTCTACGAGTAAAAACTAACAGCAGTATGTGTTTCGCTCAATGGCAGAAAATACACAGACAGCAAAACACAAGATGATGGACGGAATGTTGCACAATGGCAAAACATTCACCCCCAGTCACAGATCTAGATTTAAGCCATTGTTATTTTGCTCATCAAGCCACCCCAGTTAAGTCATGGCCATATGCAAATCAGTCTTGACCCTGTGCCTCATGGGAGGCACAGATCGAGGTTTCTGCCTGGCTGTCAAGGTCTACTCCAGTCGAGTTGACAAAAATGCAGAGGGAGAGATGTCAGTGATGTACTTCTTTTGATTATTGGCATTGCAATGTGTATTTAGTGTATATATCTTTCTGATTATTTGCATTTAACAGGGTTTATTTCTTGCAGTGGACGTCCAGTATTATCTGCTGTATTTTATTCCATGCATTTAACAGTTGCATTTGCTTACTTATATGCATGTTATTATTGCTTGCACATATATATATATATATATATATATATATATATATATATCGCCATATACATTAAAATGTTGTTCATTTGACAACTGGGAAAGCCTTTCTGTTAGAGAGTGTTGCGCAAATAAAACTCCATGCTTTATTTTGAAACTGACTTATGAAGTGCCTCATTTTATGAGAGTGAAATCCCTATCCAGGTGTTTTTATTGCTTTGTTGTGTGTGTGCCTGCGTGTGGGAGAGCAGCATTTTCTATTATTTGGGAGGGCGAAACAATACACCTTACTAGTGGACAGGGCTTACTATGCAATCCCAAAGTGCTATGTTAGTTTGTAGTGTGGTCTAACAGCCTTAGCCTTAACACAGAAGAGTGTAGGACACTTGCAAATACACAAAGATGACTAAATGACAACACAACTAAAGAAGGCGAGCCGCACCAATTTATAAAAACAGCAAGTATCTTTATATATGTTTAGGCATCAGAGAAAAATTGTTCAGGTAAGTACGTTTTTAAAAATAAATTATTTTCAATTTAAAAAGTGGACACAGTGCAATTTCGGAGTTCTGCAATGTTACCCTATGGTAAGAAGAACAAGCTCTGCAAACAGGTATAGTACAGCAACCTACAAGACCATACCCAGGATTTAAGGTGAGTGGTGGCCAACATCCAAGGCAGCACCAACAGAACACAACAAGCGGCACGAGGGTGGCCAGGTGCAGGGTGAAAAACACAGGTGTGAAAAGAGGCTGGAGACTCTGGCCAGGAGGCCAGTCGGGCTGTACCAGCAAGGGGGTTCAAGACTTGCGATTCTTGGGAAGGAAGGGACAACTTTGGTCCTCTTCTCCAAGGTCCATAGGCGACAGGTGCCTGGGGGTGCTTAGGCTTCGGGTTTTTTCTTACCGGAGCAGTCGCAGTACAGAGGGGCTGTTTGTAGAGGCTGCAAGCGTCGTCGGGGAATCCAGAAGGGGTATAACTACGATGAACCTGAGATCTGGATGGCTGGGGGGCCTTGTTGGCACCGTTGGCCCACCTCAACTCGGGCCAGAGGCATTGGTGCAGTGGTTGCTTTAGGCGTCGGGTTTTGGCAGTTCCGGAGGCCTCAGAGTCTTCCCCTTTGGAGATTCTTCATAACAGGTCTGCTGTTCACGGAAGGTCTCGAGTCTTTTTCAAAGGCAGGTAGTTCTCCCAAGTTTCTGAAGTCAACAGCTGCAAGACAAGTCTACTTTTGCGCAGTTTTTAACAAGGGCTGCAGTCAGGCTGACGGTGCTGAAGCCGAGTCAGGGGCTCACTTCAGTCTTCTCTGCTTTTGCAGCTCTTCGGAGTCCTCTCTCTTCTCTCCAGGGACTCTCCTAAATATGGAATTTTGGGGCATTAGGGGAGTGGAGGGCAGGAGCCAATGGGCTTCGGACCCTTGGGACCCTACGCTCCCTATATGACCACTTCCTGAGGGAAGTGGGCATAACCCTGTTCCAGAATTCCTAGGTATGCCATCACAAAAATGGCTACCTCCCGAATTTTGTGTCGACCTCGCAGTTAGCTCACCTTAGGGGTGGTACTTGCCTGGGGTTGGCACGCCTACCTGACTAGCTAATTTTCCCACCTGTCCAAGTGGGCTCTGAACATGGGGGAAAGGGGGGGGGGGTCTTACTCTCCTGTGAGGGGAGTTGGATTCGCATTTCCAAAGGCAGCAGCTTCTTTGAAGCTCACCAGCCCTAGGAGGCTAATCAGGAAGTCGTACTGGAGAAGGGGGCGTTACACCCTCCTCCCGGACAGGTTTTTTCCCTGACCTCCTGAAAGCAAAAGTCTTTCACCCTATGAGGTTAGAAACTTGTCTCGAGTGGCAAGCTGGCAAAATCGTGCCAGCAAGAATACCATAGGCTGGTAGGCTTTCAGGGGAACCTCTAAGGTGCCCTCTGAGGGCATGTTTTGATACATCCAATAAAAGGATCAGCATGGGTTCATCAAGATGAGATGTTTGGTACCAAACATCCCTATTTTTAGTGAAGCCATCATGTATCTGGGAAACTCACTTTCACCAGTATCTAGTACAAGGTTTAGGATGGCTTCCCTCGTCACCTGCAGTGGAAGCAATAGGACTGACCAGCACAGGGGCATATCTGTTCATGCACATATGTCCTCACATATAATATTAAGCTCCCTGCCTTAGTACCATCAGGCCTGCTGTAAGGGTGACTTACAAATATGCAGTGGTAGGGGACATGGCACACAGGGATGTGTGACAGGTCGTGTTTTCACTTTGTCTGCACCAAGACATGCTGCCTGCAATGGCATCCATGCATGTGCTTGGTGAGGGGTCCCTTAGGGCGGCACAATTCGTGCTGCAGCCCTTAGGGACCCTCTTTAGTACCTCAGGCCCTAGGTATCAGGGTACCATTTACTAGGGACTTACAGAGGGTCCTAAAGGTTTTCCCAATTGGGGGAACAATTGCACAGTGGACCTGGCTGGCAGGAATTCAGTGCATTTTCAGTTGAAATCACATCATGTACCAGGTAAAAAGTGGGTGCAACCATGTTAAAAAGGGGCATTTTCCTGCAACTATCAACTATTGAAATAGATCATTTTTGTTTGTTATTATCTGTTATTTCATAATTGAGCTAAAAGCCTTAAAAAGCTCCAGAATTGCAAGTCACCAGGTGCAAAACACGTGTTGGTTGGGTTCCCCCTACCAACCATACTTTATCAAAACATTATTAGGGAAAGATAGTGGTTAAGGGACTTTGGGGTCTCTTTAGTTATCTTGTTCATTTTAGTTCCTTTAACTGCAGACGGTTTGTCTTTCAGCATCAAGGGCACTCTTCTCCCCATTGAGTCTAATGAACCTGCCGGCTGAGAGTGTCTATCCCTATGAGGTATTGTCGACCAAGGATTCTTCAGCATCCAAATATTTTTCAGCATCAATTCTGTGTACGTGATGCCTGCTTGCACTGACATTTCAACGTGGTTTGAAAACAGCTTGTTTGTTAGGTGACATCCTCACACTAGGGAAGAAATCTCAGAAAAACAGTCGACAAAAAGTCATAAAACACCCATCAAAAAATGACTGAGGAGTAGCTTATTCCGGATCAGCACTATCAGGTGCAGCAATGAAAGAATTAACGTCAGTGCGTCGAGGTGGCACCTATATAGACAATGTGTACGTAACTTTCGTCGTGGAACCGAACGACGACACCTACCGGCTTTGCATGGGTGTAGGAAGCTGGCTCTGTATATACTATACCAAAGTGAGGTATAGTGTGCACAGAGTCCAGTGGAACCCCAAAGGTAGGCATAGGTCAAGTTAGATAGAACCTTACTCTCTATTTGCGATAGTGTAGTCGATCAGTAAGGCAGGATCAGAGGACAGTGTTAAGCATTTGTTGTACACTCAGTCAGCAAATGAATTCACACACTCAAAGACTGAACTTCAGACCAATTGTTTTTGTACAAAAATATTCTTTCAGCCAGCCTGGCACAGGTAAGCAAAACATACTTTACAGTAGTAATGCCGTTTTTAAACAGTTTGAATTGTAATTGCATGTGCACTTTGTTTTGACTTACAAAATGGTTGCAGAGAAATACAATACTTTGTAAATGCAGTACTTAGACTTGAATGGGCTTTTCAGTAAAATACCAGGTAAGTGACTTTTTGGATTACTTTTCTTACACAGAGTAGTATACCTAGATACTACTCTGGGACATTTCCTGTAAACAGGTAAGTAAAATCTTTTTTGTTAAACAATACCATTTAAAAGAATTTCTTTAGGTTTTCAAACTCCACACTTCGAAATTTTTCCAAGAAAAACAGTCAACGTTATCCTATGGAGAAAAGGAAAATGCTACTTACCAGTATGCATCTGTTCTTGGCATGTAGAGCAGCAGAGTTACACACTGTGCACAGATCGCCACCTAGTGTTGGGCCTGGATGTTTGCAGTTTGTTTTTGTCCTGAAAAGTTCTCTGGAAGTCACAAGATAGGTGACTCCTCCTTTGGACCACATTGCGCATGGGCATCGGCTCCACCCTTAGATTGTTTTTCGTCATTAGGGAAATGATGGAGCTTTGTAAGAAAAAGAAGGATGTCCATGTAAGCTGTATCTAATTAAGATGATACTGGAACAGACAAGGGTAACAGGGGAGGCGGGTGGGCGTGTGTAACTCTGCAGCTCTACATGCCAAGAACAGGTGCATACTGGTAAGTTGCATTTTCCGTTCGAGGCATATGAGCTGAAGATTACACACTGTGCATAGATTCTATAGCAGTACCCACTCTTAGCGGCGACCACCCCTATCTGTTGCAGGAGTTTGAAATAGTGTTTTGAGAACAGCCTGGCCCATATTAGCTGCTTGTTTTGTTTGTACATCTACACAATAGTGTTTTGTGAATGTGTGCGGTGTAGACCATGTAGCTGCTCTGCAGATGTCATCTAGGGGAATGTTCCCTAAAAATTCAATTGAAGCCCCTATTTTCCTTGTAGAGTGGGCTTTAGGAGGAACAGATAACGTACGTTTAGCTTTATGGTAGCAAATCTGTATGCATTTGACAATCCATCTAGCTAACCCCGATTTTGAAATGGGATTGCCTTTGTGAGGTGGTGAGAAAGACACAAAGAGTTGCTTGGTCTTACGAAAGGGTTGTGTTCTCTCGATGTAGTATAGCAATGCTCTTTTGACATCTAGGGTATGAAGAGCTCTTTCTGCTACTGTTTGTGGCTGCGAGAAGAAAACTGGCAGTTCCACTTATTGATTGAGGTGGAAGGGAGCTATGACTTTGGGAATACATTTTGGATTGGTACGGAGAACAACCTTATTGTGATTCAATTCAATTTCAATTTCAATTTTCAAGCTTTATTCGACTATTAAAAACAATCACAAAAGCGTACAATAAAACACAATACAAACATTATAATAAAACAATAGCTCAGAAATGAAAAATTTCGGAAGATTTAAAACACCAGACTTTTCCTATGAGAAATGGCTTTAAGTAAAAAAGTAGCAGTAAAAAAACAGGTGTCTGCAGAGTCAAGTGCAAATAATAATTCCATGGCTTGGGTAATAGTATACACTGATAAACTTAAAAACATAGGTCTGAGATAGAGACGGCGAAGATGCATATAGAGTGGACAAATAAGCATGAAATGCCGAGTACTTTGCCTAGTCTGACCATCACAAGGACAGGGGGAATGGCTAGGAAGTTTCATCTCAGGGAAGGCAACTAAATTATGTACTATACCAAGTCTGAGACGTGTCAGAACAAACTGATGGGACTGCTTGGTTATGAATTTTAAGTACATAGGCATGCCCTTTCCTTCAGGTTTAGTGGTGTGATAAAATACATAGGTAGACATGGTAGTACACTTTACCCTACGCATATCAGACTTAGTTTGGATGAAAACATCTTTAAGTTCCTTTTTCGATACAGTAACGGCACAATAGGGATCCTTAATGATGTCAAAATTAAATACCTTGCCATAAGTAAAAGAGACATAGCTTAGCCAGGGAATCTTAAGGACTTTGTCCAACTTCAAACAATCGGTGATAATCTTCCTGGAAAAAGTAGTCTCTTCTTTAGCCCAAATTGACCTCCATACCATGAGGGGTCTTAATCCCATAAGATCAGTCAGATAATTTAAACAGACTTCGCTATGGCACAGTACAGTAGGTGCCGAGGGAGGTAGGCAAAGCAATCTTCTAAGGAACCCATTCTCGGTATTTTGCAGTGTCCTATGCTGACTATAGCCCCAAATACCAGAGCCGTACAGAGCAATAGACGCACATCTATGCCTGTAAATGTCTACCATATCAGGTATACGGCGGCTTCCTAGCTTTGCAGCAAATCGAAAAATACCAGATGAGCTTTTGGCCATTCTACCATTAACATTTGAGATCTCCTGGGACCATTTCCCCTTGTTGTTAAAGGTAACACCGAGGTAGCAGAACCTATCCACTACCTCAATATTATGATTGTTAAAATGGAACGGCATAACAGACTTCATCCGTTTACCACAGGCCATAATAAAGGTCTTGGTGTTATTTATTTTCAATTTCCTCGCATTAATAAAATCATAAAAAGTATTCATAAGTTTCTGTAGCCCATTTGGAGTACGCGAAAGAAGCACCGTATCGTCAGCATAAAGCAGAACTGGTACGGGAAGTCCACCGACTTGAGGGGAATCAGCCTGGACCTTTTTGAGTTCAGATTCAATGGAATTGATAAAGAGGGAAAATAGCAGGGGGGCCAGTACACAGCCCTGCCTTATGCCTGACTTAACCCTGATTTTCTCGGTACATTCACCCGACGGACCAAAACGTATCTGGGCCGACAGCTTATTATAGAGACGAGCCAGAAAGTGAATGATTGCCGGGGGGGCGCCCATGGCCAATAAAGTGCACCACAAGAGTTCATGGTCCACAAGGTCAAAGGCGCTCGAGAGATCGGCAAAACAGAGAAATAGGGACCCTTGTTTCGCTCTCGTATATTTCCCTATAAGGAGGTCAAGGTTAAGGCACTGCTCCGTAGTCCCTAAGCCTTTGCGAAAACCAAATTGGGATTCAGCCATGATATTATTTTCTTCAACCCACTCCTCAAGCCTTATAAGGAGAACCCTACTCATAATCTTCAGGGAGGAATCAAGAAGGGAGATAGGGCGATAGTTCTTTGCCTCGCCTCTATCTCCCTTCTTGTAAATAGGTAGAATTAGGGATTCACTCCAAGTAGGAGGGGTGTTCTCCAGGACTGATGCATTAAACACCTGGGTCAGGAGTGGGCACCAAAGACTGGGGTTAGATTTGTACAGATCTACCGGTACCCCATCGGGTCCCGGTGCCTTTCCACCTTTGCTCTGGCTTAGGGAGATAACCACCTCTGATAGGGTAATATCCAAAGGTATCCTAGTGTCAGACATCGGGATAGTAGGACCGTCAGAGTCTCCCCCGGGTGGGTTAAAAATACCAGAAAAATGGGAGACCCAATTGGCTTCGCTAACCTGCGCTGACAGTTTGGGAAACTCTTCATTGGCAAGAAAAGGGCTGTTAACCGTAGACCAAAACAGCCTACTGTCCCGTAGTACTGATGCTTGGTTCAGGGCATCCCAGGCAAGTTCCCTGAGTTCCTGCTTCCTACGTACAAGATTACTTTTATAGGTAAGCCTAAGTAATTTGACGGCCTCCCTATCTCTCGGGAGTTTTGTTAAGGCCAACTTGAGTTCCCGCAGGGATTGAGTACATAGGCTATCAAACCAGCCCGCGTTTTGGTTCCTAATTCGGGCTTTAGTAATGGTAAGGCACCTTTTTACAGCATCACCGAGTGCCACAAAATTAGTTATAATGCACCCGTTAGGGGCCTCAGGATTAAGGCAACTATAAATTTCAGCGAACCCCTCTTTAATAATTCTAGCTTGCAATTTTTCGGAGTTATCCAAATTCCACTTTATACGGAAACCATTCTGTCTACATGGGGTAACATCTTCTAATACCAAATAATCATTCTTAGCACTAGGCCCCCATGCAGAAATAAGCATGGTGATTGCTTGGTGATCACTACCTCCAAGATCAGTAACGACGGGAACCGTACAATGAGGAGTAAAATGCGTAGAAACCAGTAAGTGATCAATGGCAGAAGACGAGCTGGGTCCTACAAAAGTTGGAACAGGCTTACCATCCGCATCTAGGGCCGGGGAGTGGATCATAAGATCCAGGTTCAGCACGAGGGAATTAAAAGAGTCACCATGGGGAGAATGTACAAAGTGTGCTCTGTTTTCCCCGTTGTCTCCATCAAATCCACAAATTCTAGTAAAGGAATATGGGCAAGTACGGAGGTTAAAATCCCCACCCCAAATGATGTCAATTGGTTTACTGACATCGTTTCGTAAGTTCCTCAAAATAGGACCCAGCTCCTCTGCCACCGAGGTATCTGAGGCATTAAACAGATTGTTATAGTGGTTGACCACCACAAAAACATGGCCCTTAGGATGTTCTAGTATTAAAATTTGGGAGTGGTGTCCCACAGGGAGGTAGGAAATCAAACATAGTGGAAGTTTGACTGATGTAAAAATCACTAACCCCCCTTTAGCCCTACCCATACCTGTCCTTATTGCCTGGTTGTTATAAGACACAAACCCATCCAGTTCAATATCAGCAGTTGCCCAGGTCTCTTGTAAGCATAAAATATCAAAGTCCGAGAGGATCTCTTTCCACCCCAGAGAGGCCGATTGCCTGCTCCACCCTGCAACATTCCAGGTAACAAACTTCAGCCCAGGGGAACAAGTGGGGGGTTGAATAGGCACTGGTACCGTGGTGATTAAAGCATTATTGACAGGTAGAGGGTCCAATAATACTGGATAAGCCACGGGGATTATCAGCAAAGTACCTAGGGTAGTGGCAAGTTCTATAGCACCTGAAGTGAATGTTTACTTGAAAAAAGCATACTCTCAACCGTTCCCTGAACGTCGACTGTATATTAGATTTATTTTGTACTTTTAATAAAGTCAGCACCTCAGATGTAATTGACAAACTAATCTGAGGATACTAAGTCTCACTAAATTGTCAATATTATACAAAACTGTTTATGCATAATCTCCCTCAACATAAGTAAGAATGAATCATTGGTCACACTAGTCAGCTCGAAGTAAATACCCAACTTGCCTATCAGTCAGTAATTTTAGAAGCGTCAAATGGTACAGATGTCCTCATTCGCAATGAAGTCATTAATGAACCTTTATTTAACTAAAGGAAACACTCAAGACTGGGAAGACCTTTGGCTTACTGGCACTGCCCAAATTAACTTATGGGCACTGGCTACAATCTCCAATATACCAGAGCTTCTCTCTCTTACCTTTCTCAAATTGCTTAATTTAATTTTGTGAAAAAAACAATTCAGAATGCCATTGACATTAAAATACAGTCACAGAATATCTAGATACATTTGCAGATCCATCTTTTTCAGATTCTAAAATATTGTGGGCTCAGGTACAGGAAGATTGAGACGTGTGCTTAGCATTGACAACATTCTGTACAAACACACCAAACCCAGGTTTTGGAATATAGCATCCAAACCAATCAGATCTCCTGACATGATATGAATAATGATCTTAGTTGATGAGAGCCGAGCAATCAGCCCTGCATCTTTAACATTACAACCTTACTGATGAACTTAGTGAGCACTTCTCACAAATGATTTAGTAGTGAAAGTGTACTCTATGGGCACTAGATTCTCTCAAATTTCTCTAAAGACTCTTTCATTAATAGTAGCAGCACTACTGGAAGCACTTACTGTGGGTCTAAACTGGTGAGCTGGGAGAGTAAAAGGCTGTTGCTCTCAGTAATTGTCTGTTTTGTTGACGCAGCAGCTAAATGACTCTCGAATGCCAAAATCTCCTGCTTCTCGCGTTGGGAGATCTGAAGTTCACGATTAATGAGCTCAGTTCTGGTCTCTTCATCCGTTACGGTGCAGGGAGGATAAGAGAAATTACTGTATAGGAGGGGGAAAAAAACAAAATCCAAATGATCATTTAAGAAAATTGAAAAGCCATACATCCGATGCAAGACTGTCAATTAAACCATGTCAAGGATTTTGAGTACCAGGGCCTGCCAAAATTCTCTCTGTAAGTGAAGAATAAAACAAATAGGGCAAGAAAAACGTTTGAAGAAAAGCCACAAAACAGAACTGCAGTAAAAGCGATTGACAACCCTAGTCTCCACATGCAATGTTTAAGCTTATCTTTGAGAAAAAAAAGGAACTTATCAATACAACTTTACAGAGGCAAGAAAAATTACCAAACACATTGTGCGAATGACGAGAAACAGGGCAAAAAGTTGGCAAGAACCAAAACACATCGGTGTGCAAATATCTGATGATGCTTTTACTCCCCTTTTCCCAGCCCTAAACAATATTCCATCAGAGAGTTCTTTTCTTTGTGAGTTGATGCAATTCAGGGAAGGATTAAAAACATGGCTTTTTCAAGACTAACTGTTCCACACTCCATTTTCCATCCGCTCCTATAGGCAATACTAAGAGACTCCATCAGAGTGATACTGTACTTTATGAAAGGCCAATAAATACCTTTCAACGTCCAATTAAAGATCTAATATAACTAGGTGAAACACAGATTCAATCCTATATCACTACAACCAGAAACCTGATTAACAAGGCATTTGAGGAGAGCTCCCCTCAGAGAGAGCACACATACATTCTAAATGCTTCCAGTATTTTCAATAATTATATGATTATCCTTGCGCGACAGATTGAGAATGTGGTCTGCAGAGGAAAAAAAGATGCTAGAGACCCACAAACGCTGGAACTACATGATTTAGATGATGCTTTTCAGGTGTTTGATTGTCTGGATGCTGTTGAGACATGAATGAAGATGAACTATCTGTGCCTTACCAGTCACACATCTGAGAACACATTATGGCCCATCTGAACCTCCTGCCTTTCAGTGAAGATTCAGGCTCAGTCAAGCACCTTCTACAGTGAGTTCGACCCACAATCTAATGGTGATTTTGAACCCAATGTTCAGGTAGAAGCTATCATCACAACACACTGAGCAGGGGGTTCCAAGGGACAAAGATGGGAATGATCTTGACTGTCCAATATCTATTGTATATAGACTTGGTGATAGCTGGTCAAGTGAGTGGCATGTTAAGACCCCCTCAACCTTCAGGATCACGGAGGACTTGATGATGGAAGCTGCTTCAATGGAGGACCCAATGCTGCCACCAGGGCACAGAAAACTCTATGCTCCACGTAGGCACACAACCCTCTAAGGACAAAGCCTTGATGTCCTTGGCTTGCACTAAGCAATACCAACTGGACAGGAGCAGGTTCTTGAGTTCGTTAGTAGTGGCCCAAGTGTTGTTTGTACTTTTACATAGTGGATGCCTATGAGTTGGTTCCACTGGAGTCCGACACACCTCAAAGGTCATTTTGAGGTAAATTATAGTGCACCATGAGGTTGCACCTGGAGCAACAATGAAAAATATGTATGAGGCAGGGCAAAAACTGCAGGGAAGGGCTGGCACGCTGGTGATGAGGGACACTGAGCTGTATGGGTGAAATCTCTTTGGGCTTCTGCTTACACTCAAGGTTTCTAACAGGGTGTCTGACCCAAAGGCAGAAGTCAGTATCATAACAACCTTTACTTGGGTCTGTGGGAAGCTGAGCATAACAACTGGACTCCAGATTCTGCTGCTCCCACTAAGAAGGGTCACCTCTGAGGTATAAGTCCATCTTGAGGGGGAAAAGGGGTGACAGACAACACAGATGTTGGAATCATTTGAGTAATGCCGCATGAGGAACTAGGCTATACTACAACATGCAACGCTCCAGATGCAAAACAGTTCGAATGGACCGAGCCCCCGCCACATAATTAGGCAGAGGCATGTACCTGACCTCTCTGTGCAGAGAGTCAACAGCACAGTACCCTAAAAGAGATTGAGTCAATCCCACAGTTAAAAGGAAGCTTGGGATCAATACACATAGAAACTCGGTGGGACTCTTGGCAACAGTGCAAGGAAATCCCAGGAGCAAAAGAAGGTGTGGACACAAAAAGGTCCTGAACATTTGGCAGCTGTTTCCAGGGTCTTGACAAGCTAATTACGACTGAAACAGAAATCCAGGTGCTAGAGAGGTAATGGGGGCAGAAAATGGTTGCACTATGTTACTTTAATCTTCCCCTGCAAGTTGCATTACTTACATAGACTAAGTGAGGGTGTCGGCATCTAGGGACATGAGGGTGCTCATAGTTGAGCGGCCTGATGGATTGTTGGCAAATCATCCTTGGTTCAACATCTGGTTGCTGAGCCAATAAACAAACTTTTGACTCTTCATTCAAGTGATGAATTTCAGTTTCGAGCATGATCGGGGCTCATTACTCAGCATGCAACCCAGACAGTTATTGAAGGACCTTGCGCTGATATCAGCGTGCAGATGACAGCTATGCATTGGATGACTATCAGGAAAATCACTGAGGTTATTCAGATAAGGTGCTATAAACAGATGGTGAAGCAAAACGAATGACCTAAGTTGGTGTTGCTGCATAAAGTTTACCAGACAAACAGCAAACAATTCTAGTAAATGAAAGGAACACTGCTACATGAAGGAAGTCGCTTAGCGTAAGTGAAGCAGGTTCCGATGCACACTGATTGGTGGAACGAAGGACACTGGCATAGGTGCACAAATGTGCAAGGAAGGAGAGTGGCTACAGACGACTTAAACACAAGTGCATATGATTAGGCCTGCACAATTCTAATGAACTGTTATGAAAGCAGTCTCTGATCATGCACTAAGTGACGTGTTACCCAATACTCACTGGTTGTGAATGGTAGAGAGTGAGAACATCAGGGTAAGTGGGAACAGCCCACACATAATGCAGTGTATATTTCCATGATCATTCCCGATCAATAATGCCTTCTTGCGTTAAGAGAGCTTGTGAATTCATATAAATTTAGTAAATGGAGGTTAGTGAACTGAAACCTATTAATATGCGTAAAGATATAGCAATTTTTGAAACATTTTTTTCCAATAGGGGAACGTTATGTGTTATAGATGATACTTGTAAATTAATGCTCTCGCCACAGAATGAAAAGAAGAAACAGTTAAAACACAAAACATCAAAACAAAAAGGGAAGTACAAGCTGAAAAGACTCACTTAGTCATCACCATCTCCATGACCATTTTGAGGGTTGGGTATTCTTCCCACGCAGTCAAACCTGCAACAGAAAGGTTACAAAGAGAGAGAGTCATATTGTAAGAGGTCTAGATTGCACATTACGTAAGTGAATGTTAAATTTAAAAGGTTAGCTTTGTGACTCCTATAGGAAGCTGGCTCTGTATGTAGCATACCAAAATGTGGTATGGTGTGCACAGAGTCCAGTAGAATCCCAAAGGTAGGCAGAGATAAAAGTAGATAGCACATTACTCTCTATTTGTGGTAGTGTGTGATAGCTGTAAGTCTTAATCAGAAGATAGTGTTAAGCATTTGTTGTACACACTCAGGCAAGAATTTATGTTACACACTCAAAGACTGAACTCAGACCATTTTGTTAGCATCAAAAATATTATTTTGTTATTTTATTTCCGGAACCAACCCAAGCCTGGTGTGGGTTAGTGAAATAATACATGAACAATCTTATTCAGGGTTTTACAGTTGAATGCAGGTTCAAAGGCAGTCGGTTGAATTACAGGAAAGTCAACAGTTCAAAATAACTTTTCAGTTACTTTACAGATTACTGTGCACGTTACTTTTTAGATTACTTTTTAAGTTTGTTTTTCAGTGCTTCATACAAATCAACTCCACACAAAGAGGATTTTCAAGGAAAAGCAGCCAATGCAATCCTATGGAAAGAAATTAAGTAAACGGTTTACAGGTAAGTACTTATTTGTGGGAGATGGTATTGCAAATGCTACTTACCAGTATGCATCTGTTCTTGGCATGTAGGGCTGCTGATATTCATATCTGTGCATAGTCCGCCACCTAGTGTTGGGTCCGGATGATTGCACATTGTTGTCCTGGAAGAGTCTTCGAAGTATCACGAGATAGGTGGCTCCTCCCCTGGACTACAGTGCGCATGGGCATCGCCTCCATCCCCAGATTGTTTTTAGCCATTGGCAGAGATGGAGTGAAGAAAGTGAGTGATGACCATGCTATGAGCATATGTGTATATGAATGAATACTGCAGCTGCTACAGGCGCCGGGGAGGAGGGTGGGCGATATGAATATCAGCAGCCCTACATGCCAAGAACAGATGCATACTGGTAAGTAGCATTTGCAGTTCGAGGCATGTGGGCTGCTGAATTCATATCTGTGCATAGAATACATAGCAGTCCCTCCATTAACGGCGGCCGCCCGTGCCAGCTGCAGCAGTTTGAAAAAGCGTTTTTAGAACAGCCTGACCAACAGCTGCCTGCTGTCTGGAATGCACGTCTACACAGTAGTGCTTAGTGAAGGTATGTGTGGTAGACCATGTGGCTGCTCTACAGATGTCTTCTAAGGGAATGTTACCTATGAAGGCCATAGAGGCCCCCAACTTCCTAGTGGAGTGGGCCCTCGGTGGGATAGTGAGAGTGCGCTTAGCTTTAGCGTAACAGATCTGAATGCACTTTACTATCCATCTAGCAATCCCCGCTTTGGAGATAGCGTTTCCCTTGTGGTGTGTGGCAAAAGCAACAAAAAGTTGTTTGGTTTTGCGGAAATCTTTCGTCCTGTCTACATAGTACATTAAAGCCCGTTTCACATCAAGGGTATGGAGCATGCGCTCCGCCAGCGTCTCTGGGTTTTGGAAAAACACCGGCAATTCAATTGTTTGATTCATGTGGAATTGTGATACCACTTTGGGTAGGAATTTAGGGTTAGTGCGGAGCACCACCCTGTTAGCATGTACTTGGAAGAAAGGTTCTTGGATGGTGAGCGCCTGCAGCTCGCTAACCCTCCGTAGCGATGTAATTGCTACTAAGAACGCAACCTTCCAAGTCAGAAACTGAAGCTCACAAGAGTGCAGTGGCTCAAAGGGAGGACCCATCAGCCTCGTAAGAACCACATTGAGGTTCCATTCTGGAGCTGGTGGGGTCCTTGGTGGAATGACCCTTTTGAGTCCTTCCAGAAAGGTTTTGATAGCAGGGACCTTAAAGAGTGACAGGTGCTGCCTATTCTGGAGGTATGCTGCCATAGCAGACAGGTGAATGCGGATGGAAGAGTACGCTAGATTGCATCGATACAGGTGAAAAAGGTAACAGATGATGTTTTGAATGGAAGCATCTAGCGGGTCAATATCGTGGTTAGCACAGTAGATGACAAATCTCTTCCATTTAGCCGCATAACAAGCTCTAGTAGTGGGCTTCCTTGCCTCCCGAATGATGTCCATGCAATCGGGAGGAAGATTGAGGTAGCCAAACTCTAGGACTTCAGGAGCCAGATCGCCAGGTTGAGCTGTTGCGGATCTGGGTGCTGAATGTCGCCATGGCTCTGCGTCAGAAGGCTGGGAGTGAGATGAAGCCTTTGATGCGGTACCACGGATAGTTCGAGAAACGTGGTGTACCATGGTTGGCGAGCCCACGTTGGAGCAACCAGGATGAGAGTCATCGAGTGCTGCCTGAGCTTGCGTGCCACCAGCGGTATCAGAGGTGCTGGGGGAAAAGCGTACGCAAATCTGCCTGACCAGTTCATCCACATCGCATTGCCCTGTGATTGCGGGTGTGGGAACCTGGCGGCGAAGCTTTGGCATTTTGCGTTCTCCTTTGTGGCGAATAGGTCTATCTCTGGATGACCCCACCTTTGGAAGTACGGTTGGAGTACTGATGGATGTATCTCCCACTCGTGCATCTGATGGCTGTGCCTGCTGAGCAGGGCCGCCATTTGATTGTCTTTGCCCGGGAGATGCTCTGCCATGAGGAAGATGTTCCTCTGAATGGCCCACTTCCACATGCTCTGAGCCAGATGAGACAGCTGTGGAGAGTGTGTGCCTCCCTGTTTCAGAATGTAGTACATGGCTGTCATGTTGTCCGTCCGGATCAACACGACTTTGTTGCACAGATGTACTTTGAACGCCTTTAAGGCCATGAAGATTGCCATCAATTCCAACACATTGATGTGCATCTTCCGTTGCTGTAGTGTCCATAGTCCTTGCACAGTGTAATGGAGTACATGCGCTCCCCATCCCTGGAGAGAGGCGTCCGTTGTCAGGATAATCTGTGGGACAGGCTCTTGGAATGGTCGGCCCTTGCAAAGGTTTAGTGGATTCCACCAATGCAGAGAGTTGTACGCCCGACCGCTCACCAACACTAGGTCTGTCAGTTGCCCATGAGCCTGAGTCCACTGACGTGCCAGGCACTCCTGAAGCGGACGCATATGTAGTCTCGCGTGCGGGACAATGGAGATGCAGGAGGCCATCATGCCTATCAACTGCATGAACACCCTCGCTGGAAGCGAGTGTTGGGGTCTGAATCGTTGGATCAGCGCCTGGATACTGGCGATTCTCACTGAATTTGGCTGCGCAGTGGCTGCCAGAGTGTCGATTGTCGCGCCCAGATACTGTCGCACGTGGGCGGGCTGGAGATGGGACTTTGGGTAGTTCAGAGAGAATCCCAGATCGTGCAGGAGATGAATGGTGCGTGACACGTGGTCGACGCACTGCTGTTCTGTCCTTGCTTGAATGAGCCAGTCGTCCAGGTAGGGAAAGACGTGGACGTGCTGGCGACGGAGATGCGCCGCCACGGTCGCCAGGCATTTTGTAAATACCCTTGGTGCTGTGGTGACCCCGAACGGCAGAACCTTGAACTGGTAATGCTGGTTTAAGATTGTGAATCTGAGATACTTCCTGTGTGAAGGATGCAGGGGGATATGAAAATATGCATCCTTCAGATCCAGTGTAGCCAGGAAGTCCCCCTGTTGAAGCAGGGGAAGCACCTGCTGCAACGTGAGCATATGGAAGTGCTCCGAGAGGATGTACCAGTTCAGGGGCCTGAGGTCCAGGATCGGTCTGAGGGACCCGTCCTTTTTGGGGATGAGAAAATAGAGGGAGTAAACCCCTGTTCCCTGTTCTTGCAATGGAACGAGCTCTATCGCCCCTTTTTGCAGCATGAGTAGAGCTTCTTGCTGCAACAAGGTCAAGTGCTCGCCGGACATAGGACGGTTTCTTGGCGGTATGTCCGGTGGAGTGGACGTAAGCTCTAGACAGTACCCGTACTGGATAAGAGACCTCACCCACCTGTCTGTGGTGATGGACTCCCACGCCGGCAGGAACTGCTGGAGTCTCCCCCCGACTGGTGTTGCGTGGTCGGGGGGCAGTGACAAGACGTCACTGCTTGTTGGTGGTGGTGGACCTGGAGCCATTGTTTCCACGTCCCCTGCCCTTGACATTATTGCCTCTGTAACCACCTCTGCCCTTGTTGTTAAACGAGGCTTGGGTGTTACCCTTGTAATATTGTGTGGATTGGGATGCCTGTCCTCTTGAGGTGCCTTTTGAATTTGAGCGGCGAAAGGAGCCACCCCGAAACTGCTGACTTTGTAAAGCCCCCATTGATTTGGCAGTTTCCTGGTCTTTTTTCATTTTTTCCAGGGAGGCATCCACTTCAGGGCCAAACAGATGGTCTGGATTGACTGTTTGGTTTAGTATAGTAGTCTGGATGTCGGGTTTGAACCCCGAAATCCTAAGCCAGGCATGGCGTCTAAGCAACACGCTTGTATTGATAGCCCTGGAGGCCGTGTCTGCCACATCCAGTGCACATTTGATGGATGCGTTAGTAATGAGTTTACCCTCCTGAATAAGCATCTCCCCTGCCTCCTTGTATTGGTCAGGTAGGTGTTGTAGGATGGCCTCAAGTGTGTCATAATGTGCCCTATCATAACGTGCGAGCAGGGCTTGGGTGTTAGAAATCTTCCAGATGTTAGCTGCCTGTGCAGCGATCCTTTTGCCTGAGGCTTCGAAGATTTTCGACTCTTTATCTGGGGGAGGAGCGTCACCAGTTGTTTGAGAGTTTGCCCTCTTCCGAGCGTTGGAAACGACCAAGGAGTCCAATGGCAAGTGTCCCTTGATATACGTTGGATCTGTGGGTGCTGCCCGATATTTCCTGTCGATCCGAGGGTTGACCACACGCGCCCGTGTGGGTTCCCTGAAGACCTCTGCGGCATGCTTGAGCACCCCCTTAAGCATCGGCAGCGTTTTGACCGACTTTTCAGCCACCGAGAAGGTGTCGAACAAGAAGTCCACATCCACGGGGTCGGAGTGTAGTTCGACGTCGTGGTTGGCCGCAGCTCTCTCTATCAGTGCATTGAAGGCCGCCGAGTCTTCTGTAGGGGACGTCTTGGCGGCGAAAAGCTGAGTGTCCTGACCCGACTGCGGGTCCTCGTTGTCGGCCCCGGTGGTCCAGGGCACAGGCTCCTCCTCCGGATCCGAGTACGCCGGATAGGTGTACTCGGCATCCTCCTCGTCGGCATCGACTGCGACTGAATGCGCCGGCGAGTGCCCCAGGGCCTGGGGGGACACAGGTTCCACCATAGCCGAAGATCCCGCAGAGTCCTTTTTGTTTTTAAGAGGGATCTTAAAGGGTTCCAACGCCGGCTCCGTCGTGATCTTCCTCTTGAGGAGCGACAGTTTACCGGTGTTGGCGTCGATGAACACCGCACGACGTTCCTCGACCGCAAGTGACTGGAGTCGAGGCTTTGGCACCGCTGAGGCAGCTTTGGGTGTCAATGGTTCCTTAGCGGGTCCGCCCGGCTTCGGCGCGAAGGCCTTCGGCGCCGACTTGGGCGGGAGAGTGAAACGGATAGGCTTGTGGCCCGCGGTAGTCTGAGGCGCCACAGTGTCCTGAGCGGGAACCACCCCGGCTTTTCGAATCCGCTGCAAGGATTCCGCCACCTTCTTTGTGAAGGCTGGAGAGGGCTGGACTGGCTCGAGCGAATCCTCATCCTCGAGATCCACAACGACAGAGGGCACTTTCTTCGGTGCCGGCGGCCCATGCCCATCGGCGTCGTCGCCCTGACGTTTCCTCTGAGCCGTCTTCGGGTCCACGACCCCTTTCGGCGCCGATGCAGCCGCATCTGAGATCTTCGCCTTCGGCGCCGACCCGGATGGTTTCGGGTCGGCCATTTTGGCGCGACGCTTCTGGTCGGCCATTTTGGATGCCTTTGTATTTGACGCCTCCAGAACCTTCATCACCTGCGCCACTTTCGGTTTCGGTTTCGGATCCGATGGCGCGTGACCAGTTGGCTTCACTTTCGGTTTTATCAACTGAAGTGATGGTTCCGAAATGTCCGTGACCGGGCCCGGAGGCGGGGACGTAGGACTTATAGTGAGATCTTGGGTAAGGCCCGAAGGCGATCCCTCGACCTGGGCCGTTTGAAGGGGTATAACCCCTGAGTCTGGTTGGGGATGCTCCTCCTCTGAGCTATCCCCCATCGTGGCACAAGCCTGATCGTCGTCCCCTACCTCGTCGGAGACTTCGTCAAAGTCCTCCTCACCCGCGTCGTAGGTCTCCTCATCGTACACGGGACCGGAGTCCGAGTCTTGCGAGTCGTCTTCTACCTCGACAGATTCCTGGAAAATGTCTTCTGGAGGGGGCGCCGCAGCCGATAGTTGAGCCTGGAGTCGATTGGCCCGGCGAATTTTCAGTGTCTTCTTGCTCCGGAATTTCGAACACGCCATGCAGGTGTCCTCGCGGTGATCCGGCGACAAGCAGGTATTGCACACAGGGTGCACGTCGAGGTGCGAATATTTTGAGTGGCACAGCGGACACTTTTTAAATGGAGTCCGCTCCATGACTAGAGGTGTAATGTAGGCCCGTCCGCGCCGAAGGCACGTGGAAGGGCAGCAAGAAATCGGAGCTGAGAGTCAGAAAGAAAACCCGCACGCAACTATACCGACGCCCAGCCTAAAGACCTTTTGGTCTCGAGTAGAAATAGAACAACTATCGGTTCCGACAGAGGGAACCGAAACACATCCGAACCCAATGGCGGAAAAAAACAATCTGGGGATGGAGGCGATGCCCATGCGCACTGTAGTCCAGGGGAGGAGCCACCTATCTCGTGATACTTCGAAGACTCTTCCAGGACAACAATGTGCAATCATCCGGACCCAACACTAGGTGGCGGACTATGCACAGATATGAATTCAGCAGCCCACATGCCTCGAACTCTGGGGTTACCCCAGGGTCAATGATGCACTCTCAAAGCACCCTCAGCTGCACTAGGGCAGCCAGGTGCTGAGGCCCAATGTTTATCCAATGGGGGATAGGGGGCCTCAAGTTGGTGGCTGCTCACAAGCAGGCCACAAGGTTGTGGGAGCAAAGCTCCTGGTGTTAATCTCAGGGAAAAGTGGGATCAGAGTTAGCACCCAATGTGCACACACAGCGGAACTAGGGCGGCCGGGTGCAGGGTGCTGTTTCGGCATCAGGTGCCCTGTTGTTTTCAATGGGAGTTGCAGGTTTTGGATTTTGGCTGCAGGCTCAGTCCATGAAGACTTCTGGGAGGAACCAACAGCTGGGCAGGTAAGTTGGAGGGCTCAGGGACGTAAGTAAACCTCAGGTCCTCTTCTCCAGGGCGCAGGGTGGCTGGATGCTGAGGTGTCTTTTGAGGTCGGATTTCACCTTACCGGGCCACTCGAGTTTGGGTGAGGTCTCTGTGCAGAGGCTGCAGGAGATGTCGGGGAGTCCTGGAGGGGTCAACCCACGGTGGACTCGGACTCTGGAGCGCTGGGGGACCTTGCTGGGACCGGTGGACCACTCTGATTCAGAACATAGGCATCTGGTGCAGTTGGGGTTCCAGGTGTCGGGTTTCTTTGCCTTCAGCACGCTCAGCGTCTGTCTTGGGACTTTCTTTTGAACAGGAGGTCCGGACTTTATTGAAGGCAGTCAGTCCTCCCAGGGGTTCTGGAGGTCGCTGGCTGCAGGACAAGGCAACTTTTTGTGCAGGATCTCTGGAAACTGCAGACGGGCCCATAGGGCTGGGGCCAAGTCAGTTCTTCTCTGCAGTCTCCTCTGCTGGATGCCTTCTTTCGTCCTTCTTCTTCTTAGGTTGAGGGAATCTGTCTTCTTGGTTCAGGGCTGTCCCCTAAATACTGTATTTAGGGGGCATTTTAGGGGCCTCGAGGTCAGTAACCAATGGGCTACTGACCTTTGGGTGACTACACCCTTGGAGTGCTCACCCTAAGTGGGGTAGTGGGCACAATCCCTAATCCTGATTGGAGAGTGTCTGCCACCGGAAAGATGGCTGGCACTGAAGAGTGGGCTTCACCTCGCCTCCCCCATCTGAGGTGTGGATTTGGCAGAGGTGGGAACCCTTCTGGGCTGTGCTAATTTTTCCTGCTGCGCATGCAAGTGTACCCTCACCAGGTGTATAGTGCACCCACCTAGAGGGGTGTCTTACCTATACAATAGGCAGTGGGTTGCAGGCATGGCACACAGGTATATGGGCCATGCTGACTCTTCACCTTTCTCTGCACCAAAACACGCAGCCTGCAATGGCAGTGCGTGTGTTAAGGTACATGACTTCTAAGGGTGGCACAATTTGTGCTGCAGCTCTTGGAGGCCTTCCCTGGTCACAGTGCCCTTGGTACCCATGGAACCTTCACAAGGGACTTATATGTGACCAGAGAGGTACCAATTGGGGGTACAAAGGTACAGTTTTGGGAAAGAACACATCATTTCAAAGTGCACCAGTAGTCTGGCAAAAAGTTTGTGTCTTTGTGGGTTTGGCGGGGGGGGTTACTGCATCAGAAACCCAGCTTCCTACACCTTCTTACACACATCCACTTGAGCTGCGAGTGTGCAGGCATGGTGAGTCAAGGCATCTCCAGTCTCTATGATTTTACATTCAAACCTGGTTGCGTCTAGATTATGGAGATAATGATTCTGAGGTCTGATTAAATCAGACTTCTGTATACGCATTTAATTTACCAGGAAATTATTAAATGACTGAGTACTATTCTGCAGAAAGGTCCATGGAATCAACTACTATCTGATGTTGCAGTCACAAATCCAGAAACTCTTCCACACTGCAACAAGACTGGTTTGATAGTCTTCACAGAACTAAGGAAGTTATAATGTAATAAAGAATAAAGGGAGGGAGTTTGTTGTACATGTTGAGTATGAGAACTGTCTATCCCATTTTGTCAAAAAATGATGATAACTAAGATCTGGGCAACAACACAAACTGTTAAAAATGCACCAAACTTTCAAGAGTCCAATATAGTTACTACATTTTTTCCAAGTCAGGCACAGAAAGTGCCAAAACAGTCTGCCAGTTCTTCAGAAACATACATATAAATGAATATATAGATCACAGATATATAGATCGATGTTAGATTTGGGGGTCTCTAGTTGGCACAGGTAGGTACTTGTGACAAATAGGGACCCTTGCTTCTAGTCAGGGTAAGGGGTACACTCCTAAAATAACCCCTGCTCACCACCTTGGTAGTTTGGCACGAGCAGGCAGGCGTATCTCAGAGGCAGTGTGTAAAGCATTTGTGACCACATCCAGTAACCCAGTTACAACACTACAAATGGACACCACTCAAGATTTATATAGACTTAACACATAACCACAAACGACAAAAATCCACAATACTATTCTTAAGACTGTACTTTTAGCTTAGTTCAGTTCAGTTCTTAAGATGCGACACTTTGCGTCAATGTACCTTACGATGCGTTGCGCTTCCACAACAAGCAATGTTGCAGCGATTGAAATGTGGCAAAGTTCCGGTGCAAAGAAATAAAGACAGGAAGATCTTCCAGATGCGGCACGCTTCTTCGATGATGCGATGAGTCTCGGTTCGATGCGTCAGCTGCAGCGGCGACACTCTTGTTCCGCAATGCGACTGCAACAGCTTCAGCTGCGTGTTAGACCTGTCTGACTTTTTGCGTAGTCCCTCCAATTTAATATTTATTTTGTCCCCTTTTTGCCCCTCATGCCTTTATTTATTTTTGTGTCCACTAGCTTTGAAGGTGTTGGTCTAGGGGATAGGTGCTTTTTCACCCTCATAGTTTTTCACCTCAGGCCTAGAGGCCTTTCCTGACGGGAATTCCCTTGGAGTCACAAAATGGTGGCTACCAACTGTCCCAACTGTCATACCTGGAACCTGTCCCATAGGATAGAGTAGGGCATTCCAGAACCTTCTGGTCCCTTCTGGACCTCTGAGGGTCAGCCTATAAAAGGCGGAATGCTGGTCAGCCATTTTGTCTTGCAGTGTGGGCTGGTTGGAGGACAGGCTGTAGCGGAAGGTGGGGGTAGGATAGTCAAAGGGTTGACCTCCCAGTTTAGGGACGCTCCTTATTGATTCACCACCCGTCCTCTCTTTGGTTACTTGACCTGACCCCGCTGGGTGAGAAATCCTGAAGACCCTGGGCACCAATTCCCCCCGGGACCCAGTAGAAGGCGTGGGTGAGGGAGCTTGTATGAAGTAGAGCTCTATCCCCTGGACAGTGAGAGAAAAGGGAAGGACCATCTAGCCCTTTCAACCGACCCCCTCCTATTCCCCCCTCATCTGGTAATGTGGGTCTGAACTGCCTTGAGAACTCAAGAGTGTTAATCCTGCTCTGGGTCGACATTAAGGATTGTGCCATTGAGCAAACCGACACCCTACTTTTCTCCTTACCCTCGGTTATATCAGGGTCCTGTGGGAGCTGAGGGAGATTGTCGCGCCCCAGCCGGGTGCCCCCTGCCTGCACCTCCAGCGGTTTCCTGGTTTGTGGCAGAGAGACTCGGAGAGGCCGTTGAGCGGTAGTGTCTTGGTGCCGCTTCTGCGTGGAGGAGAGGGAGAAGCGTCTCCCCTTGGTGTCAGCGCAGTGAAAGCGGGTCCGGAGGAAGTGCCCGGAGGCTCGAGGTGAGAGGCGGCGCCAGCGTGAAGGAGAAGCGTCTCCCCTTGGGTGCCAGCGCGGTGAGAGGCGGCGCCAGCGTGGGCGTACCGCGCATGTCAGGAGGAGTAGTGCTTCCCTCGACCGGCGCGAAGGAGAGGTGAGGAGAGGCGCCATAGGGGTCTGTGGGGAAATCCCCTCGCGGGAGCACCGCGGAAGGAGCGGCTGACTGGGGAACGGGGGCGGAACTCTTCCTACCCCCCTGGGAAAGACCAACGCCGAGATCCCTGGCAATTGTAGAAGTACTGAATCCTCCCACTTGCAGGGCCGATTCACTGGCCGGAAGCCAGCCAATGAAGCGGAATAGGTGAGGAGAGGGAGGGAGAGTAACAGAGGAGATCGACATACCGTTTGGGCATTGGTAAGATTGGAGATTCTCCCCCCAAGGCTTGGAGTGGGGAAGACTTATGAACAGCGATTAAACTATCCTTATTTTGCCAGACCTGTGAGGAGTTGGGGCTAAGCAGCAGTCAATGTCTGAGGGAGGTTGATTACACATCCTCTGTATAACCTTGGGAAACAGCTGAGGGTTGTATATTACTCTTGAAAATTACTGCCAGAAGTATCTGAAGTTGCCGAATAGCCCTGGTTTCAGGCAGAAGGGAAGTAGAGTAAAGAAACTGTATTTGTTAGCCTGTGGTTGTAAAGAAGCAAAATCTAGAAACTGTTCCTTTGAATGTATTAGGCTCAATCAGAAAAGCGAAGTCCAGCTAAATACAGTCATTGCTTCTGGGTAACAGAGGGTTGTGTTGTTGTACAGGAAAGCCAAAGAGTGAAGTAATCTGTAAACTGTGAAGAAATTTATAAATCTCTGGTGGAATGTAATGTAATGAACTGTATTAACTAATGCTATATAATTGACAAAAAGAGCAAAGATTATTTTTTATAAACAAGCTCATATTTTTCCAAACATTGGTGTAGCGTCCTTTTTGAGTGAAATTGCATTGGTTTATTGCTGGGTGGTTTGCAACCTTTACACAAGTGTCTCTGTTGATAGTGTCTTACCCTAGGCCAGGCTACCCTAGGTGACCTGACATATTTAGGTTCCAACAAGTTGGTGTCTAGCGGTGGGATTCTGACTGTGGTTGCAGCTACTCAGTAGTAATTGAACGTAATTCACTAGCCTACACCAGGAGTTTTCTCCTAGCGGCCCTCCTAATTTTACTTTTGTTTTTCCAAATTTGTTCCTGGTGGTGGGGTGGAGGTGGCTTTAGGTTGCCCTTGCAACTCTAATTTCCTTGTGTGTATAACTTGATATTGCCTATTTCAAAATGGAGTTTGCACTAGAAAACTAGACACCTATTCTGTGGCTCAGCTGAAAGATTTCTGCCAACAAATGGGGGTATTTTTTAAGCATGGTGCCAGGAAGGGGGAACTCCAAACCAGTCTAAGGGCTTGGGTGGAGGCACACAAAGAAGGGAAGGAGGAGGATGAAGGGACAGACCGGGACACGGTTGTGGAGATAGAAGGCTTATTCCACTCAGAGGGGGAAAACCTACTCCCAGGACCAGTGTCCTACTCCCGGAGGGGCAGTAGTGTCTCCGGGGGAAGCCTGACTGAAGCCGAGCTCCCTGACAGGAGGGAAATGAGATAGTTAAAATGGGAGTTGGCTAAGCTGGAGCAGGAAAAGGAGGAGCGGAGGATGGCCCATGAGTTCAGGTTGAAAGAATTAGAACTCCAGAACCTGCGACGGGGGTCCTCTCCTGTAATGAATGGTGGCAGCGAATCCAAAGAGACAGCCAGGGAGTCCAGACCCTATTTACCAAAAGACCTTATAGCTAGCTTTAGTCAGGGGGATGACATAGCCAAGTGGTTGGCTGCCTATGAGGTCTCCCGAAGAGCCCATGGGGTGCAGGAGAAGCACTGGGGGGGTGGTTTGTATAAGTACATACCTCCTGCTGGTCGGGACACCTTGCTGGCCCTGGAACCAGAGGAACAAACCAACTACCCCACCATGAAGCTAGCATTGGTAAGGAAGTTTGGGCTTACCCCTGAGAAATATCGCCAGAAGTTCAGGGGGAGCCACAAGTTAAGCACCCAGAACTGGGTGGACTTCCTTGATTACGCAAGAAAGGCCTTAGAGGGCTGGGTCAAGGGCAGTGAGGTGAAAGATTATGAGGGGTTGTATGATCTATTTTTGAAAGAGCACCTCCTCGAGAAATGTTTTCCCGAGGTTCGCCAACACCTGGTGGACAGCAAGCTGACCAATCCCCGGAAGCTTGCAGAGGAGGCGGACATCTGGGCAAGTACCCGGGTGTCCTCAAAGGGGACTGGAGGGGATTCCCAAAAGGCCGGACAGGGCGCCCCCCAGAAGAAGGAGGGGGGAGATGAAAAGAGGGAGTTCTCTAAAGGTCCCCAAAACAATTTCCAAGGAAAGGGAACAGGTTTCACCCTTAAGGCAAACCCGCCCAGAAACCCTAATCCTGGCCAAAGCCAGCAGCCAAGGGTTCTCCACTGTTTTGAGTGTGGTGGTGTTGGACATTATAAGGGAGATGTCAGATGCCCAAAGAGACCACCCCCTCCCACCGGAGGAAAACCACCGGGAGTAGCTAGTGTAGCGCTCGGGGAGGAGTTGCCCTTAGATAAGGGGGGTGAGTGGGCGGGTGTCACCTTAGTGTCCCTGGGAGAACGGGAGATGGTTCCTAAGATCCAGGTGCCCCCAAATACTGCAAAGTATGGGCAATGGGTCACCATCAATGGCCAGAGAGGGGAGGCTCTGAGAGATACAGGAGCCAGTATGACTATGGTGAGAAGTCAACTGGTTAAGTAAGGGATGTATGTACTTGTGAGAGTGTTGATTGTTTTGTATACCGTTTCCCCTGCATTTAATAGTTTTTTTACTGATGATATTAGTAAATGATGTGTTTTATACTATGTGTTTTTTGATAAAATATATTAACTGATGTGATAAAACGACAAATGAAAAAAATCTCTGTACTAAGAAATATAACTAAAAAAGAAAAAATAATAAAATGATAAAGGTTCAAAAAAAACCCTTCCTTGTTGTTTGCCCTTATGTATGAAAATAATAGAATTAAAGTATTGGATATATACCGCTAAAGTTTTAGAGGTCAAGGGGGAATATATTCTGTTAGTGCTCAACTGGTGTCTCCAGAGCAGGTGGTTCCCCATGTACTCCACCCCGCCGCGATGGCTGACGGCAGAATGGGCCACTATCCAGTGGCTGAGGTTCCCTTTGAGTGGGAAGGGGTTGCAGGTTCACTTCGAGTTGCTTTAAGCCCTGCCGTGCCAGTTGATTGTCTGCTGGGGAATGACATGGAGCACAACGCTTGGAGAGAGGTGGAATACCGGACGCACACTGCGATGCTGGGTACACCTGACTGGGCCTGTGTGAGCACACGGTCTGCGACTGCCCGGAGAGGGAGTTCGCCTGGGTTGGAGCCTGGAACAATGGCCCAACCCGCTGCCAAAAAGGGACAGACCCGAAGACAGGAAGAGCCTGCTTCGGCTTCCACACCCCATGTGACAGATCGGCCACCTGCGGTGGTGGACCAGGAGTCCGTGGAGGGGGAAGTAGTCTCTCTGGAGGACCTACCCATCCCTGCTGAGTGGCATGTGGAGGGGGGGTCTACCAGAGAGGAATTCTGTAAGGGGCAGAGGGAGTGCCCTACCCTTGAGGGACTGAGGCATCAGGCTGAAGCCCAGGCAGCAGGTGATGTTACGGGACACTACCATATTTACTGGGAGGATGGACTCCTCTACAGTGAACCCAAGGTACCTTTACCTGGTTCATCAAGGGCCTTGGTAGTCCCGCAACAATACTGAGCCTTTCTGCTGGAATTGGCTCATGCTATACCCTTGGCAGGACACTTAGGTCAGGACAAGACCTTTGCTCGGCTTGTCCTCCACTTTTACTGGCCTCAGATGAAAGTGGCGTCCAACACTTACTGTCGGACATGTGTATTCTGCCAGGCCAGTGGGAAAACAGGGGTAAAGCTGAAGGCTCCCCTGGAACCACTTCCAGTCGTTAGCACCCCCTTTGAAAGGGTGGGCATCGACATTGTAGGGCCTTTAGATCCACCAACAACAGCTGGTCACAGGTTCATCCTGGTTCTGGTGGATCATGCCACACGGTATCCAGAGGCAATTCCTCTGAGGACAGTCACTGCACCTGTGGTGGCTAGAGCCCTAATGGGGATCTTTACCCGAGTGGGATTTCCCAAAGAAGTTGTGTCTGACAGGGGGACCAACTTTATGTCAGCTTACATGCGGGCAATGTGGAAGGAGTGTGGAGTGACCTACCGGTTCACCACTCCTTATCACCCCCAGTCGAATGGACTGGTTGAGAGGTTCAACAAGACCTTGAAGGGCATGATCAGAAGTCTGCCCGAGAGCCTGCGGAGGAAATGGGACGTCCTCCTACCCTGTTTGCTATTCTCCTACTGGGAAGTGCCACAGAAGGGAGTGGGCTTCAGCCCCTTTGAACTTCTGTATGGGCACCCTGTACGCGGTCCTCTCAGCCTGGTGAAGGATAGCTGGGAAAAGTCTCCCAGGAAACCCCCCAAGGATGTGGTGAGCTACATGCTGGCCTTCCGGAGCCAAATGGCGAAGTTGTGGAAGCAAGCTTCTGACAACTTGGAGGCCAGCCAGGCAGTCATGAAAGAGTGGTATGACCACAATGCTCACCAGGTGGAATTGGAGCCTGGCCAGAAAGTGTGGGTGATGGAACCTGGAGAGCTTAGTGCCCTCCAGGATCGCTGGACAGGCCCATTTAAAGTGTTGGAAAAGAAGGGTAAGGCCACATACCTGGTGGACCTTAAGACCCCTCGACAGCCCCTACGGGTGCTGCATGCCAACCGACTCAAACCCCACCATGAGAGGCCCGAGGTCATTTTAATGATGGTGACTAATGGGGAAGAGGAAGCGGAAAGCGAACCTCTCCCAGACTTGTTCTAGTCTCGAGAGAAGGATGGGTCAGTGGAGGGAGTGATTCTCTCTCCCACTCTAACTCCTGAACAGCGGGAGGACTTTCGCCAGATACTGGAGCAGTACTCTACGTTGTTCTCCCTTGTCCCGGGAAGGACTCACCTGTGTACCCATGATGTGGACACAGTGGACAGCCCACCAGTGAAGTCGAAGACCTACCGGCTGTCTGACAAGGTGAAGGCTAGCATCCATGGAGAGGTTGCCAAGATGCTAGAGCTGGGAGTTATAGAACCTTCCAACAGTCCTTGATCCAGTCCGGTGGTGCTAGTGCCAAAAGCCGCTCCACAAGGCACCACACCAGAACTGAGGTTCTGTGTGGATTACCGGGGACTGAACTCAGTTACAAAGACTGATGCTCATCCGATCCCTAGGGCGGATGAATTAATTGACCGGTTAGGAGCTGCCCAATATCTAAGTACCTTTGACCTCACTTCAGGGTACTGGCAGATCTCCTTAACAGATGGAGCAAAGGAAAGGTCAGCCTTCTCCACGCCTGAGGGACACTTCCAATTTTGCGTGATGCCCTTTGGGCTCAAAAATGCCCCTGCCACATTTCAGCGGCTGGTGAATCAGGTCCTCTCTGGTATGGAGAGTTTCTCTGCTGCTTACCTGGATGACATTGCTGTCTTCAGTGGCAGTTGGGAGGACCATTTGCAACATTTGCAAGCAGTTCTCCAGGCCCTGAAACAAGCTGGATTGACAATCAAGGCCAGCAAATGCCAGATTGGGCAGGGGTCGGTCGTGTACCTTGGACACTTCTTGGGTAGGGGGACAGTGCAGCCCCTGCAGGCGAAGATTGAGGCAATCATGGCCTGGGAACCCCCCAAGACACAGACTAAGGTCCGAGCTTTCCTGGGCCTCACAGGCTACTACCGTCGCTTTGTGAAGGGGTATGGCACTATTGTAGCGCCTCTCACAGAGCTCACCTCTAAGAAACAACCTCGACGGGTAGTTTGGACGAACGCTTGTCAGCAAGCTTTTGAGAAACTGAAGCAGGCAATGTGTGCAGCACCGGTCCTGAGGGCCCCAGACTTCTCCAAGGAGTTCATTGTCCAGACAGATGCATCAGAACATGGCATTGGGGCAGTGTTATCGCAACTGAATGAAGAGGGCCTGGATCAGCCTGTGGTCTTCTTATCCAGGAGACTGCTTCCCCGGGAACAGAAGTGGAGTGCAATTGAGAGGGAAGCTTTTGCGGTGGTGTGGGCTCTGAAGAAGCTGCGGCCATACCTGTTTGGCTCGCACTTCCTGGTTCAGACTGACCACCGACCCCTTTGTTGGCTAATGCAGATGAAGGGGGAGAACCCCAAGCTGTTGAGGTGGTCCATCTCCCTACAGGGAATGGACTTCCGGGTGGAACATCGGCCTGGAGTGGACCACGCCAATGCAGACGGTCTCTCCAGGTATTTCCGCCTTAGTGATGAGGACTCCCAAGGGGTTGGGTAGCCCTCCCCACTTTCAGCTGGGGGGGACGCGTGTTAGACCTGTCTGACTTTTTGCGTAGTCCCTCCAATTTATTATTTATTTTGTCCCCTTTTTGCCCCTGATGCCTTTATTTATTTTTGTGTCCACTAGCTTTTTCAAGGTGTTGGTCTAGGGGATAGGTGCTTTTTCACCCTCATAGTTTTTCACCTCAGGCCTAGAGGCCTTTCCTGACAGGTATTCCCTTGGAGTTACAAAATGGTGGCTACCAACTGTCCCAACTGTCATACCTGGAACCTGTCCCATAGGATAGAGTAGGGCATTCCAGAACCTTCTGGTCCCTTCTGGACCTCTGAGGGTCAGCCTATAAAAGGCGGAATGCTAGTCAGCCATTTTGTCTTGCAGTGTGGGCTGGTTGGAGGACAGGCTGTAGCGGAAGGTGGGGGTAGGATAGTCAAAGGGTTGACCTCCCAGTTTAGGGACGCTCCTTATTGATTCACCACCCGTCCTCCCTTTGGTTACTTGACCTGACCCCGCTGGGTGAGAAATCCTGAAGACCCTGGGCACCAATTCCCCCCGGGACCCAGTAGAAGGCGTGGGTGAGGGAGCTTGTATGAAGTAGAGCTCCATCCCCTGGACAGTGAGAGAAAAGGGAAGGACCATCTAGCCCTTCCAACCGACCCCCTCCTATTCCCCCCTCATCTGGTAATGTGGGTCTGAACTGCCT
This sequence comes from Lissotriton vulgaris, assembly GCF_964263255.1. Lineage (NCBI taxonomy): Eukaryota > Metazoa > Chordata > Amphibia > Caudata > Salamandridae > Lissotriton > Lissotriton vulgaris. The sequence goes on from NC_141698.1 coordinate 98,323,500, forward strand.
TGAGAACTCAAGAGTGTTAATCCTGCTCTGGGTCGACATTAAGGATTGTGCCATTGAGCAAACCGACACCCAACTTTTCTCCTTACCCTCGGTTATATCAGGGTCCTGTGGGAGCTGAGGGAGATTGCCGCGCCCCAGCCGGGTGCCCCTGCCTGCACCTCCAGCGGTTTCCTGGTTTGTGGCAGAGAGACTCGGAGAGGCCGTTGAGCGGTAGTGTCTTGGTGCTGCTTCTGCGTGGAGGAGAGGGAGAAGCATCTCCCCTTGGTGTCAGCGCAGTGAAAGCGGGTCCGGAGGAAGTGCCCGGAGGCTCGAGGTGAGAGGCGGCGCCAGCGTGAAGGAGAAGCGTCTCCCCTTGGGTGCCAGCGTGGTGAGAGGCGGCGCCCGCGTGGGCGTACAGCGCATGTCGGGAGGAGTAGTGCTTCCCTCGACGGGCACGAAGGAGAGGTGAGGAGAGGCGCCATAGGGGTCTGTGGGGAAATCCCCTCGCGGGAGCACCGCGGAAGGAGCGGCTGACTGGGGAACGGGGGCGGAACTCTTCCTACCCCCCTGGGAAAGACCAACGCCGAGATCCCTGGCAATTGTAGAAGAAGCACTGAATCCTCCCACTTGCAGGGCCGATTCACTGGCCGGAAGCCAGCCAATGAAGCGGAATAGGTGAGGAGAGGGAGGGAGAGTAACAGAGGAGTTCGACATACCGTTTGGGCATTGGTAAGATTGGAGATTCTCCCCCCAAGGCTTGGAGTGGGGAAGACTTATGAACAGCGATTAAACTATCCTTATTTTGCCAGACCTGTGAGGAGTTGGGGCTAAGCAGCAGTCAATGTCTGAGGGAGGTTGATTACACATCCTCTGTATAACCTTGGGAAACAGCTGAGGGTTGTATATTACTCTTGAAAATTACTGCCAGAAGTATCTGAAGTTGCCGAATTGCCCTGGTTTCAGGCAGAAGGGAAGTAGAGTTAAGAAACTGTATTTGTTAGCCTGTGGTTGTAAAGAAGCAAAATCTAGAAACTGTTCCTTTGAATGTATTAGGCTCAATCAGAAAAGCGAAGTCCAGCTAAATACAGTCATTGCTTCTGGGTAACAGAGGGTTGTGTTGTTGTACAGGAAAGCCAAAGAGTGAAGTAATCTGTAAACTGTGAAGAAATGTATAAATCTCTGGTGGAATGTAATGTAATGAACTGTAATAACTAATGCTATATAACTGACAAAAAGAGCAAAGATTATTTTTATAAACAAGCTCATATTTTTCCAAACATTGGTGTAGCGTACTTTTTGAGTGAAATTGCGTTGGTTTATTGCTGGGTGGTTTGCAACCTTTACACAAGTGTCTCTGTTGATAGTGTCTTACCCTAGGCCAGGCTACCCTAGGTGACCTGACATATTTAGGTTCCAACACTGCGACACTCTCCTCCGACGTTGCGAGAAGCTTCCGCACGGTGCAACAACTACAGCGCCGACATCCAAGATGCGACGGCAGCAGCTCCGACGGTGGCGCGCTTCTCTGGGGATGCGAGGCGCTTTTCTAGATGCAGTGCAATACGACAGCTACAGCGCCGACATCCACTATGCGACGGCAGCAACAGCGACGGCGACACGCTTCCTCTTCGATGCAAGAAGCTTCTCTCAACGCGATGCAATACGACAGCTACAGCGCCGACATTCACGATGCGACGGCAGCAGCAGCTCCTTGCGACACGCAGTCCCTCAGAAGGCCCAAAACAGCAGCAGGCACTTCCAAAGAACTTTGGGGAGCTGGGGTTTGAAGTCTGTTGTCCCCGAGACTTCAGCAGGAGGCAAGCTCTGTTCCGAGCCCTTGGAGATCCTTCACAAGTTCAAAATAAAGCACACAAAGTTCTCTAAGCAGCTTAGGGATAGTCTCTCCTCAGTTTCTTCAGGTTCCTCTCTTCAGCAAAGGTTTCTTCTTGTAGTCCAAAAGAGATTTAATTTCTTGGGATCAGGGTCCCAATATTTATACTCCAAAATCCTTTGTCCTCTGAGGGCAGAGGGGCCTTTGCCCAGTCCAAACCAGTTCTGGAGCACCTTGTTTACATCACTCCTTCTTTCCTTTCACAGTGCAGAGCAGAAACATCAGGCGTCTCATAGGAGGTGGAGCCAGCATTGTGGAGGGAAAGCACAGCCTTGGAGCACGTTGTTGACCGGATTCCTTCTGTTCTTTCACTGTGCAGGGCAGAGACATCAGTCACACCCCAGGAGGTGGAGCCAGCATTGTGGAAGGCAGGCACAGCCCTATTCAAGGTTCAGGTGCAACTCCTCCCTCCCATCTAGATGCAGATCTCTCTATTCACCACTGGGCTGACACATTTGGTCTCCTGGAATCCCCAGCCCTGTCACTCACAAACTCCAGACAAGGAATACACAACCTAGCAGAGGCAGGCTTGAAAGGTTAGGCAAGGAAATACCTACTTTCTATAAGTGGTATTTTCAAACACAGAATGTTAAAACCAACTTCACTAAAAGATGTATTTTATCATTCTGAGTCCAGGCATACTAAACTCGAATTTCTACCATGTTCTCTGAGTCAGTTAGGATTATAAAAATGTACTAATCTAACTGCCCATTCTGGCCTATGGAGAACAGGTAGCCTTGCAATAGTGAACAACGAAAATGGCTGTAATTCACTATTAGGACATTCCACACACACCAGGGCATGTCCTACCTTATACTTACAATGCACCCTGCCCTTGGGCCTACCATAGGGGTGTCTGATATGAAGAAAATGGAATGTTTAGGGACTGGAAAGTGGGTGCACTTGCCCAGTCAGCATGACAGTACCAGACTGCACACAGGCTCTGCAATGGCAGACCTTAGACACACTTTTACAGGCTGCTTCTGTGGGTGGCACCACCAGTGCTGCAAGCCCACTAGCAGTGTTTGGTTTACAAGCCCTGGGCACACCTAGTGTACTGTACTAGGTTCTGCCAGCAGTGGCTCAGTGCCCAAAGCATCTAACACCAGCAAAAATACATGAGGCAACAGCAAAAATGGAAGGGAGACCCTTGCCAATGGTGCCAGGTCTAACAATCGATATGTAGATAGATCAATTTAGAGATGCACATTAAACTATTTGGCAGAGTATGACAATCCCAGGACAATACTGCAATTAATGAAAAGTCAGACATAAGTGGAATCATTGCAAAAGTTTTCATTGCACCCCAGGTTGTAATTCATATACACGTTTACAGTTGTGGATTAATGACTGAAAACTTTATATAACAAGAAAGAACGTTAATATTTTACCCGCTGTCATTTGATTCAAAGCGGTTGACTAAGGTTTGTTACACAAAATGAAACAATCTTAACAATCCCTCAATGTATTTATCTTGAAGAAAAGAGAATGAGCAAGCTAGTAAAAGTGACAAGGGTCCATAGAGAACATGTAACACAGTTATTAATAAAATAACAAGAAAACCAAACTGGACTTGCAAGGTTTATTCTTCGTAAATGTACACCACACAAAAAATATTGCACTTGTATGTAGACTTACCAATGTTCTCTGGGTTAAATGCAGCCACTACTAGCAGCAAAGGCCAGGCCTTCCAGTACAGAGTTGAGATTGCCAGGTTGGGAGGCTGGTACCTGAAAATGAGTTTACAGTCACACTTTTACAAATGGGTTTGTCCGATATGCAAAGTAAACTTTCTCATGGAACACATTTGAGATGTCATGTACGTAAAGAGGATGGGTTTGAGTTAGTGGACAGGAAGAATTGGCGCTCTTGCGTGTACGATTCTAAGTAGGTGTTTGGATTGAGGTTGCACGGTGCAAACAGGTCAGGGGCAACAAACCCAGGCAGTGAAACAACCCCTGCCAAAGTGTGGGACAAGCCTACACTGAACAAATATATACAAGATCCTGTGCACATGTTGCAGTGTAATGGGTTATGATTTCAGAACTCAACAATTATGATAATGTACACACAAATTAAATTAGGTTCAAAGTCCATTTCTTTGTTGAAGGTGAGATTTAGATAACAATTTTGATCAGTACAAATGACATGAACCAGCCGACACGTGTTTCGTCACACCGTTTGTACGACGTGACTCTTCAGGGCTGTGGTGTTCTCGTAAGGGGCGGTGGATCGCAGTACTGGTGTTAATTCCAACCCGGCTGCGATGGGTAAATGTTGAGGCGGGTGAAGGTACTTTAACCTGCTCCCTACCTGGAGCCTCGAGATCTGTTCGTCGCACTTATCCGTGCGTTATCCTGATATTACGACCGCAACCTCTACTAAGGATATACCCATCCTTAGTACCACTGATCACTGTGTCTCGTCCAGCAGGGAGCAGGTTAAAGTACCTCCACCCGCCTCAACATTTACCCATCGCAGTCGGGTCATGTTGCCAGACTGTTCACAGGAGTTACCAGGAGTTCCTTGGCACCCTTCCTCTTTGCAATTCACAGGCAAAGTCATAATTATTGGTCTTGTTTCTCAAACCTTCTTACTCCCAAGAAACAAATACATGCTTGATACATGTTTAGTGATGAAGTGAAATAATAAGAAATGATTGCATATTCATCCAGTGGTCTCAATCAAACTCATGATCAAATCAACCAGTAAGATCAGACAAACGATTGCACTGCACTTGGGAGTATTTCATCCAGTCCACGGCACCCTCACTGGTTATGTACTCTTTCTGGACTCTTACTTCAACCAACAATTACTAGGACTGGAAGAGTTACATTTAATTTGATAATTGCCAACAACACTTGATCTGGGTTATTTGAAAATGTCATGAAACTGACTGTGGAATGCATATATCAAGACAGAGACATTAAAATGCCAACCATGAATTCTGAAGTCTTAATATATTTAAATGGTCGCTCTTACCAGACTCTTTCATGTCAAGTAACAGGCAGGAATTGAAGACCAATTCAAATCCTGAGACAAACACAGGGACACATGACTTGGTGAGAAGACTGCAGAAGCTCAGAGTGTGAAAATGGACAGAATGCTTGGAGCTCATGTCTGCTGGAACATTTTGCTACCATCTTATCTTGATCAATTTGATAACTAAGATTAGAATTCCAGATGACTTACATTTCATTCAAAATCAGGTATATTAAAAGTGGAGAAAGTCACTTTTTGTAAGTGTGGTCTTTTCTATGTTTGTGGAACCCAATGCCTCCCCAGTCAAGTAGGCCTGCTGATTTCACTCCGTGACTTACCCTGGAGGCAACTGTATGTTTTCCGGATGGTGGTAGGTGCAAAGATTCAAAACTGCATCTAGCAGTTGAATTCTCTCCACCTTCAAGACACGCAGGTCTAAAAAGGGAATAATAAAAGGAACAAAAAGAAAGTTACAAATATCCATCATGCAAGGCAATCGCACAGCATACAATTTTGAAATACGACAACATTCCGAAAATGCCAATAATGTATGTCAAAGTTACAACCTCATAAATGTCGTAAATATGACTGGGAAAAGTGTAAGATGACTAAAACTGGTGGCATTTCAGTGGAATATGAATATTTTACCATCTGATTGCACGGCTGCTGCTCGTTTCACCAGGTGGTCTGCCAGCTCCATGGCATCAGCAGGACCAAGAGGTAGGTCCCGTGAGAGACCAATCACCAGAATACGCATCAGTGTGTCTTCCAGGAGAGGCACTTCTGAACACAGGCGAAGAAAGAAACTGGAAATGTAAAATTATCTGAGATTAGTGTGTGATAGAGATAAAGATGTTTGCTTCCACACTGGTAAAACAGAATAGCTTTAAAACAACATACTAAAATAATGTATGTCAATTTCACAAAGAAAACAAGCATCAATGCCCATTAGAGAGAGAAAGATTTTCACAGGGTTCAGTGAGATAGAAAGAAAATGTGTGACTGAGTTAACAATATTTGTCTACTAGAATATCTGCACCATGGCAGCATAGTTCCAGCCCTGTCAGGCTTACTCAATGAGGCAATGTAGGCTCACATGCTCTGTGCTGCGGTCATCAGTTGCAAACTATCAAAGAACTAGGTGTTTCATACTGTTTGGTTACAAAATATATGAAGGTTTAAACAGAACATGCCACTATGGCTGTATAAATTAATGTATTTATTTATTAAACTTGTAACGCGCAACAGCTACCCACAGTGGGTTTCCCGGCGCTAGGGATAGACTCAAGAAGAAAAGAACATATCAGGTAATACCAGCAAACTCACGACAGCGGGCGAACTAAAGACAAAAATCACTCAAAAAGCAACATCCGGACATCATAGAGGTGGCAGTGTTACATAAAGGCGTTTCATTACAATGGCAAAACGTTTATGTTGCCACAACAGGATTGTGAAGAGAGCTGCCCTGGACTGGAAGGAAGAAATTAGATGCTCACTACAAAATGAGAAGGAGTTATCCCTACCCGCAATTTTGCTGAGGAGGCTCAGCATTTTGGTGCCCGTCACGAGGCATGAATGTCCTAAGCTCCATAGGTGAGTATGCCTGGCATCAGGATTGAAGAAAAGGTACTGTTAACTTTCAGCCCAGTTCTCTGTTCGGCTTGGGTACAGTTTGTAATTTCTGAGGAAGGTGGTAATGGTCTACTGTTTCACTACTTGTGCTCTTCAACTGCATCGTTTTTTTTTCCATTGTGAGGGTGATTAACTGTGCACAGGGCACACAGGCTTTGTTTTAGTTTAAAACTGCACTAGGCATACATGAAAGCACAGCCTTGTTTTAGTTACAAAACGGTGTACAAGAATGTGAGTTTTAAGTGGTGTGTGCACTATCAACATATAATTTGGATTTGTGAAGCAGATGCACATGGTCAGCACCAATAATCTCAGGGTTCTCGGTGTTCTGCACTGTTGTGCATAGTAGATGGCATTACCACCGGTTATCAGAGGTCGAGGTCTTAAACTCACTATCAGCACCCGGACATTCCCCCTTTCGTATTTCTGGTCTCATTCGCGAGAACAGAAAAAGACAGGTTGTGCTTCCCAAGCTTCACTTCAAGGGCACCTTGACGACTGGAGAATGACGAAGGACTTAGGCGTGACTACGAGCACTTTGGGTATACTGTTTTGTGGTACGTGAGGTTTGTATGGTAACAAAGAACAATACATTGACATGTGGAGTACCTACTGCTATATCTTGTCACGAAGTTTAAACTTTTTATTTGGCAAAACAAATAAAGCTCAACATTACATCAATGGTATGCTGAATCTGAGGTACAAAACTGGTATTCGTTACATTGGGTGTCTCGGTTCCAGGCGATCACCGTTTTATTTTCTGTCCTTCGGTCCCCCAGAGAGGCCCTGTCCTCACCAGGAAGAGCTTACTTAAACTATCCGTGAGGTGTAAAAGTAGATTTGACATCCGTGCAGCTCAAACCCCAAAACAAGCAATATTTAAATCACTCTGAATTCCCGAAGAACAGAAGGCTCAACTGTGCCTTAGTGAAGACAATGCATTAATTTCTATGCCTTCACCACCTGCACCACATCTGGCTAGAAAACCGAATAAAATGACTATTTTTTAAAAGCTATTAATCCGAGGAATAGGAAAAAACAGAATATCAGGCTTTCATCTTTGTGGGGACAACTGTCCACCAGTCACATGCCTACAGGCAAATACTCACTAAGCACTTGAAACATCAATAACTATCTACTTTGTCATCATGAAAAATCATTCCCAAACTAATTCTAGTCTGAAGTACTTGAAGTGCTTCCCTGCACTGTTTCTAATTGTTTCCCTGTGTCATATGCAAAGCAGTAAGGTTTATATCCAGGTTTAAATCCACAAATGAGATGGGATTTCAAAACAAAGCAAACAAACCAAGAATTATTCAAAGTGATGACTGTTCATCTATCTGGAAAATAAAAACTAGACCCCAGTGTAGATAATGTGGCTTGGGCTACAGTAGAAATACACATTCAAATGACATTCAGAATCAGAAGATAAGGAAGCTTGCTAATGCCTCTTCATAGTAAAGTGATTGAAATCATCCACCACTGAAGTGATCAATGTCCGATGACTCGCAGTTAACAAACGATTGTAAGTGCACTAGTCAATCACAAAAAATGTTCAACCAAGCACAGTGCTCTTACTTGCGGTCGCTCTCAGGAGGCCAGTTGTCCCATTTGTAGTATGTTTCTGGTTGCTCTGTGAATAATACTTTGTGAAGGCTGTGGAGAAAAATGTACAAGGGGCTCAGATTGGATTACAGGTTAAAGTGAATAAAGAGCGGAATGAATTACATTCAAACGTCAGGTGAAGTTGCTGAATGCTATGCGCCATATTCTAAACATAATCAGACATTCAAATTAATCTATAGCCAGCCTCTAGCAAAACACACACCAACTCAAAGACCTTTGTCAGACTTGGCACAGGCACTAAGAACTGGGCGTAGATAGTCTCACAACAGGGATCTGTCTTACAATAGTCTGTTTCTCTTGGGCAGGATCCAATTACAGTTAGCGGAATCTGGTAATGCTGCTGTATTTTAAGCCATTGCTCTACAGTGTCACAAAATACCAGACTACCTCTAACGCACACCAGAACCCTGCCACGTGAAAATGTGAATCTAGAACACCTATATGGTGAATCTTCTGAACCAGAAGAGCAACAGTTTTGAAAACCATATCTACCATATAATTTCACAATACAGCACTTACTGGCACTGAAGCACAATGAATCGAGGCAGGCACCATTTGCAATATCTTTAGAAATCTCTAACCTCTTCTTGACCATGAAACAAATGACCCACTTAAAAAAAATGTATCTGGCAGTAAACAAGAAAAGTACGCTGTAGCATCAACATTAGGCAAAATGCTCTTGGACGCTGAGTGGCAATTTGAGAAGACATCCAGCTCTTGCATCGCCAACACTTTGTGGCAAACACTTGATTAACTGGAAGTATGAACACAAGTAAGGACTTATACTATCAGAATGCATTAGTAGGACGAGTTCTAGTAGGCTATTGTGTTCCCCTCTCCCACTGTTAATATTTCCTAAAGGATGTTGAGTTGATGATCCCTGGGGATGCAACTGAGATCTTGAGGTTAGATAGAAGCAGATTTACTGAAAGGAGCTTGCCAAGTACCCCCAAACTAAATGATTGTTCCTTACTGATGAATGACAATTAGAATAAAATGTGTGTCCAAGAATATCCAGCCCTTTTTCTGCCAACACCAAAGGACAAATACTTGCATAATTGAATGACAACTATTATGGTTTATGACTGAATGCATAGGGAGGACTAACACACACAGGCAGGTTGTTCCACTTCCTCAGTGTTTATATTTTATCAGTCTGTGTTAGGTCCACTTACATCAACATATTAAAACTTGCACCATTCGTATTACATCCCATTTGCTTTGTACGCCGCTGTGACTTGGTCTGCATAAATATGAATACTTCACACTAGCCCTAGAGCTCTGAAGTGATGTAAGTGGCAATTTATAAATGCAAACTAAGATAAGGAGTAGTTTCTGTCCTGTAACTCCAGTTCTGTAGTAGGGGTATCTCTGTTATAGTCATAATCTAGTGAATAGTCCCGCCCATGTGCGCGGACCCCGGAGCAATCAAAAATAATCTCTTAAGCTGTCAAAACATGCAGACCTGCATAGACACTTAAGAGAGAATTTAAAGACAGATAATGCAGCCTATATCCACAGGCTACACTGTCCAATACTTCAACTGGAAATTCCACCAAAAACCACAACAGCACAGCCTGTCCAGGGTTTTCCACAGAGAAAAACCTTGCTTTTAACAGCAAAACCCTCTGGAATGATAGAGAGGAAGGAGTTGACAGACACGCCCCATAGGCTGCCATTATGTGGCTCAAAACAGGATACTGTGCCTTTAAGAGAACTTTCCAGAAGCCTCACAGTATCCCCGAATGCAGTGCAGGTCCCTTTCACCTTCAGTTCTTTTTGAAGGCGTAACACGCCAGACCTGTAGCATTCCTTACATGAATATCTCTCTCCACCGGGGAGGAGGGCGGGCGCTTATGACTATAACAGAGATACCCCTACTACAGAACTGGAGTTACAGGACAGAAACTACTCCTTCTGTAGTAGGGGATCTCTGTGTATAGTCAATCTAGTGAATAGAATGGCAAGCCCATCCCCACACCAAAGCGGCGGTGGAGAAACGAGATATAACACCACTATTGTGCGAACAAATTTCGCAGCGAAGCCTGCCCAACCTGAGCTTCTGCCCTGGTATCAGCGTCCAGACAGTAATGCTTAGCCAAGGTATGGACCGTCTTCCAAGTGGCGGCCTTGCAGATTTCTGCAATCGGAACATTAAGCAGCAAAGCAGTCGTGGCAGGTTTACCTCCTAAGGTTGTATTAGTCTGTTGGTAACACAATAGTGTACAGGACACAATCCACCTAGAGATGGACTGTTTTGAGGTAGCAAGACCGGTCCAGACTGATCCATAATTGACAAACAATTGATCTGAACCACAAATATCTCTGGTTTTAGCCAGATAAAATTCCAACACCCTCCTAACATCCAGGGAATGTAGGGACCTTCCAGCTGGAGATGCCGGATTCCGAACAAACGTAGGCAATGTTATTGTCTGGTTGACATGAAAACCAGAAATAACCTTAGGAAGACATTTAGGGTGAGTATGCTGAACAACCTCAGCAGCATGGAATACAGTATAAGGTCCTTGGCAACACAACGCCTGAATATCACTCCCCCTGCGGGCCAATGTGATGGCCACGAGGAACGCCGCCCTCCAGGACAGATGCTGCAACGAAGCCCTATGAATAGGTTCAAAAGGCTCCTACATCCAGCCGGACAGCACCACATTCAATTCCCATGAAGGCGAAGGAAGCCAGACAGGAGGGAAATGCTTTCTTCCAGCCTTCCCAAAAAAATCTTTGATCACAGGGATCTGGAAGAAGGAAGTCTGAAGGGCATTTCCTGTAGGCAGTCAGTGCAGCAATATGAACCGTAATGGATTAGACATTAAGGCCTGACTGCGCCAGGCGTAGAAGATACAGAAGGAAGACATCTTCCTTACACGTCGACAGGTCATGGTCCTTGGACTTGCACCAGATGCAAAAACTTCTTCCACTAGTAAGCAGAAGAAGTCCTAGTGGAAGGATGCTAAGCCTCCTTCAGTATGTCCATACAAACTTCTGGTAGATTCAAATGGCCATATCACACTATCTCAGGAGCCATGCAGCCAAATTCAAAGACGAGAGGTTGGGGTGCAACGTCTGCCCCCTGAACTTTGCGAGAAGGTCCGGCCTGCAAAGCCTCCGTATGAGAGGACGGAGAGACCGGTGAAGCAGGTCCGCGAACCACCACTGTCTGGGCCATTCTGGGGCAAACAGGATCATCCGCGCCCTGGACTGGGACAGCTCGATGAACACCGCCGGAATCAAGGGAAAGGGTGGAAAAGCGTACAGAAAGCTGTTCGACCAGTTAATCCAGAACGCATTCCCCAGCTTCCCCACAGGCAGTACCTGGAGGCGAAGCCTTGGCATTCGCCGAAGTCTTCTCCTAGTACTTCGTCGTTTATGACCCATTCGTGTCTTTCCTGAATCAGTCTGCTCAGCACGTCTGCCTGAACATTCTGCACACCTGGCAGATGGGTAGCCGTTAGAGTCAGTCGCCAGATTGCCCGCGCCTCCTGCGACAGAGTGCGCGATCTCGAACCCCCCCTGCTTGTTGAGGTAATACATTGTGGTCAAATTGTCCGTCTGTACAAGCAGAGAGTTGGTCTGGATGGACGGAAGAAACGCCTTCAATGCCAAGGAAACAGCTCTGAGATCCCAGTAAATGATGTGATACGTGGACTCCATCGGGGACCACGTTCCTTGTATCTGTAAGTCTCCGGAAAGCGCCCCCCAGCCGTGGGGAGACGCATCCGTCACGACAGTCTGTGTGGAAATGTCCTTGTGAAAGGGAACCCCTCTTAGGAGATTCTCCGCTGAACACTACCACTTCAGAGACTGAAGAGCACGCAGAGACAGTCGTATCTTGTCGCCCAAGGATCCTTTCCTCTAATCCCACTGATCCTCCAAGCACTCCTGCAAAGGTCTCATGAGCAGCCGTGCGTGTGGCGTGAGGAATATACAAGAGGCCATCGACCCCAGTAGAGAAGACACCGTCTTCACTGTTGTAGATGGGGCGGTCACAAGAGCCTGAGCCTTCCTAAGGAGGGATAATTGTCTCTCCTCCGAAGGAGACACGTTCGCTGACAGTGTATTGACGGAGGCTCCCAAGTACTGTATGCACTGGACCGGAATGGGGACAGACTTGGACATGTTGATGTGCAACCCCAGCTCGCTCAAGAGAACGCACGTCCCCTGGAAGTGTGCCTGAGCTTCCGAGAAGGAGGAGGCCTTGATCAACCAATCGTCCAGGTACGGTTAGAGAAATCACCTCGTTTTTCCTCAGGCGTGCAGCTACCACTGCCATGCACTTCGAGAATGGTCTGGGCGCAGACTTCAGCCCGACTGGCAGTACTGTGTACTGATAATGATGGGCGCCGACTTGGAATCGCAGGAACTTCCTGTGTTTGTGTGCAATGAGCACATGGGAGTATGCATCCTGTAGATCTATGGCACCGAGCCAATCTCCCTGTTGCAGCTGAGTATAAACCTGATGCAACGACAGCATGCGAAATTCCTCTTCTGCGAATCCACTTGTTTGCTTGTCGCAAATCCAGAATGGGCCTGAACTCGTTCTTGTCCTTCTTGCGAACCAGAAAGAACCGGGAGTACAGACCTCTTCCCCTTTGAGACAGAGGTACGTCCTCTATCGCCCTTGTCCTAAACAGGATATCGGCCTCTGCTTAGAGCTCGCGCAGCTGAAACCGCGAGCCGACCGGAGGAATTGCTGGAGGAGGGCAGATGAACCGAAAACTGACTTAGACCCAGCCGGCCTTTGTTCGCCGAGCAGCAATAAGCTCTCCCGCGTATGCGCACAATATACTTGTAAAGCATTAAATGACGGCCCGGGACCACCGGCAAATCCTGGGAGGAAAAACGCCGCTGGAAAGGGCAGAAGGCCTCAAGCCGTTCTCCATGCCCCAAACCTACAGCCGTCCAAAAGTCTCCGATTCAGACTTCATGCGAGCCACTCACTACTCTCATGGCAGCCCAAGGGTAGCCCAAAAAACGGGAGAGTAGAAGCACACTGCTGAGCCGCAGGCTGCAGAGACGTCAGGCGAAGAAAAGTATGGCAACGTAGGACAAACCCACAATACCTGGGGGTCGGCAGGAGAGAAAAACTCCGCTCCGACACCGAAGCCTAGATCCGAAACTATCAGGCCCATTAGACCACCTCTTGTAAGGCTTCCCTCCTGTCTCTCGGCAGAGGAACCACAAATCGGTGAAGAAAACACCCCCACAGAGGGATCTCACAACAACGGCCCAACAACAGCGGGCCACAGCACGAGGTCTACACGCCGCCACCCATGCGACCAAGTCAGGAGCACGGTCGGAGCCAGAACCTCCTGTCAGGTGGTAGTGGACAAAAGTTAAGTCCCGCCAACCAGTAAAGAGTCGGAGAAAGACTCCCCGTACTCATGGAAGACGCATCCCTGGTATCAAGGCACGGAGGTTCGCAGACTGAGGGGCCAAAGGCCCCTGGGGTGGTGGGCGGGAGAGGTAACCGAGAGGATTCTGAAACATCCCCGGTGGTCTCACCAGTAGTGGTTGAGCAGGAGGCGACCAAGCAGACGTGCAGGTATGCAAGTACTCAAAACTAAGCAAAAGGACCAACGTCCCTCGCTTACACGTGGTGAGTAACCACAAACTCCCCATCAGAAGGGTTCCTCGACGCTGATCAACTGCTCTGCGTCGTGAGTGGAAGGTGCCGGGAACACAAAGTCCCCTCCTACGAAGAGAGGCTCACCAAGGAGCGAGGCCTGGAACAAGACCCAGGCGTCAGGAGCCGGCAGTATTCTGCGGCTGTAACCCATGACGTCGACCTCACTACTACGTCACCATCACTAAGACAGTGACTGTCTCTACGACAACCAACACTCAGACGCCAAAAAGTCACTAGGTGTCAAACACGGAGCACCGAGCCATCCCTAACGGTGACGGCCGGACCCAACGGAAGAGGGCAGAGCCCAAGTGACCAATGCCCCAAAAGGAGCATCACTGCGCCATGACGTCGAGCCTCACCGCTCCATGACGTCTAGCCTCACTATCCCATGACGTCGAGCATCCCTGCCCCATGACGTCGAGCATCCCTGCTCCATGACTTCGAGCATCCCTGCTCCATGACTTCGAGCATCACCGCTCCATGACGTAGAGCATCACCGCTCCATGACGTAGAGCATCACCGCTCCATGACGTCGAGCATCACCGCTCCATGACGTCGAGCATCACCGCTCCATGACGTCGAGCATCACCGCTCCATGACGTCGAGCAACACCGCTCCATGACGTCGAGGCACCCCATGACGTCGGGGAACCCCATGACGTCGAGGTACTCCATGACATAGAGACACTCCATGACGTCGACACACTCCATGACATCGGCGTCAAAACACTCCATGACGTCGACGTCGAGACACTCCATGACGTCGAGACACTCCATGACGTCGAGGCCCTTCATGTCGTCGACGTCGAGGCACTTCATGACGTCGAGGCACCCCATGACGTCGAGGCACTCCATGGTGTCGAGGCACTCCATGGTGTCGAGGCACTCCATGGTGTCGACGTCGAGGCACTCCATGGTGTCGACGTCGAGGCACTCCATGGTGTCGACGTCGAGGCACTCCATGGTGTCGACGTCGAGGCACTCCATGGTGTCGACGTCGAGGCACTCCATGGTGTCGACGTCGAGGCACTTCATGGTGTCGACGTCGAGGCACTTCATGACGTCGACGTTGAGGAACTCCACGACGTCGAGGCACTCCATGACGTCCAGGCACTCCACGACGGCCCCAACGCCGACTGGAACCGCGTCATAGCTCAGACGTGCCCTTACTGGGGACAACCCCAGAGATTACAGCATGGGACTCGGTAGAGGACCTACCCTCACCTCACCCAGAGGCTGAAGATGCCTTCAAACTCCTCTGTCTGAAACCTGGAAGCCGAAGCCCCCTAGAAAAGAAGGTACAGAGAAGACAGGTGTCCAAAGACACAGGCAAGCACAGAGTACAAACCCTGTGAGCTTCAGCTTTGGCCTTCAGTTCAGCTGCAGACAAAGCACATGTCAGACTAGAAATAGTCTAAAGACAAAAAGACTGCAGAAATTCTGCCAAAAAACCACAGCAGAATGCAGATAAAGGCCAAAGACGTCGAGTGAAGCTACAAAAATCCAAAAATATCACAAAAATAGTATAGAAAAAGCTCAGAAAAGAAGAGCTAATGCTCCAGGGTCCTGCTAGCAGGAGCCGGAAAAAAGAACTGAAGGTGAAAGGGACCTGCACTGCATTCTGGGATACTGTGAGGCTTCTGGAAAGTTCTCTTAAAGGCACAGTATCCTGTTTTGAGCCACATAATGGCAGCCTATGGGGCGTGTCTGTCCACTCCTTCCTCTCTATCATTCCAGAGGGTTTTGCTGTTAAAAGCAAGGTTTTTCTCTGTGGAAAACCCTGGACAGGCTGTGCTGTTGTGGTTTTTGGTGGAATTTCCAGTTGAAGTATTGGACAGTGTAGCCTGTGGATATAGGCTGCATTATCTGTCTTTAAATTCTCTCTTAAGTGTCTATGCAGGTCTGCATGTTTTGACAGCTTAAGAGATTATTTTTGATTGCTCCGGGGTCCGCGCACATGGGCGGGACTATTCACTAGATTATGACTATACACAGAGATCCCCTACTACAGAACATAACAATACTTTGTTCACATTTGGAAATCAACAACACAACGTAAAATAAAACAGGACCAAAAATGTGAACGTTGGATAACAACAACAAAGTGAAGCAGGGCACTAGTGAGTAAATAAGCCAAGTCCACAGTGATCAAGCCTGAGATGCAACAGAAGCGACCACCAAGAAAGAAGAGCTAAAATAAAGTGAATCAAGCTATCTGAGAAGAGGAGCACTGATCAAATGCACAAAGCAAGTGTAGGAAAGAGGGAAAATAGCAAAGCTGGTAGAAAGGAGAGCACAAAGCACACATTATAAAGTAATAGGGGACATAAAAGTGACAGCAAAGCAAATGGTTCAACCTTTTGTCTTGAGGATTGGATTCGTGTTGTCTGTATTTCAGGATAACCCTATGTATGATTTTACCCTGCAAATTGTCTCGCCGGTCTTTGTCGCTTTACATGTGGATGTACATTATGATAATATGCTTGATTTTGATGCCAATATGAATTTGTGGTTTGATAAAAATTCAATACATTTGATTATCAAAATAAAAGTGACAGCAAAGGAGAAGCAAAATATTTCTACGTTACAATTTCTAAATTATAATGGATTGCATGAAGCAATGAACTGCATTGTTGTATGTCACCGGCATTAAATACATTATCAGCATGTTTTACCTACTATCACTTATACTTGGGCTAGAGAGTGGAGATTCTGGTAATACTCTAAACATGCATATGCAATAAATAGTTGTTAAAGGAGGATTGTCTCTTCAATGAGGTGAGAGCCTTACCAGTGCACAAACTCCTTGGGGGGCAGCTTGCTTATTATTGGCACAACTGTATGCAGCCACCACACAGCATCTCGCTGAATTGCAGCTATCTGGTTCTGGAACGAGCGCAAAACCTCCAAATCTGAAATTAAGGAAAACAAATTTGCTTAACATTGTACAACAATTTTTAGTGGAAGGAGGGTGGTGTGGGTACATTGCTCTGTGCCTCCTCAGAGGTGTTTTTCTAATAATTTACTCACCTTAATTCATGGATTGATTCTTGAGGTGGTCTTCATCTGCCTCACAAGGCTTTAATCACTGGAATCCTGATAATAGAAGGATCAATGTTGCTGCTTGAGGCCATCAACAGCCAGTTTGTGTTGCTGCTTATTAAGGTGATCCCTTGCACCTCAGTCTGACCAACTGGCATGCATCCTGTACTATTTATTCCCTGGGTATGGGCCCTTTCATTCTGTAGGATTCCTTTCCCTATAAGCATTATGACCATTTGCACATCATTCCCCAACTGAAACTGAAGCAGCAATAGCAGTATTCAGGAGGCCACACCCACTGCAGCAGAACCCTAGAAGGCCACAACAGTCGACACCGTCTGAAGGAAGCTCCAGCGGGCTTCTTTCTCTTGAAGCAATGAAAAACAAGCAAGGGAATGGTGAGAAGTGTTCATTGACTGTCAGACGTTGCCACCACTTTGAATGGTGAGACGCTTCTCAAAATTACACGAAATACCCCAAAAGAGGGAAACAAAAAAAATACAGAGTTATTCTGCAGAGGCAATCTTATGTTTTACTGGATGTCTTCACCCTCAGGTTTCAGAGGCTTCATTGAAATAGTCGGCACTTCTCCAATGGATGTGCCCTAGTGAGAGGCAAATAACATCATAGACAGACTGAAAAAAACACCCAATTAAAAGGACATTCAAACCAGAATGTCAAGACTAAAGTAGGAAATATGGTTAAATATTCAACAGAAGATGCGCCAGACAGCAATTTGGCAATCCTGCTCCCTACAAGCCAATTGGCACCTTAAAAGTGGTATGCTGGCCTCCAACTGTCCCCAGGAGAGGAGACATAGGCCTCGCCCCCTCTTCACTTCCATATTTGCAGAGTTTGGCGCGGACGGGAAAACGGGGTTGCGCTGCAACTGGTCACTGCTGGTGAACTTTGCCTCCAGTAGGCATTGACCTGCCACATTCAACTTAACGCCTGAAGCAGATGGAGTAAGTTCACAGAAGCTGCAGGTTGGTGTGCCTAGGAGCAGCTGTGGAAGATTGGCCTGAAAGCCAAGCAAGGACTTCGTCTCCACCTAGGCAGAAGCAGTAGTTGTGAGGAAGCAAGGAGACGCTTTGCCGCTCTCAGGCCCTGCTGTGGGAGTCAGATCCCTGGCGGGGAGGGTTGAGAAGGCACTCTGCCTCCACTCTGTGGGCTGCGCTGTGCTTTCAGATACGATGGACTGCCTGAGGGAATGGCTCAGCTCAGGGAGGAGGCTAGCAGTTGATGGGCGCAGCTCGGAAAAGTCTGGCTATAGCATTCCTGCCTGCCTGCTGAGTAAGGGGCCCGCTTGACTATGTCCCTCACAGCTAAGCACTGCACTCTCCTTCAACTGCAATGGCTACAGCTGACTATGTTTGGCGATCTATTGCCTGAAGACCAATTGGCTTTGTTGGAAGGTGGATACCTGACTATGGTTACCCCAGATTTTTTTGCCTAGTGTTTAGCTGGTTTTCGACTTAGTTGGCCTGGGATCCTGCTAATCAGGGTCCCAGGCTATCTGCTCTCTCTGTAAAATGGACTTCATGTACCTTAGGTACATCTCCAATCGGATATTGGGTCACCTTATGAGCCCCTGTACAGTGTACTATAGGTACCCAGGGCATAGGTGCACCCAAGGCCTACCAGGAGCTGCAGCATATCTTTTGCCATCCCTGACTGGCCATCCAAATTGACACAACTGGCTGATCACTCAGCTGGGGCAAGGTGGTGTAATCACCCTTTGCTTTAGATATAGTATTCCTATATCCAACCTTATATCTAGACACATATATACCTATAAGTCACTCCTATGGCAGGCCTTAACAATCCTGGAGGCAAAGTGCTTGGTTTTATGTGAGATGGTGCTCTAGCATGAGCTGAGCCTGTCTGCAGCATTCGGAACCATGTCCTTATAGCGGTTCTAGGATATTGCCATACCATATACTCTTAAGTGCATTATGAACCTCGCCGTTAAATACTATCTCTGGTTTGGCTTTATCAAAACATGTCGAGTAAGGTGTCATACGTTTTGGAATACTACCCCCTCACCAGTTCTGGCGACGGCGGTATCATTCCACCCTTCCAGAGGGAGAAGACATGTTGTTCCTACTAATCCCGGTTAAAGTTAACCAGAGCCTCAGCATCACAAAATGGATGCTGCTGCCACAGACACAAGTCTGACCTCCTGCTGCTGGGAATCATTCCAGCGAGGGAGGCTTGGACAATAGGTTTCCTGTCTGGGGAGGTGCTAGCATGTTTACTAGGAACCTACCTGCAAATGTGGTTGCCAAGATGTATCTATCATTAGTCAATTTGTTTTTTTAATTACCTTTTTAGCTGAGAGATTCTAACTGCTTAAAAGACCATCATTGCTCCAAGAATATTTACCTTTCTCTATATTTTTCTTAGCTATACATACAGTGGGTTTTAACTAAGAAACAGATCTATGCACATAGTGTGCAAAAACTAAATATGACGAGCCAAAAACTCAACAACAAAAGTATTGTTGTGCTGAATAGACATAGTATCGCTCACAGGAAGTAATGATTTTGATTAAAAATGTGTTTTCTGGGCTCCACATCCCAAAACTAGATATTATTAGGGCAGTAAACATGCTGAGAAAAAAATACAGTTAATGGATTTTTGAAAACTAATTTAATCATTACCCTCTCACCCACTTACTTTTGAATTACTTTTTGAAAACAGTTCCATTTTAAACTTGCCTTGACAATCGCTCCTGGGCACAATGTGTCAGAGCAAACAGTGTGCTGGCTGTCTTACACTGTCTCACAAACCTTAAACCTTCATCAATTACACTAAAACTAATCTCTGAATAAATACATCATATTTAAACCAAATGGCTGCTGAAAAAAAATCTTTATCAATGGAACAAATTGGACCAAACTTTTACTAACCAGATTTACGATGAGTGCTATATATAATTCCTCTTCTAACCTACACCTATCCCTAGGAGAACCACTATTGTGCTTTAAGTATATAAAACAGACTTACTTTTTTTCTCTCCTTTATCCCATGCAACACCAGCCTCCTTCACCTGTGCAGTAATCCCCAGCATCATGGAGACCGCAAGCAGGTCTGTTATGTGGACTACAAAGCGCTCCTAGAATTAAAGCGAGTTGGTTAGTAATGTATTCCCAGGCCCAGTCGAGAATTAAGTTACAGTTTATAAAAGAAATAGGACCTGAAAATATTAAAATAATAATACTGAATAATAATTCAAAGTGCACAGTGCTCATCAGAAACCAAATTATGCCTTATCAAGAAGAAGTCATGGTAAATTAAGGGTATTATTTCTAATAAGCCAGGCTCTCTAGAAATTTTCAACAATCACCCTTTATCCTGGTACCTAAACATATTGTCATTGCATCACGCAAAAATTATAATATTAAGATCCTTCAATATAGGTTTCAGGCATAGGCACCGTACTTATTTATAGAGGGAGCAAAGGAACACGAAATGGCACACATATTCTTTTGTATTACACAGTCCCTTGACCTGTTTAATCTTCTTACTACAGACTCCCCTGATTTTCTGTTCCTAACGGAAACATGGTTTTCGGAGGCTTCCCTCCCCGACATTCTTGCCATCCTTCCCCATTCCTATTATGTCCTTCGGGCTGACCGCCCCGCGGACAAGATCGGGGGGGGGGGGGGTGTTGCCATGATTGTCCGATCCACTATTCAATTCCAGCTCCTCCCCCAAGCACCCATCGCTGGAGTGGACTTCCTGGTCGCTCGCTCCTCCAATCTGCTGGCACCTCTCACCGTTGTCCTTGTCTACCGCCCTCCCCTGAACATGCCCCTGTTCGTGGCTTCCCTGCAGGAACTTCTCGCCACGCTGGTGGTTAATAACTCCTCTGTCCTCCTGCTTGGGGACTTTAACTACTGGCCCAGCGATCCCAGGGAGGACTCAGCATCTAAGGACTTCACGGCCACTCTCCTCTGTCTCAACCTTAAGTCTCACGTCCTGGTCCCTACCCACAAATTCGGACACATCCTGGACCAAGTCTGGTCATCCCAGGACATAGTCTCCCCCCCCAGTATCCTCCCATGTACATGGTCTGATCATTCCCTCATCTCCTTCTCTATCACCACTGGCTCCCCTCACAAGCCCCCCCGCCCCAAGAATGTTTTCTCCCGTAGCTGGAATCGTGTTGACTTGGCTTCCCTCTCTCACTCCCTTGCTTCTTCTTCCCCAGACCTCACTGGTATTCCCCTTGACTCACAGGCCGCTGCAGTTGGTAACTGGCTCTCTTCTGCATGTGATTTAGTAGCCCCCCTCAAGTTAGTCAAATCCATTCGCCCTCACGAGGCTCACCGTTGGTTTAGCCCGGAGCTCAAGACCCTTAAACTGGAGCTTAGACGCTCAGAGCGCCTTTGGCGCCGTAGCTACTGCCCTGACCACAAGGCCAAATACAAAATTCTTCTTAAGGAGTACAAGCAGGCCATCTTGGCCACTAAGACCAAGTACTTCTCCGAACAAGTGGCGCTCTCGGCCAACAAAGCTAAAGAAATTTTCTCTCTGGTAAACAACTTGCCACCTCTGATCGTGCTTGCCCTCACTTCACTCCCTCCCAGGCCCTCTGCTCTTCTCTTAACAACTTCTTTATCGAGAAGATTATAAAAATTAAATCTAACATCTTGGTCACTCCTTTTACTCCTCCTCACTCTGTTCCCTCTGCGCCTAAATCCTCCTTCTCTTCTTTTCCCCCCCTCCCCTTGGATTCTTTTCTAGCTCTGCTCACCAAAATCAAGTCTGGCTCCCCCACTGACTGTGCCCCTGCCCGTATTCTTAAAACCCTCTTTTCTTCCTGTCCTGATACCCCTCTCTCCTTTCTTAATGCCTCTCTCTCCACTGGATTGGTCCCTTCTTCATTTAAATCTGCTATTGTTTCTCCCATTCTTAAAAAACCTGGTCTCGATTCTTCTCTTCCCTCTAACTTTAGACCTATCTCTCTTCTCCCTTATCTTGCTAAAATTCTCGAATCTTACGTTACTTCCTGTCTCTCTGTTTATGTTGAACAGAACCAGCTCCTGGCTTCTCACCAAGCTGGTTTCCGTTCGGGTCATTCGACCGAAACCGTGGTGTTAGCCGTCCTTGACGAGCTTAAGGCCAAGGCCGACGTCAACTCCCCCCAAGCTTTGATCCTCCTCGACTTGTCCGCTGCGTTTGACACGGTCGACCATAACATTCTTTTGGACCGTGTCAGCGCAGCGGGCATACGAGGTTCTGCCCTCTCCTGGATCACCTCCTTCTTGACAGGTCGTTCTCAAGCCGTTCACCTTCCCGGCTTTTCTGCTTCCCCCCTCCCGGTGCCCTGTGGGGTCCCCCAAGGTTCCTCTCTCTCTCCCCTTCTTTTCAACCTCTATATTCACCCTCTTATCTCTTCCCTTCTTGAGCTGGGGGTCTCTGTGTATAACTACGCTGACGACCTCCAGCTCGTCTTTGATCTTTCCTCTTCTTCTCACTCTCTATCCTTTTTTCACTCCACCATGGTCTTTATTTCTGGGTGGATGAGCGCCAACCACCTCAAGCTCAACCCAGATAAGACTGAGCTTGTCCTGATTGGCGGCTCATCCAGTCCCTGGTCCCCTGCTTTCTGACCTCCCATTCTTGGCCCCCCTCCCACCCCCGTTCCCTCTGTTAAAACTTTGGGCATCAAGGTCAGACAGGACCTGTCCATGCATGGCCAGGTCAGTGACGTGGTGTCCTCCTGTTTTCTTTCCCTTCGAATGATCCGAAAAATTTCTCGTTTCTTTTCTCTTGACTCCCTTAAAATCATTATTTCTGCCCTTATCACTTCCCGCCTTGATTATGGCAATAGCTTGTTCGCTGGCATTCCTGCCTATGAAACCCGCCGCTTACAAGCTATCCAGAATCAGGCCGCTATCTTTCACTTGCCCAAAACCCATCACATCACTCCCGTCCTCAAATCCCTTCACTGGTTGCCCATTTTGCAGAGATCTCTGTTTAAACTAGGGTGCCTTGTTTATCGGGCCCTTGATCACTCTGCACCGGCTTTCATCAATTCTTTGATTTCCCTTCACACCCCTGCCCGCACTCTCCGTTCATCATCTTCTGCCCTCCTCACTGTTCCCCGCTTTCACAAATCTCGCACTGGTGGAACCCGTTTTTCTGTTCTTGCTCCCCGGTTCTGGAACTCCCTTCCTCTTTCTATGCGTTCGATCCCTATCTTTTCACACTTCCGTAAAGCGCTGAAAACTTTTCTGTTTGCCCTGGCCTACCCCTGCTAAACCTCCTGGCCCTGTCTGTTCGGTTCTTTAGAGCTCCCAGCGCCAGGAAGCCGTTTTGGCCATCGTGCGCTCTACAAATAATTTCATTCATTCATTCATTCATTCCCTGTTACAATTAAAACAAGTGTCAGAGGTAAAGGGGACATGAACACTGACACAAAGCAAAACATCTTCGTAAAAGAAGATTTACCAGTAGTAATTACTGGAGAACATAAGTTACTGACATTATTTCATAAGCTAACAAGATGGTGGAGTTTATGAGAGAATTCATTGGGCATCACAGAAGCAGAATTTTGGAATGAGAAGGTTGAACTACATGTCGCATGAATCATTGTAGAGGTCAGTTGCTCTATAACCTTTAGTAATTAATGACTCCCAATTACCCGAAAGAGCTATAAAAAGGGCTTCCGGTTGAGGAACAAGGCAGAGTATTCAGTCTCTGGACCCTTTCCAGATCTTCTGCTGTTTTCCTGAAAATCCTCGTACTTGTGAGGTGGTAAGGGTTCTTCCACAGATTCCTGTTCATATATTCTAAAAGTCTACGTCTGTGCTTTCTCTGTTACATTAGAGTAAAGATTTAGCTACGGAGTGCTTTCAATAACAGTGCTGATTTTCTGAAAAGCTGTAGTTAGTTATATTCAGTTCAACAGAGTGTTCTCTTTTACATTTCCAAGTTCGTCAGTTTGAAATCTGGTAAAGCTATAATTGGTGTGAAGGTCACCCGTAAGCATAGGAAATGTATGAGTGGATCTCTGGGAAGAACTTAATGTTTCAAAGAGAAAATCTTCCTCAAGTGACTCTTTATGAAGCTGAACTGCATGATATTCAGCAGCCCCATTTATTAACTCTATGTACCCTATATTATCATCAGGAAGATAGGGTTTTGTAGGGTATAAGTCTGGATCATTATCTTCATTTGGATCTGTATTTTAATAGTTCCCTGGATCAGAACTATTATCATCTACCCCATCCTAGTCATCCTGGTTGTCAGATGATTGTGGTGTTGGTGAATTTGTGGGTGTTATTAACAAATTTGGATTAGGAGGGAAAGGAGTTGATAAAGGAGGAGGCGAGGGGTTAGTACCAACATGTTTTCTCGTAAGAGGAATGTGGTAAGTGTCCTCTGTCTCTGGTTTGCGTTTCAATGGCGATGTTGTGTGAATATGTCCAGTTTTGGGATTGATGACCAGTTCCTTTTGTTTCGGGTCCGGGTTTGAAGGCAGGATGTTGAAACAATGCTCCTTTAATGGGGTAGGAGCTGTTTTCTTTTTCAGTGGCAATATTTTTGGAGCCGATGTTTTCGGCGCCTTAGTGCTCAGATTCAAAAATGATTTTGGTGGCAATTGTTTCGGCTCGGTGCCCGTATGGGGCTGACTCGATCCGGAACCGGAAAGCTTTTATGTCTGTTTCGGTGCTTGGCCCGAGGGTGGGGCGTTTGAAACCTGTTCTCGTGCCGACCTTGGCCCGAAGGCAGAGGAGGGACCAGAGCCTTTTTCTTTGGCTGAGGTAGAATTTGGGGCAGGGGAGCATCGGTACTTACGGTACCCTGCCCCGGCGGAATGTGTTCATCCATGTCTGAGTCGGCTTCTGACACAGGAATGTGTTTGTCTTCTTCCTTGGCTCCTTATGCGTCAAAGACATCATGGTTGGAATCTTATCAGGAGTGGAGCCGCTGTGTTGTTGCATTTCATGACGTCGAGCCCGAAGGTCAGGGAACATCTTCTTGGATCGGAAGGATCTACACGCGTTGCAGTCTTGTTCGTTGTGCTCCAGGGAGAGACACAAGTTGAACACTTTGTGCAAGTCGGTGCGCGGGAACTTGGCGTGGTACAGAGGACAGAATTTAAATGGAGTCTGTTCCATCGACTGTGACGCGGCTAGGCCCAACGACCTTCCACAAAGTTTCCAATCGGAAGAGATTTTTCTGAAAAGATGCGCGGACAATGGGAAACGCGATCGAATGACAATACCATTGAGGGTAAGTTGATTGCGCCCCGAGGGGAACCCAAGAAATGATGTTGAACCGGAGCGCAGAAATTCACGTCCGAACCCAATGGCGAAAAATAACAATCTAACAATGGAGTTGATGTCCATGTACACTATCACCGAAAGGAGGAGTCACCTTCCTTGTGACTGGAAAGCCGTGTTTGAAGAGAAACAAACTGCAAACATCTGGCCCCAACACTAGATAGCAGGAGTATGCAAATCATGTGATCTGCAGCTTCCATGCCTCGAACTTAACCATTTCTTATGTTCATTCATGTATGATGAAATATACATGTATTTTTACCAGAAGTAATTCATTTTTTGGGAAGAAGAGCTGTGCTTGGAAAAAGTGTTCTCTCATGAAGATTTACACATTTGGTTTTGTGGTTTTACAAAAATTAACAGGGGGTCAATTGGAGTCTAGGAAGTTTGGTTCTTCCCCTGCGAGGCACAGTTTCTATTTGTTTTTGGTAGGCATAAGTTTCCTCATATAGAGGTACTATGTGTTTGAGTATGACTAGTATAAATAAATGACATCTGCTTCTTATTTTTTAGCTTTGTCATTAGGCAAGCATAAGGACAGACATACTACTTTTA
Organism: Lissotriton vulgaris; assembly: GCF_964263255.1. Lineage (NCBI taxonomy): Eukaryota > Metazoa > Chordata > Amphibia > Caudata > Salamandridae > Lissotriton > Lissotriton vulgaris. The sequence goes on from NC_141698.1 coordinate 98,349,150, forward strand.
AAACATCCTCTTCCTCATCTTAGAATTACAAGAGTAGAAATATTATTGTGTTTTGTTACAGGTAAAGCTTAAGTTATAGGGAACATATTTATAATGTTAAACAATGTGTGGAGTGATTAATGTGTGTGTGCTCATTCCAGGTCTTCTTCCCAGCTGTTCCCTTCCCTTTCCTTCCCTCCGTTGATCACCTCAAACCTCTGTGGTATGATAGCAGACAGAATTTAAGCTATTGAGAAGTGGACCCTATTGTGCATCGAACAGATCCAGAGAGCATTGATCTTCATTGTTACACTACCCCAGGATGGGCCAGTGCTTCAAAGAAAGACGCTTTAAAGGCCTGCCTCCTTTGTAATGCGACTCCCAGCATCTGCTGCTAACAGCAGATGGCAGTACCCAGTTTACATTCCTACTTTGGGTGGGAAAACCGGGGCGAAAACTTAAGAATATGAGGTGTGACCACCTCTGTAACTCCACTGCTAAGGTAGGGGAGGCGAGGTGAAGAACAACTTTCAGTCCCCACCATCTTGAAGATGGGGAGACACCTCAAATCAGGGCTAGGTTTATGACCCCTCCCACAAGAGGGTGGCATATTAGAGGGTGTAGTCACCCCAGGTTGGCCCATTGACCCTACCAACTACTCCCATAAAACATCTCCAGAATTTAGTATTCAGATGGATCCCCCAGGCCTAGAAAATAGATCTGGGAAGACCTACAAAGAAAGAAGACAACCCTGCAGAGAAGACTGAAGGAGATAATTGCCTTGGCCCCAGGCCTACTGGCCTGTCTCCAGCATAGACGAACCTGCAACCTGTCTAGCAGCCAGCGACCTCTAAAACCCCTGGGAGGACTGCAGCCTTCAACAAAGACTCCAATCTACTGTGACAATCGGAGCTGTCCAGAAGAAACCATCAACCAAGACTCTGGATCCAAGCAGATCCGCGACTCGTGCCCACACTGCACCCGATGCCCATGGCCTGAGTCTGACGGCCCAACTGCCCACTGAAGTCTCCCCAGCGACCAGGACTCAGAATCTAGCATTGGTCGACCTCTCCTGACACCCTTGACAGTGCCTGCAGAGTGAATCTGAAGGGTCCCCCCTACCGCGACCGGTCCAGTAAGAAGATTTCCGATGTCCAATGGCACCCCTGCACCTGCAGGCCCCAAGCTTTGGCGAGTTCGACCTGCGGTGCCCCTGTGACCCCCAACATCTCAACCTACCTGTGCCACCACTGGTGTTCTGCCTGGACCCTCTGGTTCGACGCTTGCATCCTGTTTCCGAAAAAAGAAGCTCCATCGGATTGCGTTGGGCACCCAAAGCTGTGTTGGCACCCTGCACCCAGCCGCCCCTGTGCCACTGGTGGTGTATGTTTGGTGCTAGTCCACGTAAAGGTACTCCCCTTTGAGTCTAACCGTCAGAGATGGTTACATCTATGGTAGGCTGAACAGCCGATGGAACCCATGCCGATTAGGTTTACGGACAGGGCAGGACCTGGAAGGATGGCCTCCCCTTTCTGAGTGCGGTTTCATCTGTTTTCTTTACTCTCCCAATACCGGATTGAGTGATTTACATACAAACAAAAGGAGCAGCTATCTGCTCTTATTTTAGTAAATAGTGTAGGGTAATTCCCTCTTCACTTATTTCCCAGGGCGGACTTCAATCTGAAGAAAGTCCTGCAGCATTTTCTGGGCACTTGTCTGGACTGAAACATGTTGGCCTTAGGGTCCTAGGACCATAATACTCCAAAAGACCATATCGTTCTATATTTTAATATCCCTGCCAGATGCAAGAATAAAGGGATACTGGGAACTGTCAGTGGATTTTTAATCTTTATACCTCTGTCCATATATATATATGGATTAAGCGCTCCCTGGATTAACCTAGTACACGTCTTACAAAATTGCATCAGAAACCAGGCAAAAAGTGGGGTGACCATGTAAAACAAGCATTTGCAATACAATAGGTCTCGTATTAGGAAAGTTTGAGCTATTGGTATTGTAAATGACATTTTTTATTTAGGTTTTGTTTTTGAAAATAGCGAAATTAATAGCTTTGTCATTTACAATGCCAATAGTTATAACTCTCGCAAATGTGACACCTATAGCATTTGTAATGCAATATGTGTTGTATTTACGTGACTTACATGTATTGATATTACAAATAACAATGGCTTTTAATTTTTGTTAAATAATACTTAAATAAAAGTGATTGTAATTTATAATGGCAATACCTTAAACGTTTGTAAATAACTTTTGTGAAGATTATGTTCAGTATTTTATTGTGACCAAAATCCAAGAACAGAAGTGAAATATTTATATCTTTTTGTGACATTTGTAATAAAGCTTGAACCATTGAGAGAACATATTTGAACCAGTTGTTGTTGAATGGTTGTGCAGATTGATGCTGAGGTGGCGCGGAGTGATGCTGTAGTGGTGCTGAGTGATGCTGTGGTGGTGCTGAGTGATGCTGTGGTGGTGCTGAGTGATGCTGTGGAGGTGCTGAGTGATGCTGGAGTGGTGCTAAGTGATGCTGGGGTGGTACTGAGTTGTGCTGTGGTGGTGATGAGTGATGTTGTGCTGCTGAGTGATAATGTGGTGGTGCTGAGTGATAATGTGGTGGTGCTGAGTGGTGCTGAGTGATAATGTGGTGGTGCTGAGTGATCACGTGGTGGTGCTGAGTGATAATGTGGTGGTGCTGAGTGATAATGTGGTGGTGCTGAGTGAAAATGTGGTGGTGCTGAGTGAAAATGGGGTGGTGCTGAGTCATGCTGGGGTAGAAATGAGTGATGATGTGGTGGTGCTGAGTTGTGCAGTGGTTGTGCTGAGTGATAATGTGGTGGTGCTGAGTGATAATGTGGTGGTGCTGAGTGATAATGTGGTGGTGCTGAGTGATAATGTGGTGGTGCTGAATGAAGCTGGGGTAGAAATGAGTGATGATGTGGTGATGCAGAGGGCAGAAAGGCACAACAATTGCAAATTTCTTTTAAAACCATCCCTATTTATACGTTTTCCCTGGCACCCTTGGCTGTGTGCGCGCGTGCAGTGCCGGTGTGTGTGCGCAGTGCCGGTGTGTGTGTGAAGTGCCTGTGTGTGTGAGCTGCGTCTGTGTGTGTGAGCAGTGTCTGTGTGTGTGTGTGTGAGCAGTGTCTGTGTGTGTGTGTGTGAACAGTGCCTGTGTGTGAACAGTGCCTGTGTGTGTGAGCAGCCTATGTTTCTGAGAGCATTGTGTGTGAACAGTGCCTGTGTGTGTGAGCAGCCTGTGTGTCTGAGAGCATTGTGTGGGTGACAGTAACTTGTGTGTGTGAGGGCAGTGTGTTTCAATGCAACGGGGCTCATGTTATCGACCTCAGAAGCATGAAAAGTGTGTGTCTTGGAACGTCTGAGGGCAGCTCGTGTTACAAGCTTGCTTTGAAGATGGTCATGCAGCGCTGGGAGTGGAGCAGTTGGTCCTGTTTATGACCTGCAGAGCGTGTGTGAAGTGGGCGCGGATGAAGTGACTGGGGGTGAGGGGGTGTGCAGCCTGGTGTGCTGAAGCCTGGCAGCAGAGGCGGCGCGCGGCAGCACCGGCGGAGGCCGCACACAAAGTGGCTCAGTGGCTGGTGGCAAATGGACGCACATCAAAGGAGCCGCGAAAGTAGCATGCAAGCAGAGGGCTTTTGTTATTTATTTATTTCCTCCCATCTGTACTAGTGCTCGTGCTCAAATGACCCCAGAGAACACGTAAATTATACATGATGAAAGGCCAAGAAATTATGTTGGGTTACTGCCACAATATATGTACAGTTCATGAATGTGCAATTTGTTGTTTGCTGATAGCTGGATTAATAAAGCTAAAAAAAACGTTAACTTGACATACAGATAATGTGTGAATAAGTATGTCTCCCTTTTGAAGAGACATAATAACTGCTAGGAAAAAAAGCACTGGCGTTGCCAATAGGTCTCGCAGTAGGAAAGTTTGAGCTATTGGTTGTGTAAATGACAAAGCCCTTTATGTATTCAAAATGATAACAACAGTGAAAGGCATTGTTATTTGCCATTGTAATAGTTCCACCTGTCGTACTGCGCGATCTATTGGCAAGGTGAGTGTTTTTCGTGTGTGAGTGGCGTTGTGTGTGTGAGTGGCGTTGCGTGTGTGAGTGGCGTTGCGTGTGTGAGTGGCGTTGCGTGTGTGAGTGGTGTTGCGTGTGTGAGTGGCGTTGCCTGTGTGAGTGGCGTTGCCTGTGTGAGAGGTGTTGCCTGTGTGTGAGGCGTTGGCTGTGTGATTTGTGTTGCCTGTGTGAGTGGCGTTGCCTGTGTGAGTGGCGTTGCCTGTGTGAGTGTGGTTGGCAGTGTGAGTGGCGTTGCATGTGTGAGTGGCGTTGCATGTGTGAGTGGCGTTGCATGTGTGCGTAGTTGAGTGGCGTTGCGTTGTTGAGTGGCGTTGCATGTGTGAGTGGCGTTGCATGTGTGAGTGGCGTTGCATGTGTGAGTGGCGTTGCATGTGTGAGTGGCGTTGCATGTGTGAGTGGCGTTGCATGTGTGAGTGTTGTTGCGTAGTTGAGTGGCATTGCGTAGTTGAGTGGCATTGCGTAGTTGAGTGGCATTGCGTAGTTGAGTGGCGTTGCGTAGTTGAGTGGCTTTTAGTAGATGAGTGGCGTTGCGTCGATGAGTGGTGTTGCGTAGGTATGTGGCGTTGCGTAGGTGAGTGGTGTTGCGTAGGTGAGTGGTGTTGCGTAGGTGAGTGGCGTTGCGTAGTTGAGTGGGCAGCGTTGCGTAGTTGAGTGGCGTTGCGTATGTGAGTGCCGTTGCGTACTTGAGTGGCGTTGTGTAGTTGAGTGGCGTTGCGTAGTTGAGTGGCGTTGCGTAGTTGAGTAGTGTTGCGTCTTTTCGTGGCATTGCGTAGTTGTGTTGAGTAGTAGCGTTGCGTAGTTGACAGTGGCGTTGGAAATGCAATATGTCTCGCAGCATTAGAGTTAGTGCTGTTAGAATTGTTTATGAGTTTTTTTTGGAAATCTTTAGCTTTTTTGTTCTCTGTAGCCAATGCTAAAGAATTACAAATAAAAAAAGCCATAAACAATTCTAAAAGCTCTAACTCAAATGGTCCGAGACCTATTGCACTGTGTGAGGGTGAGGGGTTGAGGGTGAGTGAGGGTGAGGGTGTGTGAGGGTGAGTGAGGGTGAGTGAGGGTGAGTGAGGTGTTGAGGGTGAGTGAGGGGTTGAGGGTGAGTGAGAGTGAGGGTGAGTGAGGGTGAGGGTGAGTGAGAGTGAGGGTGAGTGAGGGTGAGTGAGGGTGAGGGTGAGTGTGAGTTAGGGTGAGTGTTTGAGGGTGTGTGAGGGTGAGGGTGTGAGGATGAGTGAGGGTGAGTGAGGGGTTGAGGGTGAGTGAGGAGTTGAGTGTGAGGGGTTGAGGGTGAGGGGTTGAGGGTGAGTGAGGGTGAGGGTGAGTGAGGATGAGGTGTTGACGGTGGGTGATGGTGAGTGAGGGTGAGGGTGAGTGAGGGTGAGGGTGAGGGTGAGTGAGGGTGAGGGTGAGGGGTTGAGGGTGAGTGAGGCTGAGTGTTTGAGGGTGAGTGAGGGTGAGAGTTTGAGGGTGGGTGAGGGGGGTGAGGGTGAGGGTGTGGGTGAGTGGTGTTATTGTTAAGGGTGTTGTGGATGAGGGGTGTTAGTATGAGGGAGTTGAGGGTGAGGGTGAGTGTGAGGGGAGGGGAGGCAGAGTGAGGGAGGTTGAGGGGGTGAGGGAGTGTAAGGGAGAGTGAGGGTGAGGCTGAGCGGGTGTGAGAGAGTCAGTGAGGGAGTGCGTGAGAGGGTGAGTGAGGGGGTGTGTGATGTGGTGTGTGAGAGCGTGAGTGATGGGGTGTGTGAGGGGTGTGTGAGAGGGTGTGTGAGAGGGTGAGGGTGTGTTAGGGTGAATGAGGGTGAATGAGGGGGTGTGAGGGGGGTGAGGGTGGGGTGTTGAGGGAGTGAGTGTGAGGGTGTGAGGGGTGAGGTTGAGGGGGTGAGTGTAAGGGGGTGGGAGCGTTAGGGTGTGTTATTTTTAGGGTGTGTGAGGGTGAGTGAGGGTGTGTGACTTTTCTGGTGTGTGACGGTGCTGAGTGATGGTGTTATGGTGCTGAGTGGTGTGGTGGTGTCCCTGAGTGGTGTGGTGGTGTCCCTGAGTGGTGTGGTGGTGTCCCTGAGTGATGTGGTGGTGTCCCTGATTGATTTTGTGGTGTACATCAGTGATGTGGTGGTGTCCCTGAGTGCTGTGTTGGTGTCCCTGAGTGCCGTGTTGGTGTCCCTGAGGGCTGTGGTAGTGTCCCTGAGGGCTGTGGTGGTGTCCCTCAGTGCTGTGGTGGTGTCCCTGAGTGGTGTGGATGTTTATACAAGTGCATTTAAGTTGTGGCAGGTAAAAAACAATGCATTTTCATGCGTCATCAATTTAAAGGATGATGTGAACATTGTGATAGGCCATGGGCGGACCCAAAACATGAATGAAAACCGATTGACCCAATGCCTGAAGGGGACTGTCGGAAACAAGACAATGGCTGAAGGGGGCTGACCAAAAGCCTCTTACTGTATGTATGCAAGTGTTGTGTGGTGTAGTGTAATGTGCCAACATAAGGTTTTGCTAAACAGCTAAAGCAGTCTATATTGAGGCCTAAAACCCCCGAACAGAAAATGAAGTTCTATTACAGGTCTCTGCACTGCAGGACTCTCCCATGAGCCCTCCTCCCTGTGCTCACCGCACATACTACTACAAAAAGAAAATTAAAAGTTGAAACCTGCAAAACGAAAGTAACGCTGCCCAAGTAAAAAACAAGCTATCCCAGCCTGCTATGCGCTTTTAATGGTGCTGTACCGTATTGCTATGATGTGAAAATAATGCATTTAAACGATGCAGTATTTTCGTTTACACTCTGCAAAGGATCTTCGAAGTGCGCAGTCCAGAGTGGGGGCAGAGACGCAGACATACGAGAGAGCGCAATACGGAGGAACAGGAGAGAAGCACACATGGGAGACATCAGGCAAGCACATGCACTCTCGTGGACTTCTTAGTCAAAAATAAAGACAAGTACGGGAAATGCAAGCGGCGGGGGGGGGGGGTTGGGTTCACAAGGGAGAGAAGAACACGAGTGGTGGGGGAAAACCACGAGGGAGACAGCAACACAGGAAGAAGTACACGCTGTGCTGGGGGAGGGGGGAGGGCCATTAGGAACAGGAACAGATGGCCATGAAAGTGTATGGGCCAAATGCCAGCAACACAGGAAGAAATACACGAAGGAGCCAGCAACACAGGGAGTGGGCAAAATTCAGACATGGCAGACAGCAACAGTCAAGAGAACATCACAGCGTAGGGGAGAGAAGCATTTGGTTGTGAAGGAGAGAATGGGGGCAGAGACGCAGACATACGAGAGAGCGCAATACGGAGGAGCAGGAGAGATGCACACAAGGGAGATATCAGGCAAGCACATGCACTCTCGTGGACTTCTTAGTCAAAAATAAAAACAAGTACGGGAAATGCAAGAGGCGGGGGGGGTGGGTTGGGTTCACAAGGGAGAGAGCAACACGAGTGGTGGGGGAAAAGCACGAGGGAGACAGCAACACAGGAAGAAGTACACGCTGTGCTGGGGGAGGGGGGAGGGCCATTAGGAACAGGAACAGATGGCCATGAAAGTGTATGGGCCAAATGCGCGTGCCTGTACGTGCACTCGAAGAAAACGCCACGGAAAAAAGCGGTGGTTTGACTATCCGATGGAGCACATGAATTCTCCCCCATTTCTTCATTGTTTTGCCCTTAAAGGAAAGGTATGAAAAAAGGCATTGGCAAACTCAGCAAGTGTAGTAGGCGCCTGCTCAAATATTAAGCAAGGCACCCCTGTTGCAGTGGAAAGTAACAATGAAAAATACGATAAAGAGTGATGTGGGTCACAGGAGTCCCACATGTTCAATTGCCGCAGGGAGGACGAGGAGCTGATGCTTCTGGGGCCTGGACAAATCCAGCATGGAAAGGGGGGAAGAGGGCGGGGTGAAAGTACAGCAGCTGCTGAACGCAAGCCAGGATTTAAAGGAGCAGGCATCATTAATTTGATTAAATACCAGACGCATACGAAAACAAATATATTAAATAAATAACAAAAATACAACCTAATGTGTATAAAATTGCATGATGACGGGCGCCGTGCTGATTATGTAAAACTAACAGCGTAGCACTCGTGAGAGCTCCGTGCAGGGTCACAGGAGTCCCACATGTTCAATTGCCGCAGGGAGGACGAGGAGCTGATGCTTCTGGGGCCTGGACAAATCCAGCATGGAAAGGGGGGAAGAGGGCGGGGTGAAAGTAAAGCAGCTGCTGAACGCAAGCCAGGATTTAAAGGAGCAGGCATCATTAATTTGATTAAATACCAGACGCATACGAAAACAAATATAATTAAATAAATAACAAAAATACAACCTAATGTGTATAAAATTGCATGATGACGGGCGCCGTGCTGATTATGTAAAACTAACAGCGTAGCACTCGTGAGAGCTCCGTGCAGATGCATGCTGGGCATCAAAAAAAACAAGCGGAAAACGAAAGCTGTGCAAAACTAGATGCTGCTGGTAGGGGAAGCCTGTCGCATTAAACAGAGAACATGTAGCAAGGAAAACTTCAATGCAGAAACTACTTCAAGGTATGGCATCAATGTGAATGTCTAAGGAAAACAAAACCGGCATTAAAAAACACTGACTGCTTCAGAGAAATGCACCGTAGGTCACACACAGAGAGGAAAAGGAAGTTAAACTTACAGGGATGTCTAAGGAAAACAGAACCGGCATTAAATAAATAATGTTTCGGGAGAGCCTGGGGCGGGAATGCGAGCGAGGGGAGGCAGGCAGATTACGAGGGAAGCCGGATGGGGGCGGGAAAGCCTGGTGGGAGGCGTGAACGCCGGATGGGGGCGGGAAAGCCTGGTGGGAGGCGTGAATGCGCGAGGGGAGGCAGGCGGATTGGGAGAGAAGCCTGATGGGGGCGGGAGAGCCTGGTGGGTGGGCGTGAATGAGGGGAGGACTGGGCTGGGCTTGCATGCGATGCGTGTGCATGTACACGGGCACTGCATGAAAACCGCGGGGCTGAAAGCCCTTTGGTTTGAAGATGTTTTCGCCACATGAATTCTCGCTACGCTCGATGCGCTTGCGCGCATCGATAGGTCGCGAGACCTAAAAAGGTGTAACTCGTTTCACACTTTACTAGTGTGCTCCTGCATTGTGCTTAACGTTTTAAAGAATTTGCATTTTAAGATACTTGGGTTTCCGTGAATTGCTACTTATTTGTTGCTTGATGAAGACGAACTGAGAGGTCAAGTCAGAGCAGGATGCAAGTATACAAAAAAAAAGTCCTTACCTGGCTTAGCCTGCATGACACTGCTCTCTCCAGCCAAAGCACATACAGACCCAGAAAAGTGGTCACATTAGCATATGTATAGCTGCTTAGCAACAGCTTCCATCCCCCAAAGCCCCCAGCCCCTCTGATGCTCCATGCACCTCACCCAGGTAGTTTAAAAGCAGCTAGTGCTTGCAATGAGCCCCGCAATGTGAGCTTCCCAGAGAAATCTGGCAAGTGTATGTGGTGAGGAAATGGGGGATTGCTTATAGAGTGGCCATTCCTTGATATAGGGTCACACATTTTGAAATACGAGTTACAAATATTTTATAACATAGAATAATATAAAAAGTGTGACAAACTTGCACGAAGTGTATAAAAAATATAGAATGCGTCTGTGAGTATTTTCCGGCCTCACAACGAACCTTGACCTTTAATTACAGACTGTTTTTCAGCTTCCAGGCCCGTTTGTTTACTGTGTAAATAGTTTCTCTTTCTCTCGTGTAACACCCGTCTTCAAACATCACTTACACGAGTAAACAGTAATGTGAAGCTGCACTCTGAAGCGCGTGCCAGCCTTTTGTGTTTTACTAGTAGATAGCTCAGAGGGTTAAAGCGCTGACGACCGATCTACCTGTGATATGCAGTTAACACGCTGGAGACCCTTAGGGCCGACGCAGCCTCTCATGTTTCTGCGGTCGATAAAATGAGCAGCTTGGTTTATGTGCACATATAACATAAATTAGGCTCTGTTTTCTTAGTATTATTACACTTAAAGTGTAGGCTGTTTTTCTGCATTTAGTTCAATATACACTGCTATAACCAGTGTCGAAAGTTTAGTTATAATGTTTCGGATTGTCAGTTAGTTTATGGGTGGATTAACTTTCTTCTTTAATCCTTCAGTGTTGTCTTGTATTGTTTTATACGCATGGCAATGTTTGTTGGTGAGTTTAGTACACGAATTCCATATGTCCGCATTTGCTACAGTTTTGGGACTTTCGTGTTTTTTTTTAGAATCGGATGGAAGGCTTCTTGTGGTGATTGTGAGATAAACAATTGCCCGTGCGACTGTTCCTTGTGCGTTGTTTCAGAGTCGGTGCTCCCCCTGGGTAGTGAGTTTTGTGATTTGCAGCAATAGAAGGAAATTGCAAAGAAAGGAATATCGAATAGGAAGATGGGTCTGAGGACTTTAAAAAGAGAGGAAAAAGTGTATGAATTAAATAGTGAAAGAAAGATGCTGAGGAAGGACGGGGTGTGTGATAAGGGAGGGCAGGACATAAGATGGAAAGAAAGAAATCTGTGGGTAGATGAGAAAAAGTGAGAGAAAAAGGTAGGAGAAAGGGACGACACACAGAGCGAATAGAGGTTACAATGAGGATCGGAGAGAAGAAAGGTAATTTAAAGGGAAATATTAAAATAAAGAAAAAATATTGAAGAAAACAGAGCACTAATTAAAAAGTGAGAGATGGGCGAATGAAAGAAACAGTGAAAAGTAATGGAAAGGAATGAAGCATTAAGTCGTGGCTAAAGAAGAAAGAAAGCCCACAGTGGAAAGAAGGAAGGAAAAGAATTACGCATTGAGAGAAGGAAACTGTGGAGTACAGGGAAAGAAGAAGTAAGCCCTGAAGTGAGAGAAGGAAGTAAGAGAAGGACTGTCATAGGGAGGATGAGGAAGACGGGGCAGACTGAGGCAGCTGGAGAATAATGGAACATGAGAGAGTGATGCGTGGGCAGAAAGAAAGCAGACGCTGGAGAGGGAGGGGGTGGGATGCCTGCGAAAGGGACGACACACAGAGTGAATAGAGGTTACAATGAGGATCGGAGAGAAGAAAGGTAATTTAAAGGGAAATATTAAAATAAAGAAAAATAATGAAGAAAACAGAGCACTAATTAACAAGAAAAGGCAAATGAATCAGTACTGTATTATGCGGGCACATTGTTTAAAGGCACAGACAGGGAGGGGGTGGGCAGGCTGATTAGCTGCGGAGCGGATCTCTTTGAAGGAAAGCAATTAGGGGGGAGGTGGGAGGGAGGCTGATAGGCAGAAGGCTCGGGCAGATGTCAGATTAGAAGGAGGGGGTGGGCTACCTGCAACTCGAGTGACCATATGGAGAGGGAGGGGGGTGGGCTGCCTGCTGGGAGAAGCTTGTGTGCCGTTGATGATCGAATGCAAGCTTGTGCACGAGGAGCTTGTGGTCACGTGATTTCACGTGAACTGTTGAAAATCCTCATCGTAAAAAGTCCGCTTTGTGGATGGACGGCAAAAGGTCTCTCTACGAGACCTAAAAAGGAGCATTTTCTTTCAGATATACAAATACAGGGCTTCTTAACCCCTTCAGTGCTCATGACAAGGTCAACTCGTCATGGGTTTTACCTGCCCTGTGCTTATGATGAGTTGACCTTGTCATGAACAATGGGGATCCTGTAAATCCAGCGCACAAGGGGAAAACCCCCTAGCAGCCAAGGTGTTAAAGAATTCTTGCTTTTTGCTGCTAGGGATCCTGAGCTTGGTTTTTAATCAGTTTCATAATGCGGAAGGTTACTATTTACAATTTTTTTAAGCTTGTTAACGATACACTGAATTGTGGGTCATGGAGACCGACCTACCACCCTGCTGAAAACAGATAGGAAAGTTTTCACAAAGGCCATGAGGTAAAACAAGGTCATGCCCGGCATGGTTTCTCCCCAACAGATGGGATTCCTTAGAAAGAGACAGGAGGTACATAATATTTACAGCAAACAACAGGAAGGATAAAAGGCTGCTGCAATGTGCCAGTTAAACCAGCTCACTGCAAGGTTTGTCCCTTTGTGTAGACCAGGAGGCATGAAGAAAGAGCTCTGCGTGGCCAGGGCTCGCCACCAGTATCAAAACGAAGTGTAAATTGTCAAAATCGGCCCAACAGGGCCCAAAGTATGGCTTTGTGGAGTTCTGGTGTCCTTTGACCCCCAACCGGCCAGCGCCTGCATGTAGAGCTCCTCTGCGGATGATTGTTTTCTTCCCATGTTTCACTCTCATCCCTACTAAGAGCTAATACTCTTACGAAATCCATTCACCGCACATGAATCAATAACAGGTTCAGACAGCAAAAGAAATGACTTACCTGTAATAATAGTTTTACAGCTTGAACCTATTCTATATTTACATGTGATCCTTCCAACTCATCCGTCAAGGAGGAGAGTAAGTGCAGCAAAATGCAAACAAAATTGTTAAAAATCATAAAAAGACAATAGGCTATAAATACCACTGCAAAATTACTATACAGGGGGAAATGATTTGAAGATGGTGTGTGTGAACTGGAGAACTATGGGCTTAGGCTCAACATCATAGTGAGTCACTCTGACTCAGCTGATCGTCGATGCCAACACAAACAAGCATTGACATAACCAATAGGTCTCGCCTTTGAGACCATCTAAGTGTTAAACCTGGGCTATTGGTTTTGCTAATGTGCTTAAGATATGTTGTAGAGCAGTGTGGCTGCTGTGCAGCATGTTGAAAAGTTTTAACAACAAGCTATTCAGGAGCTTGGCATGATTGTGTACTAACACTTTGAAGTGAGATGAGAGCAGGAATACCAGTCGTATTTCACAGACTTTACTCATTAACGCACATTAGTGGTCTGAAGAGTGCTGCAGAAGTTTTGAGTACCTGTACCTCACCTTCCATGCTGTGATACTGGTCACGGGTCATGTGTCACAACGCAAAAGGTAAACGTGATGCTGGCTTTGTTTTGGTGCACCTAGTACCCAGAATGTGCACATGAGTCTTTTAATTAAACAATATAAATACATCACAGGAGAAAGCAACAACTACAACACCATGGGATGTTCGCCTTGAAGCACACGTTTCAGCACAGTTACTACAACACCAGTAGATTTGCCTCAAAACGTCAACACAGAAAATCCTTTTAGTCAGTAAGTAATATGCAACACAATGAATTACTACTGCCCTAAAACACTTCCAAGACAGCTTACCTTTGTTGCATGCACAGGTAGAGTAGTGATGTGCACAATTCAGCGGGTTGCATTAGCCCCCTAATAGTCTACACAGTTTGAGTGATCTGGTATTCTTAAAACTTGCTGAAAAAGCTAGTACTTTCAGAAGGTGTCGCATGGCAGCTCCCAGGCATATAATCATTTTTAGTTAAGAAGAATGCATTAGTCACTGCAAGCTATTCACTGAAGAGGTAAATTTTTAATATTTTTGCATGAAGGCGGGAGCCAGCCAGAACTTTTTTGGAATCTCATTACATTATTCAAAATCAAGATTTTAAGTCTCATCTACTCATCTCAATTTTCTAGTTTTATTACACAACTAGCTATAAAATGAGAATATTTACAAATTCATTTCACTCTGTGTAGCAGCTGTTGTTGGTGCCCACCTCACTCAATCTCTTTGCAGGGATTGTTTCCACTCTTGGGCTGTCATGTGACAACCTAGTGCATTCTGGGAGTTGCAGTCTTGGTAAGGTTCCACTGAGCTCCTTGGAAAAACACACCTGATAGCAATGGCTTGTTGGTCAAAAGCTTAAGATTGGAGAGACTGCCCTTGATTACCTGGATTGAAGGTATACTGATTTGCCAATCTAAGCAGCAGGGAGCATTTTTACCATATTGCATTGGAGTATTTGTAGAGTGTCCAAGATGGCAGTGGAGTGCTGTACATTTAGCAACAGGAAATGCAGCCAGCATGTGGAACGGGCAGACATGTAGCCCATCTTTAGGAGCGCCTCCTGACTTCTCCATAAATACACTCTGGTTGAAAAGCTGCCACCCTACCACACTCAGCCTATTTTGATATCAACACCATGAAGGGAAACCATTGCTACGCCCCTCCCCAGAAGCAGGTTTGCTTTACGCAAGTAACGTTATTTCCTTTTACATTCAAAAACTAAATCAGTCTATCGCCCACCAAAGTCTGTGCCTCTGTAATTGCAAGCTGTAATTAGCTTCTTACAATTACGAGGAAAAATATGTTCCGTTTTAACAGACATATTACAGTTGTGATGAAGTAATCGAGTCCCGGCCTGCCTTTGTTTTATTTGTTGACCTGTGCCCCTTAAGTAAAACAGCTTGATAACCTAATATATGGGATGATCCAGCTCAGGGCTGCCAAAGGATTACGCGCAAAACTCTCACCCAGCTCTACAAAAACAAAAATCTGGCTGACATGGATAATGCTCATAACAGCGGCACCTTGACGGGACGTTTTATGGAATCCAAAAATTCTTATCTTTTCGAACCTTTTATGGATTTTATCTTTCCTCTTTTGGCGAGGAAACTGTTCCTGCAATGGAGGTTTGGTACACTCCCCACCAAAGTATTCACCCATAAATGGTCCACAGGGGGTGACAAACTTTGCCCTTGTTGCAAAACTCAGGATGAAGATGATTTACACATAATGTTTGTTTGCCACGCCTACCAGAGTCCCAGGAAGCGTTGGATAGCACCGCTGTGCCGAAACCTGGGTTTTAGGGAGTACTTACAGGCATACAGGGTTATGAAAACTAACACCCTGGGCCATATTGTCTTTGCTGTTTCAAAATTCCTAATGGCAGCATGGATAATAAGGAAGAAAATGTCCCCCTGAACTGGTACCATGTATTCCTTACCCCATGCAGATCCAGTAGATCTTTTTATATGTAAATACTGTGTAATATATGTACTGTATTTTATTGTATCTTTTATGGCCTATGTGGCCGAAATAAAGAATTTTTGGAATTGGAATTGGATAACCTAATAAATCTGGAATACTGTTACAGAAATGCTGTGTCACTGTCACCAGGTCAGGTTACTTAAAGATTATGTGATTTTGTATCGAAAGTAGGTTTCATGTTTTTAACTGGTGCAGCATCATGTCCACCGACTGTAGCTTTTAAATCACAATAGTTTGCATTAATATGAATAAAGTCTTTCATCCACTGACATTCTTCAACTGAATGTAAGGGGCAGCCACAGGCGGGGGAGAGAAGGGACGGCACAGCATGGGATAGTTAGTTAAGACAGGTCCTAAGTAGTTAAAATAACAGGCAGTAACGGGAGTAAGCGGCACAGGAAAATTCCTGAATTAGTTTCTGTGTTTTTAATTGGTGCCGCATACTGCCCACCCACGTTCAATTTTAAATCAAGATAATTTGCATTAATCTGAATAAACTCTTTCATCTGATGACATCGTTCAACTGAAAATAAGAGGCAGCCACGGGCAGGGGAGAGAGGGGACCGACGGCACAATGTGTTGAAGGCGGGTGCCAAAGTAGTTAAAACAGGCAGTGACAGGCGGAGCGGCACTGGGAAATTCCTGAAAAGAAAGATCTGCAGGTGTTTTTTTAAGCCAGAGTTAGCGCTGATGCAGCTTTGTTTTTTTATTGCAATCCAAGACAAAACATGAAGCACAGTGTCCCTGAAGGGGGCGCCATTCTGATTCACGACCCAAGTCAAACAATTAAACAAGTCATAGACACTCACACAGTAAACACTAGCACAATTTAAAACAATAAGTCCCTAAAGAAACACAAACAACTACAGTGTAAGGAAACTGTAGTTGGCCGGTGTTCCTGAACTATAAAAAACGGACGTCAAGAATCAGGAGCGCCAACAATAAAGAGCCAGGAAATACACGCGACACAGGAGTGAACCAATTGAAGCAGAAGGCGGGATTAAACTCCGTATAGAGCGATTACAGCAGGTCTTGCAGACAGCGCATGCATGCTGTAAGCTCGACCTAAAAATTTTGCCAATTTGGAACCTTTCCCGGAACTAGCCATTTGGGGAGAAACAATGCAATTCATGTGATTATCAAACTGGTTAACATCAAAAATTGCTTGTAATTGCATTTATTTCAAAATCAATTAAAACCAGCTGTAAATTCTAAAAACCCAGGTTCAAACGTGGCTAGGAAATTGGGGCAGATGCTTCATTCGAGATGAAAAAACACTCTTGCACAGTTTACATAGTGGGGAGAACACCCATACAAAATAAGTGGAGGGAGAAATCCTAATTGTCAGAATTAACCTTCACTCCAACCGCACATTTTTTATCACAGAATAAAACCAAATATTAAGCATGTTTTCATTTTGACATTCACAAAGGGCCATTATGCAGCGACCCTGCATTTCAATCACATTAATTATATTGTGAGTTGGATGCAAGTCCCTTAAAGTAATATACTCTCACTCATGGGTTTCCTGGGAATATGTTTATCTCTATTTGCCCATGTGGCTTGGTTGCAATGTGTCTCTGTGTTGTGTTCTGTATACCGGTTTGCTTGAGGTAGGTGGAGGCTGTTGATAATATGCTGACCTGACATCTGCATGTTTGTTATAGAAGCAGAGATAGCAAGGAACAAGGTTCAGCCCTTCAATGCTCTTACCTTGAATTCCATGTCTGTGAATGGTGACTCTTTCCTCTCCTGCATGAGCCCAAGACAGAAAGCCTGGAAGTTGATTTCATGTTTGGTCTGTTTGATTATCTCTCGAAGCAATGCCCGGGATGCTCTCAGGTAATCCTCCTTATTTGTCAGCAAATCCTGAAACACCATCGCCAGGAACTGAAAAGAACAACGATTCGGATACATGACCCATGACCAAAGTGACAAACGGGCAGAATTTTAAATGTAATGCTAAAAAGTGGACGTAGGCCACATTGAATAATATTCACAAACGAAAATATGCCTGATGGCAAGGTCCTCTAACAAATAGCTATTAAGTCAGAGAATAGGCCAAGCAATCAAGGAGACATCTGAAAGATTAAGGGATGAATTATATGCTAACAGCTGTTTTGGCAACATGTGCACAATCTTTATATCACAACAGCACAGTTAGGCAAAGAGATAATTGACTGGTAATATTTGTAATAGATTGGCAATAGGTTAATATGTTGAAAGGTTCGTTGTACTTTTTGGAGAAAAAAAACATTAATTAAAAAAAAAAAACATAATAAGGCACAATGAAGAGTTACTTGTATTGTGAAAAATAGTCATCAAAAGACGGTAAACAGGGAATGAAGGTAACCTGGCACAAGGGATGACTTATTCATGGTTTCCCGGGCACCAGCTCTGACAGAGTGTGAGCCTTAAATGGGAGCTTGGAAGATAAAGGGAAAATGAGGTAACAAGACACCAAAGGGGTGTCATGGATGTTCATCTCATCTTAGCACCACTTAATGACTCCTGTGCACAGGATCTTCTTTCCATAGTTAAAGATATGCTTACTGGTCTGTAGACGAGTGTCACTGAAGTGTTTTTAAACCAATTTTTCATAAATCTGCAAAGTTTATTTTTAAGATGACCCTCTTATACTGTGTACTTCAACATTATAAAGGCCTCTTATCTGCCTGTGGGATAGTTAACAAAGATTTGATTTGTTGGAAAAAAAGGACTTTCATTTACGTAGGTATACTCTACTAGTCAAAAAAGTGATCTTTAGGATTACAGCATACAAAAATTGTTAGGATGTCTCTCACTAAACTACACAAGCAGCTATTTTTTAACTTTGAATTGCCAGTTCATTGGGTGTTTCAACAGTAGTAGATAAGAAAATGCTTGAAATAGAAAGTATATTAGCTGCATCAAAAGATCCCTAAAGTGTGAGAAGTTGATAACACTTAAGAAGACAGATTTATGATACCTTTGGCGCCAGCTCCGAGCTGTGCTGTAACACAGTGTACAGAATCTGCATATTATTGGGATTCCTGGCATTGGAAAGTTCATTGAAAATCACAAATTTCACCATTGTGCCAAGGTTGTCACGATGCGCATTCAGCAGCTCCCTAAAAATAAAGACCATCATTAAAACAATAGGAACACAATATTTGAGTTCATTACAACTTGGTAACCTAGTCTTACAACGGCTTCAGTCCTTCAAAGGCATATCCAATCCACCCACAGAACATGCAAGCTGTTCACTAGCAAGAGGATAAACACATTGACTTTGGACTACTCAAAGTGCAGAGGGATCCGTTGGAGACAACTGATAAAATACTTACTTTTGTCAGCATAAGGACTACCAAATTCATATCTTTTTGCAGTAAACAAAAAAGTAGTACATCCAAAATGTACAATGTACATGAGAATCGGGTATGCCCACATGTATCTGGCAGGAAAAACTATTTAAGAAATTAAAGCCTTATTTAAGGCCGTATTTCATAAATCATATGCATAACTTCTAGGTTGGGGACAACTAAATGGACAAGGTGAAACAAAATTACTTGGAGCCATCTTATAAAACGCAGAGAAAAATAGCACAATATGAGTGGCCAACTGGTTGCCACATTCGGCCTACGGACACACAAAATCGTTAAAGATATCACAGCATATTACAGAACTCTATAGGAGAATAAAGACATATGCATCAAAGCAGATGATGCATATCCATGCTTAAGACACAAACGTGGATGAAGCATGAATCAGGATTAGAAAAAAAAGATTTCATGTTTTTAAAGAAATTTCCAAGTCAACAGTAGGGTGCACTAAATGCCCAGATCGAGTATATGATAGAAGAGAAGCTGCAAAAGCAGTAAATATGAATCTTTTTTGTCTCAGGAAAAGGGACAACCTTGTGAGTTATCGTTTTTGGGCTCTGCATACAATGATGAAGGAAGCAATACTTAAAATGTATTTTCTGGTCAGAAAAAGACACAACATAAATACATATTATTGAATGGTGTTTTAGGTACTTTTAGAAGTGGCCCAAACATGCACAGCATCGTTAACAGCCATTGCCCCAGTTGACAAGTCAGGCCTGGTCATGGATATGTTGATGCACGATGAGCAGGCAGCTGCTCTCACCAATTGCAAATTTCCTCCCCAAAGCCCTCAATCCAAGCGTGCACCATCGAAAGTGGTGTTGCTTTGCTCAATGCACAACAGATGACTTGATATATACAAGTACTAGTGCAATATCGGACTGCTTCAAAGTTGCACATTTATTATGCAATATAATCAGTGGTATGGCTCTCGCACATAACTTTTTCTTTTAGTTTCAAGTCAGTTCATATTTGTTAATTCATTATTTTCACATGTTCATAAAGACTAAATGTTAATTATGTCCAACAATGTGGATGCAAATTTTGCTGCAGTACAACCAGCATGCACACACCACCTATAACCCACACTTCCCTGTTTCATGCGAATCACAAGCATAGAAACCCGCTCTTAGGCATCTTTTTACAAATACACTGTATCCAATTCTTCAGCTTCTTACCTGACGCTAAGCATATAATGGTTAAGGAGCACTTTTGGCTTCAATCGAATTTTGATCAGGTTGGAAATCACCTCAATGTCTTCTGAGCCATGTGTGTTGCAGTTCATGCAGACAGACATTAGCAGGTCTTGGGCAGGCCTTGTAAGCTGCAGTAAAATGTTGACATAGAAGTTAGTGATGGTATAGACATGGTCTGGGGTTGCTACATCAGACATGGTTGCAGACAATCAGAACAATTACACCTTGTGTAAGCATAAAGTTCCAATGGGATCACCCTTTAAAATGCTCTCGACACACGTTCAAGATAGAAAGGTAATGCCAAGTCCTTTGTGAAACTCAGATGTACATTAAGCATACTGGGCTGAAGGCCAGGTTCATTTCCCTCACTTCTCAGAAGTTTAGCAAAACAGCTCATAGACAGTTCAAACACTTCCTGCTTAGCATTAAATGTGTGAGTGATCTGGAAGCCAGAAGGAATATATTGATAGGATTCTGGTTGAAGCACCCCAGTTACGTTTCCATGTCAACTACAAAGAGCCCATAATATTACAGGCCAACCAGCAAAGTATTTGAGCCTTCCAATTTCTTGTGATCCTGCTTAAAGCATGTTATGATCATTCAAATATTGGCCAAGCACACAAGCTACTTGAGCACGACTGCATGGGGAAATCCCATCTATGTGTTGAAATGTGATTGCAAATTAGGCTGTAGCTAATAATTCAGCCAGGATAATTTCTTTAAGTGTTTTTTTATTTCTTATTAAAGGTAGAATGGTCAGGCAAGATTCTGACATGGGTGACACTCATAGACAACCTAAAACGGACAGAGAATAATCATCTGATCTCATCTTAGCATGTGTTATTAGACTGAGGCTCTGTGAAGGGGAATTCCACAGTAGGAACAAAACTGGAATCATTTTGAAAGGTACTCCTGGCCTCTTACATTGACTGTGTGATAGGCTAAAATCCAAGTGTGCCAATACATAAAAGCCTTTTACAAAAAGGGATGGTGAGGGACAGAGTCTCTGAATTAAACAGAAAGCTCTCACCCAGTCAAAAGATCAGGGCTAGATCCAACACCGTTTTTTAGCTCACTGCACCATCCCAGTTTCAGAACCTGACTGTATGCAAATTAGTCTGTTCCTGTCCCAGTGCATGATGGGAACAGGACAAACCAAACTACAGAAGCCAATTCTTACACTGGGAAGGAAACAAGCTCCCGGGGACCGGTTTCTGGCATTACAGCCGTCTTCGGCCCGGTTTGCTTGAATCCTGATGGTGCAATGAGCAAGGGTCTCACATCTGAGAATACCCTTCCACGCTTAGGGTGGACAAAAATATTTACAAAAAGGGGTGGTGAGGGACAGAGTCTCTGAATTAAACAGAAAGCTCTCACCCAGTCAAAAGATCAGGGCTAGATCCAACACCGTTTTTTAGCTCACTGCACCATCCCAGTTTCAGAACCTGACTGTATGCAAATTAGTCTGTTCCTGTCCCAGTGCATGATGGGAACAGGACAAACCAAACTACAGAAGCCAATTCTTACACTGGGAAGGAAACAAGCTCCCGGGGACCGGTTTCTGGCATTACAGCCGTCTTCGGCCCGGTTTGCTTGAATCCTGATGGTGCAATGAGCAAGGGTCTCACATCTGAGAATACCCTTCCACGCTTAGGGTGGACAAAAATATTTACAAAAAGGGGTGGTGAGGGACAGAGTCTCTGAATTAAACAGAAAGCTCTCACCCAGTCAAAAGATCAGGGCTAGATCCAACACCATTTTTTTTTTAGCTCACTGCACCATCCCAGTTTCAGAACCTGACTGTATGCAAATTAGTCTGTTCCTGTCCCAGTGCATGATGGGAACAGGACAAACCAAACTACAGAAGCCAATTCTTACACTGGGAAGGAAACAAGCTCCCGGGGACCGGTTTCTGGCATTACAGCCGTCTTCGGCCCGGTTTGCTTGAATCCTGATGGTGCAATGAGCAAGGGTCTCACATCTGAGAATACCCTTCCACGCTTAGGGTGGACAAAAATATTTACAAAAAGGGGTGGTGAGGGACAGAGTCTCTGAATTAAACAGAAAGCTCTCACCCAGTCAAAAGATCAGGGCTAGATCCAACACCGTTTTTTAGCTCACTGCACCATCCCAGTTTCAGAACCTGACTGTATGCAAATTAGTCTGTTCCTGTCCCAGTGCATGATGGGAACAGGACAAACCAAACTACAGAAGCCAATTCTTACACTGGGAAGGAAACAAGCTCCCGGGGACCGGTTTCTGGCATTACAGCCGTCTTCGGCCCGGTTTGCTTGAATCCTGATGGTGCAATGAGCAAGGGTCTCACATCTGAGAATACCCTTCCACGCTTAGGGTGGACAAAAATATTTACAAAAAGGGGTGGTGAGGGACAGAGTCTCTGAATTAAACAGAAAGCTCTCACCCAGTCAAAAGATCAGGGCTAGATCCAACACCGTTTTTTAGCTCACTGCACCATCCCAGTTTCAGAACCTGACTGTATGCAAATTAGTCTGTTCCTGTCCCAGTGCATGATGGGAACAGGACAAACCAAACTACAGAAGCCAATTCTTACACTGGGAAGGAAACAAGCTCCCGGGGACCGGTTTCTGGCATTACAGCCGTCTTCGGCCCGGTTTGCTTGAATCCTGATGGTGCAATGAGCAAGGGTCTCACATCTGAGAATACCCTTCCACGCTTAGGGTGGACAAAAATATTTACAAAAAGGGGTGGTGAGGGACAGAGTCTCTGAATTAAACAGAAAGCTCTCACCCAGTCAAAAGATCAGGGCTAGATCCAACACCGTTTTTTAGCTCACTGCACCATCCCAGTTTCAGAACCTGACTGTATGCAAATTAGACTGTTCCTGTCCCAGTGCATGATGGGAACAGGACAAACCAAACTACAGAAGCCAATTCTTACACTGGGAAGGAAACAAGCTCCCGGGGACCGGTTTCTGGCATTACAGCCGTCTTCGGCCCGGTTTGCTTGAATCCTGATGGTGCAATGAGCAAGGGTCTCACATCTGAGAATACCCTTCCACGCTTAGGGTGGACAAAAATATTTACAAAAAGGGGTGGTGAGGGACAGAGTCTCTGAATTAAACAGAAAGCTCTCACCCAGTCAAAAGATCAGGGCTAGATCCAACACCGTTTTTTAGCTCACTGCACCATCAGGATTCAAGCAAGCCGGGCCGAAGAGGCTGAAATGCCAGAAACCGGTCCCCGGTAGCTTGTCTCCTTTCTGGTAAAGAATTGGCTTGGTAGTTTAGTCTGCCCTGTTCCCATGATGCACTGGGCCAGGGACAGACTGATTTGCATATAGCCAGGTTCTGAGCTGGGATGGGGCAGTGAGATAAATAACGGTGATGGATCAAGCCCTGATCTTTGGACTGGGTAAGAGTGGTCTGCTCAATTCAGACACTCTGTTCATCACCACCCCCTTTTGTAAATCAATACATAAAAGCCAGCGCAGTAACAGTAAATGGACTGGAAACCACGTCTACATACATTACTCATTACAGGTCATTGCAAAACCAGCCCTAGAGTGATATGAGTGAGGCACTCATTGCGGATATTTATGAGGGGTGGCCGGTCATAACTTCAAATCCTGGAAAGGTCAATAAATCCCTTTGAGGACAAAGTATCAACCACTGTATAATTTTTTTTTATTTTGAATGGCAGAAAAAAGGAATGGGAATCACACCAGCATACACATGAAAAGAATAGAGAGTTTTTCTCAAGACGGCCTTGTTTAGTGAGCAAATTACCTCGAAGAGAAGAAAAACTGAAGTTTTTTTGCCCCTTCTTAAAGTTATGCTTTGCTATGGGTCAGCATGTTCTTGGGAAAATAATGTTCCTCTTGTTCAACACTATATATGTATGAAGGCCAGCAAATGGTCACACAACATGAAGAAAACAGACTTGTGCAGCTGGGAAGTGTATTTACCTCTATCCCAAATAAACCACTTCTTATTTAAAAAATATTAATGGGGGCATGGGTTTAACTTAATAGCTAGTCCTGTACCCAGAACCTTGCAAAGCACTTAACTATAGCGCCCATTACAACAAAGGCATTATGATACCTAGTGCATACCAGACAATTGCATCATTACTACAGACATTTCCGTCAGGCCAACTGGGAGAGATCTGCTTACTTTTATAACCCAAAAGTTATCAAGTGCTTCCAAACTACAAGTTATTCAGCCATACTAAGAGGAACATTTAGGCAAGTTTCTAAAAAAAATGGGTAGACTGTAATAACTGGGCTGAGACTATCACAGTGAAATGACCATGAACGGTGGAAAAAAGCACTGACAGAGCACTTCACAAAGCAAGTCAGACATGTTCTGATCAATTTACCATAACATGTGTCTTGTTGATAATTTTCACTTTAGCAAGAAAATGTAAATTGTTTCATATAAGAACGCTGAATGCAATGTCTCTGACCTTTGGGTTTTGAAGCCACATCTCGAGTCGCTGAACGGCCATCATTCTTCCTTCCTTGTATCCACAGGCAGCAGTTAGAAGACGAAGGAGATTCCGGGACACATTATCCATGGGTTGTCGGCGGTTGAGTTGATCTCGCAGCATGTCTACCACATACTCCTCCACGCTCTCTGCCAGATCCTCATATCTAAAAAAAGCAACTAGACGGGTTCACAACTGTGGGAATCCTTGCATTATAAACTGCATGGGCATTACTCCTTTAGGCAAAACAACTGGATTATTTAAAAACACCTTTCCAAGTGCAATCTAGACTGCAAAATTGCAGAGCCAAGAGAACTACAGAAGAATAAGCTTCTTACACGTTTAGAACCATTCTTTCTGGTGAACACCCTATCCAACCACAGACTCCATGTCAGAGTTGAAGACTCAGATTATGCTTCTCTTACTTTAAAGAAACGTTCACAGAAGCTAATAAACAACAACCATTAACAAAAATTCAATGAATCATTAGGAAAAAGAGCTGCATGCTACTCCTCTCATAATTCAAATGGAGCCAACACCATCACAACTTCCTCTTTCTTTTACTGCTCCACAGTCCCAATACATATCTGCTCTATTTGCTCTGCTTTTCATGTATTTTGTTGCATAGTGTCAGATATTGATTGTTTGAGGCCATTATTCTGTATTAATTGGCATCCACGTCCTCAAAAAATGGCGTCTGTACATCACATCACTGTTGCAGGCCCGTGGTCCTTCAGCTTCAATGATTCACATTACTGGAGTGATTATCTTTGTCTCCCACCCATTGCGCCTCCGGCCCCAACCCCAACCCATATATTCGAGGGAGGCCCCTGCTTCTGAATGCCGTTCTTGTAGAATGAGGAAGAGGTGCTTGGTTCTGTCTTTGAAGGCCAGCGCAGTCCTCTTTTTATGTCTAGGTCTGGAGGTGCTACTTTGCACACAACTGCAGATCCCAGAGCAGACTGAACAGGGAAGGAGCGGCTTGCGTTTATACCTCAAGCTTCATATGCTGTAATAACCTGATTTTAGTCTGGATTTCACAGGTATAGAGAATTTAGGCAATTATTCTATATTTTAAACTCATTTAAAATAAATGGATTTACTAAATTTCTCACCTGATGCACCACACCTGTGGAGAGGGTGGGGTGAAATAATTCTAATTACAGCCCTCTTTGAGTGGCTTGCTGAATCATTCCCACCCCACTGATTTAGGGCTCACTATGGGTAACTCTCCCCCCACTGTCTCAGAGGCTTACGTTGTTACTGGAGTGAGCAACCACTCACATATAACTAAGGATTGTTGTTATTATCACTTAAGGACAGAATGAGCTATGAGTATGGCACCTTCTTACTTAATAAGTAGGAAGAATACAGTGAATAGGGTCTTTTCACCTACTATTTGGATGACAGACTTGCCCAGGCCATACAATACGGTCCAGCCATTGATAATCAAAGCCTTTAAGCCTTTCACTTGGCAGTTGAAGATATAGTGCCCCAACCGCCCCCCCCCCCCCCACGCAGGCGGCAATATTGAAAGTGATCTCTCCACCTCCCCTGAAGCCTCTGGGAGGGGTGCAAAAGGCGCTCTACAAGTCTAGAATACAAATACAAATACAAAAATGTGATGGACACTGACAAACAGAAAGCTATTTTTTTGATTTATCATAGACCAAGCTCCACCAAGCTCAGCAACCAGAGGCACCGAGTTTATGATAATTCATGAGGCAAACATGAATTTGACACTGGGTCTGATAATTATTTGGGGGAAGTTGACTTTGATACCGGGCAAGACAATTCCCATTTACTGGCATCAGCCAAACCTTCTGTGGCAGACTTGATAAGATGTAATGTGTTCACAGGCAATATGCCAGTGCCATGATCCCTGTATAGGTTAACGTTTCACTTTATAAAAGCTTGTTAATAATAAAAAGCCCTAGCAGCTTAGCGCTGAAGGAAGAAAATGTGAGAGAACACCACGTACAGGTAGCCTTAAGCACCTCACACAGCCCCTCGATTGATAAAGTGCACTTGTTCAGTCCATAAAACATTGTGTACCTGAAATCGGTGGAATGGGTTCTTTTCTGCCCAGTTGCAGCATATTGACAATCCCATTATAGGAAGATTTTTAACAAGGAAGTGATAGACTTCGGTGACAGCCTAGCCACAGATCCGAGCATGCTCACCTTCAGGAACAAATGTACAAAGAACCACAAAAAAGGGAATGGTCAGGTAATAGAGGGCCTGACAAGACAAGTAACTAGACCTGTCAGGACTTCTGACGAAAATCCTAGACTTGACTTACCAAGCAAAAGATGAGGGCTTGAGTATCGATTACAATATTGTATCTGGTCGGACGCACAGAGCCATAGGCTCCTTGGCAACAGTAATAGCTCCATTTTGGTTGGCACACACTGATCCCTTTTCTTACAAACTAATCCCATGTGGCAGAGGTTCAGCAAACTATAATTCAACCTCAGAAATTGTAGTTCAACATCACTCCCTTTCACATATAATATTGTCGGCACAGTTTATTCAAAATTTGCAAATACTGAGACAAGATATTTAGGTTTTGGAAACAATTTAGCATTTCCACTTTGATTTTTATGGAACTCCGAAACAAAAATCTCCACTTAGCCCCTAAATTGTTCCTTATGAGACCAAGCCTCTATTAATGAAGAAATGCAATAGTTGCAGCTCAAAGGGGCAATCTGTTCTACGACCCCACAATCCAGAGAGTTTTGCAGCAAATATAAAAGTTCAAGTTTTCAGATTGCTGTTGAACCTTCGAGAACCGAATGTCAGCATCTTCCATTGTCACTTCAAGATAAAAGGTATCCATCTTCTGAGGGATCTTCTGAAGGAGGACAACTGAATTGTCCAATTGGACCTCAAAAATCCATACTTGACCATTCAGATTGTTTTCACTGCACAGAAAATGTCAATGGTGGGACAAATGGTACAGACTTCACAGTCCTAGTGTCTCTCCTATCACCAGCCCCTTGCTGCTTCACTAGGATATTGAAGCCGGTAGTCAAAACACTGAGAGCCAGGAGCATCTGTCGCACAGTTCAGTTAGACCACATGATTCTAATTGCTCAAGACCCCTCTAGAGCTTCAGACCCATTGTGCATGGACAATTTGTCTGCTTCAGGGGGTTGGGGTTCATCTTCAACAAGAAAAATACAGTTCTCAAACTAACTTAACAGGATAGAATTTAATGGCTTTCGAGTAGACTCAGTGGCTGATCTGCTTTAATTGCCAATAAAGAAAGCCAAGGATTATCAAGAAAGCACTGACTTCTGCCCTCAACAAAAAAAAAATCAGATGTTCCAGTATCTGATTAAAAAGTAGGCCCATGTTTGATTGACTTGTTTGTCTTGCATCTAAATATACAACTTTCTTAATTCTTCAGCTCAAGACCCGACCTGGAGACTCAAGCGACTAATGCCCTACTGCAAAACCATGATCCAACCCCGTGATTCGTAAGGGGTTAATGAGAAGGCCAAACACCCCCTCCCTTGGTTGCCCCACCCAGTCCTGAAAAAGACCCGCAAGGCCAAGGTCTAAATATACCTCACGGCCACAAGACGTGTCGAAACGTCGACACCACTTTGAATAGGCCTGGACGCCAACTCCATACCCAGCGTGCCAACGAGAATATATTTCAAATGCAAAATTGTAACAAAATTGAAGTTGTTTACTGAGAAATGTGGCGAGGCCAAAAAGGACGGTGATTTACAGCCAGTCCACCTGTTTAACTGTACAGAATCAGATCCTTTTTTTTCTTATGTCACCACCTTGAGTATTCCTCCACACCACTTCACACTTGAGCACCCTCTTCACGCACGTTCCCTTTGGAGCAACTTCTAATGCGTAAATACCAATGTAGAGAAATAAAATTAGTTTGTATGTCTCACCTTCGACATGAAAATAAAATGTACGGTAAACTAGACTGGTTTGTTGCACTTTTCTGTTGTTTAAGACTGAATAATTTATTGAGTATTGGGAGCATATTTTCTTTAGCATGCTCATGAAACAATTTTCTGAATATATCAAAGAAGTAAACCGATTGATCTCTTTTCGTAATAAGGTCTAGGTTGGAGGACATCACAAAGGTCTCAGACTGTTCATCTGGTTTGACTTTTAAGACATTTTATTTAAAGCCTATTATTGATGTTGCTTTACTGGTTGTGAGATAGCTTTGACAAGCTAAGTCTGAGTTCCGGTCCTGACAGAAGAAAAACATTTCTAGCGAACATCTCAATAATGTTCAACTCTATTTGAGGACACAGAGGCAAGAATAATCTCACCTAGAATACTAATAAAAATGTGCATGATATTGTTAATATTTCTAAAATACATTGATATTTACATTATATTGTGATAAGCAAAATGTGTTTCAGGGCATCACCCCTTATCAGTCAGGCTAGCTTGAATCCAGTGGCTCAGTCAGTACAGAACCCACGTTTGGGCGTACCCTTCCCATTTAGGGCAACAAATGCAAAAGAAACAATTGGACGGAATGCTGAACAATGCAAACATTCACCCCCAGTCACAAGGATCTTGGTTTAATCCATTATTCCAGCCCAAACTTCCAAGCCAGGTCTTCCCTGGACCAGAAACAAGCATCCTGGGATCGGTTTTCAGGGCTGGGATGAATGTATGACATTGTTCTGCATTCTGTCCATCAATTTTTCTTTTTGCATTTGTCACCTCAAGTTGGATGGGTATGCCCGGACATGGGTCCTGTGCTCTCCATGCCACTCGAGTCAGGCTATTCCGGCTGATGAGGGGTGAAAATCCTGAAACCGGTCCTAGGATACTTGTTTCCAGTCCAGGGAGGACCTGGATTGGCAGTTTGGGCTGGACTATTCCCATTGGGCGCAGGTCAAGACTGATTCGCATAAGGCTGGGTTCAAACTGGAATGGAATGGGGAGAGAAAAAACGATGTATTTAGTCCTAGATCTCTGTACTGGGGTGAATGTATGACAATGTTCTGCATTCTGTTCATCAATTGTTCTTTTTGCAACAAACAGAGCACCGGAAGGATGCTTGAAACTCGAAGAGCAAGCAGTTTGAGAACTGGGACAGTAGCACTTCCTTGAAATATCAGGATGATAGCATGAATGTCCGAGGATAATTGTGGAAAACGAACAGCTTTCAAAAGATTGTATCAAAAAATTTCTGATAAAGGGACGCCTCTTACAGGGTCAGCGATGGGAATTGGGATTGTTGATGGAAAACCTGCTGAGTAAACCGTAACACCTTTGTCTGAAGGTGGTTCAAAACAAGCTGAGGCAAGCCTGCCTTCCATAGTTAGTCATCGATGTATGGGAATACATGCATCGCTAAACCTGAGAAGATTGGCCTCATCCATCAACATGGCCTTCAGAAAATCTGAGGGGAGTGTGTCAGTTAAAAAGGCTGGTAAGTTAGTTGAAAGTATTGCAACCCCCCAGTAAATATCAGAGATGCATCCTATGGGACTATCAGGTTTGGTACCCAAAAGTATGTATCCGAATCCAGAAGAACCTGCTGGTATGTTTTTCAACTTTCCCTTTTTGAGGTACAAGTTCAGCATTCTGAGGTCAATGAGAGGCCACCATCCTTCCTGGGGACCAGGACGTAGAGCCCTAAACTTGCACCTCACAAACAGTTTTGATTGCACCTTAACTGAGCAACATCTGCTGACTTGTGAGAAAGCTGGAGGAATTTAAGGGGGTTGTCCACAAAGGAAAAGTCATAACCAAGTTGAATAATTTGAATTACTTACTGTACGAGATAACTGAGTGACAAAAGGTTAGGCTATACTGGATTAAACCTTCTACTGGTCCCAAATGGTCCCTGGAGGGGAAGTGCAATAGGTTTGGCACTGGTGGTGTGGTCTGGCTAGAGGAAGAGCAGAGTTGATGGTGCTGAACAGGTACTTACCATAGTCACTGCCCCCAGAAGAACAAATGCTTGTACTGACTTCTGGAAAGGCTGCTAATGGTGGATCTGACAATATGCAAGCCCTCTTGAATAGCCACTGAACCTTGGGTACTACCGGTGAAACTCGTAAGGAAGGACGAGCAACCGCAGCGAGAGAGCCACAACTGCTTCATTTAAAATGCTAAAAGCTGCATCGGTTTTCCCACCAAAGAGAAAGACAAAATAGCATGTCCGTAGGGGAGACTTGAATGACTCCTGAAAATCTAAGCCTGACATTAGTATGCACTTTGCAGTATTTTGACAATCTTGTAATGTATGAGCAAATGCATGTGGAAATACTCGGGTACCACAGGTAAAACCTTGTGTGTTATGTCCCAAAGGTCACGTGGTAACAAACCAGGAGGCAGACAGCATTCAATGAGTGTAGTGACAGGCTGGCAGATGAGAAAACTTTCCTGCCCATAACATCTAGCCTTTTAGACTCTCAAAGATGAGACAGTAGAATTAACAAATTAATTTAGCTAATGGAAGCCTGAACTATGAAGCTCTTGGGGGTTGAATGGGAGTCATGAATTGTGGACCACGTGACACAGGTCTTTTCCATCTCACAATAGACTGACTCACTGGCAAGGTTGAACACTATTTTGACCAGACAGCCATAACAAGGTCAGTTGGGCTTGGTGAAAGGCAGCAAGGAGTAATAAGTCTAAGGCACAGGCTACAAAACCTCCATTAGCAGTCTAGCCCTCATTTCTTCTGCAGGGTGAAATAATTTCAGGACTTCTGAAAATCCATTTTCTTGTACAGTATACAAGGCACTAGCATTTTGTAGGTCAAGCAATAAGCCATCATCTAAGTAATGAGAAGAAAGCAAGTTACCTGCCTATTCATCATCATCATCATCACCATCACCATGTAGAGCATGCTCAAGGCCATGTGCAGCATCATAGTCTGAAATGAGTCCCCATCATACCGAAGTATTGCTGCTGAGGCATGGGAATGGAGGAAAGCCTTCCTCAACCGGAGATTATCCTTTGTTGACCGCGTAATGCGAAATAGTGCAAGCTGGCTATGGAATCAGCAATAGAGTCAGATCAGTCACAATCGCTGCTGGGGCACGATAGAGCACCAGCAGAGAAATAAAATGGCTGAACCTATGCTTTTGGCAATGGAGTGGAGGAGCAGGCTGATCTCATCCGGGCCAGTCAGTGCCCGACTCAAGGTCTCAACTGATCCATGGAGCCTGAATGCACATAAGAGGGATCCGGAACCCTTTTGAACAGCTGCAGTACGGCCTCATTGAATGCTGAAATTTACTGCGGAGTCGATGATGGCTGGAGCAACTTAGTGCATATCAGATTAGAGTTGGAGTTCGAAGTTGGATCCGGGTTCCTTGAATGCAAACTATGTGACTTCTCCCTAGAGCAGGAGCCTCTGGACATGAAAGACCTTTGTTTGTTTTCACTTCTTGGGTTTTTTATTTGACTCATCCTTCAAATTCGGTTTAGATTCACCTAAATGGGTTAAACGGGACATGGGTGGTCTCGCAACGTATAAGGAGACAGCCCTGATTTTGTGTGCTTGGTGATGTAGAGTTTGGCTTCTACCTCTGTGGTAGCATTTGAATGCAGCAGAGAGCATTTGTTGCAAAGCTTGAAGACCTGTTTGGGGCAGACGCTCCAAAGCATAAGTCATGCCACAGATTGGATCCAACTGCATTAGGTGGCAACTTGGGAAAGACTGAATTTTTGGAAGAACAAAAATGTATTTAATGATGAAAACAGAAATCTTTAGCAGAGAATTGCAGATAAAAAGTAACTGATGTCAGCATTGGGAGCTTATAGAGGCTCTATGTCTTGTCTGGCAGTAGGATGGAATCACAACGGAGGCCAGTGGTGCCCACCTACTAGTGTGCAGGAGCTATTGAAGGATAGTTTTTTTGGATCCAGGCTTCCAGAGGGGGCTGGGGGACCAGTCTGGCAGAACCCAATGGGGGCTCGGCTCTTGAGGGTCTCAGGAGCAAAGGGAAGCACCATTGGTAGGCTCAGACTCTGGTTGTGGGGCTCAGGTGCAGAGGTATTTGTCCGGCAGATCGCTTGCGTTAGAGGCTATTGTTTTTTGGATCGACCTGGAGATGGGGACAGATGAGGACAACAAGATCACTGTCGCCGATGGCCTCGTCGGTGCCGACGTCCCACGTCGGTAGGTCATTTTGGCGGTATTGGTGTCTGGGCTGGACACTAAACAAGTCTTGGTTGCTGCAGGCCTCAAGTACCCAGAGTATTGGTGCAGGGAGGCTCCTGGCATCTTCAGGGCGACACACCTGACCTCCTCCTGGGATGCTGGTTCCTCAGTGGATCCAGGGATCAGTAGAACGGTGCACTGGGTCGATGCGGTTGGCGCCTGTAGGCTGCAGGGAAGTTGCTCCTCCACTTCGACGAAGATGCAGGCTGGTTGGCGAAGTGCTGTCAGCCCTCGGATGCTTTCGGAGGATGCACAGTTGCAGGACCACTCGAGCATTTGCAACTATCGGGACAGGAGCAGGCAGGCAAGTTTCGGTGCCAACTGGACAGCTGGTTCTCAGTTCTTGCATTTTTTGGCTTTTTTTAATCTTTCTTTAGTTCGGTGAATCCCAATTCCTGGTGTCAGGGGATCACCTGAATACTGAATTTAGGGGTTTTAAGGGGAGTGAATGTTAGTAGCCAATGGGATAACTATCCCTGGGGTCACTACTCCCCATTTATGACCGCTTCTATAGAGAGTGGTCTTAGCCCTGTCCCAGAGTGCCTAATTCCACCAAAAACAGAAAGGTGGAATCCCACTTTCATGGAGCACATCAGGTAGCCCATCATAGGGGTGTGACTAGCCTGGTGGTGCAACACGCCTACTTGCATAGTTAATTTCCCACCTGTCTTGGTGCCAAATAAGCCTCAGGGCAGGAGGTGGCATCTCCCAGCTCTGGAGAATGCCGGGTTTGCATATCAAAGGCAGCAGGGGCCTTGAAACCCCTGGCCTTGATATGCTAAATCACTAGCCATCGTGATGGAGGAGGTGTGAACACCTTACTCCAGAGTATGCATTGTTTCTTGCCTTAGAGAGCATGGGCTCTCACCTGCAGAGGGTTGGAAACATGTCTGTGGTGGCAGGCTGGATGAGACCAGTCAGTCAACACACTAGATAGGGCTAGGTGTTTCAGGGGGCTCCTCGAAGGTGCACTCTGGATGCATGCAATAATGAATCCTGTACTGGCAACAGTACAAGACAAGACAAGACAAGACAAGTCAAGACAAGTCAAGACAAGGTGTTTGATACCAAACACCATAGGTTTCAGTAAAGCTCTCATGTAGCTGGAGAACTGGTAATGACCGGTGTCCAGTACCTGTACTTAAGATGGCTTCCCTATTCACTTGTACCATCTAGTAATTGAACCAGGTAGCACAAGGGAAGATCTGCTCAGGAACATGCAATATAATTCTCCCTGCCCTAGAGCTACAAGGCCTCCTGTAGGGGTGAGTTATATATATTGCGTGCAGTGACTTTGGCATGGAACAGAGTGAGTTTACCATATTGTGTTTTCGCTCATGGTGTGCACCATGACACGCAGTCTGCAATGGCAGACTGCCTGCAATTTGTACGGGGTTCCCTTAGGGTGACATAATACATGCTGCAGCCCTTAGGGACCCTCTTTGCATCCATGCCCTAGGTACCAGGGGTACCACTTACTAGGGACTTACAGAGGTGCCAAAGTGTGTGCTAATTGTATTACAATTAGACAATTGTACCTTGTATTGGGAAAAGAGCACTGGCATCAGGTACTGGTTAGCAGAGACCCAGTGCACATCAGTTGAACAACATCAGGTCCAGTGGCAAAATGTGGGGGTGACCATGACAAAAAGGGGCACTTTCCGGCAAACACCACCTGAAAACCACAATGTACTTCTTTGACAATTATCTTATCAATTGATTTTCACATCACGCTTGAATGAGACTCTTGGCTGCTTTCTTCCAATATGTAGTGCTTAAATGCCTACCAGGATGCAGGAGGATTGGTAATACATTCAATGGCAGAGAAACAGGATTACAGGTTAGTAACATTTCATTCTACAACAGGGGGCCTTCCCTAATTTTGATAAGCACTGCATAGAAGGCAAAGGCCATGCCAAAGAAAGGGAGGTGGAGAAACCACAACTACAAAGAAAGTAAACATGTATATAAGCAAAGAGATTGTGAACAGAAGCTTGACAACCTCAGTAATTAGTCTAGAATTGTAGTCAAGACAGTACTGCAAAAGAATAGAGCAAAGTTAGGGTCAGCCAAGTGACTGCCTTGCAAATCTCCCCAATGAGAACATTCCTCAGAAGTGCAGCACCAGCTGCTTTAAAGTAGTTGAATTAAACTGAGGCTGTTCCAGGAAGTGTTGTCACCTCCTCCAAGCAGGATGGCTAAGTAATCAGCATATCAAGGCACGAGGCTACAAAGGACTCAACCGCCTTTGATATGCGACCCTAGGCTTCCCCAGACAAGGAAAAATGCCCACTCATTTATGGGCTTTGATAAAGCGCATCACTTATCCCCTGCGGGATATCACGGCGCTATAAAGCTCCCTCTCTTTTCAACTGGACAAAACTCCCACAGCAGGCCCTCTCAAATACAGAAGAGTCACTAACCCGAGAAGAGACACACTTTCACGTTCTTTCTGAATTGTGTATGGTTGTCAGTAAGGTGGTGAGGAGTTCCACTGGACTGCTGCCAGATATGAAAATGTGAGTAAGCCTGTTCTGGATTTCCGAACTTGTGTCAACCTTGCTAGAGCAAAATTGCAGGATCTCCATTTTTGTGCCGGCCTGTAAAATTCAACTCTAGCTTGAAGAATCTCTGATCTGGTGTTATACAAGGCCTTGTGAGCATGGCAAGGAGGTTGAAACTAGATTTATTCAGAACTGGAAAGCCAGTGTAGTACTATAAGTCTAGCTGATGCAGAGCCAAATCTGTCTATGTTACATTATAACTTGGCAGCAGCATTTTGAATTACCTGTAATCTTGTAAAGAGGTAATCCGCCATGCCCACAAAGAGGGCATTACCATAGTCCAAACGACTAGCAATCGAGACCTGGACTATGGTTTTCTGCCATGCTATTACAATACAGTTAAACAACCTTCTCAGTAACTTCAGAATGCCAAACCATTTACCACAAGTAGCCTTGATGTGTTCTTGCATTGAAAGAGTCTCCTCCACAATCGCACAGATGTTTTTGGGAGATTTCTTAGGGGTTGTTATATCCCCCAGAGAGTTAGGCCATCAAGAGGCGTCCCAAAATAGATGGGCCCCACCGAATAGCAAGATCGCAGTCTTATCTATGTTTACCTTTATGCAGTGACTGGTCATCCAACCTGCTATTTGGGTTAGGCACGCCTGCAACTTGCCTTAGGTTTACTCACGTTTCTCACCCAGTGACATAATCGACTGGGTTTTGTCGGCATAAGGCTGACATCAGATCCACATTTCCTTATGTATGTTGCTAATGGAGTCATGTACATGTTGAAAAGAGTCGGGCTCAAAGATGAACCCGTGGAACTCCGCAAACAGATTTGTGGGAATGGGATCTAAAAGTGCCAAGCTGCTAAGAGTGCGATCTATCTTTTAAGAAGGTACCCAGCCATTGGAGAGCCTTTGATTGTAAGCTGATATCATAAAGTTTGCTAATTAACCGGCTATGCAAGATCGTATCAAAGGCCGCGGAAAGGTCAAGTAAGATCAGGGCTGCGGTAAGATCAGGTCTACTGCTAGCCTGATGAAATAAAAAACAGCTAACAAAGGAGTGCTGTTATTGGCATGAAAACCAGTCTGAGGGACCTAATAAATTGTTGGTTTCAAAAAGTTAAAGAATAGCCTATTCACCAATTTCTCCAAGGTTTTTGACATCTATGGCAGGAGTGATATAGACCGATAGTTGGAAAGGACAGAAGCATTGATTCCCAATTTGTTCGGCACCATGACAGGTGTGAAAATTAGCTAGTAAGGAGGCGTGTTCCCCTCTCAGACTAGTACCATCCTTTAGGTTGGCTACCTAAAGTGAACATGACTTTTAGAATTCCACATCTTAGTTGGAAGTGGACATAAGGAGGGTGTAGACAACCTAAGGTAAGTTGCCCATTGGCTACCAACTGTCCCTCCCCATAACTCCCTTAAATTGAGTATTTAGGTAGCACCCCGGACACCAGGAACTTAAGATTCAACAAATCAAGAAGAAAGGACAAAGAAGAGACTTGAGAAAAAGCGAGAACTGAAGTGTGCTTTCAAATGCAATTAAAAGGAAGCTTCTCCCCCATTTTCACACTTTCACACTCCTCACTGGTCCGTTGGAAACACTTGATACAATCAATAGTGTCTATTTATAGAAAATAACCAGCTTGAATCACAAGGTTAAATTCAACCATGACAAGAGGTATGTAGGCCGCGAAAAGGATTCCCCTAGGAAGCACAGTCAGACTTCCCACACACTTAAAGACCCAAAGACAGAGAGCATTCAGCACCCCTGGTTGATATCCACTGTAGAGAACATGAGAAAAACGTACAGAAATGTTTCAATCAGAGGTATAAAACACAGGTTTCTGAGCAACAGTGCAAAAAAGTGTTTCATAGGCACTTCTAAAACCGTCCCAAACTGTGCGGATGTGTTGATGGCCTGCATGAATGGGCAGCAATAGTGTGACGGGCCCTTTAAAGGCCAGGTTGGGTAGCGTTCATACAGGGCAAGAAAAATGGAATTAATCTCCCTCAGGCTCGTCAAGGTAGTGATGAGATTGCCACTGGAGGAGCGGATGCATTAGTAGGTTCCAGTAGCTGAAAGGAGTGGTTGAATTTTCATCCTCTCCTTAATAGCTGCACAGATACTCACTATCCTGGAAGAAAGAAACCCTCTGTTAAAGTGTGACATAAGAGCTGGGAATGGAAGAATTTGTGTCTGCTGTGGTAAAATGGCAAAACACCATTAATGATCTTTGAAAAATGATGACAAGAAGTGGATGAAAACTGCAACTGAGCGGTAATCTTTAGACCCAGGGCACATTTTTGAAAGTTTCACTTTGGCCCACAAGTGTTTTTCCCACATTGGCTAACGTGCTGAACTGAATACTTTTATTTTGATGAAAAGTATGTGATAATAATACTCAGAAAGTTCCTTTTAGTTAAAACCTAACCATGAATGTAGATTGTCTGCTATCAAAGTCAATAAAACATATTTTTAAAAAAGAGCAGGGGTCACCAGAAATGGACTTCTCCATCTCTTAACCTATAGATCCTAGGGCTTCCTACAAGAGATCCTCAACTTCTGGTGTCATCACAATAGCTGTGAGACTATCACCTCCTGCCCACAAAGTCTCCCACACTGTACATTCATGCCAAGATCCACCAAGCAGAGCCTATCTGGAGAGAAGTACCAGCCTGACATCACCCTGTACACATTCTCCCAATGACGAAAGTAGAAACTATGGAATGTCTTTACAGCTCCAATACCATTTTTAAATGTCACTGACCTACCAAATACATTGCCTTAAGTTCCCATGTATGCCCAAGTCAACTCCTCACGCACTTTAATTACACATTGGGATAAAGTAGACACCAACCCACTCTCTGTTCACACAAACTAACAAACTTCTCTTAGTCTGTTTTCTCCACAGTTGCTGCTTGTTAAATATTCTGTAGATCTACCCAATGCCAAAATGGTAGAATTAAGACTTTTCAGTAGAAATGAGACATAACCACTTCCAGCTGACTTCAAATTCCTACATTTTAAGGACCATGAACATATATTGTGACAAAGAACCTGGGAAATATGGTTTAATCAACAGTTTGGATGTTGGTAGCGGCCTCTGAAGGGCAAATGTGAAGAGCAGAGAGTGGAAGGGAGCGTCTAGATGGTCTTTAAGGAGGGAGTTGGTCTGCAATAGAAATTACCTAAAGATAACTTCCAATACAGAGCAATGTTGGTTCAAGGATTGGGCCAATCTATTTTTAAAGTTGAAGAGCTTTTTGTTTGATGTTAACTTTTTATTTGTGCCTTGGTTTTAGGTTTCATTATTTAACAGAGTTTGGAAAAAAACGTGTAGTCAGTGTTTAGCTATTTTACAACAAACAAAAACAACTACAAGAAATAAATTTCAAATAATAATAATAATAATAATAATAAAAACATTTATTAAGCGCCTGAATACACTAAAAACAGTGCGTCTCCGCGCTAGGATGCGTTCCAACAACTAAGGAATCAGGATCAGACCACGGAAAGGAGAGAAGACAGGAAAGAGAAGCCCTAAGTTTACACTAATCTTCAGGAAATAGACAGGTCTTCAACTTCTGCCGGAACCTGATTTCTGACGGGCCCATCCGTAGCTCAACAGTTTCATATGAACTAATTTAATTAATAAAAGTATTCTCTGTTTACAATAGGTTACTTGATACCCGCACAGATGGAGACATCAAGAATACTCATTAATATCAAAGAATATCATACGATAAAGAACTGATTTTTACAAACCAGAGTCTATATAATGAAAAAGAAACAAAAGTGTTAGTTGCAGGGGAGATGGCACAAGGACCTGTTCA
This sequence comes from Lissotriton vulgaris, assembly GCF_964263255.1. Taxonomy (NCBI): domain Eukaryota; kingdom Metazoa; phylum Chordata; class Amphibia; order Caudata; family Salamandridae; genus Lissotriton; species Lissotriton vulgaris. The sequence continues at coordinate 98,387,681 of NC_141698.1, forward strand.
ATGTGGTCGCGCTGCGGCATCCACTGAGTAAGTTCTGGGGGGAATGAGGGGCGCTGGGTGGCGGGAGGAGGGAAACGGAAGGAAGAGGGAAGAAACGAGCAGAAAAGGCAAAACAGAGGGCAGAAAACAAGCAGAAAAGGCAAAACAGAGCAGAAGAGGGAAAACGGGCGGCAGAAAAACAAGCAGAAAAGACTTAACTGACGGCAGAAAAACGAGCAGAAGAGACAAAACGGAGGGCAAAAAAACGAGCAGAAAAGGCAAAACAGAGCCAGAAATAAGCAGAGGAGGCACAAACAGAGGGCAGCAGGCTGCAAGCAAACTGGACTAGCTCCCTAAAACATTACATTGATGGAAGAGCGCACCATCATCTTATTATATCAGACGTTTTGATTGGTACTAGCCAAAACCCCAAGCAGCAACTGTAGGCAGAGTCAAACGGTAACTAACAACGTGGAATTCATAATCAGATTCTCCATATCAAAAGTTTATGGGGCTACCCCAGTGTTTCAGTGTGTGAGACTAAATACACAAATATACCGTGGCATGAGCTGGCCCTCTTGATCTGGACTCATTTTCTCCTCTGCTATTAGGAGCTCCGTTTGGCAATCCTCGTCTTCAGTCATTGAGGGGTGTGGGCTGCTCCCTGCAAATAAACCAGAAGAACAAGTTTGGGACAATACACAAGCTTTGTGCAAACGCAAATTGATCTTAGGTGCATGACAAGTACTTTCTAAAGTAACAAATGGTAATTCCCAATTTACAGAATCAGGATCTGCAGACATTTATGTTTAAAAAATGCATCTAATGGCTGTGGAAAATCTGCAAGTATGATGGATCTCTCACAGCCTACAATTTTCTTGTTAATCAGGGTGTTATCAGGGGACGTGCGATGGGGAGGTGGGTGAATCACTCAAAATGTTATCATGATGGGTAGTCACGAAAACTTCCTAATGCTGTTTCACGCCAAATGTTTTGCACCTACATCATATGAATGGAGTATGTGGGCAAATTAGATATGTGGGTATAGGAGGAGAATTTATACACAACAGGTGTGAAACAGGAATTATGTTGCCGCTGTCCCAACAACTTTTTGCTCCCATCAGAACTAATAGGTACTGTTTTTTTACTCTGACAGTGCACAGAAGCCTGCTAACCAGGCTCCAGTGTTCTTTCCCTAAAACAAGGTAAACTGGACTAATTGTGGTACAATAGGCGCACACTTTAGCACCCCTGTAAGTCCCTAGTAAATAGTACCCCTGGTACCGAAGGCCTAGGTACCAAGGTGGGTCCCTAAGGGCTGCAGTAGGTATTATGACACCTGAAGGGACCCTCATACAAATTGCAGGCAGCCATCCATTACAGACTCCGTGTCATGGTGCACACATGAGTGAAAACACAATATGGTACACTCACTCTGTGCCATGCCAAAGTCACTGCATGTAATATATGTAACTCACCCCTAGAGTAGGCCTTGTAGCCCTAAGGCAGTGTGCTTTATATTTCATGTGAGGGCATATCAGCACGGGCAGATATGCCCCATTGATGTCTAGTTCAATTACTAGAAGGTACAAGTGAACAGGGAAGCCATCATAAGTATATGCACAGGGCACTGGTTATTACAAGTTACTCAGGTGCATGATGGCTTTACTGAAACTTATGGTGTTTGAACTTGTCTTAATAAATTTGTACTGTTGCCACTACAAGATAAATTATGACATGAACCCAAACGTACCACTATCTAGTGTGCTGGCTGAACAGTATCAACCAGTCTGCCACCACAGATCGATGAGCTCCTGGCTCCTGTAGGTGAAAGCCCAGGCTGTGAGGCCAGAAATAATGCCTGCTCCTGTGGAAGGTATTCACACCTCCTCCAGCAGGATGGTTAATGATTTAACATATCAAGGACAGGAGCTTCAAAGCCCCTGCCACCTTTGATATGCAAACCCGGCTTCTTCCTAGACCTGGGAGAGGTCACCCCCTGCTCTGACACCCTTTGCCAGCAGGACAGGTGGGAAATTAGCTATGCAAGCAGGCATGTTGCACCACCAGGCTAGTCACACCCCTAAGATGAGCTACCTAATGGCTTCACAAAAGAAGGATTACACCATATTGTGTTTGATGGAATTAGGAACTCTCGGACAGGGTTATGCTCACTCCCCACAGGAAGTAGTCATATAGGGGGTGTAGTGAAACCAGGGGTAAGTAGCTCATTGGCTACTGCCCTTCACTCCTCTGAACGCCCAAAACGTAGTATATAGGTGGATCCCTGACACCAAGAACTCATATTGGTCTGCCGAGAAGAAGAAGAAGGACAAAGAAGAGCAGAAGACGCAAGAACTGTGGACTAGCTGTGGACTTTGGCGCCAAACACTGCCTACCTGTTCCTTTCCCGACAATTACAAAGGCCTGACTCATCCTGCAGCTGTGCATCCTCCCAGAGCTTTGGAGGACATGCCAGCACTTTGCCAACCAGCCAGCATCTCCCTTGAAGTGGAGGAGCCACTTCCCTCCAGCCACCAACCGCGAAGAACGGTTCACCGGTTTGCTGACCACCGGGGCCAGGGATGCAGCAGCAACTCAGGAGAAGGTTTCTAAAGCTCCCTGATGGACCCCTGTCTCTCCAGGGGGCTTCGAGATGCTTGACCCAACAGGAGGCTTTCAGCCCCAATACTGGGGTACCGGAGTCCTTGCAGGGTGTCCAGTCAAGACACCAACAACACCAAGACCGACTTACTGACATGGGATGTCAGCATCAGAGAGGCCATCATTGAGAACAGGCATGTTGCCCTGTTTTGTCCCAATCTTCAGGTCGAGCTAAAAAGTGAGAGCCTCCAATGCAAGTGACTGGCCAGACAAAATACCTCTGCACCCGAGCCCCAGTCTGAGCCGGAGCCTATCGACCATGCACCCTTGCTCCAGAGACCCTCAAGAGCCAAGACCACCCTTTGGGTTCTGTTGGGCTATTCCCCACTTGCAGCTTTTTTATTGCTACAGGTTTCCCCATTGACTTTAGCTGTAGCGTAAACGGCTACTCTTGTAAGCAGCACCTGTGCACCCGGACACACCAGGGCAGGTAAACTGAAAAGCTGGTGGTTCTAAGGACCTTGGCCCCTACTTACCTTAAGTCCAGAAGAACAACCCTGTAACTTGATTGCAAGTATCCTTACGTAGTGTATGTTTCTCCAAAATAACATTACTGCGTTCAAGACTCGTGCCTCAAATCTGATAGTGGTTATTTTCTGTATTTCTGAAAATCGCTAACCTGAAAAGTACTTACCTGACCTTGAAGATCCCGGAGATTAAATTAACATAAAAATTATATTATTTTTCTAAATTTCCGCGAATTTCCTTATTGAGTGTGTGGCTCATTTATTGACTGTGTGTACAACAAATGTTTAACACGCCCCCTTTGATAAGCCTAAACTGCTTTTCCACACTACCACAAAGAGAGCATTTAAAGAAAGCCTCTGTAAACCAATGAGGGTTGCCTGAACTATTTGCATTGTGTACCCGAGGTGTATTACATAAATAGTCAGCTTCCTACAACCACTGCAGATGGTTAGCCTGAGGACTATACTAGGATGTAAGCATTTGGTAACGTATGCATATCAACGTCTTCCTAAGATTTTCATACCTACTCCTAGGGGTTTTTGTGAATCACCTTAAAGATTGAAATCAACAAAATCATAGGAAGCAGTAAAGTAGATTTCTCACTTTTTAAGATTATTTGTAAACTAACTAATTAGGGTCAGATGTACAAACAATCATTCGCAAATCAGGATGTGCAATTCACTTCTGCAACATATTTCCTAGTAGTACAATAGGCCTAGTTTCAGGATAGAAGGTGTGGTGCATTTCGTACACCAACTTATCTATGTGAATAATGAAAAACATTAAATGAATGTGAAGAAATAAGTACATGCATTTTACTTACAACATGGCTAAGTTAATGTGCATCCTGCTAAAAAAGTATTATTTTATGATGATGTCACCAGATGCTATTGGGTCAAAAGTTTGGATTGTCAATAATTAACAACAACAAAATAATCCTTGTGATTCCCTAAAACTCTTCTCCCAAGTACATTTTAAATGATTGGCCACAATATCAGACATAGTGAAAACACACCAAAAATAGCATTAAAGACAAAGAGAGGTGTTTGTCACTGAGGGCCTAATTTATATATTGGCAGAGAGAGTACTCAGTCGCAACAGCGACAGAGTTTACTCCATACAAATATAGTGATCAACCCACTGCCTTTACATACGGGTGGACATTAGAATTAATCACGGCTAGGACTACTGTGTCTCCGGTGTGATTAGTACCCTCAGACATCCATGCGGAGCAAGGGCCGTCGTAGAAATGGCTACATGTCTGCCCTACAGAAATAGATGGGGTGGCACGGTGAGCAAGAGAATGATGGATTTAACCCAGATCTCTTGACTGGGGGTGAATGTTTTGATTTGTTCTGGATTCCGTCCATCAATTGTGTGTCTTGTGCTACTGAAATAGATGGGCAGACAGGTAATACCTGGTGGGAAGAACAGTAAAAACAACATTATAATGCTCTAATCATGGGAGAAGTGTCCCATGTCAAGTTGAGTATTACATTTTTTTTTTTTTTTTTTAAATCCAGTTTTGGGATTTTATTTTTGAAAAGAGTACTGTTTGCTACAGGGCTGCTTTCTTCCGACGCAGCCCCGTAGTAGGCAGTAAAATGCATTGACCGGAATCTCTGTGACAGCGGTTTCTGCCCTTGCCTTTGTAAATGACTGCCAGGTAGGTGGTCATTTAAAAATCTGGTGGGCGGACTAGTCTCGGCATGGTGGGCATAATATTCTCTGCCAGGCCAAGGGAGAATACTCCATCCACCAAAAAATAAATCAGGCCCCAAGTCAAATAACTGGAATGTAGATCTATCTTCAATGATGTAACCAAGTGCATCTTTTCTGACTGTTTTCCAAATAGCATTACCATCTGAAATGTTGTCATGCAACAGGTTCATGTAGCAGTAGGGTTAAACCTCAGGGATCAGAGCAGTGTAGTACCAAAGGCAGAATTTGCCTTCCCTCTGATGGCCAAAGAACACCAATGGGTTTGGCTCTAATCAGTAAGGCTGAGCCCTTTAACAATAGAAAACGCTGGAAATGCCAATACTGATGATCCTTTCGAATAGATTAGCACGGAGCATGAACACTCATCAATGTCAGCCGGAGCTGGTCAAAAGTTTTTATTTTAGAAAAATGATTTCATTTCTATTCTTTTCTTTTTTATAAATCACACTTGAATCAATATGTACAATATTACAAAAACACGACCGTAGCTCTTAAGTGAACTCACAACGAAAAATAGCCACAATCTGGGCTCACCTCGTCACTCTCACTCACAAATGTTCAAACATCCACGAGCATCATTCAGTACTAGTTGCACACCACAATCATTCAACTCACACACCACTTCCCTGGTCCCATACCAACTTTGTCACTTTCTTGGACCAAGGTATCAAACCAAATAACAAAAGAATAAACACAATGCTATTTTTTGTGCATAACACAAAATGACAAAATCTTTAAGTGTTAGTAAAACGTGCTTTACAAAAATGCACAAAAGACGAACACTTTACAAAATGTTAGTTTGGCAATCAAAAACGCAAGGTCGACGCGTTTCGAACCCTCTTCATTATAGGGTTCTCCTCAGGACCAAACTGTACAATTCTTTAAACACGAGATCTTCCAATCTCAACTGAATTTCTGATGGGAATTTTTTGTAGTCAACAATTCAGTTGTGTATTGGGGAAAATCCTGCTGTTTCCCTCTAACGGCGGGGACGACGGCATTCCATATGGACTACCCCATACCATGGTGTGAGGACGATTTCAAATACTTATGAATCCGCATTACGAAAGATAGAGATGAGCCATTGAGGCTGAATTATGGGACGACTATGACCCGGATATCAGACAAAATCTCACGGTGGATTACATTACCATTGTCCATGGCGGGGAGGCCATCCCTCATAAAGATGGTCATTCTACCACAATTATTATATCTTTTCCTGAATATACCTTTCTTCCCCGGGAGGAATTTTTTTAAAGTCTTACAGTCCGAATTGACCCGGTTGGTCTGGGGTGGCGAACGCCCAAGACTGGCCCGGGAGGTGTTGACTCGACCATACCTCCAAGGAGATTCGGAATTCCCGACTTTGAAATGTACTACTACAGTGCGCAAGCTCATTACGCATATTTTTGGATACATCCGCCCGATACATGCCTCAGGTAGCAATGGCTTGCCCTACCGGTACCCATAGAAGGAGCACTATATACACCAACCAAGGTAGGGACAAAACGCCAAACACTGTTATGAGCACGGTGAATGCATGGTCTTCCCTAGGGAAGACGCTAGGTGTGACAACGCTATACTCCCCCCTATTGCCATTAAGCTACCACTCTGCTATGCCCCTACTCCAAGAAGCACTATTCCGTAACCTTAAGACGCGCATACGAGTTACAACATGGGGAGATCTTTATCACAAAGGCAAAGTCCGGTCACTAGAACACCTCTTTGCGGGGGTGACTAGAACACCCCTGGACGTTTTTTTATATATTAGACTCCGACAGGGACTGAGAGCTATTACTCCAAGCTTCCCCGATGAACCTCCGGTCTTTGAGCCCCTACAGAGGATCCTGCAGGGGGAACAGGCTAAAAAGTTGGTGTCAGTGATATATAAAACAGTACATGGATTGAGAGATCGCCCAGACCCCATTGCTAGAGCCAAATGGAACCAGGAGCTGGGGATAACGCTTACTGACGAACAATGGGACTTCTGCGCGCAACAGACAGAGAGGGTGTCCGCTAACAGTAGACTCAGAATTATACACTATAGATACCTACATAGGCTTTACTGTACACCTGCACAAATGCACAGGCATAACCTGCGAGACAAAGATAACTGCGATAGATGTCATGCTCCAGGAGCTGACTTTCTACACCTTGCATGGAGCTGCGAGAGCGTTAGGGCGTACTGGACACAAGTCTTCAACGCGTTATCCACCATGATAAATACTGTCATGACTTTCTCACCAGTTCTTGCACTCCTGGGACACGTCACACCACTACCAGCAGTGAACCGTAAATTTGTTGCCTTTGCACTGCTAATGGCAAAACGACGGGTGGCTTGTAGATGGGGACGAGGGAGAGCACCTAAGTTTAAGGATTGGCTGAACGACCTGATTTATTGTCAGGAACAACTATTGACATATGCTGAGCTGTTACCTGTGACCTCCAGACCGACCGCTACTTAAGGTTATGCCACACAGCTGACCTTGTTGAAAGTGTTTATAAGAGTGTTAAATTAAGTTAAAGCAGCACAATCATAGTGGGATTAGCCCAGTAGTCCAGAAGAACTGAAATCCATCTATCATAGTTAAGGTACTGTAGAACCAGAGATTTGTAGTTATTTAACACTAAAGAACAAGTTACTTACCTTCGGTAACGCTTTTTCTGGTAGATACTATATCTGCCTTTGGATTCCTCACCTTGTGAATATGCCCTTGCGTCAGCAACATTCGGAAATTGTTTTCGTAGCCTCGCGCCGACGTGGACTTGGACGTCAGAGAGACGCGGCATCGCACGCGACTCCGCTGACGTCACCGACGCCTACAATAGGCCCACGCCGGCGTGATGACATCAGTTCCGCCCTTTTTCCGTGCCATCGAGGCACACGGACGGACCGATGACAGTCGAAATATACATAGTATACACAATACACAATAGCCAAGGAGAAACACACACAGTGTGAAGCAAGTGCAAGAAAGCAATGGAAACAACTCCTTAACATTACAATATATAAACAATACATTACAGTAACTCTGGTAAAGAAGAGTGGACAACGGGGAGGCGGGTGGGAAGGTGAGGAATCCACAGGCAGATATAGTATCTACCAGAAAAAGCGTTACCGAAGGTAAGTAACTTGTTCTTCTGATAGATACATCTGCTGTGTGGATTCCTCACCTTGTGAATAGAGTCCCACAGCAGTCCCCACTCCCGGAGGAGGGTGTCCACTCTTCTAAACCAGGAAATCCTGAAGGACAGAGCGCGCAAAGTGGCCGTTCCTCCTCACCTCAGTATCCAAGCAGTAATGCTTCGCGAACGTGTGGAGGGAAGACCATGTTGCCTCCCTACAAATGTCCTCTACAGGAACACCTCTAGCCAATGCTGAGGTAGACGACTTAGCCATACTAGAATGAGCCCTTATACCCTCTGGAGGATCCTTACCGGCCAAAGAGTAGCAGATCTTTATACAGAGGACGATCCATCTTGACAATGTTCTTTTATGGACCGCTCTTCCTCTTTTGCAGTCAGCAAACCCAACGAAGAGCTGGTCATCCAAACAACAGTCTTTAGTCCTGTCCAGGTAAAATGACACCGCCCTCTTAGGGTCCAGACAGTGTAACCTCTCCTCCTCCTTGGAAGGGTGTGGGGGAGGATAAAAGGTAGGGAGGGTAATGGATTGACTAAGGTGGAAAGGAGTCACCACCTTAGGAAGAAAAGCAGCCCTGGTCCTAAGAACCATTCGATCAGCATGAATGGTCAAGAAAGGGGGCTTGGAACTAAGAGCTTGAAGCTCACTTACCCTCCTTGCAGAGGTTATTGCAACGAGGAAGACTGCCTTAAGAGTCAAAAGCCTCATAGGACATTTATGAAGAGGCTCAAAGGGAGCACCCATCAGAAAGGTCAAGACAAGATTTAAGTCCCACTGAGGCACAATAAAAGGAGTAGGAGGAAACTTATTTGTGAGGCCCTTCAAAAACCTTAAAACTACAGGAGACTTAAAAAGAGATGGCTGGTCTGGCAAACAGAGAAAAGCCGACAGCGCCGAAAGATAGCCCTTAACCGTGGCAACAGCAAGTCCTTGCTGCGCCAGAGAAAGGACAAACTGGAGAACATCAGACAAACGGGCTCTCAAAGGGTCAATAGAATTCCCACCACACCAAGTGACAAATTTTGACCATCTATATGAATAGACAGACTTAGTGGAGTCACGCCTGGCTGACAAGATGACATCCACCACGTCAGGTGTGAGAGAAAAGGAAATCAGGTTGCCCCGTTCAATCTCCAGGCATGAAGGTGCAATGTCTGGAGGTGGGGGTGTAGAACCTGCCCCTCCATCTGAGAGAGGAGGTCTGCCCTGAGAGGGAGACGGAGCGGCTGGTGGGAGGAGAGGTGGAGAAGATCTGTATACCACACCCTTCTTGGCCAGTCCGGGGCGACCAATATAACTTGGGCCCGGTCTTGGCGAATCTTCCTCAGAACCCGGGGAATCAAAGGTATGGGAGGAAACGCGTAAAGGAGTTGACTTCCCCAACTCAACTGAAACGCGTCCCCCAAGGCTCCTTGCAACGGATACTGGAGACTGCAGAAGGACGGGCAGTGAGCATTCTCACGAGTTGCAAACAGGTCCACCTGAGGAGTCCCCCACGCCCGAAAGATGTGACGCACCACCTCCGGGTGAAGCCTCCACTCGTGGTCGGCAGAGAACTGCCGACTGAGACTGTCTGCACGCACGTTCAGAACTCCGGCCAGATGATTTGCCATCAGACAAATCTGGTGGTCCTGAACCCAGGACCAGAGACGCAGAGCCTCTCTGCAGAGACACTGTGACCCCACTCCTCCCTGCTTGTTGATGTACCACATCGCGGTCGTGTTGTCCGTCAGGACTTGGATCGACCGACCGCGAAGGGAAGGGAGGAAGGCCTTGAGCGCTAGACGTATCGCCCGCAATTCTAGAAGGTTGATGTGAAGCAACCTTTCCTCTGGAGACCAAAGACCCTGGACCTCCAGATCCCCCAGATGAGCACCCCACCCTAGAGTGGATGCATCCGTAATCACTGTGGCCACTGGAGGAGGCAGCTGAAAAGGCTTCCCCTGAGACAGGTTGCCTTCCACGCCCCACCAAGACAAATCCACTGCAGCTTCTCTGGAGATCCTCACGGACTTCCCGAGATCTCCGTTGTGCTGATACCACTGCCTGCGGAGGCACCACTGGAGCGTCCTCATGTGCCAGCGTGCATGGTTGACCAACAGAATGCAAGAAGCCATCAGACCGAGCAGGCGAAGGACCTTCAGGACTGGAACGACCGCTCCATTGAAAAATAAAGGAATCATTTCCTGTATGTCGCGAATCCTTTGTGGAGGAGGGAATGCACGACATACAGTTGTGTCCAGTACTGCACCTATGAACAGGTTGCGCTGGGAGGGCACCAGGTGAGATTTGGGTACATTTATCGAAAAACCCAACCTGAACAACAACTGGGTTGTCTCCTGCAGATGATGGAGCACTCTCTCTGGCGACTCTGCCTTGATCAGCCAGTCGTCCAAATAAGGGAATACAGGAATCCCCGACCTTCTGAGATGCGCCGCCACGACTGCCATCACCATGGTGAAGACTCGAGGCGCAGTAGTAAGCCCAAACGGAAGGACCGCAAACTAATAGTGCTGCGATCCCACCGTAAAACGGAGATACTTCCTGTGCGACTTCAGGATGGGGATGTGAAAGTACGCATCCTGCAAGTCGAGCGACACCATCCAGTCTTCTTCCAGCAGAGCCTGAAGAACCTGAGCAAGGGTGAGCATCTTGAATTTCTCTTGTTTCAGATAAAAATTCAAGTTCCTGAGATCCAAGATTGGACGAAGCCTGCCATCCTTCTTGGGGATCAGAAAATACTGGGAGTAGCATCCCTGACCCTTTTCCTGCTCTGGGACCACCTCTATCGCACCCTTTCTCAACAGAGTTTGAACTTCCTCCTGTAGGAGTAACAGATGTTCCTCTGAGCAATATCCCTGGCAAGGAGGGTATCTGGGAGGGAATTCCCGAAAGGGAAGGGCATACCCATTTTCTACGAGATTGAGAACCCAAAGATCTGATGTAACCGATTCCCAATCCCGTAGAAATTGGGTAAGCCGACCCCCCACCGGACCCACATGATCCTGAATGGCGGATCTAGGGCTGCTTTTCTGTGACTGGGGGGTTGGAGGAGGTGGAGGAGGAAGAGGCTTGACGCCCTCGAGGACGTGCCCTTTGCCTTCCCCTGTACGACTTATACAAGGTATTTTTCTGCTGCTGTTGATGCTGCTGCTGACCTTGTCTAAATCTACGAAAAGAAGAGCGACCAAAGCCTCTGAATTTCCTGGCTGTAGAACCTCTAACTTGAAGACCAAGAGATCTAGCAGTCGCCCTGCTATCCTTAAACCTCTCCAAGGCCGAATCTGCCTTCTTGCCGAAGAGTCCTTCACCATCAAAAGGCAGATCTAACAAAGCAGACTGTACATCAGCAGAAAAATCCGAGGATTTTAACCAAGCTGAACGCCTTGTGGCAACAGCAGTGCCCATGATCCTTGCCACAGAATCTGCAGTATCAAGGCCGCTCTGAATAACCTGACGAGCTGCCGCTTGAGTGTCAGATAAAACTTCCTCAAAGTCACCTCTGCAGTCTTCTGGAACCTTAGGGATCAACGTACGTACGTACAGAGTCCATAAGAGCGTGGACATATCTTCCCATAAGGCAAGTGGCATTTGTTGATTTTAACGCCATACTAGCTTCCTTGTCACCAGGAACTTGTGGAAAAGCACCAACTGACTTCTTAGAACATGCCGCCTGAATCACCAAACTTTCGGGAGAAGGGTGAGACGACAAAAAGGCAGGGTCCTCAGGAGCCACTCTATTCCTCCTAGCCACACCTTTCGAGACAGCAGGAGCAGAAAGAGGCTTCTTCCACACCTCCATAATGGGTTCAGTCAAAGCAGCATTAAAAGGGAGCAATGGCTCCACAGCGGAGCTCGGAGAATGAAGAACCTCAGTAAGCAGATTCGATTTAAATTCAACAGTAGGCAATTTTAAACCTAAAAGTCCCGCTGCTTTTTTCATCACCACATGATATGGCTGAACATCTTTAGACGCTAGATCAGAACCTGATGGCAAAACCCACTCTGGAGAAAACTCAAGACCACTAGCCTCTGCTAGATCCTCGAAATAATTTTCATACAGCTCACCTTCTTCCAAGTCAGAATGAGACTCACAATACCCCTGCTCTTCCAGGAGACGTTGAGCCTCTCTCCTAGATCTCTGCTTAACACGGAATGCAGCTGGATCCACTGTCGACTCCGACGGCGCCGGAGCCAACGTCGGAATCGAATCCGAAGGCTTAGAAGGATGTTCCAGAGATTTGCTTGGAGCGGGCGACGCCGGTGCAGGAGTCGTCGACTTCGGACGAGCCGGCGTCGACCTCAGTGGAGCCTGGTACTGCCACAGCGGGGTCGGAGCCGGCACAAACGGCATGAAAGGTGCCGGGGCATATGAATGAGGCACCCCCAAATTAAATGCCATTGGACCCATGGGACCCGAGGGCGCTCCAGAGGGGTACAAGTCCTTGAGAAAACATCATACATAGCGTTGAGAAACGCTGAAGGATCCTGACCTGGATCTGGATGCTCAGGTCGACCTAGAGGTAGATTCGAATCTGTCTCAACAACAGGAGTCGATTCCTCAACCTCCACAGGAACTTCATCAACCTCTTCTTGAGCAGGAGACGTGCCGGAGTCGGAGAATGAACTTGCGACCCCGAAGGCGAGGCCTCGCCCTCTTGATACAAAATCTCTCTCTTGTGGCGGAATTACTTTAGATTTAATCTTTTTGGGTGATCTCGACCTCCAGCCAGACTTATCACCCGAATGACGTCGAGACTCATGTCTCCTCTTCTTATGCTTCTTACGTGACCTCGAAGCGTGATCCGACGAAGACCTCGAAGCCGACGCCTCCCGAGACCTCGATCTCGACCTCTTCGAATGGGATTTCGAAGATTTCCTAACTTTATCGGCCTTCGGTTTAGTCACAAGAAGCTTAGACTCCCTTTCTCGCAGGGCCTTTGGATTCATCTTTTGACACAACGAACACCCATCCACGTCGTGGTCGGAGCTCAAACACCAAATACAGTCCTGGTGTGGGTCCGTAACGGACATCATCTTTCCACATTCTCTGCAGGGCTTAAAACCCGTCTTCTTTGTCGACATATTATCGAACAAAGAGGCAAGAGAACAGAGAAACGAAGAAATACAGCAACAGAGTAACTAGAAGATACAGAGTATCCCAAAACTGTTAGCGTCGACGACGCGGAAAAAAGGGAACTGATGTCATCACGCCGGCGTGGGCCTATTGTAGGCGTCGGTGACGTCAGCAGTGTCTCTATGACGTCCAAGTCCACGTAGGCGCGAGGCTACGAAAAGAATTTCCGAATGTTGCTGACGCAAGGGGATATTCACAAGGTGAGGAATCCACACGGCAGATGTATCTATCAGAACCATAGCTACTGAAGGGCTAGAGCAATTCTACAAAATGTGATTCAATTACAATTGGTAATGACTTAAAGTGCAAGACCACCAGCAAGACAGGTGGGAACAGGGAAGTGGCCCAACTGTCAGGTTGCAAAGGTTGATTGCGAGTGAGCAAAGATGGACTGAATGAATACCAGACTAAATGCAGACTGTCTGCACCATGTAAATACAGTACCAAACAATCATATAGACAAGAAAAAGCTTCCCTTGAAGGAGCTGCAGAAACATCCTTGACCGGGTACTTCCACAGTGTTAACACCATAAGAAGAAGTTAGCGGATCATCATCATGGGCCAACACCATGTCTGACTTTGTTTGCACTTTGAAAGACCGTCACAAAAGCATGGTGGTCTTTCACCAGTTTGTCCTGTTGGCGTAAAATGCAGAAAACCAAACCCAAAAAGCCAGGTAGACACATCCAGGTACTGACAAGGTATTCCACTTTCAAGGAAACGATAATGCCTTCATTTAGCTGGGGAATAGTGGAATTTCTGTCACAAATTTCTTCACGAAACACATTCCCGTCGCTCAGTCCCATAGTGGTTCCTCTCATGGAAGGGATGGCCACTCTAGGGGTCACAACTACCACTGCAGTAGTGCAAAATACTTTAAATACACCAATTTACACCTTCCACTGTGAAGTGTAAATCCAGCTTTCAGCTGACAGTTGTCGATGTGAAGATAGTTTTCTTCTTTACAGCAAATGCTATGTAATTTCAAAGAACCAGAGTTGCATACTTCTCCACTTACCAACCAAGTAAGTCCAATTAAATGGATTAGGTGCATCAACATAGATCCTTTGAGGTGGTTAGATGCTAGGGCTCACCTGGCAACAAAAAGCTTTCTTTCATGCTCTATCCTGAGTCCTTGGAAGATAGTTTGATAATCTTCTTCATTCTTGTAATCCAGATAAGAGTGTTCCAACTGAACAGCCACCAGAGTGATAATTACTGGCTCTAGAAGTGGAGCAGAGTTCCCCTGAATGGTCGAGAACCTAGCACAGGAACAAATTATCTCTCCTATTCACTGTTCAAGATAGCTCTGAAGTCTGCAGGCACTAATTCACATTGGTTTACAAATCCTAGCAGGGAACATGGGGTTTCCAACATTAGACCGAAGATGTATATGGTTATGGAGGGGAAGCTATCAACTGCTGGCAATCATAAGAGATGTGCACCCCTTAAATAATGCAATCAAGTATTGCAAGGTTTAGATGAAGACCCAAGATGTGTTGTGGTCAACACTGAAGTCCTTGCACAAAGAGAATTATCCCTACAGTTCTGCAATGAACTCAAGATTGTAATGGCCTTTTGAGGCAGAGATGGGGTAATGCACACTGATGAAGCCCCACTTTGGATACTGAAATTCAAAAGACAGGGTGAATTTTTGACTATGAACCCTAAACATGTTTAAGACTTTATTATTTTCAATGCAAATTGCTGGTTATAAAAGCAGTGTACTTTCCATAAAGCCTGGCTCGATTACATGAGGTCCTGTGAGATTCTTCACCTGACTTAGGAGAGCTGGCTGGGTGACAAGGCGGAATGAGTGCATTGCGAAATCTAAACCTTTCATGCATTATGTATCATGGGTAAAAGGTCCACAGGGAATAAAAAACACAGAAACCTTTACAACCACAAGATAGCATTCTTATCGTGAAGGTGACTGGTAGAGCTACCAATTTCTTCCTACTGCTCGAAAAAAGTTAACACAACTGTCTGGAATTTTAGCAAATTATTTGGACGCTCTGGCTATAATGTTAGAACATGGTCCTGCCACTGCTATAAGATCTGGCAATCATTGACTATTTCTGTTGTAAAGGAATTACCTAACCTCAGATGGGGAGATGCATTTCTTCTAATTTACTCTCCAAATGGCTGCATTATGAACAAACCTGTAAACCAAAAAAAGAAAAAAAAACACACAACCATACATACAATGAGCAATCTTACCTGCACTGAGATCGCCTCCAATGCGTCCCGTATCTCCTGGCAAAAGCATAGTTTTAGGAGGCATCTTTGTGCCAAATGCGGTCTGGATATTGTCCACAAATGTTTTACACTGAGGACTATCCACCCAAATTCGCTCCCCTAGTGAATCTTCTATGTACACCTACAAAGGAAAGCAGTAATCAGACACAAATGACCAGACAAAATGGAAAAATGGAAACAAACTCAATGAAAAAGAAAAACAGAAATACAATTGAAGCGGAAATACTGACGTGGAAATACAGTGAAAGCCACAGAGGCAAGCTATGACGAAAAGAAGAAGAAAATGAATAAACAGTAAAGATATGCAGCTGAAGTGAAGAATGTGGAAAACTGGAATATGTAAGAATCAGAGCAGAGAAGACATACATTTTGTAAAAGGGAGATGAAAATCTAAGGCAATCATTTAAAAAGGTGGGAGAAAAACACATGAACAGAAGAAGCAAGACAAGAAAAATGCACTTTGGAGAATCAAAGGGACATGCAAAAAGAAAGTAGAGAAAAATATACATTAAGTTATCAAATTAACTATTTTGACATTTGCTCTTTGTACTTTCACTGTGACAGATGAGTCCTGCATCTTGAGTGTTCAAGTTTACCTTCACAAAAATCTCAGGCCAGTTCTCATCCTCTTCGTACGCAGCCATCAACAGATTGCAGGCTAGCACGGACACAAGACTGTTCCCTTTTGCCTTGAAGTTAATGGACGCATCTCTACGAAGGAGGCTGCAAAGTGCCTGCAAAATACAATGGATATTATGCTCATCACTCTCAGGACCAATGGTGTCCCTACGTGCCCAAGGATCTCAAGGGTCCAGCTAACCTGTGGGTTTCCCCGGACGGGTCCCCCAGTCCCTGTTTGCAGCTTTTTTCTGACGGGACTGTTACCTATTGAAGTAAATGGGACATCAAATGCTGTGACACACCTCTGCACCCAGATGCCTTAGAGCCCCCTAAGGTGCTCCTGTTGAAGCCATCCTTTTGTTTGATACCAATTGAAGTAGCTTCAGGCCTATTAACTTAGCCTACATCTAAAAACCTCCATCTTGGGAAGTTTTGCCCTTTCACCGTCTGAGAAATGCTGTCCTTGCATTTCTCTACGCCCAGACGAGGTACGTGACACACTGCTTGCACAATACATTTTATTAGCAAATAACAGATTTCGCAATATTACTCATCGCCTTGCTTATGTCGCAGTCTCTATGGAAATATACCAGGCCATGGCAGCACGCATCTTGATTGACTGTCCCCAATACTGCCCATTCTGATCACATGGTTAGCTACAGTATGTGTGCATCAAATGTATCAAACCTTACAAGGAGATGTCTTGTTACAGACCTTTGTCCATTGGCTGTGGGAATCATGGTGGACTGTAACTACGTATAATACCTCTGGCTACGTGTCATATGGGTGGTCTTGTGGGTTGAGTCTATAAAGTGTACCAAACACATTAAATCTTTGGACATTCAGGTTTCTATGCTGACTGTCTCTGTGTTGCACGTTAAAATTGTTATTTGTTGTGCTAATAAACCTACCATTTTCCAAGCTGACAAAGAGCTGTGGTTGGGTTATCTTTTTATCATTTCTTATTCCTTATATTACAGATCTCACTTCTACACTCCGTTGGTGTGTCCTTGGACCTTGCCCCATACTCACCTTAAGTCCAGAAGAACAGTACAGTTTTCTCCCCATGCTATAACATTACCACACCCAACAAGCATTTGCAATGCAATAGGTCTCGCATTAGGAAAGTTTGAGCTATTGGTCTTGTAAATGATTTTTTTTTATTTATGTGTTGGTTTTGAAAATAGCTAAATTATTAGCTTTGTCATTTACAATGCCAATAGTTACAACTTTCGCAAATGTGACACCTATAACCTGGGGTTGCGCTGAGTGATGCTGTGGTGGTGCTGAGTGATGCTGAGTGATGCTGTGGTGGTGTTGAGTGATGCTGTGGTGGTGCTGAGTGGTGCTGAGTGGTGCTGCTGAGTGGTGCTGAGTGATAATGTGGTGGTGCTGAGTGATGCTGGGGTAGCGCTGAGTGATGTTGTGGTGGTGCCGAGTGATGCTGTTGTGGTGGTGCCGAGTGGTGCTGAGTGGTGCTGTGGTGGTGCAGAGTGGTGCTGTGGTGG
Source organism: Lissotriton vulgaris (assembly GCF_964263255.1). Taxonomy (NCBI): domain Eukaryota; kingdom Metazoa; phylum Chordata; class Amphibia; order Caudata; family Salamandridae; genus Lissotriton; species Lissotriton vulgaris. The sequence continues at coordinate 98,405,184 of NC_141698.1, forward strand.
TGCAGAGTGATGCTGGGGTGGCGCTGAGTGATGCTGGGGTGGCGCTGAGTGATGCTGGGGTGGCGCTGGGTGATGCTGGGGTGGCGCTGAGTGATGCTGGGGTGGCGCTGAGTGATGCTGGGGTGGCGCTGAGTGATGCTGGGGTGGCGCTGAGTGATGCTGGGGTGGCGCTGAGTGATGCTGGTGTGGCGCTGAGTGATGCTGGGGTGGCGCTGAGTGATGCTGGGGTGGCGCTGAGTGATGCTGGGGTGGCACTGAGTGATGCTGGGGTGGCGCTGGGGTGGTGCTGAGTGATAATGTGGTGGTGCTGAGTGATAATGTGGTGGTGCCAAGTGATAATGTGGTGGTGCTGAGTGATGCTGGGGTAGCGCTGAGTGATGATGTGGTGATGCAGGGTGCATAAAGGCACAAAAAACAAGTCTAACAGAGGGCAGAAAGGCACAAAGGCACAAAAACGGAGTCTAACAGAGGGCACAAAGGCACAACAAGTAGACAGAGGTGGCATTGATAAGTGTATTGTGAGTGTTGAGGTAGACAGAAGTGAGTTAAAGCAGGGCTGGTTTTGTAGGTGAGGTGCATAGAGATTTAGAAAGAGGGTAAACAGGAGGTAAAGAGGAGTGAGGTAGAAGAGATGAAATGAAATAAGGAGAGATGGGATAGAAAGATATGTGAGTGAGACAGAGAGAGACAGGCAGGATGTAATAGAGAGGTGAGACAGAGATAGAGAGAAAGGGAAACGGAGAAGCGAGGTAAAGAGATGAGCATGAATGTTGTGATTGGTGAGGTAGAGAGAAAAGATAAATGAAGACCGATTGGGAGGTACGGGCGTAAATAAAGATTGTGGGAATGACTGCAGGGGGTGCACTAATGGGGCGTAAACACTCACACATCCGCTCACCCACCAATGTAGCCATTCACACCTACACTTACTCTGCAGTACAGCCGCTGGTTCCAACAGTAGTTGAGTGCAAGTCCGGTGAATCCTGAGTGCCAGTCCGGCAGAGGCTCAAGGCGAGTCCCACAGATCATTAGTGCATGTGCCCCAGATCAAGAGTGCCAGCACCACAGAAGATAAGTGATATCCCGCAAGGGGGAAGCCCCACATGGGCCGAGTGCCAGCTCCACATACCCTTTTCTGCAAGGCGCACAAAGTGACTGTTGTATTTGGAATCAGAACTGCCAGTCACTGCCATTTACGGACCTGCAACCCCCGCCTGCTCTTCAAGGGGACATTTAAAAACGCCAGCCCTTGGCAGCCTGAGCAGACAGGCTTTGCCTCAAAGGCTGTGTGAATGGCTTCCCGCAGCAGGTTTGACATTGCATCGCGCGCTGCGGAACCTTCTGACCGAAGCGAACTTTACAAGAAAGGGTTTGAAGGAATGTACTAGAAGCTGCACTGCTTCTAGTTTCAATCAGGAAAAGGTTCTATTGAGAGACTCGCAAGTAGATGAAATAGTTATCTTTATTTTAGATAAAGAACGCAAAATCTAGTGTTGTATACAGCTCCCCATATCGCTTCATAGTGGTGTAAATAGCAGCCGCTAGTGTACTTATCTTTCTGGTTTATTCGATATTTCTTCTAAATTGAATGACAAACGATGATAAAATGCTAACGCGCGGATGGTATGCATGGGTGAAAGTGGGTAGATAAATGGATGAGGAGAGATGGAGGAAACGTGATTCTGTAGTCTGGATTGTGGAGAGGAGGGCAGTGAAAGGGAGGAGAGGGGAGGGGAACCATGCCAACTCCCCATCCAACAGTATTCCACAGCGAATGATCTACAGGTGGATGGAGAGTCGAAATGCACCAGTACAATAAGGGGAGAGGAGGTGGTCCGTCGGCTTAAACTGCCGACTCTGGTGCTGGAAACCAGGGGTTGAGCCTCAAGGTCGCGTCCGCATCCTGTGATTCTGGGCAAATCAATCTCCCCGTGCCTGAATGTGTAATGTAAATACGGTGCTCAGCTCATGTAAAGCGCTCCAATACCTTCGGGTCGAGTTCGCGCTATATAAAATATGCAAAAAAATAAATTAAAACTCTCTGAATACAGGTGACCGCGTTGCATTGTTCTTTCTCTTATCGATATATATACCTATTTTTGATGTGCAGCTGCTAAAATGGCTCTGAGCCACACGATAAGGAACAGACCACGTTGTGCTCTCACTTCATTTACGTCAAATGTGGTTCACGTCAGTGGAGATGAAGCAGGTAAGAAGCAGGTGCGGAGATATTAACAAGGCGCCGGAAGGAGGCTTGTGTGCGATGTGTGTTAAAACATTGGCCATGAACCCTCTGAGCAGGTTGTGAAGTCGTCGTTCACGAATCCAATCACACAGCGCTCTGCCGAGGTCCAGCCCTGTGGTGTAAAGCCCTGGTGAGCAAGGTTTGAAGTGCATCGAGGCACAGTGAACATTCTGTGGTGCGTAAGCCTGGTGGACAAGGCTTAAAGTGCAGCGAACACTCTCTGTGGTGCACAACCCTGGTGAGCAAAGCTTGAAGTGCAGGGCTGTGCCGGGATCCCGATCTATGGTGCACAACCCTGGTGAGCAAGGCTTAAAGTGCAGTGCTGCACAGTGAACACACTCTGTGGTGCATAACCCTGTTGAGTAACACTTGAAGCTTGAAGTGCAGCGCTGCACCTTTCACTCTCCACAGCGTTAAAGTGCAGCAACCGTGGCGCTGTGCTGGGGAAGGTGTGTGTGTTTTTCGGCGGGGGGGAGGCATTTCTAAGATGATAAGGAGCCCGTAAACATTGAACATGATGTTCATATCCGTTTCTCCTCTTCTTAACTACAGGATGAATGAAGCTAAAGTGAAATAAAAAAAATTAAAAACTAATATCTTTGCAGAATTATTAAAACTCGGCTTTATACTTCGCTTTGAAATATTAAACACGCTACAGTTTATAAACAGTTTCTTATCCTCTTCGCGGTTACACCTTCAGGTCAGTCTCGGGTGCATTGTAGGCTGTGCAACGGGCAGTGGTGGGGGCGCAGAAAACACTTTCGGCTGGACGCTGTTGTAGTTCCCAGGGGGTGGTGTGGCGCCACGGTTCAATTGGGCTCGTAGTGTTTGTTGCCCCAGCTGGTGTTTTGCAGCATCTGTGGTGCCCGTGGCGGAGGCACTGGGATGCGGGGAGGGAGAGCGGGGATTTAGGAACAGGATGCTGCTGTGTGAAGAAGTTGTGTGCTTGTGTGGTGCCAGGGTGCTGCTGGCGGAAGGGGAGCGGGGATGTAGTGCTTTCAGCCGGCGGGCGGGCGGAGCGGGATGTAGTGCTTTCGGTGGGCGTACAGGGTAGGGTTGCGGTTGTCGGTTCTTGAAAACAAGGATGAAATAAATAGCGCACCCTCACGGCATGCAGCAAGCCTTTCGACGTCTCTCGTCAGAATGAAAGGGAGAGCGGATTTCCACTTTCATCTGCACCAGGAAGGTTTCCTTTCACCAATGTCTTCACGCAGCGTTCCCAAGAATGTTCATGAAGTGATATGTAGTCCCTGCAACTCCTTCTATTCCGGCACTGAGAGCAGTTCAAAGAACAAGCTCTTGGCATTGCTGTGGGGAGGGGGGAGGAGAAATGCCAGACACGACCTGGCGGCCGTGAAAAGTGTGAAGCAGTGGGTGGGGGAGCGGATCCCTTTGAAGCTCTCGGAGGCAGGAGCAAATGGTAATAAAAAGCCTGTGGGGGAAAAGCGCGTGCTTGTGTTCACGTGAACGGTTTGAAATCCGCCTGATGGTTTGATAAGTTTTTTGCCTCCTATAATTCTCCCCTATCCATTCCTTGTGGAATGGGATTGGCGAGACCTAAAAATTGCACTGTTAACTTTTGAAAACTGTAAAAATTCATAACTCGTAAAGTACTTACCTGATTCTGATGATCTTGGTATCTAAATTCATAAAAAAGTATGTGTTATTTGTAAGAATTGGTGTCGGATTTCTTTATTGATTGTGTCTTACATACTGCTTTTGTGTGTGCAATGAAAGCTTTGCACTACTCTCGGACATGCCTAACTGCTTGCTCCCACTCCCACAAAAGAGAGCATTTGGGGTGACATTGTGCCTCAGAAATTCCTTTGGGACTGCCTGGACTCTTTACACAGTGTACCTCTTTTTGGTCCACCATATAAAGAGCCAGCTTCCTACGGCCAGAGGGTTGGCGCAAAGTCAGTTGCTGGTCTTCAGTCTAGCGACTCTTCAGTGTCTGTCTACTTCTTTCAGGTCAGCAGGACCTGATTTTCTGGTGCCAGGGGCTCTCCTAAATACTAGTTTTACAGATGTTAAGGGAGTGTAGGGTAGTAGCCAATGGGCTACTTACCCCTGGGGTCACTATGCCCCCTACATGAACACTTCCTGTGGAAAGTAGACATAAACCGGTCTCACGGTTCTACTTCAGCCGCAACAAAGATGGCAAACTTTTGTGTCCACATCAGTTAGCCAACCTTAAGGGTGAAACTAGCCTGAGGGTGAATACACCTCTCTGACTGCTAATTTTCCCACCTGTCTCGGCACCAGCTGGGCCCTCATCGGGGGTGGCATCACCTCTGAGGGAAGCCAGATTTGCATACCAAAGGCAGCGGGCTCTTCAAAGCCCACACCTTGAAATTCATTTCAATTCAATTAAGTTTATTTGATTTAGTTCTCGGCAGAGAACAACAAATATTTGATACATAAAATTTTCCTTTAAAAGTTTTGCAGTAAAATAATAAAGGTTGTCATTAAAGTACAAAGTTAAAAAAGATTTAAAAAATGTAAAAGATTTGTAACATACAAATTCATTTAGCGGTACCTTGCAAAGCGATATCAATGTTTGAGCTGAGTTAATTTTACATTTTGTTCTGATGGGTTGAATAAACCTTTTTCTTGCTTCAACATCGGTCACATTTGGGCAGATAAACAACATGTGATCCAAATCTTGCTCCCTGCCATTACATAGGTTCCAACAAGTACAGGTTTTTTCTTTTTCCTTTTGGAGCCACTTGAGGGTAAGAGATTTTAATGGGAGTATGCAGAGCCGAAATAATATAAATCGAGCGCCTGACACCATGCTTTAAGTTAAAATAAATATACTGCTGTATTTTCCTATCTTTAATTGTTTCAGCATGTTTTTTGTATATTGTCAATTTGGCGCAATGCTGAATGTCGAGATCAAAGCTTAACCTTGGTGTCAAATATTTTAAAAAAGAGCTTCAACTGGGCAGGAATCCAAGATTGCAACATATTTATATTTACATTTGATAACTTAAAAGTAATTGCAACGTACTTACAAAATACATATTTCAGCGATCCTTGTTCGAAAGTCTCTATTTTTAATAGGGATCATAGCGATCCTTGTTCTGCATGGATGAGGTTATATGCCCATTTAATCTTGTAGCTTATTCCTCTTGCAAAACAGCTGACTAGTGAAAGTTCAAGGTGGAGAGCTTGAACCGGAACTGCTTGGGACATCTTCGTTAGTTTCCGTAAGACTTTCCCTTCTTTAAGGTCCAGATATTTCCATTGACTTAGTGGGAAGTATTCAAGAGAGTATGATCGTACTGGTGGAATCTTAGCACTGTATACCTGAAGAAGAGAGGAAAAATGCCTTTGACCGTTCGAGGCATATAATCGTAAAAGTGCCCCCACATGAACGTCGACTTTTCGGCTCAGATTCTGTATATGGAGCGAGTTTTGCAGTGATTTAGAAAAAATTCTCCCTCAGTAGGTATATTCATTTGCCACTTCCAACAGTTTGCCCCCTAAAGTCCATTTATAGATGGTGCACCGTTTCCCTTCCGAAAAAGGACCCCCCATCTTGTAATGCTAAATTACAGGTAATTCTGCCGTAGGGGGTGTATAATGAAGGAGGCTTTGTTCCTGAGTGCATGGACCCTCACCCCACTGGGGGTCAGAAACTTGTATGTGGTGTCAAGCTGGTCAGAACCAGTCAGCTAGAGGGGTCCGGTAAGGTGGCACAATATGTGCTGCAGCCCTTAGGGACCCTGTTTAGTACCCCTGTCCTAGCTACCTGGGGTACCATTTACTAGGGACTTACAGTGGTGCCAAAGGTACTGCCAATTGGGGGAACAATTGTACTGTCTAGGGAAAGAGATCGGACACTGGGGACCTGGTTAGCAGGAACCCACTGTTCTTCCTGTCACAATTGCATTGAATATCAGGCAAAAAGTGGGGGTGACCATGTCAAAATGGGGAACTTTACTACAGTTAGTAATTTTGAAAACTTTAATTGTTTAAGCATTGAAATAAAATCAAGATAAATCAAATAAATCAGCAATGATACACATCTGTTTTATTGTAAACAAGGGTTTTGGCTGTCAGTTCATTTCTGAAAATTCCCTATTTTACTGTTGTTCTCTGTCCCTTCTAGAAACTGAGGGGAAAGGGATGAGGCAGGTAGGTTGGCTTTTCTTATTTGCAATAATCCTTACTTAAATTGGAGATGATCAGCGTTCCTCGAATGCGAGATCCCCAACTTGGAGTTTTGACATCTTTCGACACTGTGTGATTGTTTAGAGACTCTTGTCACAAAAGAAACAGTCGCGGGGGGAGAATGGCCATATAAGGACCCATAAATTATATATAATAAATATATTAGGTAAGGAAATATGTGTGTGTGTGACAAAGTCAAAAAACTGTGTGTTTGTGTTGGCACACATTATTAGTTGTTCAAGGAGAGAAGGGATGACTTTTGTTTTGCATCGTTCTTGAAACAAAGAAATTAAAATATTTGCAACCAAGGGGAACACATTTAAAGGTAAGTTAAGGCATCTGAGTAACTATAAATAGGAGATGTACTTCTGAGCACTGACAATCATGGGACTTCTGGAGACAGCTAATGACTGGTGATCTTAGCAGTTCAGATGATCTGAGACGGAAGCCTAAGAGTTTTGTGAAGGAAAAAAATGAAGAGGAACACATACTCTCATTTTAGAGTAAAAAAAACAAATAACTGTCTTTCACTCTTGATTATTCTGAAATGATCATACCTGCGACTAATTCCGTAAGCATTAGGCTGTGGACTCGGCATAACTGGTCGGTTCCTCAATGGATTCTTGCAGCTCAGTAATTTTAGCTGGGCTTTCTTCCCTCTCATGCTTTGAGGCAACAATGTGATTTCATAAGTGTTGTCATGGCAACTTTTGTTCACCAAACATGTTTCTAATAGTTTTAGCTTTCTTAAAGAGATATATCCATTGTTTGAGAGCTGCTAACAGAACAGATTTCATGTATTTTAATTCTGGAAATTAGCACTTCAAACTGCGATTCTTGCAATTGTTTATCATTTGGCGAGATCTGACCTGAGGAAATACCAGTTTGAAATATTGTCTTTGGTTGCCTCACTGTATATCAAGGAAAACATCTAGAGTGAAATTGTAAGTTTGTCTTGTGGCCACAGATGTGTTCTTATATGTTTTAGAATGAAGTCTGGTCTAGATATTGTTAAACCATATAATACAAGCATTACCATAGCCTATAGGTCTCGCTTTTGGGACTTTATACGTTTTTAGTCATGCAACAGTTGATGTTATTGCACCAAGGATATTGTGCTGCATAACGAAATACTTATAAGGTCCCAAAAGCAAGACTACTGGCTATGCCAATGCTTTTTTTGTGGTGTCACCCGCCTCACCACCCTTGGTACAAACCAGCCGCTACTTCTCTACTGTGTTTAAGATACGCGAGTTATGACTCCCAAATATTAGGCGGTAGCTCATGATGCTTGTCAGTTACCAAAAGTAGCTTTCACTACAGAAAAGGTTTGAGATCCCTGATCTAGACCATACCTTTTCCAAAGTCAGATTCACACTCATTTTCCTTCTGTTAATAAGAAACTGCTATATAGCCATTCGTGAGGAGACATTCCATGGCCACACTTTTAATCAGAGGTAGTTGTGTTTTTTCAATCTATACATTCAGTGAGTCATACGCGTCTTAAGGGGTGTGGTGCTGTGGCATGCTGTAGGACATTTGGCAGCCTGCACCAGCTCACTACTGGCATCATTTTTTTGGGGGGGTGGGGGGGGGGGGGGGCGGAATAGGAAACCACTTTTCTACAGTGGTGGTAACAGCTCCCTTCACAGCAGTAAGATTCCCACCAGGCAGGCAGGATCTCTAAATAAAACAGGCGGTCTTTCAAGGGCTAAATAAGATCCTTGGTCTCTAAAGGGGAATTAGGTAGTATCCGTGGTCCTTGGAAACCAGTGGTAAATGACAGTGCTCAGAATGGACCATGACTATCAACCACCGACTGCTCCGGGACATCAAGACATGACCTTACAACCTCTGCAAGAATAATTTGAGAGGATCAGTCTCTTTACACAAAGATTTTTAAATAGTATTTTCAACTGAAAAATGTTATTCTTTGAATATTTCCTCTCTAGGTTCAAAAGGTCCTGCTACAGGAGTGGTGCTCTTTGTCCCAGAAGACGCGTTTGTTTTACCTGTACTTTGCTCTAACTACCGGTACCTGCACTACCAAGTCTCATGTTTAATAGGAGTCTCCAGGGACTGCAACCAACATTTGACAAACTGTGCAGCCATTATTGCATTGGAATAAATCTGAAAGATGTTATTTGAAATCAATAGCCCTGCTCATTTGATATTTCAATGTTTTAGTGGAAATCACAAACTACTTAAAAACTACAATAATTCCCCTTCACTAACGTTCGCTCTTGGCCTGTTTTCCATTGCATAGTTACATAATCAATTAACAACAGCCATAAAGTGATGGTGCATTAAAATAAATAGCACAGATTCGTTCTAGTTTAACATAAATGTATTTACTGTGTGAGCACAAATATCCCCACAAATGAACCTAGTATGTGTTTCCTTTGCTCCACAATGAAGTTACTTTTTGACAAGAAAACACAATGATCAATAGTAAATAAATGCAATCAAATCAGAAATAATTATTTAAGTAAACTGGAAATATGTGGTCAGGACTCGGACAATGAATTGTAATGCTAAGATTAATCAAAGCATTTCTGTAGATGTGCAGTGCTTCTTAAGTAGTAACGCAGACGGTTATGAATGACCTGCTTTTATTAAGCGTGCCATTTTGTAATATATTGTTTCAAGAAGTGGTGGTATAGCATGTGTGCAGTTATTTGAGAAACAAACATAATAGTAAAAAGTATAAGCATCCGCATGGTTTGGGGAAAATAAAGATTCACTGACCTCAATGACTCCTTCTGTTGCAAATATGTTGGGTTTTATTTTTGCCAGAAACATCAGACTCAGATAACAGATTGGGTCTGGTTTGGCTCGGTTCTGCTTCAGCTGCTTCACGGCACCACAAAGCACTCCCTCGATTCGATCATCATTTCCTTCTGACTCAGCAGCTTCAATCTCTTCCAGAAGAGTAGCAGGGTTAACTGGAGATGGGTAAAAGGTGTGAAGTGTCTGTAAACATACAGCTAAAAGGAGGGTATATGCATCTTGTCAATGCCCTTCCAAACAGCTTTTGACATCGCTGATGGAGTTGGGAAGAAGACAGGTATCTACCAGTAGCCAAAGCTCTACAATATGGCCATGGACAACAGGTGAACACATCTGACATACTCCTATGTTGGCTGAGTGGAATCTTGATAAGTTTTTGCTAAAGTCTTTAAACACATTTAGGCCACATCATATGTGACTCTACAGAAGGCATCTAAATTGGAGGGTGTACACGGATGCATGAGGATACACATCACAAGCTTTAAAACAACTCCTGTTTGTACTGTCCAGACTTGGAGGGTCAGTTCATCAGACTTATTTTATTTTCATGGGTCCTACTTGCTCTTGTTCTAGTCAGCTCTACTGTGGTTTCCAGTATTCTCCCTTTTTGAAGGGAGGCAGAGAGTGTCCTATTTCCCGCTAGACTATCATATCAACAGGGGTTACCTATAGGGATTAATCAGCACTAGCCGTTTAAGTTCAACCATGGAGATTGATGCACTATTGGAGTGCGCTAGTCATTTCTATTAATCATGCAAATTCAATTTTCTTTAGTGATAAGGTTGCCACACCGTTAACACATATAAGTCAACATTATACAAACAACACATACGAGAATCAAATCATAACAAATTAATAAAGTCTCATATATACAAGTTCACATCTTCCATTCCTTGTGTGCTTGTTCAATGAGTGGGTCTCTAAAATTTCTAAAGTGAGTCCTTCCAAAAAAATTTCTTCAAATCATATTAGTTACTTGTTAATATTCTACCCCTCTTTCTTACCTTTTTAGGTCTCGACCTCTGCCAATGCGCTTGTTTCATATATCACTTCCCTAGTTGTTCTTTTAGTAGGGATCTTCATTCCCATCTTTGAAGTACCCTATACTTTTTCTTAACAGTGATGTTTAACTTACAGCTTTCTCTTACCCACATGAACAAGTCCTCTTTTCTTTCAGTCGTTGAATCCCAAAGTCCACATCATAACCTTGATGCCCCCTAACCATCCGCTTTCTGGTACTTTACTTGTTCCATCTTTCACTGTTCTCTATTTCCCATCCATTTTTGCTACCCCCTACTTCACTCAATGATCATTTTCATTCCTTTACATACATAGCCTCTTCACTTCGAAATAGAACTAGTTAATAAGGTTCCTAGGATAAAGAAGCATATAAAAAAAGAACAATATAAAATGTAAACTAAAAACAAAGTAAACAAGTACAGAAAAAACGAGTCGATCACAGTTACGACTCGTAGCCTAGAAAGCACCATTTCGCCCAATAAAATCTGTCAGTCGGCATGATTACTTAAAATTGGGCCCGTTTATATACTGACCTACTCTGCCAGGGAATTAAATGGGTGTAAGCGTTTTCGGACGACTTGTCACTTCAACCAGAATCCCTGTGTAAGCAGAAACCACCAATACTTGTCTTACCAACCGCAAAGCACTCCAAAGGTAAACAAGCGGCAGGGAAAGCGTTTGCTTTCACTTCCGATTAACCCCTTCGATGCGGATGACAAAGCCAGCTCGTCATGGGCGTTACCTGCGCTGCGCGCATGACGAGCTGGCTTTGTCACGAAATCCGCGATTTTCACATTTCAGCGCGCAGCGGGCAAACCCGCTAGCGCGCATGCGGTTAAAAAAAGAAAAAGCCTGCGAGTGGTGCGCGTGCACGCGCCACTGCTAGTCATGGCCTATTGGTGTCTATTATGCGCACCAAGCGCGTAATAGACACCAATATGCCATCAGCGGAGCAATGCGCCCGCATGTGGCCGATTACGTGCACTCGATAATTAAAAGACGCACGCAAAGGCCAATAGCTGCCCACAAAAGGAAAAGCACACGCACAAGGTGTGCGATTCCTAGGGCAGCTTCCAAACCCCGTTTTTAAGTCACTAAAGAACTTGCGCTGAACAGCACTGCTGTGGAGTGCAACGCAGGACGCGAGCCCTAATAAAAAGGCGTACAAAACAATGTCCACATAGTACAGAAGAACAAGTTATTAACCTTCAGTAATTGCAGATTCTTCACATTTTTAATGTTACCAGACTGGACCTGGACACTTTTCAGTAATTGCTCCTGTGTGCTGAGAATATTCCCTCTTTACTCTGCATGCTTTTTCTACACAGATAATTACAATGCGGTTGTTACCACGATCACGTTGTAATGCATACCATTACCCTGCAAGTCATAACAACAACTTGCTTTTGGGGGGGGGCGGGCGCTGGATGTTGGAATAGTATAATTTACTATTGCAACTCCAGTATGCGCAACAATAGGGAAGGTGTTGGATTTTAAATCAAACAACTTCTGACCCCTCCGCAAGTTGTTGTTCCGACTTGAGGAGTATTGGTATCCGTTTTTACAAGGAGGTTGTTGTAATGAGCATGTTGTAATTCCCTGCGGGGAAAGGATTTGTGGTAAACGCTGTGTATTGTGTGCTGATAGGTGGCACCATCTAACTTAGCAGCGACCTTGCCCCATCTCCAGAAGTGATGGCACGGAGCCATATGTAGGGATTGGCATCAGTTTACCATGAAGAATTTGGCACCTATGGATGCAGAGAATCAGTAACAGATTACAAACCATTACAGTATGCAAAATTTAACATGGGAAGGAGGGTGGGTGGTGAGAAATCTGTATATAGATAATAGTGTCCACTAGAAAGTGTGTTACTGAAGACAAGTAACTTATTCTTCTGAAGGATACTTCTAACTGCAGATTCCTCACTGTAAGAAGTTGGACTTCTTTGCAAATGTCCCCCCACTTTTTGCCCCTACTTGAACTGCTAGATGCTAGTTTTTCGACTCTGGCAGTGCACTGAAGTCTGCTAACCAGGCTCCAATGCTGGTGTTCTTTCCTTTAAAAATGAAATGTCCAATTGTAACCATGAACTTGGCGTAAATGCCTGCCTAACTGCTGGAAACTCAACAATGCGGTGGCAGACAGTGTCGAACGCTGCGGAGAGGTCTAGGAGGATGAGGGCTGTTTCCCCGTTGTCGAGCAGGGTCCGGATGTCGTCTGTGGCTGCGATGAGGGCGGTCTCGGTGCTGTGGTTGGCTCGGAAGCCGGACTGTGAGGTGTCGAGGGAACCGTTGGATTTGAGGAAGGCGGCAAGCTGACTGTTGACGGTCTTTTCGATGACTTTGGCGGGGAACAGGAGGAGCGAGATGGGGCGGTAGTTCTGGAGTTCGGTGGGGTCTGCTGACGGTTTCTTCAGGAGGGAGCCGAGCTCTGCATGCTTCCAGCTTTCTGGGAAGGTAGCGGTGTTGAAGGAGCAGTTGATGATGTCCCGGAGTTGGGGTGCGATGACGGAGTCGGCCATGTTGAAGATGTGGTGAGGGCATGGGTCGGTTGGCGATCCGGAGTGGATGGTGTTCATTGTGCGTATGGTGTCTTTGCTGCTGACCGGGGTCCAGGTGCGGAGGGTGGTGGTGGGGGGCTTCGGATCTGCGGTTGGGGGTGTGGTCGGGTCGCCGAAGCTGTTGTGTATGTCTACGATCTTGCTGTGGAAGAACGAGGCGAGAGAGTCGCAGAGTTCTTGTGAGGGAGCGATGTCGTTGCCGGCGCTGGGGTTGGTGAGCTCTTTGATGATGCTGAAGAGTTCCTTGCTGTTGTGGGCATTGTTGTCTAGTCGATCCTTGAATGCAGATTTCTTGGTGGTGCGAATCAGCTGGTGGTGTTTGCGGGTGGCGTGCTTGAGGGCGGTCATGTTGTCTGTGGTCAGGTTTTTTCGCCAGGCTTTCTCGAGGGTGCGGCAGTTCTTCTTGGAGATCTTGAGGTCGTCGTTGAACCAAGAGGCTTTTTTACTTCCTGGCTTGCTGGGATTGTTTTACAGGGGTGCGAAGTCGTCAGCGCAGTTGGAGATCCACTGTGTGAGGTTGTTGGCTGCTTGATTGGGGTCCGTTGATCTGGCAGGAGGGTTCTGGTTCAGTGATGAGGTGATTAGGTCGGTGGTAATCTTGTTCCAACTTCTGCGAGGAACCTGTTGCGGGTGGTGGTGGGTTGTGGCCTTTTTGAAGCTGAAGTGGACGCAGCTGTGGTCTGTCCAGTGGAGTCACGTGGAGTGGTTGAAGGAGATGTGCTTGCTGGAGGAGAAGATTGGGTCGAGCGTGTGTCCGGCATAGTGGGTGGGGGTGTTTACCAGTTGTTTGAGTCCGAGATTGGAGAGGCTGTCCAGCAGGGTGGTGGTGTTGTTGTCATTGTTGTTTTCCAGGTGGAAGTGGAGGTCCCCTAGGAGGATATAGTCATCGGAGGGGAGGGCGTGTGGGCTGACAAAGTCAGCGATGTCTTCGCTGAATTGTGTGCGGGGTCCTGGGGGTCTGTAAATGTGTGCCTCTGAGTGTGGTCTTGGGGTCGGTGTGTATCTGGAAGTGAAGATGTTCGGCGGCTGTAAGGGTGTCGTCGGAGCTGGTCGTGATGCGGATGGTGTTCTTGTGAACGATGGCGATGCCTCCTCTTATTTGGTTGATGCGGTCCCTTCGGATAATCTTGTATCCGTCCGGAATGGCTATGGCGATGTCGGGCTCGGATGAGGCGTTCATCCAGGTTTCCGCGAGGAAGGCGACGTCTGGAGTTGTGGTGTCAAGTAGGTTCCATAGTTCCACGGCGTGTCTGTGGACGGAGCGGGTGTTGAGCAGGTGGTTGAAGTTGGTGCTCTGCTTGGCGTCTGCGGGTGCAGTGTAGGTCCTGATGCAGAGGCTTGGTGGCAGACGGGGAGCCGGCCGGTATTGAGTGCGGTGAGGGTGGCGGCGTCGTACGTCCGGCGGGTGGGATGGCCTCGGCGGGGGCCAGGGGGTCTGGCGCTGGGCGCGGTCCAGCGGTAGACGGGCTTGCCTTTGGCGCGCTTAGGACGCACCCGCTGCGCGTGAATGCTGCACGTTTGCCACTCTGCCATAAGTGGAGAGTGGAGGGGGGCGGAGCGAGGGAGGAGCAGCTGGGAGGCGGGAGCGGGGTGGCGAGTGGGGAAGGGAACGTAGATGCGGGAGGGGAACGTAGATGCTGGAGGGAACGGGGGTGGGGCCGCGGGGGAGCAGCGGCAGGGAGCGGGGTGGGTCAGCAATAGAGACGGCGGTGGGGGCGCAGGGCGAGCAGGGGCACAACGATGAAAAAATAAATAAACAGAGCACAGGCACAATGCAGGGGGCAGAAACAAACAGGGTCCAAGAGACGATAACGGGCACAATGCAGGGGGCAAAGCAAGCTACAGCAGGGGCACAACAGAGGATAAAACAGCACAATAAATTACCGGCACAATTCTGGGGGCAGATACCCACTTGGGGGAGGAGCTACGTCAGCAAACAAAATGGCTGCTTAGGCTCCCGGCTCCGCCGACCTCAGTAACCCGCCGCGATATCCTGTACATTATCCTGACTTTACGCCTGGTCTCTGTGTGCATGAACTGTTCCGCTCTCCGATGGTGAAATCCGGAAACTTTTATCGGCTTGTTGGATGAAGTTCTGACGTGTTGAAGTTTGCGGCCTGCTCCAGCTGTGAAGCCGGGGCCTCGAGTACTTTCACAGCCGGGCTGCAGTGCAACAACATCGGCCAGAAGAACCAGGCTGGGTCCGGTCAACAGGAGTGGAGGCTTTGTTTAAGCCCGAATTTGGCGGCGATCGTCTCTATTGCTCATTATCGATGGAGGAGTGATTCTGCTTATTGCTGGCTGTGAGTGGGGGTCCCCGTCCCGCGGACCCGGTATTGGGGCCGCCGAGGTTTGTGATTCGGGGCCTCTGGCCTGCGGCCTTAACGGTGTGAACAGTGGCTGCGAACAAAGACCGGTCACTCTCCGCATCTGCACGTTCGCGATCCTGTTTGTCTCCCCCGAGGATGCCGGATTCACCCGGGGAGGTGATTGGGATTGATGTTGGGCATGAGACCATGGATCGAACGATGCATGAGCCATCGCTGAGGTCAGTACTGGCGGAAATTTGGGCGTTTCGCTCACAGGTGGACATCTTATTGAGCAAATTGGACTCGCGCCTATCTGAGATGCTCCTGGTAGAACCGGACCCGGCCTTACGGTTGAAACAGGAATCTGCAGCCATTCAAACCATGGCCATTTTGACTCCGTGCGAGAGCCCCATGAGGAAACAAGCATTGGAACCATCGGATGGTGCCCTGGGGGACAGTGTTCCCGAGGATGTCATGGTATCACCGAACCTTCCACCACTATCGGCTCTGGAGATATCAAAAGGCGTTCCCCTCCCGGAGACTTCTGTCTGTGACTTTCCTTTCACTTTGTGGTAGTCTTCTCCTTTCTTGGTGACTCTACGACTCCTGTGCAGGATACATTGGGACTGTTCATCCATGAGGGAGAGATCTTCAGCGTCTAAAGTTCCCGTGGACCCACTGCCTCGGAGTCGCCATGGATTGATTTTTGATGACTCTTTTCTCCTTTATTACCTCTTTGTGTGCCTTTGGGTCTCGATGGGGGGGGGTCCGTGTTCTTGTTCAGAAGGGCCAAGGTTAAGTTTGACTAGGTCGGGAAGGGTTGGAGTGGCTTTCACAAGTGTTCGACCTGTAACTGTTTGCTTTAAGAGGCTGGGCGGTGTTTTCCGGTACCCTCTACTTTTCTATAGTGTTGTCATAAGTGTTCTTTCAGTGATAGGGGGTGGCTGTATCTGGCGGGGGGTCCAAAAGGGACTGGGAGCCCAAATGTATATGCCCTCCACCATTCCTTTTCCTTCCTTTAGGGTTTTAGTTATTAGGGGCGACAGGCACGCTGCTAGTGGGGTTAGGCTGTAGCCATCTGCAGGGGTGCAGGGTGGGGGGCTGGACGTTTTTTTTTGGTTGGTTGATAGCTTTATTTCGATATTTGGAATATCTTAAAAGCATTTACATAACAAATTTAAAAACAGTGCATCCATAAGAAAAAAAAGACTGACATTAAAAACATCCAATAGGGAAGAATAGTAAATTGATCATAATAAGTTAATTAAAAGGAATTAAATTGAAATAGACAGTCTTTTTAAGTGAACCAACCAAGCCCATTTTAAAAACTTAGAGACAGCACAAACAATATTGGGGGCAGTGTCCGTTTGTAAAATCCGTAGGGCCACCAAACAATCTCGAATCCCCAGTTCTCTACAAATTGGTTTAAGCCAACGGGATCTTGGTCGCGCATAGTCCGGGCATTCAAAAAGGAAGTGTGCCACGGTTTCACGTCTGTCAATACATAAGGCACAGTTACATGAAGTCTGGTTAGATACTTTCCATCTAGAAACAAGATCGGCAAGCGGTAGGGTCCCTAATCTAAATTTAATGTAAAGAGCCCGATCCATGGGGATGGTAATAATGTCAAGGTATGGCTCAAGGGCAACAACGTCTTTGATTTCCAAGAAGGCTGCGGTGGATTTGCAGTGTCGCTGGTTGCTAATGAGCCTGGCTGAGACCCATTCCCAATAGAGTTTTTTCAAGGTCTCCTTGGGGTTTTTTTTTTTTAATTTTGCCTTTTTTATTTTCTATGGCCTTTCTTTTCCTTCTCTTTCTTTCTTAAGAATCAGTATAGCTATGAATCATTCGGACTTTTATCGTATGCTTGTATCTAGTGCTCATGCTTTTATGATATCCGATTTCCGGGTGGGCAGGCTCCGAGAATTGGCGCAACATGGAATGTATATTGTGTGTTCATTTGCATCGATCTGTATGCTTTGGCGCCGAATCTCTATCACAGTGGTTATTATATGTCTATCCTGTTTCTTACCCTGTCCCCCGCATTATCTGGTTTGATTGTATGGCACCTGATCCTCTCTCATATAATATAAAACGAAACCTCTGACTCATTCTGGAACTTAGTTGTTCAATTCTTATACCAGTTTTGTCCTGAATCGCTGCCGAACCTCTGGGTTGTCGGCTGATGAGCTGTGTAGTACTGTAATATCGATGGTTATAATTTATCTAGCGGCCGGCCCCGCGGTTGTATGCCCAGGCTTGTATTTTATTGAATGCTACAATAAAGGTTTATAAAAAAAAAAAAAAAAGATACCCACTTGGCAGCGGTGGTGGCAAGCGGAACCGGGCACACTCGAGGCGGGAGGAGCGACCGGCTCTGACCAGAACTCCGGCGTCAATCAATGCTCCTCGGTCAGCCCTATGCTATTTAACATCTACATGCTCCCTCTTGCCAACATCATCCACACTCACAGGCTCAGTATAATGTTTACGGCGACAACGCTCTGCCCATCCTCTCCCTCACAGAAGACACCACAAACACCCAAGCAAGCGTTATTAGCTGCATGTCCGAGGTCGTGAGATAAACCCCAATTGCCTGAATCTCAACACAACAAAACAGGAGTGGACACCTCCATCTGGTCTTCCACCTACTGGCCCTCAGAGCTAGGACTGATGACAAACCTGCCCAACTCAGCCAGGAACACCCAGGCAAACTTCATCAACTGCATGTCCAAAATCGCAAACTGGATGATACTCAATTGCCTTAATCTCAACACAACAATACAGGAGTGGTGGTCTTCAGTAAAGACACCTCTATCTGGTCGTCCGCCTACTGGCCCTCAGAGCTAGGACCAATACCAGTCCTGCCAAATTCAGCCAGAAACTTAGGAATTGTGATCAACAGTCTAATCTCCATGTTCAACGAGATCAACCCAGTCACCTTCACCTGCTTCCACATCCTTAAGCTCCTCAAAAAAGTATACAAATGACTTCCGCTGGACACCCAAAGATACCATAAACAAGTAGCGATCACCAGCAGACTCAACTACATCAATGCTCTTTATGTCAGATTCATCTCTCAACTCACCAAAAGACCCCAGGTCATACAGAATGCAGCAGCCAGACCCACTCTAAAACTCCCACTCTGCTCTCACATATCCAAATACCTTATGGACCTCCTCTGGCTCATAATCCACAAATGTGCCGTCTTGAAGCTCCCCAGACACACCTACTAAGTACTACACATGCAAGGCCCTGAAACCGTAGCCACCATATACAGCTCCACACACCGACCAGTCACCTCCTCCTCACTCACTTCCCCCCACATTCATTGAACCAGAGCTGGGGGCTGCGACTTTTCCTACCTGACCACAAAGCCCGGAACACCCCTCCATTCTCCTTCAAAGCTGCCACCTTCATCACAGAATTCAGCAAGAAACTAAAAACCTGACCCTAGTTAGGGCAGTTCCACCCTTCTAGGTTCCAATATAACCTCCTGGTGATGTGCACACCATACAAATAAACATAATGTGTTTTGTTGCTCTGAGGCATTACCTACCTCTGCTAGTGAGGTTCCCCAAAGTACTATGGTCATTAGTACAGCTTATTTTCAATACCTAGCTGGATTCTCTCCCACCTCTTTAATGCCACCACAATAAATAGGCTCCATGAAATCTTTGGTGTAATTCATAATGTTTGTAAGACAATATGTTTTTTCACATTACTGTTTTTTTTTTTCAAAACCGTGTTTATTAAGAGTTCAATCAAGATTCAGGACAGCCCTCCACAGTCAGGAGGAGACTGTCAACAACACAGACAGAGAAAGGCATGGTAGTGAACTCAGAGTTTCATGGAAACAAAGGGGCACGCCCCTAAACCCCCCAGCCCACCCATTCCCAACAGCATCCCCCAACACCCCTTCCAACTACCCACCCCTTATCCCACCCTAACCCAGTGCACGTGATCGCTAGCCAGCAACAGGAGACGGAAGCAATGTCAGGGTTGGCTAATAGCCTAGGGCCCGGGGTCCACATCAAGGGCCAGCACATCATCAATGTCAGCTGGGGGATCGAGGTCCAGACCCCTGTAGTCCGCCCACCGCTTCCAGATCTTATAGTGTTTCCGGGGGCACCCCCTGGCCTCAAACACGGGTAATTCTAAACCCATCAGATAGTCTAAACCTGCCTTCCACGCACTCAGGGGGGGGGCACGTTCGCACTTCCATGCTTGGGCCAGGTCACGCTTAGCCACCACTAGTCCCAACAGCAGTAGGTGGCGCTTGTAAATGTTACCCCCAACATTTTCCAGAATATGAAGGAGACCCAGCCTAGGGGTACGGGGAATATCCCACCCCAGCACTTCCGACAGGCAGTCCCACACACCCGCCCAGAATCGGGTCAGCCTCTCACAGGACCACACGGTATGGAAAAGCGTCCCCCTCTCAGCACCACACCTCAGACATTCAGGGGCAGCTATGAGGCCCGCACGCCACAGCCGCTCCCTAGTATAATAGGCCCTATGGAGGTATTTAAATTGAATGAACCGAAGACGGACGGCTATAGCTGCACTCCGAGGGGATTCGAGGGCCTCCCGCCAATCATCATCATCCAAGGGGCCAACATCATTCTCCCAGGCGGCCTTCAAAGTCGAGAGGGAGGGGGAGCAGTTGACGACCAGGGAGCGGTATATCTGAGAGACTTTCTTGTCGCCCAGGTCGCCCATAAACAATTTAGCCTCAATAGGACTAAAGTCGGGGAGCTGTTCCAACCCCACTAGGCTGGGGCCAAGGGCATGTCGGAACTGAAGATAGCGAAAGAATTGGGACCTGGACAAATTATACTCGGAGCTAAGGTCCTGGAAGGACTTAAGCGTGGTTCCGTTGAGAACATTACCGAGGGACGAGATCCCGATCGCGTCCCAGCCGCCGAACCCGAACAAGGAGGCCAGCTCTGGTAGTAGACCGTTATGCCACAGCGGCGTCTCGGCCGTCAGCCTGCCCCACCACCCCATGCGGCGCAGAGCCTGCCGCCAGATCGCGAAGACCACCTGGGTGACCCTTGGCAAGGCCCTCCTCCGCCTGGCCGAGTACAGCAGGGTGTGGAGAGTGGCACCGCCCATCAAGGAGTGTTCCAGTGCATAGGCCGGATCGCTACGATCCCCGTACCACCACTCGTTGAGCACTAGAAGGTGGGAGGCCTGGTAATACGATAGCAGGTCCGCGGACGCCAAGCCGCCACAGTAGGTAGAGAGGAAGCAGGTACGCAGTGCCACCCTAGAGGCACCCCCGGCCCACAGAAATCTGCCCAGCACCGAGTTGACACCACGGAACCACTGCGGGTCTATTTTATACGGGTGATTCTGAAGTTGGTAGAGGAGCCGAGGCAGGGCCACCATTTTGAAAATAGCCGACCGGCCATAGATATTGAGGGGCATACGCGTCCAGGTCTTAACGTCAACCTGGACCCTGTCCCACACCGGCTGGATGTTACGATCCCACGCCACAGCAGGCGAGGCCGAGAGGTAAACGCCCAGGTACTTCATGCCGTCGACCGCCACCTGAAGAGACGCAGCCCACTGGCAACTCACCGAGGCACCCCCCAGAATCCACAGGGTTGACTTGCGAGGGTTAAGAAAGAGCCCCGACGTCTGGCCGAACTCCCGCATTATGTCGAGTACACGAGGCCCTGTACGGTGTAAGTCGGTCATGAAGAAGAGCACGTCGTCCGCATATAGGGCAATGCGGTCCGAGTGGCCAGACCCCCACACAAAGCCCCGATAGAGCGCGTCCTGGCGCACTCGGGCGGCCATAGGTTCCATGGCCAGCGCGAAGAGGTACGGGGAGAGGGGGCACCCCTGACGAGTGCCCCTGGCCACGGGGAATCGCGCGGAAATCGCCCCAGAGACGCGCACAGAAGCGGTGATATCGGTATAGAGTAGCTTTACATAGGAGACGAAAACCGGACCCAGGTTCAGTAGTGGCAGGAGGGTAAGGAGGTAGGTCCAGCTGACCGAGTCAAAGGCACTATCTATGTCAGCCAACAACAGCGCCGCCTGGTCCCCAGTCGTCCCGATCGCGTCAATCGCCGCCTGCGCCCGCCGAATGTTGTGTCGCGTCGCCCGGTGCGGCATGAATCCCGCCTGATCCGGGTGGACAAGGGCCGATATGTGAGGAAGCAGGCGATTCGCAAGCGCCTTGGCCAGGAGTTTGGCTTCAAAATTAATAAGGGAGATGGGTCGGTAGGACTCGTGGCGCTCGGGGGGTCTGCCCGGCTTTTGAAACACCACAATCTCGGCGTGACGCCAGTCCGGGGGGAGGCTACCCCGCTCCCGAGCCAGTTCCAGTGCCCGCCTGTAATGCGGCCCAAGCTGCAGGTGGAATCACATTACTGTTTTAAGTGGAAGATTACACAAAGGGATACTGCATTGCTCAGTTTAGATGAAAAGACATTGCCCTTCTTTTCTCCTCTCCGAGGTAACACTTATTATGAGTGAGCGCAAAGTAGAACTTTCTCCTGAAACACATTGGAACAAATAAAATATTTTGAGACTTGCAACAACAAAAAAAGAATCAGGAAAAAAAAAGAATTGATAAAGGCTCCTACGTAAAACCGAAATGATCTAATAGCAAAAGTACCCTAATTTTAGGAATTGTGATTACTTTCAAAGCAACCTAGCCATTCGGATGCTGGGTTTCATTGAGAAAATGTTCTTCTTTCGTGAATTGTTCATAGAAGGTACAGTGGAGCCCAAAAAGCCAGACTAAAGTAAAATTTTCTTTAAATTCACAAACGCCCCATTTTAAAATGATGTTCCTGCCCAGTTTCCTCTATGCCCTACAAAATTCGGCTGATCCTGGCCCAAACTCTTACTTCAAGGAAATTATGGGGCTCCAACTGGACCATCTATGGTGCGGGAGACCGCACATAGCTTTATCAAAACTCACGCTCAGCTGGTTTGACAGTGGAATCAGGCTACCCGACATTAAAAAATACTACTGGGCTGCACACCATACAGCAATAAACCACGGCCCTTTCGGCCGCCCCGACGTCCCAGGGTTCCGTATGGATCGCTGGATCCTTCCGAGCGAAGCCTACACTCGAGCACTTTATTTCAAACCAGACAGATATTCACTTACTGGACCTACCGATCACACAGTAAGATCTGGTATGCTGCAACTAAATCACTTGGCTGGAATGGTGAGTTGACCCTCGCCATACCCTTGTGTGATTCACAAAAGCTAGGAGATCTGGGTAACTCCAAAGGTTTCGATAAATGGGACCTAATTGGCATCTCCCATATGAGGGACCTATGGGATGCAGGGGGCGTGAAGCCTTTCGAAGCTCTCCAAAGACAACACTCATTGGAAGACTCTGTGCTTTTCCGCTATTCAGCAGTCCGCCATGCATTACAGACAGCTTTCCCAGTGACTCCTCCCAACCAGATAGCTCCCCACTCGAGGACAGATTGCTAGATGTCCACCTGCCCGAAAGGGCAGTCTCCCTAACCTACCGAAAACTCATCAACAATATGGACGATCCCCTAATATCACTGAGGGAGAAATGGACTGGAGACGGCATCAACTTGGATGATGAAAGTTGGCAGACGTCGGTCTCCCCCAAAACGGTTGCATTCTGGAGCGGCTTCGGATTGTGCAGCTAGAGATCCTGCATAGAATCTATGTCACAGGTCCCCAACTGGTACACATGGGTGGGCAGACGACCGGGTCGTGTAGACGGGGATGCACTCATCTAGGCACATTCATGACCATTATATGGCACTGTGATCCAATCCAGGAATATTAGCGTAAGATACATACAGTCATGAGCGAAACATTTGAGGTCGAGATTAAGCCAGAAGCGCCCAGATGCATTCTTAACATATGGGAACCGACCGACCTAAACACATACACCCCACAATGGGTCACACTCGGATGTATGATTGCTAAAAGGAACATCGCGCAGCTTTGGGGGGGCTTGCATGCACCCAAAATTGCAGATTGAAAAAAAGACCTTGATTGGTGCATGCTAAGAGAAAAGACTGTATATACGGCATGAGGCATGCCACCGAAAATGGTCCAAGATATGGTCCCGCTTGGAATTCATATCGTGGAAACATTTGTACCCTCCTAGTAACCTGGACAGTGATGACCCCCCCTCCCCGTGATTTCCAATGCACTATCCTATTGTATCTGTATGTATACTTGCTTTCGTTGTACCGTTTGCATTGATCTTTGTGGAACTGTACCTTGTTATCGAGTATGTTTATTAAAAAGATTTATAAAAAAATTAATTCACAAACGCCTTCCTTATCCATTTTAGATAGAAAAAGTGAGCTTAATGGATGAGTCACTTGTCAGAATAGCAGTTTGCTTATTATTTCAGCTATCTTTTGTATTATGTGTTATGGGAACAGGTACTGTATGTGGCTGGTGCCTATGATTAAACTTGTCAACTTCTGGCTATAATTTTTCCTCCAAAAGACCATTGAAATTCAACATTTTGGATACCGCAAATCTTCAATTTACGGCTCTTAAAAACTGAAACATGAATAACAAAAAAAAAGAACAAATAAAGGAGGAAACTACAGAAAGAGCAAACCTGTGACTGAGAAATACGTTACACCATCCAAGAGTACCATCGCTACCATAAGGGTTTTCTTTGGCAGTGTCTGAGAGGACTCCTCACCTTCGATCGGGATCACAGATGGTTCTTTTATGGAAGGAGAAATGGCACGTTTCTCTGCCACAGCAGCTTCTGCTAGTCGACCAAGAGCACTTAATGGAGGTGTCGATGAAAGCTTGGGTCGCTTGGTGAGTCCAGTCAGTGCAGAGGTACTGGTTAAAGCTGTAGGAGCTTCACGTTTGCGCTCTGATGATAAACTTGTGGGAGTGGGTTTCAGAATAGCTGCAGGAGCTTTGGGCTCATTGTTCTGGCCCTTGGAGCCTAAAGCAATAAAGTCCCCAGGTGGGGGGTGGCCTAGGAAAAAGGAATGTACAATCAAAAACTGAGACAAGACAGTGAAGAAGGTATATTAAGCTGCTCACATGGTGCAATAAGTAATAACAAGGCACTAGTTATTCATCTCAAAGATAAGTAATTCCCCTGGAACATAACTGGCAAAGCATAATTACATCAAAAGCAGGCGGAATACACAAACCAATACCAGCATGCAGCAAATGCAGAAACACACAGGTAAACAAACACACACTATCAGCATGAAAAACAAGAAGCAACATGCAGCAGTCAGTAATACACTAAGCATTGTTTTCGGTATCCATCAGGGTTGAGTAGTAGACTCACAAAGGTTCTTAAAATCTTATTAAAGGATGGAAAATAACTCAGAGATAATATCACAATGACATTGTCACTTAAAACAATTATTGAACAGTCATCTCAGGGTAGCAAAAATGTGGTAAAGTGCTCTGGACACTGGAATGCAAATCCTCAGAAAATCATAAAACAATATCACATAAATAGATAATGCATATGATGCATACCATGACCAGGCATGCACGCAAAACAGAAGCAAAGCTAAGCTTCACACTTCTGGATCAGACAGCCCAAAAAAGAGCAAGTCAAATGCACCAACATAAAACTGACCTCGCTCGAAATGATACATCACTAAATACAAAACAAACCATTCACAGTAAGAAGGCCCAAACCTGAATACGTATACAATAAAAAGAAAATGGCCTCCAGGGATTTAAACTTGTCTACCTCTTATTCAAACAATTATGCAGAAAGTAAAGTTTCAGATCCTGTTCTGATCAAGGAAGGCACAAGCAGAATTTTAAATGTTACAAAAACTTGCAGAGATTGAAATGGCCAAGTCTTCATCAAATCAACTAATAAAAATAATAAAACTGTCCAACTTAACCGTTCCTTCTCAATCAATGCCAGCTTTATTAAATTTTTTGTGCAAAAATTATAAAAGCATACAGTTTAAAACATCAATATTACATGATAAAAAGTGCATTGGGTACTTTTAAAAACAAATTACTCGATAATACAGCGTTTGATTCCAACAATACGTTACAAGTTCATTTTGTCATCCCCAGCAAATTTCATATAAAAATTCCTTACAGTTTACGATACTTTTTTAAAAAGATGCTATTGACTTTACAAAACATTCCTTTTTTAAAAATGTTAGTGATAAATGCGCTGGCCTACATTGTCTCAATTCCAACAATCTCAAGATTTGTCAAATCCATCTCCTTCTTTGCACAGCATAACATTTGCAAAATAATACCACAAGCATTGTTGTTTGCTGAGATTGTTTATCACAAGGGCTACTACTTAATGTTGTGGGCCAATTGTTTAATTCAGGAAAGCTTATCAAGCGATGAAAAAATCTGAATCTGAAATGGGCTACGACAAATCAGTCATACCCACTTAATGCAAAGTTTAGGTACGGCTGCAGACCATAAGTGGTGAGTATGAGTTGGTTAGATTGTACCGACGACTTAGCTGCCTCAGCGGCAAATCTATTTGCCTCCATGTGAGTCAAGCAACATTTTTTAAGGTGCTTTCCGGTGACGGGATATAAAATTCCAGGATTATTAAAGTATTCAGAGTGGCCCAAATCATTCATAAAAGTTTTTATATATATTTCAGCCAAGGAATCTCCAGGGCCCGATCCAACATGAGGCGATCTTTTAATATATCACAATTAAAAGAAGAAGTCCAGATCCTATGCCACAGCAGAACTGGTTGGACTTTTATTAAGTCAAAAATATAAGCCAATCCTAGTTCTGAGTGGCATACGTCGGTGGAAGTACTATCTGGGACCGCCAAGAGATATTTTAAGAAAGCATTCTCCACCTGCTGAATAGGTGGTGATATTTTAAGAAAGCATTCTCCACCTGCTAAATAGCCCCACTCACCCGTACCATACGTCGCTATACTGATACATTTTGCCCTATAAATTTGTAGAAGCTCCACAGGTGGTTTTCTGCCCAACATCTTAGCGAAATTGGCTAGGGACAATTCATATAAAGCAAACTCCTGTTTTTAACTGCCTGGTACCATTTTCCTTTATTATCAAACAAGATACCTAGGTAAGGAAATGTTTTAGTAGGTTCCACCTTTTTATTGCCAATAAAAATGCCCCTACACCCAGAGCTATTTTTACCACACTTCATTATGAAAGTTTTTGTAATATTAACTCGTAGACCCAACTTCTCCATATACTCAGTGTATCAAGTGAGTACTGTTGCTTCTCTAAAATCCTTCTCCACGTACCAAAACACTCTTTGCAAGAACAAACAGACTTTACAAACAAGAATGAAGTTCACTATACAAGATCCCGGCCTAAACTTTAAATCCAACAAAAATGTTATACATATCTCCAGAGTCGCTATGGGGGTACAAGCGGCATTGATCCTGCTTGGCAATCAAAAAACAATAATGAAACAGGCCACCTGCTAAAAATGATCAACACTTAACTGCAGAGCTGTCATGCTTAATTTGGAAGAGGGTCTCATAACCTACTCAGAGGACGACCATCCTGACCAGTGTTCCCAGTAAGTCGCGCGGCTGCGCACCCGCGCACCTATAGGGCACCGAGCGCGCAGTGTCTCCTGTGAAGCGCGCACACGTTCTCACCGCTGCCCGCTTTTAAAGCGCGAGCGATCAAAACCAGCAATTTCCCTGTTGCCTAGGGCCTTTGTGAAAGTATTCCTGTTAATCCCAGTGCCCATTATTCGCTGCAATTAACAGGAATACTTAAAAAAATTCCCACAATCAGCCGCAGCCTCTCACTATTCATAAAAGACACGCATCAAGTCCATTAGCACGACGTGTGCTTTACAATTCATGCTTTCCGACTTGCTTCATTTCTTTTCTAAATAGAGCGCGGCTGGGTGCTGATTGTGGGTCATTATGAAACTATTTATGTTGATTGCAGCGCATAACAGTGCTGCAATTAACAGAAACCTTTCACAAAGGCCCACAATCAGCCCGCAGCCAGAATCCATTAAAAATGCAGCAAGTCCAAAGTCGTGCTTTTGGACTTGATGCATGTCTTTTCTCAATAGCGAGAGGCTGCGGGCTGATTGTGGAAATTAGTGAAAGTATTCCTGTTAATTGCAGCGCATAATGGGCGCTGTGATACTTACTTTTCACGTGTTTCACTTGTCCTACTGATGCGTGCGACGCTTTGAAAAATTGGGTTTCCCTTCGGGTAAGTGCACAAAACCCCACTCGCTCGTGGTACTTCACATCCAATAACAATATTGGTGTACGTACAGTGCACAGGGCAAAGCAAAAATTCTTGCATCACTTGAGGCAAAAAAAATTCCTATTTCAATAGGTTGAAAAGTTAGTTTTTTAGATGTTTTGCATGTGAAATTTATGTACAGATCTGGTCACAATTTGGCCCAACCGAATGTATTTAAATGTACAGAAAAATGTCTCGAAGTTGAGAAAGGGTCTGATGGGGCGAACGGGGGCCCTGCATGCGGAGACCACCGCAAGTCTTTGCTGAAACGGAACACACATGTTTTATTTAATAAAATGTAGATTTGACCCCTGAATGAGACGCATTGAAGTGTCTGCGCGTCGTTCCCACAGCGCTAGCTTTCTTCATGGCGCACAGAAGATGCATACGCCCTCTCACCACCTTCCTGCACCCTATAACAGTAACTGCAGACAGTCCCTGGTTTCTATTAACCACCGACTAGCAAGGTACCTCGATATCGCAAGGATGAAAAAGCTGCAGGCTGTCAGAGAGAGTGAAAGTGTAAAGCTGTGGTTGTTGGAGGCCATCGCCAGAGAGGCGTGATTTGCAGAACTCCTGCCGCTAGCATGCATGTCCCAGTGAAACTCCAGACAGGCACCTCTTTGAAGTGACAACACATTTTCTTGTGGGGAACCCCATGTTGTCACCTCATAGCTTTCATCACCACCACCTCGTTAAATGTCAACGTTAGTCAAATGTGAATGCAAAAGTCCAGCTAGTTATGTACTGCTTTAACATGTTTAGAGATAAGTTTGCAATGGGATTCTGTAAGGTTGCCTGCCTTGTTGTAATATTAAGCAGCAAACTCAACAAAAACATTTCCATGTGCATCGTAAACCGTAGACTTGTTATGTTATGTTATGTTATTTTTACTTATACCTCGCACAGCTGCCCCAGCGAAGGGGCGTCCTGGCGCTTTGACAAGGCAAACACAACACAACACTGATAAAACAAAGAGGCCACAGGAACAGCATGAGAGCTAAGCAAATAAGAAGGTCTTGATGGCACGTTTAAACTGAAGTAGGTCATCAATAGCCCGGATATGAAGAGGAAGAGAATTCCACCAATTCGCCGCTAGCACTCGAAAAGAGCGGCCACCAATTCTGCTCAACCTGAAGCGCGAAACCACAGCCAGATTCTGACCCAAAGATCTGAGGGTTCGCGGGGGTACGTACGATGTCAGCAGCTTCTCCAGAATTTGAGGAGACATACCCTTGAGGATTTTAAATGCAAGGCAAAGAACCTTGAATTTAATCCTCTGATTTACAGGGAGTCAGTGAAGAGAGTGCAACGATTTAGAGACCGAGCACCGCCTAGGCAGACCTATCACCACTCTGGCTGCAGCATTTTGAACTCGCTGAAGCTGGGTTAGTTCTGATTGATTAACCCGGCCAAGAGCGAGCTGGCATAATCCAGCCGGGACAACACTGATGCCTGAACCACCAGTTGTCTAGTGGAGGCATCAAAGAATTTAAGGATAGGCCTAAGTCCTCTAATAATGCAGGTTATCGTAGCGATACAGGTGTAACTGGATCCAGGGATCCTTTTAGGTTTAGTCTCTGAGGGAAGGGGGTAGCGGGACAGTCTTGGTACCGGCGTGGTACGGGGATACCCTACGCTCAGCTCTCAATTCTTGAGCTGGGGGTTCTTCCGGGTTGGGCCGCGGCAGCTCCAGCAGGGTTCCAGAGATGGTTTCAACGAAGATGGGCCGCGGCAGCGCCAGCAGGGCTCCAAGGATGGATTCAGCGAAGATGGGCCGCGGCAGCGCCAGCAGGGCTCCAGAAGATGGTTTCAACAAAGATGGGCCGCGTCAGCGCCAGCAGGGCTCCAGAAGATGGTTTCAACAAAGATGGGCCGCATCAGCGCCAGCAGGGCTCCAGAAGATGGTTTCAACGAAAATGGGCCGCGGCAGCGCCAGCAGGGCTCCAGAAGATGGTTTCAACGAAGGTGGGCCGTGGCAGAGCCAGCAGGGCTCCAAGGATAGTTTCGGCGAAGGATGAGCCGCGGCAGTGCCAGCAGGGCTCCAAAAGGTGGTTACGGGTTCCACGCGGATGAGTTCGCCTCGGTGTCTCTCGACTCCAGGATACAACTGCCGACCTGCTCCAGAGCGGCCCCAGATATAGGTCTGGCGTCCTTTGATGTCCGGACCCTCGCACCTGGGGGTCGGAGGGGCCGGGATGAGCGTGTCCAGACACCCAGCAGGGGGGTGGAGCCAGCGCCCAGGGAGACCGGAGGCGATCGAAACCAGGCGTCGGGGGACGGTTGGAGGACCATCGAAACTCGTCCCCCCATTGATCCGTCAAGTGGCCTCTTGACCACCTGGTCGGATCGTGGTGCCTCGATGTCGGGGCTTCGCTGGGTCTGCGGCCGGGGTCGGGCCGAGGCCACGGGGCCTGGTCGTGGAGGGTCCAAGATGGAGTCTGGGTTTGAGATGGTGGTCCGGGATAGGGTTCGGACCAGCCGAGTGTGTCGAGGAGGGGTTGCCGAGTTCCAAAGGGGGAGCGCCGGCGGTTGCCCGGAGGGGCGGCTCTCGTGTAGGGTGGATGGTGCCGCCCTCGGCCAGAGGACAGGGGCCGAGGTAGTCCAGGGCCCGCCATGCGGGAGGAGTGGGACCACGCTACGAGGCCGGGTCCAACAAGGCTCAAAGAATCAAAGGCCTCCCTAGTTAGGGAAGGCAGGATAGTAAGACACTCACAGTCTCCCAAAATGCATCTGACCCGCTCTGGATTTGTAGAACCCAACGGGAAGGAACGGTAGATGGCTTGAACCTTCTCAAGAAAGAAGGAGGCCAGACCCTCACAATGGGAGTCCGAACATATTTCTGCCGCCGTTGTCCTCTTAGCCATGAGATCCTTTAACACCTTAAATATACGTTTCGAAGGATTAGAGCTGTTCTGAAACTCTTGGGCATAAAAGGCTGCTCGTGTTCTACACACCGCCCTGTGGTAGATTTTAGTTTTAACAAGGTAGCAAGCCTTTAGTTCAGGATCAAACGATTTCCTCCATAGCCTTTCAGCCTGTCTACAAGCTCTTTTCAGAGACGCTAAGGCACCATCGTACCATGGGCTGGGCTCTTTCGAACGACACTTGGACCATACTGAAGGAATCAAAGAATCGAGGGCACGGGAGATCCACATACAAAAGGAATCATATCCGTGATCAACATCCGTAAAGGGGCCCAGTGGTGCCTCCTCAAGCAGGTGGTAGAAGTCCTCCAATTTTAGTCTGTTCCAGTGGCGTTTGAAAACTAATCTGTCCTGAGGTATAAAAGGAGGTTCAGATATGGGGTATATCATTTTCACCAACATATGGTCTGTCCAGGCCATCTGGGTAGGACAGAGTGCTCTGATCCCTCTAGGTTAGTGAAAAAAGGGTCAAGGGTGTGGCCATCTCTATGAGTGGGGGAAGTGACCAGCTGGGAAAACTGCAAGGCTTCTAAGTCAGCCAAAAAGCTCCTAATAGGGGGCGAGGACAGGCAGTCAAGATGAAGATTAAGGTCTCCGAGAACATTGAAATTAGCACATCCTAGTACCTCCGTGCTAATTAGATCCGGGAGAGCAGCCCTAAAAGCAGAGTCGCAGCCCGGGGGGCGATATATTAATAGGCCAGAGAAGGCGAACTGATGGCTGAACGAAATTTTAAAACGAGCACTTTCACATCCTGAGAGATTTAATGCCTTCCATTCACATGGATAGCACCGCTTAGTAGCCATTGCAATTCCACCCCCCCTGGTAGCACGATTAAAAGTGAAGGTAGAATAACCGGGGGGGAAGGCCAAATTAAGTATGGAAGAATCAGAGTCCTGCAACCAGGTTTCGGTCAAAGAGCACGTCAGGGGACTCATCTTTAAGAAGATCAAATATCTCTTGATGGTGCTTTACCAGTGATCCGACCTTCAGAATCCAAATGTTCAGATCACGCATCCCTGCCGTATTTTTACGCAGAGATGGCGAGTCCAATGATCGAATGCGGGCAGGAGTATCTAATGCCCAGCCGCCACAGGTACAGCGGTAAGGACCACATACCGGAACCACAGGCGGAAGATCGCAGGTAGTAATCCGACCCCGAATTGCCAGCAGATCCTCCCTATGATACCTGATAATAGGCGCTGTCATGGTGGGGAGAAAAATGCTCAGGGTCCTGCCACGACCCGCGCTACCTTAGCGCAGACGGGCAGGACTCTGGCACGACTCCGCGCAGCGGGTGCGCCTTCGCTGCGCGATCCCGCTGCGCGTAGAGGGGAGCTTTAAATAAGCGTCCCTCTACTCATCTGGAGCGCTAGACCACTCACCAATGTGACCCACTGACAGTCCACACCACTCCAAGATTCCCCGCCCCAGGAACCGGACCCGCTAAACAGCGGTGGAATGCCGATTACAGTGCTAGAGTAAGTGGATAGAATGACACCCAGTTAAAAACAGGGGAAAATACAACAAATAAAAACACAAATATCGAATAGGTAGGTTAAAAAAAGCAACGCGGCAATTAAGGCGTAGAGCGCAGTGCAGCGTGCAGGTACCTCATCAAGGCAATCCCCGGGACTGGTCGCCTTAAATAAGCGTCCCTCTACTCATCCGGAGCGCTAGACCGCTCACCAATGTGACCCACTGACAGTCCACACCACTAAAAGATGGCGCAGAAAAATTCCCCGCCCCAGGAACCGTACCCGCTAAACAGCGGTGGAATGCAGATTACAGTGCGAGTAAGTGGATAGAACGACACCCAGTTAAAAACAGGGGAAAATACATCAAATAAAAACACAAATATCGAATAGGTAGGTTAAAAGAAGCAACGCGGCAATTAAGGCGCAGAGCGCAGTGCAGCGTGCAGGTACCTCACCTCGTGTTAATGTCAGTGTAAAAGTTCCTGCGTGTTTGAAATGGCTCCTTCAATGTGCAAATGAGGTGCAAATTTATAGCGCACGCAGAAGAACACGCGCTCTTTACCAACAGCAAATATTATTTAAATTCACTGACCAGTCTCAGCAGGGCAGCATGTGCATTCCTATTTTGGCTCGCCCCTTCTACTCCCACTCAATTCTCACACCTCCTCACAGTCCCCGATTCGTCTTTCCTTTGCCATTTACTGCCTCCTCTCTCCTCCCATTCTCCGCTATTCCACCTATCTTCTTTTCACTTCACTGTCTGACACACCCATCCTCGCGCTATCCTGCACCCTAACTTTCTCCCTATCTTCCTCTCCCTACTTTATTATGTCTCTGCCCACCCCATCCCCAGCCTTCGCTCTCTTCCATTCACCATTTATCCCCCGTCCTTTCCCCTTTCACTCAGTCATTCCATTCTTACCCCTCCTTCATTCACCACTGCCTCTCACCCTTCTGTTATTTTCTTTCCTACTCTTGCCTCTATCAGTTCTCTTCTTCTCTAGATCTTTCCCTCTTTGCTATCTCACCCCTCACTACTCTCCTGTCCTCTCCTCTATTTTCTTCATCCGTTCTTCCTCCAATGTCCCCTCTCAGTGCCTGTAGGTGGTTTTTGCAGCTATGTCGTTTATGCCCCATGACTGGCCGCTCCTTCCACCGTCTCAGATAATATAGTTTTTTTTAAAAATAATATGCCTTTATTTCTACAGCGTCCGTTACTGCACATGACACCACATCAGTGGCCTGCATATGTACCTGGGTGCTGTGTGAGCAAGATGTACACTTCACAGCGTATTACAAAATTAGTTATCTTTACCTCCTCACATGCAGTTAGATTCAGTACCATCCGACCGAAGGTGAAATGTATCAAACAATTTAAGACCAGTAGATGATGTAGCCCTCAGGCTAACGTACGTGCTTCATGGTTAAATACTTATAAGGTCCCAAAGGCGACCCAAATACTTATAAGGGATTGGCTATGCCAATGCTTGTTTGAATGTGCCAGTCACCCTAAAGACTCACTGACTTTCTTAATATGCTCTAAGCAGCGGCTACATCAGGCTATTCTCCACTGAGCCCCCTTGAACCCGGATTGCTCCTTTCAAACATATTGCCACCACGACAGTGTAACCACTTATTCGAGACAGCGCAAGACGCAGCTCTACACTCTGCTTTAATTAACACACTTAGGCGGGTTAGGTGGGGATTTGTAATGATCCAAGAAAAGGTTTTGGAACACATAAATGAGGAATTGGTCAAGACCACTACTGCCTTGGCTAGCGCCCAGGGTCTAGAGGACGATCTGTGGCAAATTACTGTTCTCCACAAGAAATTCTTTGAAACTATAAGGGCCCATTTTTTCAAGGTAGCATCTAAGTCAGCAAGTAAAAAAAAGCACCCGTCAAGAGTGGGATGGTATAACAAAGCTTGCAGAGTGGCGAGAACATCCCTTGGGGCGGCATTAAAGAACAGAGGCCCTAATGCGGTAAGACTTGCCAGACAGATTTACAAGGAAACCATCTTTTTGGCAAAAAAATGATGGGACGAACAACATTGGCAGGCCCTTAATTCAGCCAGCACCTCCAAGGATTCCAAACTTTTTTGGAATATTGTTAAGTGGGGGAAAGGAGGTCGCCCTGAACCCCCAGTTAATTATGTAACGCAGAAAAGTTAGGTAGAGCACTTTGGCCCACAATATGCTTACACCCGTGAAGACAGGCTTAGGGACCCAATAAATAATACCCTTAGTCTAGAACCACCTTTCAGTATTGGTGATGTCCAACTGCCATTGAAAGCAGTTTCAAGGGGAAAAGCACCGGGTCCCGATGGGGTCCCAGCGGATGTTTTTCTCCAAAATGAAATGCCCTGGGATCGCTATATCTTGAGGCTGGCCAACGCTGTGGCCCTGGGAGCTCCTGTACCAGGGTCTTGGCAGGGGGGCCGTAATAATCCCCATATATAAGAAGGGTGATCGAACGCAGGCTGGGAATTATAGGCCTATCAGCCTACTTGATACAATACAAAAGGTGATTGGGAAAATGATTCTAGATAAAAATTTACACTGGGTGGAAGAAGAAAATATCCTGTCCACATTTCAGGCTGGTTTTCGCACATTAACGAGTACCACCGATCAGATTTTCCGAATTATTTTGTTACATTGGAAAACAGTATTATTGGGGAAAAGTAGCATTTATGCTGCTTTTATTGACTTGCGAGCAGCCTTCGACTTAGTACCACGGAAAAAGTTGTGGAGTGTATTGAATAGTTTAGGAATGCCATCAGATATCCTTACCTTGGTTATGAGATTACATGAGACGAATTATGCAAAAATCCAATGGGGGGGCATGGTCAAGTCACTCCTGAATTTCCTGTGGAGCGTGGGGTCCGCCAAGGCTGCTCCATGGCTCCCACGCTCTTTTCATTATATATTAATGGGATAGTTGGGCGCATGTTGTCTGAATCTGTAGATGCCCCCACTCTGGCCGGACTGAAAACTCTGATTTTGTTATTTGCTGATGACACCCTTATTGTGTCAAAATCTCCTAGTGGCCTACAGCGAGCGCTGAATATATTTGAGGACTTTTGCAGTGACTATGGTTTGGAGGTAAATGTGGCAAAAACCAAACTTATGGTGTTTAACCCACACAAAAGTTTTAAAGGGAATTTTTATATGAACGGGTTAAAACTGGAAATGGTCCCAGATTTTGTGTACCTGGGCATACATGTGGCCAAGGATATTAAGTGGGGGAACCATCTTGATATGGCGGCCTTGAAACTCCGCCAAAATGCGGGTGCAGTACTTGTTGAGCACAAGAAATCCATGACCAAGCCAATCCAGCCAGCTCTTCAAGTGTACGAGGCAAAAGCCCTAAGCTCAGCACTATATGGTGCCAAGATATGGGGTTATGACAATCGGTTACCCCTAACACGTGTTGAGAATACATTTTTGCGTAATCTTACTAATCTACCCAAAAGTACACCTATGAAACCACTTCGGTATGATCTAGGCAGGAAAGCCTTGGTAGATATGGCTAGATTGCGCCCATTATTATATTGGCGACGGCTATGGATAACCCCCGAACTCGCCCTTTATGCCCAGGGTTTTTTGGCTGTAATCAAAAACGATCAGTTTCATAAGATATCCTGGTTAAAGGATCTTTCCAAAAATCTAGTGGAAATGGGCATGAAGGGGTTGTGGGAGAACCCAGAAGTAGCCTCTTTTCCCTCTAAGGTTACACTAAAAGAAAAATACTGGGAAATGATTGTGTATAGAGACTGGAATACTGCTCAATGGAGGGTCGTTTTCTTGAGTGCAAAGTTGTGCCTAAATTAGAGCCATATTGGGATGGTATCACAAAGCCATAGATAGAAAGCTCTATTTCCAGCTTAGAGCAGGATCCCTTCCAATAAGATCGCTAACAGGAAGGTGGGCCTCTGCCTGTTCCAACTTGTGCCCGGTCTGTAAGACGGATAAAGAGTCTCTCGCCCATCTTCTCTTTGTGTGTAAAGCTTATACCATCCCGAGACGAGTCTGGTTAAAAGCAGTTTGTAGACTCCTAGGCACAAGGGATAGTACGGTGGCATTAAGGTTAATTTGCACCAGTACATTACCTGTTATTTCATATGCAGTTGCAAAATATCTCGGTTGGGTTTGGGCGATTAGAAAAAAATCTCTTCCGTGATTAAATCAATCGCATGTAGTATTGTAATGATTTTAGAATTGTTAAAAATGAATTGAACCAGTGCTTTGTGTATATAACTGAGTCCATACTGTTTTTACAAAGACATGATCTTAGAGATTGTTTTAAAAGTGTAATAGTACTAATCTGTTTTGAGTGGTTTCGTTTTAAGTATATGTGCCAGCCAGTCAAGGTTAATTTAACTGGACTGATACTATCAAATGGAATGTTTTAATGTCTATGCTTTTATGAGTGTTTTTAAATCTCGAATAAAGCAACTTTGAACTGAATTTGAATTGAATTAACACACTGTGAATATGCTGTGACAGCCCAGCCAAGTGCCATTCATTGTGCAACAATCTCAGGCATTGCGGTAATGCGGAAACTTTTCTTTAAATGCGTTAGTATAACGTGCAATGCATGGCACTTGCAGAGCTGCAGTCAACGGCTAGGAGTGACACTTTCTCGCGAATAAAATCAAGCAGTGAAGACAAGGGAAACATGACAATTTCAGAAATTGCACCCATTTAAGCTACGAGAAACTCTAAGAAATCTTAAGCCACTATAAAACACAAGAAATTGCATGGCATTCCGTTAGTGGGGATGTGAGTGAAGGTAAAAGTGCTCTGTAAGATAACCACAAAGACATAGAAGGTGGAAACGCAAGTGGTGAAGGTATGGGCTGCAAGAGCTTTTAAATCTCACCTCCAGCAGAGGCAACAACCAAAAACCCTCAAAAAGAACACATTCGCTATTAGCTGCCAATATTTTTTTAGATATTATATTTCACATTTCCATGCTTTCTGTCTACTTAAGAGTGACACAAGTGTCAGATGTTTGACAGTTAGTGCGGCATTTTCCCCGAGAGTGAAACCAAGCGATGCAGTGCATGGAAACAGATAATTTTTCGAGAGGGTGTAATTTCCATTATTTAAGACCTACAATATCTTGAAACTGTTTCAAAACCCCTGAAATGGAAAGTTAAGATACTGATATGATTTGTGTGCCCACAAGATATAAAAATAAAGAAATCATCCTAATACATCTCATACCTCCCATGCATCTGTACTTTATTGCACCTTAATACAGCTAAGCACATCTTGCTGAAATCAAATGAACACAGGGCGGATACTTTGATGTTGCGGACAGTACAACAATAGGCAAAATCACGTAAAGCTGGAATTTTTACATTTTATCTGTACATACTACAAAGAACAAATATGAATAGAAAACCGGTTTTAAAGTGTTCTGGAGGTGTTCTATGAGCGAACAACACTTAAGGTAAACATATAAAGTAACATATAAAGAAATGGCACGTTACAAATGAATACAATTTTGTTTTCAGTCCTGTTTAGTGTCAGGTCCACCTTTGCAGACTCTTTGAATAACAATTAATGTAAAATTTTTCCCTAGGGTTAGTTACCTGACTGCTACTTTCCACCAGTGCCTGAGAGCAGCTTGTTTTAGTGCTTCAGCCGGGGAGGAAGGGAGAAAGTCTATAGCTGCAATTTAAAGATGTGTCAGAGCGCATGGAAAACCACAGGCAGTTCTCCTCAGGAGTTTCTCACTCTGGCTCACAGTAGTTTTTGCTTCTTATAGGGCCCCCTGTATACTGTTTTATGGGGGCCCAGCCGCCCACCCGAGCAGCAGGAATGCCTTTTTGGTGAAGGCATCCTGCATAGTCTTAGTCACCAATGCTAACAAAACTGTGAAGTACAGTAAGCACGAACATGGTACATTGCCATTGAGACCCGAGTGTACGCTATGACACCAATCCCACACTCTCCCTGTGCCTGCAGCCAGCACTGCAAGAAGAAAACATTTTTTTTAATTTGCCCACCATTTAGTTAATAATTGTAGCTCAGTTCCTACTGTGGATCGCGTTATTCAGTAATTTTGTGAAAGGCGGATGTATTCGGTGAAATGTTACCATTTGGTGCTAGAGTACACACCAGGTAATTCACCAACTTGTCTTCTAAACTTTACATCACCGATAATAGGTCAGGCGTACTACCATACCCTGTGTATGGTTTACAGCTTTGCTTAAGATGTTCCTCAGTAGGCGGCCGGGAAATTCTAATGAAAGAATATTACACTCTTTCCCAAAATTAAATCAATTTGATTGTGACTGTTAATACTGTAACTGACAGTGAATGGTGGTTATACTTACTGTGTTCATTCTGTAGTTCTTTAACATTCCCTCTGCACCTTGACTCTCCACTTGTGACTAACGGCCCTCTCACTGATGTCTCCTGACTGCATGATGCAGCAGTGCACTCTCCCTTGCCCAGTGGACTCGATTTGGCCGTCTGGGGCTGCTTGCAAATAATTCTCTGGTATGGCCAATAATTTAGTTCCTGTGTCCCCTGACAGAGCGGGCCGCCTGGGCAGGTCTGACCACCATCATGCTTTACACGTCATGCTTTGAGACTTGCTGCATTTCTTTTAGGTAACACATGTTTGAAATCTTTGCTTAGCTAGTGCCGCCTGGCTGGTGTTTTGCTGCTTCTTTCTGTATCTACATTCAGCTATATAATACAACAAGTAACATTACACCTACAGCAGTAAAATCATATGATGGTACCACCGTTGGAGTCTTGTGCTTTTCTAAACCCAAAGTGTACTTGCCTGTGTAACCAATTCATGTCATGGCGTGTGTATCCAAATTGCAAACCT
The DNA here is from genome assembly GCF_964263255.1 of Lissotriton vulgaris. NCBI lineage: Eukaryota > Metazoa > Chordata > Amphibia > Caudata > Salamandridae > Lissotriton > Lissotriton vulgaris. The sequence continues at coordinate 98,443,765 of NC_141698.1, forward strand.
GCCTTAAGACCCTTAACGTGGCGCTGTATGTGTGGAAATGCACAGTTTTTCCACTTTTTTAAGCAAAGATTTGGAGTGATATTTCGCGCTGCACCCGCATATGCAATCTGGTTCCTGGCGCACTTAGCCTTCCCTGCAGCCCACATAGACCCTACACTGCCGCCCACAGAGGAAAAAAATTAGAGGGAACATTGATCCTGACTGTGAAGAATGTAAACAAACTTGAAAATTGATTATAAGAAAGATGTTTCCATTTATTTTCAAAATACTAAGTAACCTTGAAAGAAACAGCAGAGAATCATACAGCCTTAAAGTAAATACCTTTACGCTGTCTCCTCCAAAAATATGTCTTAATGTGTGAGAAGTTAAACATTTTACTACTCTGAAAAAGACTTTTGCATTCCCTACTATTTGGTCATCTTTCCCGGTCACAATCACTCCTTAAAATACTCTCTCCCAAACTTTTTGGGAATAAACATAAGTGTGCTTTTGACAATTCATGTTTTATCTTATTTTGTACAATTAAGTTTTTCTCAAAAAAGCACCATCCCGCACCATTCTAACTGGGGCCAAAACGGACCCATACATCTATGTGTCAATCAGCTATGGATAAACGATCAAACATGTCCACACAACACAAAATGGACCCATACATCTAAATGTCAATCAGCTATGGATAAACGATCAAACATGTCCACACAACACAAAAAGGACCCATACATCTATATGTCAATCAGCTATGGATAAACGATCAAACATGTCCACACAACACACCTGCGTTTATTTATAGCAGAAAGGATGCAAGGGAAAAACTAATTTTCAGCTAAAATCAAACTTTTTTAACTGGAAGCAGGATGTCACACTTACCAGAAGGCTTGGCAGCAGTACTTGGTCTTCGTACCGTGGTGGGTTTAGGACGATTCATTTTGATGAACCTCTGACACTCAGTTGTATTCTTATTTGCTAAATGGTTTTCTGAAGAACGGAAATAAATGGAACCCAAAATCAGTATAAAACACACTGTTACACATAGCAAGTGTGATAGGAAATCCGTGCATGACTTGTCAAAGAGTGGTTCAAAAGGAAGTTGGGAAATTGAGATACAAAAAAATCAATACAAATTACTTTACAAATTGAGGCATAGAAAATTAAATCCCAACCATGAAAGATTATTTAAGTGTCAATCCAAGATTATTTAAGTGTTAAGGTATGGAACGATCTCTATGACAAGCTGTAATAATTGGTTTACAAAGTAACATCATGGACAACATCCATACGTACACATATCTCAACATCGACATCCTCTGCACAACAGACTACACAGGAGTCATTCGGATAGCCCTGTCATTGCATTTTCGTAAATGTCCTTATTACCATACTATCGGGCAAAATTTAACTTTAAGCTCCTTTGATAATTAAGCTTGGGTTTTTAATGCAATGTAACATATGCCCAACTCACTTTAATGATACGATTGTTATACATGTATACCTGCATGTGAAGGGTCTGCTGGTATATAGAAGCAAGCCATGCATAATTATGGTGTAGCCAAGTGGCTGTTCCTTATATAGTGGCAAAGCTGAAAGATTTCCACATAGCATGTCATTCATACGACAGATCGGATGAATGTGTAAGCCTCCTGTACGGACAGTAATTTATACTGAAAGGCTAATAGATGGGAGAGTTCAAGCTGCATGTTGGGTTGTGCACAACTGATATGCTGAGCTGGAAGCAGATATGCAGAGCTTCTTCCAATAACTGTGCAAAGTAAAATTTCAAGCCCTGTTCCAAACATACATGCAGAGCTACCCTAACACATGCATAGATCTCTATCCACCAAATCTTAAGGATTGGGTTCAGAGACTGCCACTTGCATATGGAGTAGAGCAAATGTGCAAAAAGTTCTGTACAAAAGTGCCTCAGAGATATCTGCGTATCTATTCTATAAACATGGTTCTGTCTTGTATGCAAATAGAGAGACACAATCAGAAGTTCTGAAGCCCACACCAACCCATCTTTCTTCTTGAAAGAACTCCAATAAATAAGCATCCACAAGACATACACATAATCTACATTTAGATATCCACTGCACTGGACAAACCAATACCAATAAAAGTCACATCCACGGTTAACAACAAAAAGAACACAACATGGATTAATGACAACATCATAATAAAAAGAACACATCTCAACATACTAGAACACAAGAGGAGAATATCCAGAGGTGAAAAAGACAATCGAATTTCACCGCCATAACAGAGCCTACAGAACCATGAAAAGATAAAAATCAATCCATATGAATTACTGCAGCTAACCCCCTTCCTTCTAGGGAACTCCACAATATTTTAGCAGAATTCCTCAATACACAGTGGAAAAATACAGAACCACCACCATTGCAAGAATTCTGTGCCAAAATCACAAAGGACTTGATTTCAAAACAGTACGCAGATATCATCCCAACACATGACCCAACCATTACAGAGAAAAGCAATCCTCCACCATTATATTTATAGAGAACTGGACTTTTGTTGCATTTATCCCAAACACCTTTTGCCCCCTTTTTTCACTGCTAGATGCTGATTTTCCACTCTAACAGTGCACTGAGGCCTGCTAACCGGACTTCAGTGCCAGTGCTCCTTCCCTAAATCAAGGTGTTGTCTAATTGCGCTACAGTTGGCATAGGAGTTTAGTGCCCTGTACGTTGCAAGTACCAAGGTACCTAGGGCAGGGGTACTAAAGAGAGCTTGCAGAACGTGGCTGGGTAGTGTCTTGCGCAAAACCAATAGAGGTAGAAGGAACAAATTTATAATGATAGATGCTCTAGGGAACACAAAGGCGACGACCACTAACGTGCCAAAACAATCTCCTGTGAGACACGGAAGAAACAGCTAACAAAACTTTGTTCCCGAGCAATCAAATACAGTATTAGAGAGCAATTTCAGTCCAAAAGAATCCTCCAGATTGTGCCATTGAAAAAATAAATTCTTTCTTTTCTTTATGTAGAGGTTTGAAGTGACACATTCTGAGAGATGATCCTATGTAGTTGGTATCATCCAATGTAGCCAAACAGTCAAACAGCCGACACGTGTTTCGTCTTGGGGACAAATCACCCAATGACTTCCTCAGGGCAAACAGTTCTATGATAGTCTCATCATCATGACATAAGTGTATCTGTGTACGGTCCCATATAATAATGGTCTAAAGACAAATAAGTTCCGTTGCGTTTGTCGTGTTCCAAAGTCAGCTTAATCAAAAAGCAGCGAAAATTTCTTAAAATTGACTTATTTTTCAGGTCCAATCAGTTTATCAAACCGAAATCGACAGCGTTCGAATGATGGCGGGAGTACTCTTCGGGACCTGATCTAGGACTTGCTACACTACTTTACCTTTGGACCTCAATTTCTAGTCCACCTAAGACTAAAGAATTTCGATTTGATAAACCGGGCGGGGCGCCGAGCCCCACGCATCTCGCGTGAGGAGGGTGGGGTGCCAACCCTCACGCATCTCGCGTGAAGTGGGTGGGGTGCCAACCCTCACGCATCTCGCGTGAGGTGGGTGCGGTGCCAACCTCACGCATCTCGCGTGAGGTGGGTGCGGTGCCAACCTCACGCATCTCGCGTGAGGTGCCAAACCTCACGCATCTCGGGTGAGGTGCCAAACCTCACGCATCTGGCGTGAGGTGCGTTGGGTGCCAAACCTCACGCATCTGGCGTGAGGTGCCAAACCTCACGCATCTGGCGTGAGGTGCCAAACCTCACGCATCTGGCGTGAGGTGCCAAACCTCACGGATCTGGCGTGAGGTGCCAAACCTCACGCATCTCGGGTGAGGTGCCAAACCTCACGCATCTCGGGTGAGGTGCCAAACCTCACGCATCTCGGGTGAGGTGCCAAACCTCACGCATCTCGCGTGAGGTGCCAAACCTCCCGCATATGGCGTGAGGTGCCAAACCTCACGCATCTCGCGTGAGGTGCCAAACCTCGCGCATCTCGCGTGAGGTGCCAAACCTCACGCATCTGGCGTGAGGTGCCAAACCTCACGCATCTCGCGTGAGGTGCGTTGGGTGCCAAACCTCACGCATCTGGCGTGAGGTGCCAAACCTCACGCATCTCGCGTGAGGTGCCAAACCTCACGCATCTCGGGTGAGGTGCCAAACCTCACGCATCTCGGGTGAGGTGCCAAACCTCACGCATCTCGGGTGAGGTGCCAAACCTCACGCATCTCGGGTGAGGTGCCAAACCTCACGCATCTCGCGTGAGGTGCCAAACCCCACGCATCTCACGTGGGGTGCCAAACCCCACGCATCTCACGTGGGGTGCCAAACCCCACGCATCTCGCGTGGGGTGCCAAACCCCACGCATCTCGCGTGGGGTGCCAAACCCCACGCATCTCGCGTGAGGTGCCAAACCCCACGCATCTGGCGTGAGGTGCGTTGGGTGCCAAACCTCACGCATCTCGCGTGAGGTGCCAAACTTCACGCATCTCGGGTGAGGTGCCAAACCTCACGCATCTCGCGTGAGGTGCCAAACCTCACGCATCTCGCGTGAGGTGCCAAACCCCACGCATCTCGCGTGAGGTGCCAAACCTCACGCATCTGGCGTGAGGTGCCAAACCTCACGCATCTGGCGTGAGGTGCCAAACCTCACGCATCTGGCGTGAGGTGCCAAACCTCACGCATCTGGCGTGAGGTGCCAAACCTCACGCATCTGGCGTGAGGAGCTAAACCTCACGCATCTGGCGTGAGGTGCCAAACCTCACGCATCTGGCGTGAGGTGCCAAACCTCACGCATCTGGCGTGAGGTGCCAAACCTCACGCATCTGGCGTGAGGTGCCAAACCGCACGCATCTGGCGTGAGGTGCCAAACCTCACGCATCTGGCGTGAGGTGCGTTGGGTGCCAAACCTCACGCATCTGGCGTGAGGTGCCAAACCTCACGCATCTGGCGTGAGGTGCCAAACCTCACGCATCTGGCGTGAGGTGCCAAACCTCACGCATCCCGCGTGAGGTGCCAAACCTCACGCATCTCGCGTGAGGTGCCAAACCTCACGCATCTCGCGTGAGGTGCCAAACCTCACGCATCTCGGGTGAGGTGCCAAACCTCACGCATCTCGGGTGAGGTGCCAAACCTCACGCATCTCGGGTGAGGTGCCAAACCTCACGCATCTCGGGTGAGGTGCCAAACCCCACGCATCTCACGTGGGGTGCCAAACCCCACGCATCTCACGTGGGGTGCCAAACCCCACGCATCTCGCGTGGGGTGCCAAACCCCACGCATCTCGCGTGGGGTGCCAAACCTCACGCATCTCGCGTGAGGTGCCAAACCTCACGCATCTGGCGTGAGGTGCGTTGGGTGCCAAACCTCACGCATCTCGCGTGAGGTGCCAAACTTCACGCATCTTGGGTGAGGTGCCAAACCTCACGCATCTCGCGTGAGGTGCCAAACCTCACGCATCTCGCGTGAGGTGCCAAACCTCACGCATCTGGCGTGAGGTGCGTTGGGTGCCAAACCTCACGCATCTCGCGTGAGGTGCCAAACTTCACGCATCTCGGGTGAGGTGCCAAACCTCACGCATCTCGCGTGAGGTGCCAAACCTCACGCATCTCGCGTGAGGTGCCAAACCTCACGCATCTCGCGTGAGGTGCCAAACCTCACGCATCTCGCGTGAGGTGCCAAACCCCACGCATCTCGCGTGAGGTGCCAAACCTCACGCATCTGGCGTGAGGTGCCAAACCTCACGCATCTCGGGTGAGGTGGCAAACCTCACGCATCTCGGGTGAGGTGCCAAACCTCACGCATCTCGGGTGAGGTGCCAAACCTCACGCATCTGGCGTGAGGTGCCAAACCTCACGCATCTGGCGTGAGGTGCCAAACCTCACGCATCTGGCGTGAGGTGCCAAACCTCACGCATCTGGCGTGAGGAGCTAAACCTCACGCATCTGGCGTGAGGTGCCAAACCTCACGCATCTGGCGTGAGGTGCCAAACCTCACGCATCTGGCGTGAGGTGCCAAACCGCACGCATCTGGCGTGAGGTGCCAAACCTCACGCATCTGGCGTGAGGTGCGTTGGGTGCCAAACCTCACGCATCTGGCGTGAGGTGCCAAACCTCACGCATCTGGCGTGAGGTGCCAAACCTCACGCATCCCGCGTGAGGTGCCAAATCTCACGCATCTGGCGTGAGGTGCCAAACCTCACGCATCTCGGGTGAGGTGCCAAACCTCACGCATCTCGGGTGAGGTGCCAAACCTCACGCATCTCGGGTGAGGTGCCAAACCTCACGCATCTCGGGTGAGGTGCCAAACCCCACGCATCTCGCGTGGGGTGCCAAACCCCACGCATCTCGCGTGGGGTGCCAAACCCCACGCATCTCGCGTGGGGTGCCAAACCCCACGCATCTCGCGTGGGGTGCCAAACCTCACGCATCTCGCGTGAGGTGCCAAACCTCACGCATCTGGCGTGAGGTGCGTTGGGTGCCAAACCTCACGCATCTCGCGTGAGGTGCCAAACTTCACGCATCTCGGGTGAGGTGCCAAACCTCACGCATCTCGCGTGAGGTGCCAAACCTCACGCATCTCGCGTGAGGTGCCAAACCCCACGCATCTCGCGTGAGGTGCCAAACCCCACGCATCTCGCGTGAGGTGCCAAACCCCACGCATCTCGCGTGAGGTGCCAAACCTCACGCATCTGGCGTGAGGTGCCAAACCTCACGCATCTGGCGTGAGGTGCCAAACCTCACGCATCTGGCGTGAGGTGCCAAACCTCACGCATCTGGCGTGAGGAGCTAAACCTCACGCATCTGGCGTGAGGTGCCAAACCTCACGCATCTGGCGTGAGGTGCCAAACCTCACGCATCTGGCGTGAGGTGCCAAACCGCACGCATCTGGCGTGAGGTGCCAAACCTCACGCATCTGGCGTGAGGTGCGTTGGGTGCCAAACCTCACGCATCTGGCGTGAGGTGCCAAACCTCACGCATCTGGCGTGAGGTGCCAAACCTCACGCATCCCGCGTGAGGTGCCAAATCTCACGCATCTGGCGTGAGGTGCCAAACCTCACGCATCTCGGGTGAGGTGCCAAACCTCACGCATCTCGGGTGAGGTGCCAAACCTCACGCATCTCGGGTGAGGTGCCAAACCTCACGCATCTCGGGTGAGGTGCCAAACCTCACGCATCTCGGGTGAGGTGCCAAACCCCACGCATCTCGCGTGGGGTGCCAAACCCCACGCATCTCGCGTGGGGTGCCAAACCCCACGCATCTCGCGTGGGGTGCCAAACCCCACGCATCTCGCGTGGGGTGCCAAACCTCACGCATCTCGCGTGAGGTGCCAAACCTCACGCATCTGGCGTGAGGTGCGTTGGGTGCCAAACCTCACGCATCTCGCGTGAGGTGCCAAACTTCACGCATCTCGGGTGAGGTGCCAAACCTCACGCATCTCGCGTGAGGTGCCAAACCTCACGCATCTCGCGTGAGGTGCCAAACCCCACGCATCTCGCGTGAGGTGCCAAACCCCACGCATCTCGCGTGAGGTGCCAAACCCCACGCATCTCGCGTGAGGTGCCAAACCTCACGCATCTGGCGTGAGGTGCCAAACCTCACGCATCTCGGGTGAGGTGGCAAACCTCACGCATCTCGGGTGAGGTGCCAAACCTCACGCATCTGGCGTGAGGTGCCAAACCTCACGCATCTGGCGTGAGGTGCCAAACCTCACGCATCTGGCGTGAGGTGCCAAACCTCACGCATCTGGCGTGAGGTGCCAAACCTCACGCATCTGGCGTGAGGTGCCAAACCTCACGCATCTGGCGTGAGGTGCCAAACCTCACGCATCCCGCGTGAGGTGCCAAATCTCACGCATCTCGCGTGAGGTGCCAAACCTCACGCATCTCGCGTGAGGTGCCAAACCTCACGCATCTCGCGTGAGGTGCCAAACCTCACGCATCTCGCGTGAGGTGCCAAACCTCACGCATCTCGCGTGAGGTGCCAAACCTCACGCATCTGGCGTGAGGTTCCAAACCTCACGCATCTGGCGTGAGGTTCCAAACCTCACGCATCTGGCGTGAGGTGCCAAACCTCACGCATCTGGCGTGAGGTGCCAAACCTCACGCATCTCGCGTGAGGTGCGTTGGGTGCCAAACCTCACGCATCTGGCGTGAGGTGCCAAACCTCACGCATCTCGCGTGAGGTGCCAAACCTCACGCATCTGGCGTGAGGTGCCAAACCTCACGCATCTGGCGTGAGGTGCCAAACCTCACGCATCTGGCGTGAGGTGCCAAACCTCACGCATCCGGCGTGAGGTGCCAAACCTCACGCATCTGGCGTGAGGTGCGTTGGGTGCCAAACCTCACGCATCTGGCGTGAGGTGCCAAACCTCACGCATCTGGCGTGAGGTGCCAAACCTCACGCATCCCGCGTGAGGTGCCAAATCTCACGCATCTGGCGTGAGGTGCCAAACCTCACGCATCTCGGGTGAGGTGCCAAACCTCACGCATCTCGGGTGAGGTGCCAAACCTCACGCATCTCGGGTGAGGTGCCAAACCCCACGCATCTCACGTGGGGTGCCAAACCCCACGCATCTCGCGTGGGGTGCCAAACCCCACGCATCTCGCGTGGGGTGCCAAACCTCACGCATCTCGCGTGAGGTGCCAAACCTCACGCATCTGGCGTGAGGTGCGTTGGGTGCCAAACCTCACGCATCTCGCGTGAGGTGCCAAACCTCACGCATCTCGCGTGAGGTGCCAAACTTCACGCATCTCGGGTGAGGTGCCAAACCTCACGCATCTCGCGTGAGGTGCCAAACCTCACGCATCTCGCGTGAGGTGCCAAACCCCACGCATCTCGCGTGAGGTGCCAAACCCCACGCATCTCGCGTGAGGTGCCAAACCCCACGCATCTCGCGTGAGGTGCCAAACCCCACGCATCTCGCGTGAGGTGCCAAACCTCACGCATCTGGCGTGAGGTGCCAAACCTCACGCATCTCGGGTGAGGTGGCAAACCTCACGCATCTCGGGTGAGGTGCCAAACCTCACGCATCTGGCGTGAGGTGCCAAACCTCACGCATCTGGCGTGAGGTGCCAAACCTCACGCATCTGGCGTGAGGTGCCAAACCTCACGCATCTGGCGTGAGGTGCCAAACCTCACGCATCTGGCGTGAGGAGCTAAACCTCACGCATCTGGCGTGAGGTGCCAAACCTCACGCATCTGGCGTGAGGTGCCAAACCGCACGCATCTGGCGTGAGGTGCCAAACCTCACGCATCTGGCGTGAGGTGCGTTGGGTGCCAAACCTCACGCATCTGGCGTGAGGTGCCAAACCTCACGCATCTGGCGTGAGGTGCCAAACCTCACGCATCTGGCGTGAGGTGCCAAACCTCACGCATCTGGCGTGAGGTGCCAAACCTCACGCATCTGGCGTGAGGTGCCAAACCTCACGCATCTGGCGTGAGGTGCCAAACCTCACGCATCCCGCGTGAGGTGCCAAACCTCACGCATCTCGCGTGAGGTGCCAAACCTCACTCATCTCGCGTGAGGTGCCAAACCTCACGCATCTCGCGTGAGGTGCCAAACCTCACGCATCTCGCGTGAGGTGCCAAACCTCACGCATCTCGCGTGAGGTGCCAAACCTCACGCATCTGGCGTGAGGTTCCAAACCTCACGCATCTGGCGTGAGGTTCCAAACCTCACGCATCTGGCGTGAGGTGCCAAACCTCACGCATCTGGCGTGAGGTGCCAAACCTCACGCATCTCGCGTGAGGTGCGTTGGGTGCCAAACCTCACGCATCTGGCGTGAGGTGCCAAACCTCACGCATCTCGCGTGAGGTGCCAAACCTCACGCATCTGGCGTGAGGTGCCAAACCTCACGCATCTGGCGTGAGGTGCCAAACCTCACGCATCTGGCGTGAGGTGCCAAACCTCACGCATCCGGCGTGAGGTGCCAAACCTCACGCATCCGGCGTGAGGTGCCAAACCTCACGCATCCGGCGTGAGGTGCCAAACCTCACGCATCTGGCGTGAGGTGCCAAACCTCACGCATCTGGCGTGAGGTTCCAAACCTCACGCATCTGGCGTGAGGTGCCAAACCTCACGCATCTCGCGTGAGGTGCGTTGGGTGCCAAACCTCACGCATCTGGCGTGAGGTGCCGAACCTCACGCATCTGGCGTGAGGTGCCAAACCTCACGCATCTGGCGTGAGGTGCCAAACCTCACGCATCTGGCGTGAGGTGCCAAACCTCACGCATCTGGCGTGAGGTGCCAAACCTCACGCATCTGGCGTGAGGTGCCAAACCTCACGCATCTCGCGTGAGGTGCGTTGGGTGCCAAACCTCACGCATCTGGCGTGAGGTGCCAAACCTCACGCATCTCGGGTGAGGTGCCAAACCTCACGCATCTCGGGTGAGGTGCCAAACCTCACGCATCTCGCGTGAGGTGCCAAACCTCACGCATCTCGCGTGAGGTGCCAAACCTCACGCATCTCGCGTGAGGTGCCAAACCTCACGCATCTCGCGTGAGGTGCCAAACCTCACGCATCTCGCGTGAGGTGCCAAACCTCACGCATCTCGCGTGAGGTGCGTTGGGTGCCAAACCTCACGCATCTGGCGTGAGGTGCCCAAACCTCACGCATCTGGCGTGAGGTGCCCAAACCTCACGCATCTGGCGTGAGGTGCCCAAACCTCACGCATCTCGCGTGAGGTGGGTGAGGTGCCAAACCTCACGCATCTCGCGTGAGGTGCCCAAACCTCACGCATCTCGCGTGAGGTGCCCAAATCTCACGCATCTCGCGTGAGGTGCCCAAACCTCACGCATCTCGCGTGAGGTGGGTGAGGTGCCCAAACCTCACGCATCTCGCGTGAGGTGGGTGAGGTGCCAAACCTCACGCATCTCGGGTGAGGTGCCAAACCTCACGCATCTCGCGTGAGGTGTGTGGGGTGCCAAACCTCACGCATCTCGCGTGAGGTGGGTGAGGTACCAAACCTCACGCATCGCGCGTGAGGCGCCGAACCTCACCTCACACATCGCGCGTGAGGCGCCGAACCTCACCTCACGCATCGCGCGTGAGGCGCCCAACCTCACGCATCGCGCGTGAGGCGCCCAACCTCACGCATCGCGCGTGAGGCGCCCAACCTCACGCATCGCGCGTGAGGCGCCCAACCTCACGCATCGCGCGTGAGGCGCCCAACCTCACGCATCGCGCCTGAGGCGCCCAACCTCACGCATCGCGCCTGAGGCGCCCAAACCTCACGCATCGCGCGTGAGGCGCCCAAACCTCACGCATCTCGCGTGAGGCGCCCAAACCTCACGCATCTCGCGTGAGGCGCCCAAACCTCACGCATCTCGCGTGAGGTGCCCAAACCTCACGCATCTCGCGTGAGGTGCCCAAACCTCACGCATCTCGCGTGAGGTGCCCAAACCTCACGCATCTCGCGTGAGGTGCCCAAACCTCACGCATCTCGCGTGAGGTGCCCAAACCTCACGCATCTCGCGTGAGGTGCCCAAACCTCACGCATCTCGCGTGAGGTGCCCAAACCTCACGCATCTCGCGTGAGGTGCCCAAACCTCACGCATCTCGCGTGAGGTGGGTGAGGTGCCCAAACCTCACGCATCTCGCGTGAGGTGGGTGAGGTGCCCAAACCTCACGCATCTCGCGTGAGGTGGGTGAGGTGCCCAAACCTCACGCATCTCGCGTGAGGTGGGTGAGGTGCCCAAACCTCACGCATCTCGCGTGAGGTGGGTGAGGTGCCCAAACCTCACGCATCGCGCGTGAGGCGCCGAACCGAACCTCACGCATCGCGCGTGAGGCGCCGAACCTCACGCATCGCGCGTGAGGCGCCGAACCTCACGCATCGCGCGTGAGGCGCCGAACCTCACGCATCGCGCGTGAGGCGCCGAACCTCACGCATCGCGCGTGAGGCGCCGAACCTCACGCATCGCGCGTGAGGCGCCGAACCTCACGCATCGCGCGTGAGGAGCTAAACCTCACGCATCTGGCGTGAGGAGCTAAACCTCACGCATCTGGCGTGAGGTGCCAAACCTCACGCATCTGGCGTGAGGTGCCGAACCTCACGCATCGCGCGTGAGGCGCCGAACCTCACGCATCGCGCGTGAGGCGCCGAACCTCACGCATCGCGCGTGAGGCGCCGAACCTCACGCATCGCGCGTGAGGCGCCGAACCTCACGCATCGCGCGTGAGGCGCCGAACCTCACGCATCGCGCGTGAGGCGCCGAACCTCACGCATCGCGCGTGAGGCGCCGAACCTCACGCATCGCGCGTGAGGCGCCGAACCTCACGCATCGCGCGTGAGGCGCCGAACCTCACGCATCGCGCGCTAGGGCATGCTGTGGTCGGAGGTGGGAGGGGTCTGCAGGCACTGCTGATGGAGCTGTGGTGGGAGGCAGGAGGGGTATGCCGGCACTGCCGATGGCGCTGGGGCAGGCTGTGGCGGGAGGAGTCTGTAGGTATTGCCATTGGCGCAGGCTGTGGTGGGAGACGGGAGGGGTATGCAGGCACTGCCAATGGCGCTGGGGCAGGCTGTGGCGGGAGGGGTATGCAGGCACTGCCGATGGCGCTGGGGCAGGCTGTGGCGGGAGGGGTATGCAGGCACTGCCGATGGCGCTGGGAGGGGTATGCAGGCACTGCCGATGGCGCTGGGGCAGGCAGTGGTGGGAGACGGGAGGGGTATGCAGGCACTGCCGATGGTGCTGGGGCAGGCTGTGGTGGGAGGCGGGAGGGGTCTGTAGGCATTGCCGATAGCGCTTGGGCTGGCTGTGGTGGAGGCGGCTGCAGGCACCGCCGATCTTCTGTAAAAATGGCAGGATATAGAGGGATACGAACAGGAAGAGAGACACACCATTTCAGCATATGCGGATGACCGCATATACTTCAATAATCTGAATGAGGATTATGACCCAATGCCCACAATTTTTTAGTGCATTTCAGCGGCTTTCAGGTCTTTCCATAAATGAAAACAAATCATATGTATATTTTTTTTACTGACACAGCAAAAGCTGAACCACTTCTTTTTGGGCACTGGACATTTTAAACAGCGACAGTTACTTTCAAATATCTGGGCATCCAGATATACAGAGAGACGGAAGGTATTTTAGATGGAAATCTAAACCAAGTTATGGCGGCGCTTAGAGCGCAAATAAGATTCTGGACATCCCTGCCCATATCGGTACCAGGATGAGTAGCCATTGCCAAAATGGGTATGCTCCCTAGGCTGTTATATTATTTCACCAATCTACCTATCATTATTCCAACACAGGTGTTTAAACTGCTAGACTCCCTCCTCAAAGAATTAATATGGGGGGCGGGACATTGACGGATAGGACTCACAAAACTACAATTCGATACGAAACAAGGGAGACTGGGAGTTCTGGACCTTAAGGCTTACTGTTGTGCGGGCCAATTGCAATAGTTGGCGTACTTAATTGCAGGCCGCAATTTGCAAGAAATCGCTATGACTCACCAGGCTTGGGAGGGAGGGGAAGTACATACACAGCAAAATTACTTCGACAGTGCCGCCACTGTTAAGGACTGCATTGTTGTATTGAAAAAAGGCAACACGTTACACAAAGATACTGACACCTTATGCTCCTATATCCCCTTACTGGGACTCTCCTTAACCTCAGGGGCGGTAACTCTTCGACATATAGAGGCATGGGCGGAGACGGGTGTGACCACATTGGGCATGTTTTTTACGAATGGTACCTTGATGAACCACAATACATTCGTGGGAGAACAGGGCATGCGCACATATTATTTCTGCTCCATGCAAATATTACTCACTATATCTAATCTGCCTGGGCCCTAGAGGGAGCAGAACCTCCAACACATGAATTAACCCACATGCAATACTTGATGGGCAAAGGTAGTCACTTGACAAAATGGTCATACCGGGGAATTTGGATGCACACTTTAGTGTCACTCCAGACCACCCGTGACACATGGAACTTGGATCTAGGCCGTGCACTCACTGATAAAGAATGGGGGACATTGTTGGAATACCCAAGAAAGGATCCAGAAATCCAACATTTTAATTCATACAGCTCATGATTGTCCACCACGCTTTTTTGACCCAGCACAAACTAAGCTTAATGTTTCCAGACACAGCGGATACTTTCCCCCAATGCCACTCCTCAAACGCAGCTTTACTACATATGTTATGGGACTGCCCGAGACTGACCCATTACTGGTCATCAATACAAGGAATATTAAATAGTGTTGCCCCAGCACGGAACAGTGAAACATTGGAGTATTGTCTCTAGGGATTGGGTCCAAAAGGAAAGAAGGGGAGCCCTGTCCGCAAATTTGCGAATCGGGCTCTGCTATTAGCTAAGAGAAATATCACTATGAGATGTAAGACTGCTAAATCACCATCTTTATTAGATTGGTATACTGAAATGGTTAGATGGGGTAGGGCAGAAGGTGCTGAACTTAAGTGAGAGGAACTGAGGGGTTTACGGAAGACAACGCGATGCTGGAAGAATTTATAGCTATATATGTGCAGGCATAATAGTGGGATCCATATATACGTACTGGGGTCGCTCATAACACTGTGTTGGGCAAAACTCGGAATAGTGTACGCCCCTTATATAATGCAAAGGATATGGAATGTAACTGTGTTATGTACAAATGTTTATACTGTAGTGCTGACTGTTAAGCATGTAGAACAATGCACAACTCAGTCCGTATGGGGTGGGTAGAAGAGTTCAATATTTTTTTTCACTACTACAGTGCAATGTACATGCTACGAACAGTTGTTTATGAGACTTGTAATGTTAAGAGAATCAATAAAAATATGTTTAAAAAAAATACCTGCAGATTCAAGAGCTCTTAAATCTCCTACATGTGCAAGACTGGGTCAGGAAACTTTAAATTGTGCCGATAGGTGGCACCTCAGCTTTGTTTTGGCTCTGCAATCTATCCTGTCCACACTGTCTGAGGCAGATACTAACTAGGCTGACCAGATTGACAAACAAGCATTTACAATGCAACGGTTTCGCCTTTTGAAAAGTTAGAGCTATTGGCATTGTAAATGACAAAATTTTGATTTATGTGTTGGTTTTGAAAACAGATAAATAAATGGCATTGTCATTTACATTGGCAATAGCTTAATCTCTCGCAAATGTGAGACCTATGGTACCCTACTGGACGAGCTCAGCAGACAGCAATTACTTGCAGACGAGTTCTATAACACAACAGCGCTGTAAATGACGAGCGTTATTATCGCGGGCGGTTGTGGTACACATTTTATCCAGTCAAGAACGGTTTGCTTTTGTATAAATAAAACAAACAAAGCCGTTGTAATTGTGTAGCAGATCTAAGCTACCAGACAGGACGTACTGGGAGAATAAACTTTCAAATAGTTTGAAACTTTAGTATGCCGTTGGCGCAAAGACAGCCAGCTCATCTGCAGATATGTTGCGTCTGTCGCGTTGTGTGCAACTGGAAATGACATGGCATGGATGTAACTTCTGCAGCAAGTATTCAAATCTCAATATATGTATGGATTATTCAGACATACAGAGAGGGGAGGCTGAGACTTACACCGAGTATATATAGCTATATAGGCGCATACACCTATAGATCTGAGTGGTAACCTATGTGCCCCATTAGCTAGTCAAACATCTCATTTATTTCCTGACTCGCGTCTCTCTATGATAATCGAGTCCATTTTACAGGTTCTGGTACGACAAAGACATTAGCATTAAATACTTTGCGGCTACATTCGCCCCCTTGCCATGCAACCTGCTCGATCGAGATTAAGGAAAGGGAATTTCTAATGTTTTCCCCATGGAGGAAAAAAGCACAGGAGAAGTTACACGATTTATACTCTGGCAGAGAATTCTTCCACTAGGGAGAAATTCTGCGTGTGCCCGTTGTACACGTGTTGTCCCACCTGGGAATATGAAACCAAGATATATTTTAGAAAATACTCCTTGAATAGCCTAAAAAAAAAAAAAAAATCGGAAACAGGCTGAAAATATGAGAATCGTTCTCCGTTGGTACATTTCCAACTTGTTTCCCAAATCAATCAAATGAATAAAATCGAATATCAGAAGAATCTATATGGCAAGAAACGGAGTATGGAATGGAAATAAAAAAACTGTGGAGCTACTGAGGTCAGCTTTTGCGGGCTCACATCAGATGAAAGAAGCCACATTGAGACATTGAAAAGATGTAATACTGAGAAACTATTATGCCAGGGGATTTTACCACTATTGTCACAAACCGGTTGTAGGCCAACTACCTTTTATCCAAGACACAGAACAGAAAACAATTACGAGGGAAGAGCACAAAGCACACACAAAACACTTTCACGACGCTACAAAATGCAATCTAAATAAATGAGAGGGAAACAAATGGACAAAAAGAACAGACTGCTGCTCCTGGGAAGCAAAATAAAGCCGGTGTTCAAACGTTTCTGTATTTATTTAAAACACTGACCAGATGAAAAAATAACTTGCAGTTCATACTGACAGCTGAAAATGTTTCCTTCAATCAAACTATATCAATGAGCTTTAAGTACTAAAGGCAAAAATCAGACAAAAGTAAAGCATAAGTACAGTCTGATCCTCAGCGCGGAACAATGTTGAAGAATCCTCTATTTCTGGAGTCTGGAGGGAAAATATTTAATTGACATCAATGAGTGATACGGAAGAAGGCCAACGGCCATTGATCATAGCGACTGTTCTTTGAAAGAAGCTAAAAGAAGAATCACACTGTCACCTTGCACTCATATCCTGCATGAAAACACAATGGTGGCAACATCTAAAGCGTGAACTTTCTTAGGTTACTGCTTGAAAGCAATAGCAAACGCGTAACCAATTAAAAAATAAAATAGTGAATCAGGAGAACATCTCCCCAGTCCCGGAAACTAAATCTGCCTGTTAAATTAATGTCAGAAAGACTAAGAATAAGCTTGCATGGTCCCATTTCCGAAAATATAAGTGCGGCTTTCTCCAAGGAGGCATTACATGCTGTGTACTCCACAATTATTCTAAAACTGACCTCATCTACTCAAATGATGGCTTAAAATGAAACCCAACAACGCCGTTAGACCACACCAAATAGCAAGCCTGGGAAATGGATATTACAAAAGCCGCAGCTTGAATTGACTTTCTTGCTTGCATTGAGCGTACAGCAGAGTTCAGTTGCTGTTAGGTGCATAGGTGTAACATTGATTACATTACGAAAATGTATGAATTCATTGTGATTAGAGCCTTATGCGCTCAATGAAAAGAATAGGAAGACATGCACAATGAAAAAGAAAGGTGAAGCTAAATATAATGGATGAATGGTGGAGGGGTAGTGAACGTCAGAGAGTTGCAACATGGTTAGAACAGATCCTTTACGACAAGAGAAGGTGGTGTCTAATTCAATTACACTGTCAAATAGACTGGCGGATGAGTGTGGCCGTGTATCTCTGTGTGTGGCTGTCTCTTGGGCGTATCTGTATGTGCGGATGCCTCGTGTATATCTGTATGTCTTTTGCGTGGCTATGTGTGTGGATGAGGTGGGTGGGGGCCAGCAGGGCGAGCTACAGTGCAGGGAGGATTTAGATGGAAATGAGGGAAGAGAGACGATCGAAAGAGGACGAGAGAAAGATGTGCCGAAACAGAATTCGAAAGAGGGGAACATGAAGGAGAGAGAGTGATTGGCGGAATGAGAGCCATCGAAAGGGGGCGGGGGGGCATGAGGGAAAGAGAGAGTGGCACAGGACGAGCGAGTGGGGAGAGGGGTACACAGTCTGAGAGAAGTGAAGGGAGAGAGGAGGGTGAGGGGCAGGAGAGAGCGGGTATCTCGAGACAGCGTTTCTCAAGCTGCTGATCCGGTCGCATAGCTGCCGGTGGTGAAGCGGGTGCAGTGGCACTGGAGCCACTCTGTGCACTAAATGATAATTCATACACTCATTCTTTGCTAAGGGAGATAGTAAACACGGCGAGTTGGAGCAATTTAAAGGCACTGTGCGACGGCGTAAACCTGGCACCATGCAATGTGCTACATTGAGGTTTGGCCAGATGTACATAAGCTTTCAGACGGGGCAATGTCTGAGCAGTCTGTTTGTCCCTTACTGTGAGTCGGGGAGCCTCACGGGGGGGGGGGGCAGGCACCGGCAATGTGCTTCGCGCCCCCTCCGCTCGCTTCTGAAGGCCGCTCCTCTCGCTGCAGGGCTCCCTCCGCTCACAGGGGCCCTGCAGTCCAGCTGCCATCACTCTTCCTCCTCTTCTCCCCGGACCCGGCGGTGATTACCCGGCACTTCGGAGATTCCCTCGGCGAGGACGGGGTCGAACGGCTGGACTCGGCTTCCGGATCCTCGCTGGGGCGGCTCCACTGCTGCGGCCCAATCCGGTCGCGGCTCCTGCGTCGAGCCTCCATACACGCCCAGCTTCTGCGGGCAAGGCATCGAATCAGAGCGCGGCTCTCGGGACAGGCCTACTGCAAACGGCCAATCAGAGCGCGCCTCCTGTCAACAGAGGACCAATAAGGTCGCGGCCCCTTCGTTTCTCTCGCTTCAGCTTCTGATCACTTTCAGGCCCCCGGGCCGCAGCGGTGAGAACACGGGGCAATGCCGGGTGGGCACCGGCTCTTCAGTTAGTTAACAATCGAGGTGGCCACTCGATCGGGCCATAACAGGACAGCGAGGAGGGGGGAGGGGGGACGGCGGGAGGAGGGACACAAGGCAGGACAGCAGCAACGGGACAGGCCTACTGCAAACGGCCAATCAGAGCGCGCCTCCTGTCAACAGAGGACCAATCAGGTCGCGGCCCCTTCGTTTCTCTCGCTTCAGCTTCTGATCACTTTCAGGCCCCGGGCCGCAGCGGTGAGAACACGGGGCAATGCCGGGTGGGCACCGGCTCTTCAGTTAGTTAACAATCGAGGTGGCCACTCGATCGGGCCATAACAGGACAGCGAGGAGGGGGGAGGGGGGACGGCGGGAGGAGGGACACAAGGCAGGACAGCAGCAAGCACGGCCCGGCCGGACCAGATTCGGGGGCGTTCCCGGCTTTTGGCTGACGTAGCTTGACGTAGCCAAAAGCCAAAGATTCTCGGGAACGCCCCAGAATCTGGTCCGGCCATGACGGACGCCTCTCTGTTCCAATGGCTAGCCTCCATTTATGGAGCTAGCCAATGAAATAGAGGGGCGTATTCAAGGCACCCTTACTAGAAACTACAGATTTCTCTGGAGGCGGAGCTTACAGCTCCGTTCCCCAGCGAAACCTAAAAAGTGCAGTGTATCAGAACTAATGTGGGACCTTATCACAAACAATAAAATGTGCACTCTTAAGAATGGGGAGGTGGGTAGGATGAGTGAAATATCTGTAAGTAGATGGGGTATGCGCCAGAAAGATCCTTACCAAAGATAAGTAACTTGCTCCTCTGATGGACACTCCTGCCTGCAGACTCCTCATCTCTTGAATCACTACCTCAGCAGTATGTCCAAGGTGGTGGGTATAAGATGTTGGCCAAAACAAGAACCCCTGCAAAAATACTGATTGGGCAAAATGTTTTTTCCCTGCAAACTTCACAGTCAAGGCAAGAATGCCATGTGACTGAACAAAAGCCCATGCTCCTGCCCAGCAGCTATTTAGGACATCAACACCCCTGGATAGGGCCAAAGAAGCTGCTTCTCCTCCACAGAATGAGCGCTTATGTCCTCGGGAAGCTCCTCTTTGGCAAGGGTATATCATATTGTAATGCACAGGATGAACCAGCACAAAATGCTTCTTGATGACCTTGTCTTTCTTTACACCGCTAGAGCCTAGTACTCGAGGACCCTATCAATGTCCTGACAGTGTAGCCTCTCTTCTCTTTGGTAGGGTGAGGCAGATTAAACTCTTTTAGATGGATGCACTGGTCCATGTGAAATGGTGGGGACCTCCTTTAGAAAGAAAGAGGTTTTTGCACTAAGAACCAATTTGTCCAGCAAAAACTGTCGTGGAAAGAGGGTTGACCAGTTTGCAGCTTTCTAACATGCTGAGTAATTAGGAACATGGTCTGCAAAGTGAGCAACCAAAGAGGACAATGCTTTAAAAGATCAAACAATGAGCCCATCAAGAATTTAGGCACCACTTTAAGGTGCCACTGAAGCATAACAAAGGGATAGTGGGGAACTAATAGCTCAATCCCTTAAAAAAAAAAAGAATAACTTTAGGAGATTTGAACAATGCCAGATTTGGTAACAAAGAATAGTCGAAAGGACAGACAAATAGCCCTTACCAAAGCCTTACCGGGTCAAGAAAACCACGAAGTGCAACACATCTGTTTTAAGTGCACCCTGAGCATATCAGCGTTTGCTTAAGCATACCCTGTCACAAAATGGGACCAATAATGGACTGATAAAAACAGGTTCCCCACCTCTCTCCAGGCAGATCAAATGAACTCCGGATTCTGGGCTCAATCTTCAGGCATGAAGGTAATGGCTCTAGAGCAGGGGTCTCCACACCGGTCCTGGAGGGCCGGATCCATGCCAGATTTTTGGGGTATCCCCATTGAGATACATGTAGTAATTTTAAAAATCTGGCATGGATCCGGCCCTCCAGGACCGGTTTGGAGACCCCTGCTCTAGAGGTTCAGGTACAGAACCTGTTGCTCCCGTTGCAATAGGTGGTCACAATTGAGTAGAAATGGGAACGGAGGGGGCACAGGGAATGAAGCAACAGATCTGAGTTCCACAGTCTGCAGCCAGTCAATCATCATCTGTACTTTGTTCTGTCTCAGCTTTTGAAGAACTGAAGGAATTAGATGGGCAGGAAGAAAAGCTTCAAGGAGCTGGAAGTCCCACCTTAGACAGCACACATCCCCTACTCACCATGAAACTGCAGAGCACAGAACAGTGGACAATGCCTGTTTTCGCGAGAAAGGGAAAAGATGGTTCTCTTCCAAGGATCCTCATCAATAGTCATAAGCAATGAATATTTCCACCCACGTGAAGGGACCCAGGAGTACTTTAAAAATATGTGTGTGTGTGTGTGTATATATATATATATATATATATATATATATATATAGCGCTCCAAGTTTTCTCCCAATTTGAAGAATACACGCAGGCTGCTTCTGAATGCTTGAGTGTTTATTTAAGGCACAAAATCTGGTAGCTGCCTACCGAAGCGTTTCGCCACTAAGGCTAAGTCACGGTAAAAATCAATTTGTGCTTGGTACTTTTACATACAAGTTAGTTTGCATGGAAATAGGACTGTACTGAACATTCTGTTCATTTACTTTGGCAGACATATTTGAATGGTCAAAAATATAGCGGTTCTAGAGGAGCTACGCCGTGATCCAAGATGGCCGCATAAGCTCCCGGCTCCACCGGCGGCCAGACTATCCTGTCGACTATCCTCTACCCACGCCCCGTGCCTGGCTGTAGGACGGTTGCCTGATGCCAATGGTGCTTTCCCGGATTTTCTATTTTCTTTAGCGACAAAGTTATGTTGTGTTCCATTTTCGGCCTACTCCAGGGCTGCCGCCGGGTCCTCGATTTCTGAAGCACCCGAGAGGGACCTCATCAACATCGGCTGTGGGACCGCGATTGTGGCCGGTCTTCCAGGTCTGGAAACAACTCTTTTCTGCTTTTGACTCTTGTCCTTGTTGATGGATGGTGAAGAGACACTGCCGGGATCCTCCTGCACCGCGGCTGTGGGTTGTGTGCCTGCCCCCGTTTCACGGTCCCGGGGCCGACGGGCTGCACCCGGGGCGGGTGTCTGTCCTGAGTGCGCCAGTTCGGGTCGCCCTTGCTGTTGCGATCGTCAAGTGAGTGCCCGGAGCCCGGTGCTGGAGTTTGTGTTCCCCTCCGTCCTCTGAGCCCCGGGATGGAGGGGATGGATGGCGCACTTTCATTGAGGTCCGTAATGGCGGCGATTGGGGCGCTCCGATCGCAATTCACCGGCGCTTGTGTCTCCCTGGGGGCGAAACTGGACGATGTTTGCTCACGGCCGGCCACGGTTGCTGCAGTGCCTGCACAGAAATCTGCGATCCAGATGACTGATTTGACCCTCCATCCGCGGGGGCCCGAGCGGCAGCCCGATCTTGTTCATTTGAGAGTCAGCCCCACCTTTCCTTCATCTACTGCAGCGCATGGTCTTCCTTCTACATCTCCTCTTCGATGGTGTGTCGTCGTTGGAAATCCTGTTCCCCATTGCCGAGTCTCACGCTCCCATCAGAGAAGATCGCCATTTTCCTTTGTCCCGGCCAGTCTGCGCAACGGATGCCGCCATTTTGAAACCGACCCGTGCTTCGCCTTTACTGCCCTGGTCCACCATGGACGCTTTGATTGCCTCTGGTCTGATGCGGCTTGGTTGAGAGGTGCTCCGGAACGGATCCGCACTGGTCAGGGCTGACTTTGACTTAGGAATTTTCCTGCTCCTTGCCACTGCATTGAACTTTGAGACGCTTCCTCGGTTTGCAACTGTTACGACTTTGGCGATATAACTCCTTGTGCCGCTTGCGGGGTGGACTTCTGATTCCCTGGGGTTGCTCCGTTTCTTCTTGCCGGGATTGCACCGAATACCTCACCGGGCAAG
This sequence comes from Lissotriton vulgaris, assembly GCF_964263255.1. Lineage (NCBI taxonomy): Eukaryota > Metazoa > Chordata > Amphibia > Caudata > Salamandridae > Lissotriton > Lissotriton vulgaris. The sequence continues at coordinate 98,466,274 of NC_141698.1, forward strand.
GGGTTGGGGGGGGGGGGGGGGGGGGGGGGGTTTCTGGTGACTCTCCTCCCCGTGCTAATGCTGACTGATTCTGCTTACTGATGATGATTGTGCTATGGGGGGGATACCGCCGGCGGGAGGTATCAGGTGTCCGGGGGCTTGTTTGACTTCTACTCCTCCACTTCTTTTAATACTTTCCCTTCTGTGGGGCAGTTCCGGGGCGACAGGCACGCTGTTAGTGGGTTAGGCCGAAGCCATTACAGGGGTGCAGGGTGGTGGGTGTGGGGGGGGGGGGTTGTTATTTTAGTTTGTTTTGTTCTATGGTTTCTATCGCTCTTTTCTGGCTTTGGGAGGGTTCTTTCCCCTTTCGTAGGGTTGGCTGTCTCTTGGTCTTGCACCTTTCTTTTTCTTTACTCGGCTTCTCGATAAGCCTCTGTTTTTCAGTTCTTGGGGGGTAGGCTCTTTGGGGTGATTTTTAGAACTGTGGATCATTGTAATGTGGTTTCCCGTCCAGTATTATCGCCGTGGCTGTTTGGATTGTATAGTTGCTTTGGTTATAGCCTACCTCCGGCTGTGAATGGGGTTGGTCCCAATCGTCTACTTTGTGCTCCTATCCTGTGAGGTGCGATGCCCTTGTTGTTGCAGCCCCCACTCTTCTTCTAAAATGTAAAAATGAAAACCTCATATCCTGTCTGCGAGCCCCACAATCGCATTTGATGTACTTTGATATATCCTGTTTCCTGCTTGGCCTCGGTTTCTCCTGTTTTATTGATTGCTTTTGCGGCCGGCCATGATGGTCGTGGGCCTGCGCATGTATCTCCTTTTCTGAATAAAGGTTTTCAAAAAAAAAATATATATATATAGCGGTTGTTGCCACAATTCCATTACAGTCAGTAATATTCATTATTTTTACAATTGTAATCATCTACCTCATTACTGGCTGTAATGGAATCGTGGCAACAACCGCTATATTTTTGACCATTCAAATATGTCTGCCAAAGTAAATGAACAGAATGTTCAGTATAGTCCTATTTCTATGCAAACTAACTTGCATGTAAAAGCACCAAGCACGAATTGATTTTTACCGTGACCAAGCCTTAGTGGCGAAACGCGTCGGTAGGCAGCTACCAGATTTTGTGCCTTAAATAAACACTGATTTTTATATAAAGACAATGGTTCTGTCGGGAAACAATCTCTTTTACAAACCTTCTATATAGGTAATTCATATCATTTGCATTGTTATTAGACAGATTCTTTTCTCTAATAATGCCAATACATTAGACAAAGGAAAGGGGGTTAGAACACCCTATGGAAGTAACCACACACACCTCTTCTCGAGGATTGTATCAAATTTTATCTTATTTTTAAATTTTTAACCTCAGAAATGTCATATATACACATATGTACAATGGCTGTCCTAAACAAAAATAGACAAAACAATATCTCCATAAAAAAAATTTGTGTTACAGTGCAATAGTGACAAGTGTTTTAGCTAGTGAATTGATACATATATACAAACAAAACAAGTGTGGCAGTCCCAAACTCAAAACAATAGTTTCAATAGATACAACTTTCTCCTTTATATTGAAACTTAGATAGGGACTGATCCGTGTGTTAACGTCGACGTTTCGACCCTAGACATTGGTGCTGGTTTTATCGCAACCCTTCATCAGGACTATAATACAGTTGGACAACCTGTTATTTTGGAAGACGGCCTGCTTGTATCTCTCATTAACAGCTGGGCAGAATTGGTGTGCCAGCCGGCACTATCTGACACCGAATAATCAATCGTGGTATCTTACTCGTTTTCTACTTATCCACCAACCGGCGGAAAATTCTGGATATCACTTTATGGTTGTGCCGCCCTTGCGATCACTTCTTATTCCATTTAAACCCGAAGCTATATTTCTTTAGCTTTCTCCTGGTCGATGCTCGAAGTGCTCCAAACGCCGGTCTGCTAAATCAAACCAACCGTCCTGTGCGTGCTGACGATTTGGGCCACCCCATTATATTTAATGGTAAATAAACACTGAAGCATTCAGAAGCAGCCTGCGTGTATTCTTCAAATGGGGAGAAAACTTGGAGCGCAATTTTAAGGGTGTTCGGCACCCGCGCAGGCTCGCCGCAACATTGAAACCCGGAACAGCCGGGTATGGTGGACCGTTATATATATATATATATATATATATATATATATATCATTTTTCCACAAGTAAGACAATGCAGCCTTAAGGAAAACAAGGCTAAACAATGCATCAATAAATTGCATTGGCATCAATAGACATATACTTTGTTTTTAGGTCTCGCGACCTATCAATGCGCATTGAGCGGAGCGAGAATTCATGTAGGCAAAATCCTCGTCAAACCAAGGGCTTTCAGCCCGCGGTTTTCTTGAAGTTCACGTGAATCACGTGAACAAACAAGCACGCGCATCGCATGCAAGCCCAGCCTCTGCACCCTCTGCACTCCTCCCCTCGCTCGCATTCCCAGGCTCTCCCGTCCCCATCCGGCATCAGGCACTCCTCCCACACCTCACGGACATCTGTTCATTTCTCCTCCCCATCCCCAGCCAGCTTCCGTCAGGCCCCTACTGCTTCACACCCCTCTGCACCCTCTGCACTCCTCCCCTCGCTCGCATTCCCAGGCTCTCCCGCCCCCATCCGGCTTCCCTCCCACACTTCTCCCAAGACGACAATGAAAATTTGATGATGGCGGCCGATGTCACTGTTCAACTGGATTTTATCCAATCCCATTCCAGCCTTTACGGACAATTACACACCACTTGTCCTTACATACCCTACAGATACATCTCTTCTGCATCTTGGGACACTACTCTGACACCCCATTAAAGTTTATCAAAAGCACACCTCCTATGCCTACTCAACATGAGCTACAAGCACATACTTACTCACCCTTGTAAACATACCGATAAGGCAAAGACGTATTCCAAGTTTGTTTAACGCGGCTTCAACCAACAGTTTCATGAGATCCCACACCGTCTTCACAGATTGCTTTCCCTCCAGTTCCGGTCAAACGTCAAACCCGTAAAATACTGGAGGGGCACAAGTAAACAAGGCCACAAATTGCCAGACACTAACCACCCACCAGCTGAGCAAACATCCAGCATCCTGCACTTTCGGATCAAAGCCTCGCGCCCCTCTTCCATGGTATATGCGCTTTGCATCTATTTTTATACGTGTTGAGAGTGTTCGATGACAGTCTACTGTTAGGCGGAGTCGCTAATTACTGTTGCCTTTTCTGAATATTAATTAGGAGCTCGTGCCTGCAGCACCGCTTCGACGGTGGCGGGGCACATTCCTTGCATGCATTTTCCACATGCATCGAAATGAAACTGCAGGGTGCGCACCACGTTTGTACCACCCTAACACTCCCAGGGTGTGGACTGCTGCTCCCTGCAGACGTGCCTCGAAGCCTCATGTGGAGTAGACGTCATTTTAGAAAGGCAGCTACAGTGCAATGCATCACGTTGGATCCGGCACTGTTGTTACACATGTCTACGTCTAAAAAAGGATGAACCGTGGATCCAAGCGTGTCTTTGCCACCACTGGGCATGACTGCAGAAACTCTGAGCCAATCAACCCCCTTTGCTTCATTCATTGTATCACATCACCAATAATCAAACTTTCCAGCCACACAATTAATTACGTTTTCCATAATGTAGTTCCTGCGTCCTAGCCGTAAAGAAACAGTGCCAAGTCAATCCACAGGTCCAAGGTCATACGAGAACACACTGGCTAGCTGGAGGCCACCCATTAGCGCCCTGGGTCTCAGTTTAACGCCAATGGGAATGTTCAGAAGCGTGGCCCAACCAGTTGAAGTACCAACAATCATTGTGTGTACTTGACTCCTAAAGCCCAGCACTGTCTCTTTAAAAGTGCCAAAAACATGTCAATCACTAACCACAGGGAAAGCACACCACTTACCTGGGCCTTGAGTAAGGCAGGGACAGGTTCACCCGGGAGACACGCCACATGGGCCAGGTTTATCACGGTGTCAAAGGCCGCATTATCCAAGCCACTTGACAACACAAAATGCCTTCTTCCCATGTTGTGCTAACAAACCACTAGACTTTGCACACTTCATAACAATCTTTCTGCACTGAATGCGGAGGTTTGAAAACAAAGCACCCCCCTCCCCACATTCGGCCTCGGAGAACATTAGCAAAGGGTCTTGACGAAAGCAGTTAGCAGCCTGCTCTTTCCTAAGCCTCAGGCTACTCCTCCCCTCGCTCGCATTCCCAGACTCTCCCGCCCCCATCCGGCATTAGGCACTCCTCCCACACCTCACGGACATCTGTTAATTTCTCCTCCCCCTCCCCAGCCAGCTTCCCCCAGGCCCCTGCTGCTTCACACCCGTCACACCGAGGGCACATTCGGCCTCGAAGAACATTAGCAAAGGGTCTTGACAAAAGCAGTTAGCAGCCTGCTCTTTCCTAAGACTCGGGCTACAGCGCCTACACGAACAGCAAAGCTGTTTACTTAAACATGTAGGAACGTTTGCACATAACAGAGCTGGTGCATATGATGTTGGCAGGCTGGGAAAATGTGGAGGGGCCACCGAGTGATTTCACAGAATCGCCCTGTGCGAAATGCAAGTTACGCATACCAGAGAAAGTGCAAGGGACGACCAGGGCTGCGAGCATGACCTGCCTGGCCCTAGCAACTCACAACGAGAAACCTCCTACCACACACTGAAACACGACTTCTAAGTACTGTGTGCGAACGTGTGCCCCCCTCCATGATGCGAACCCAACAACAAAAGAGCAAAACTGTTCAACAAGCACTGGCGTTGCCAATAGGTCTCGCAGGAGGAAAGTTGGAGCTATTGGTTTTCTAAATGACATTTTATATTTATATATCGTTATTGGCATTGTCAATAACAATATGTAAATATAAAATGTTATTTACAAAACCAATAGCTCCAACTTTCCTACTGCAAGACCTATTGGCAATGCCAGTGCTTGTTAATTCTTTTATATATGCTTACAGGAAGCAAAAACAGAAGAAGAACAAGCACACTCATACTCTCTTTATTGAACTACTGTAGCTGCAATGTAATGGACTAGGCATTGTTAGCCTGTTTTCACAAGAAAGATAAAGGTCCTCCAATGGAGTACATCAAAGGGAAAAGATGGTTTGAACTACCTCTGGATGAAGACGCTACTTGTGGTCGGCAAGATGGCACCAACTGAGAAAATTAGCCTGCCAGATTGTTTGGGATAAAGCAGACATTGTTAACCTGATCTTAAGAACAAAATCTTAGAGCTACCATACGGATGCACTGTGGGCCTACACCATCCCGCCTGCGGACATGCCACATTATAGTTGTGTCGTCCCTCCAGAGGTACAATAGCAACACAAAAAGATTATGGACAGAATGCTGAACATTGTCAAACATACACCCCTAGTACAGAGATCTGGGACTAAATTCATAGTTTTTTTGCTCACCATGCCATTCCAGTATGGAACCAGCCATATACAAATCAGTCTTGACCCTGCTCCCCATGGCAACAGTCCAGCCCGAACGACCAGGCCAGGTTCTCTCTGAACCGGAAAACAAGCATCCTTTGATGGGTTTCAGGGGATCACCTCTCATTAGCTAGGCTAGATTGAATCCACTGGCATAGTGAGCACGGGACACTTGTCTGGGCATACCCTTCCCACTTAGGGCGACTATAGAAACACAAAACAAGCATTTGCAATGCAATAGGTCTCGCATTACTGAAAGTTTGAGCTATTGGCGTTGCTAATAATAATGCAATGGCTTAAACTTTCAGTTATATGAGAACTGCTGGATTGCAAATGCTTTTTTAGATCGAGTAGACCTACATTCAATGCGTAAGCATTGAAGGTGTCTGCTTTAGACCTATTGTCACCCGTATTTAGGAATGAAGACACGAGTCAGACGCGCGCTTTTGCAGTCTCAGTTTTGACTGCGGGAGCGCGCGTCTGAGCCGCGCTTGCGCAGACGAACTCTCAGCCCCTGCTTTTGCTTCGCTCGCATACATTAACGGCGCACACACACACAGACACAGCCAGCTCCCACCCCTCTGCATGCACGCACACACACACACTGCATACACACATGCTCCCCCCTTACCTCCCCAGAGACACACACAAACGCACATACACACACACACGCATACAGAGACACCCCCGCCGTCGCACACATGCACACACACAAGCGCGCGCACACACACATACACACACGCCCCCCCCGCTCCCGAATACAGTCCCACTTACCGCCAATCTGGTGTTCTGTAGCCTCCGCGGGCTCTCCCTCGGGCATGGGAGCCCCGCGTCACCACTGCTTCTTGGGCCAGGAACTCCGTGGGCGCTGATTCGCGCACAAGACGGAAGTCCCGCCCCCACGCTAAGTTTCGTTTTAATGAGTGCGTGCGCACATCTCACCCAGTTGTTTTAACTATTCGGGCATTTACCTTCCATGATTTCTTTCTATTTGTCACTTCTCCTCTTTCGCCTTATATACATTTTCTTTTTCCAACCCTGATGGCCCATCGGCAACGCACGCCCTTCCTTCGCCCTCCCCCACCTCACCCATTTCTTCTATATTGGGAGTTTTGTCACACTCGCGAGCAACTCTCCTACGCTGATGCAGATCTGCATTCCCCGCAGCGAGGGTAAGCCATTGGGCTTATTACAATTACGGCTGCGTTACCCCGAACCTTGGTTTCACATTCCAGCCTAGTCCGGCACGCCCATGTCCCACTCCATTTGTGGCAGGTTTGGTGACAGACTACTCACTTATCATAAATAGTTTCGGCCTCTTTTTAATTACAGGCGGGGTCTCTTCTGCTTTCTCTGACTTTTTCAAGGCGCAGGTTATGTATCACCCTTTCTCCCTCCTTCCCTTTTTTTCTTATTGTTACGTTACATCACCGGCCTCTTTTACACATTTGGCTGTGTTGCCTCTGGTTACATGACTTCCAAGAAGCCATACTACGATGCGTTCGGGTTGCCAAGCAACGAACACGGCTTCCACAACCCGTCTTTTGTTTTTACAATCCTAGCGTTGACCGGTCGTTAGGCAACTCTGCGCAGTTTAGCATGACGTCCAGGCCAGCTGTTCTGACGTCAGTAAAACGCATAGCTGCTTTCCGCAGCGAACCACACTCTGGTTTTGGCTTCTCGCCAACTGAGTCTGTCTTCACCATCCTTCTAACTCTCATGATGCTTTCGCATGCTTTCCTTTTACTTTTCCACTATATAAGGAGTTGTGGAATCCCCAGCCTCACTTCGCTTTTTGCCGCAAACGCAGCTACGACTTTCTGAGGTAAGCTCGAGACGCTATGTTTTTTGTTGTATTTCACGCTAACACCTGAACCCCTTTGTTCCCCCGCAGCACCAGGGATAAGACCGCCAACCCTGCAGTAACTTAACAGTCATTTCTGCCACAGGAGCTTTTTAAGACACGCTGCCAGCGCTTTGCCCTTACCTGTATCCTGTCCACTTACATACAGACTCTGCTTTAGCTTCACCAGCCTCCCCGCTGTGCTTAGGACTATTCACCCCCGCACAGGTCGCAGCTCCCTGTATCGTATTAGACGACCCCGTTGGCGCTCGTTTCACATCATGCGCTCTATTAGCTGCACATGCAGCAGTATTCTGTGGTGCTCGTTTTTTAGGTCGAGCAGACCAACATTCAATGCGTAAGCATTGAAGGTGTCTGCTTTAGACCTATTGTCACCCGTATTTAGGAATGAAGACACGAGTCAGACGCGCGCTTTTGCAGTCTCAGTTTTGACTGCGGGAGCGCGCGTCTGAGCCGCGCTTGTGCAGACGAACTCCCAGCCCCTGCTTTCGCTTCGCTCGCATACATTAACGGCGCACACACACACAGACACAGCCAGCCCCCACCCCTCTGCATGCACGCACACTGCATACACACACACTCTCCCCCCTTACCTCACCAGAGACACACACACAAGCGCACATACACACACGCACGCATACTGAGACACTCCCGCATCGCACACATACACACACACACGCGCACACACATACACACACGCCCCCCCGCTCCCGAATACAGTCCAACTTACCGCCAATCCGGTGTTCTGTAGCCTCCGCGGGGCTCTCCCTCGGGCATGGGAGCCCCGCGTCACCACTGCTACTCGGGCCAGGAACTCCGTGGGCGTTGATTCGCGCACAAGACGGAAGTCCCGCCCCCGCGCTAAGTTTCGTTTTCATGAGTGCGTGCGCACATCTTGTTATCACTTGTTGTGTGTTCCCGTGCGTCACTGCTTATTTTGGTATGAAGAAGTATGGCTCGCGCACCCGAGACTGCAGCCAGCCAGCACTGAGCCGCAGATGAGTCCGTCATCAGAGAGGAGGGTGCAGCCAGCCAGCACTGAGCCTGCAGATGAGTCCGTCATCAGAGAGGAGGGCTGGGTGATGCTGGTCAGGATGCCACCATGGCCATACCGGGTCAGGCCTGTGCTGGGTGATGTGATCAGGGGTCAGTGGGGTCACGCAAGTGAGTTTATCAGGAGAGCGAGTTAAGACTTTTCCATCCGATCCCATGGGTTGCTGGGGGCAGCCAGGGATGGGAGCAGCGATGAATTGCCCTAAGAAGGAACCATGACTCCGCAATGACAAAACAGCTACTTTTCATTTTGTTTCCTCTGTGATAGCTGATGCTTTACCATTGCCAAAATGCAAAAATAGCCTTTAACATTGTTGTTGTGGTGGTGTCTGGTGAGGACTTCTTCACACAAAGTGTACTGAAATGCATTGGGCAAAAAATCGATATGTTATGAAAAACGAATAATGTATTGAAGAAACATATATGAAAAGAAAAACCACTATGAAAATAAAAATTAATTGTTGATGAAAAAAGAGCAAGAAGAATTTTTGCCAAAGGGAAATTACACACGTCACGTGTAATGCACATTTTGAACACTTTCCCAAAGTGACATTTCCATCACTGTAATGTTGAACCCACTTCTATTACCGGAGAGGATTCGCCATTACGAGCCATTCAATACCAAACACTACATTGCTACTTACTATTCTGCCAGTTGGGAATAAAAAAACTTTTCATGTTGGTGACACACCTTTTAGACAATCTTCATCTTGTGACACGGTAATGCGAGCGAGCAAGGCCGAACCACCTAAGGAGGGCTCGGGAGGGGGGGGGGGGGGGGGGGCTTCTCCTCCGAGAAAATTTAGTAGAAATAGTAGGCAAATTGTTCCTTTTTTCAAGCAAATTTGAGAAAGCCAGAAGGTTAATAAAGCAATTGTGAACCTGTTCTAACAAAGACAGTGACTGGCAAAACTGGGTGTAAGCAAGGTTAGGGTTCGGCCTGAAACAAGAATATAATCATGCACACATTGACACATGCCCCAGTGATTTACGGCACAAAAACAAAATCGCCACCTCAGTTCAGACCCAGCTATATGACAATGAATTTACACTGGAAGAGAAAGCAGTAAACACAGAGCTGGAATCTCAACCAATTTTGAAAGTCATAAATATAAACAAAGAAGTTACCTAACATCAACAGCTTTCTTGAAATGGGACTTTAGGAATGTACAAACAACCAGAGTTGGTGGGTTGGGAAACTACCTACAGAACTGTTTTGCTATTTAACATGCAGAGCGAAGAAAGTCTACCTGCATGCACAAGAAGCTGGACTGTACCTGCCAGGAGGAGTGGCATGATCCGAGAAAGACCCAGCTGACATGAAGGAACATATTGAGGACAGCTCAAGGAATTGAGATAGCCCAGGAGGACCAAGAAGGCCACCCTAGCCCGGCTGCATCAACTCTTGAAAAACCCACCCTTGTTCTTTTTTTGGTCTAAATTAGGGAAGGGATAATTGTTTTACTAAGTACAGAAGCCGAACTGAGGCAGCTTGCTTCTGTGACTACACAATTCACATTAATGGAGAAGTATCTTCTGAAATTTGGAGTAGCCTGGTCAGCCCCAGGTCTGTTAGTGTTTGTTAGGCATAAATGTGCAAGATTTATCAATGAGTTTCTGTGAAGAACTATAAATCATAAAAACGTTCAAGGGGTTGAAGATAAGAAAGATGACTAATCTCAGCGAGGACTGCATCTGCTTCTCTGTTTCAAAAAGCATAATATTCCAAGGATCTTTAATTTTATCTTTTCACTCTTCTGTAACTTTACCTTTCAATCACAGCTCAAGTTGGCAAATAATAACAACATAAATACAATGCAGAAACATACTGCAGAGTCGTCACAGGCTTAGAACACAAGCATTGTAATAACGGAGGCAGAAGTACATTAAGCAACATAATATCAGCCCTGGGGCTATTACGCCCTTTCTTTTATTAACAGATGGAATCTCAGAACAAGAGCCCTGCAAGCTTAGCTACACAACCTTGCGGAGAGATCAACACACCATAGGTTTCAACCGCAACATCACATAGCACCCCCTCCAGATTGGCTTCTAATACAAATTTGATTATTAGTGCAAGGAAGAACCTCAGTTTGGAAAGCTCTGTTCTAGCATATCACTCTGTCTTTTATGCTCAGAATGCGCACACCAATGTTTCATACTAGAATCTCTTTCCTGAACTTTGATGCTCCCATAAATCTAGTTAAGGTTAGCAGCATTCTTTTTAGCTTCCAATTTCAAATTCCTTCATATTTACAGAGTCTATTAAAATTTTACATTTTGTCTTTGGCTTTTTTATGCATAATTTAGGAGGCAAAAAACAAAATGTCTTCTATTTGACATGTCAGTAGGCAACAATAATTCAAAACAGATAGGTGATCAAGAATTTTCAGTGTGAGCATCTTGAGGCGTCTTAATAGGGGATTTCAATTTGTTTCTGTCAGAGTGTAGTTTTTAAGCTATCTTGTTCAGACCCTCGTGATCCGACATTAAGTGAAAAAACCACCCCCCCAGCATGCATCATAACTGTCTAGGACCCCAGTGTTGATCATGAGCCTGCTGTGGTCTTGTAAATTGCCCAGTAAAGGGAGCGGGTGAAAATTAATTCATATCAACAGAGTGTAGGAAATATAGGAACTCTCCATTTTTGCCAGAGTCTTGTCATGGAGGGTGATGAGTATCATAGCGGGGTCTAAGAGGCTGCATTTCTAGTTTATGAAGGCAGGGCCCAAGAACTGTGGCCTCGTGGTGTTGCAATTAACAACCATGGTCTGTTTTTTTGATGCTGGCACATGGGAGTGAATGCGATGAGCCCTCTGAAACTGCCAAGCTTTTAAGTCTAATAAGGCAACAGAGCATTGAATAGAGTCGAAAGATAAAACGATGGTAAAGATTAATATATATAGCGCGAACTAGACCCAAAGATATCGGGCATCAGAGCGCTTTACATAGCACCAGTTTAGTTACACAAGGACACATATTTATTATGCAAATAAAACCCGCAGCAATGTTTTCTCCAACAAACAATGTGTCTTGTGTGTTCTTTATTATGAGATTTCTGTGCTGTGCAGGAGGGGTATGTTGCTGATATTGCCACTATGGTCCTGGCCAGACCCTACTCTCCCTGTGTCTCTGTTCAGTGGTTTGACAATGTGTGAGCACAGTCAAATGTGCTCAACGTAAGAACTTTTAAAAACCAAGGGCATATTCCCAGACAGGACCCCAGCATGGCATCCATTCCCCCATTCAGGGCTGTTTAATTTAAGACTGCAGTATTGTCGCCTCCAAAGCTGAAGGTGATTCAGAAAAAGGGGGGGGTGATGGACAGAGTTTCTGAATTAAGCAGAATACTCCTACCCAGTCAAGAGATCAGGGCTTGATCCATCACCGTTTTTTAGCTCACTGCACGATCCCAGCTCAGAACCTGGCTACATGCAAATTAGTCTGTCCCTGTCCCAGTGCATCATGGGAACAGGGCAAACCAAACTACCAAGCCAATTGTTATACTGGGAAGGAAACAAGCTTCCGGGGACCGGTTTCTGGCATTACAGCCGTCTTCGGCCCGGCTTGCTTGAATCCTGATGGTGCAATGAGCAAGGGACTCACATCTGAGTGTACCCTTCCACGCTTATGGTGGACAAAATGATTCAGAAAAAGAGGGTGGTGATGGACAGAGTTTCTGAATTAAGCAGAATACTCCTACCCAGTCAAGAGATCAGGGCTTGATCCATCACCGTTTTTTAGCTCACTGCACCATCCCAGCTCAGAACCTGGCTACATGCAAATTAGTCTGTCCCTGTCCCAGTGCATCATGGGAACAGGGCAAACCAAACTACCAAGCCAATTGTTATACTGGGAAGGAAACAAGCTTCCGGGGACCGGTTTCTGGCATTACAGCCGTCTTCGGCCCGGCTTGCTTGAATCCTGATGGTGCAATGAGCAAGGGACTCACATCTGAGTATACCCTTCCACGCTTATGGTGGACAAAATGATTCAGAAAAAGGGGGTGGTGATGGACAGAGTTTCTGAATTAAGCAGAATACTCCTACCCAGTCAAGAGATCAGGGCTTGATACATCACCGTTTTTTAGCTCACTGCACCATCCCAGCTCAGAACCTGGCTACATGCAAATTAGTTTGTCCCTGTCCCAGTGCATCATGGGAACAGGGCAAACCAAACTACCAAGCCAATTCTTATACTGGGAAGGAAACAAGCTTTCGGGGACCGGTTTCTGGCATTACAGCCGTCTTCAGCCCGGCTTGCTTGAATCCTGATGGTGCAATGAGCAAGGGACTCGCATCTGAGTATACCCTTCCACGCTTATGGTGGACAAAATGATTCAGAAAAAGGGGGTGGTGATGGACAGAGCTTCTGAATTAAGCAGAATACTCCTACCCAGTCAAGAGACCAGGGCTTGACCCATCACCGTTTTTTAGCTCACTGCACCATCCCAGCTCAGAACCTGGCTACATGCAAATTAGTCTGTCCCTGCCCCAGTGCATCATGGGAACAGGGCAAACCAAACTACCAAGCCAATTCTTATACTGGGAAGGAAGCTTATCTCCTTTCTGGTGAAGAATTGGCTTGGTAGTTTAGTCTGCCCTGTTCCCATGATGCACTGGGCCAGGGACAGACTGATTTGCATATAGCCAGGTTCTGAGCTGGGATGGTGCAGTGAGATAAATAACGGTGATGGATCAAGCCCTGATCTTTGGACTGGGTAAGAGTGGTCTGCTTAATTCAGACACTCTGTTCATCACCACCCCCTTTTCTGAATCGTTTTTGGCCACTATAGGTGTGGCAGGGTATATTCAGACATGAGACCCTTTCTCACTGCATCATCAGGATTCAAGCAAGCCGGGCCGAAGACGGCTGAAATGCCAGAAACCGGTCCCTGTTAGCTTGTCTCCTTTCTGGTGAAGAATTGGCTTGGTAGTTTAGTCTGCCCTGTTCCCATGATGCACTGGGCCAGGGACAGACTGATTTGCATATAGCCAGGTTCTGAGCTGGGATGGTGCAGTGAGATAAATAACAAACGGTGATGGTTCAAGCCCTGATCTTTGGACTGGGTAAGAGTGGTCTGCTTAATTCAGACACTCTGTTCATCACCACCCCATTTTCCAAAGCTGAAGGGGCAGTGACCTTGCAAAGCGTAGGACCCCTTCCAGGGCCTCTGCCCCTCCCTTCTGGTTAGGGACAGACACCTCTTTTACAGCGCATAGAGAGCTGAAAGAGTAAATATTGTGCTGTGAGAGGATCGAAAATGGCGAGGAATAAAAATGTCACCCCCACAAGTCTGTGAGGGCTGAGGGATGGGAACCATCACAGGACAAACCTGTAACATGCGGACAGTTAATCTGCCTAGCCCTAGTAAAATCATGTCATACCTCCCACAGCTTTCCAAACTCGGGCTGTGTTGCGAGAAAGCTCTCCCTCCTCGCCCCTGTTCCTGCGTACTCCTTCCACATTCCTTGCCGGCACACATTTCTCTCCCAGCAGTTACCGTTCGGGCTTCCCTCAGATGTCACAGTAGGTTACAAGAGTTCAAGGTATGGGGAGGGAGGGGCAGCTGCTTTTTTTTTTAGGGGGAGAAGGGCTGTGAATACGCAATTGCCTTTAGTGTTGAAAGACAATCACACTTGTTCTCAATTTCAAAGCTACTGCCCCAGCGTGTTCATGACCGAGGATGGGGTTTTGGTTTTAAAGTGCTTAAATTGCAGGCCCTACGAAACCTGAGTTAGAGTGCTAGTTTCCCCGTGTTAACAAATCGTGTGATATTGGACAAGTAATGAATGACTCTGCCCTCATGGTTTGCAAAGATGGGGGTGGGGGCTGGGCGGGGGGGGGGGGGGCTGAATTAGGCAAAGCACTCATATGCTGAGTGAGAAGAAACTGAGCTGAACCCAAATTTCCCTGCGCCTTAGAGTCGCAGAAAAATACCTTGTTACCAGAGACACACAGCGCATTCCACCCACGGGTTCTCCGTTTCTATGGGGCACAGGGGATACAATTGAGTTTTTAAATTGATAAACTTACAGTTCCAAGCGGCTGGTATCGGATGGAGAGCAAAGGCGGCTCCGTGGACTGACAGGGCGTTTAACGCGCGCCACCTCACCTTTCTCTGCATTCTGCATCACAATGCAAACGTCCAAGAGAGCATTCACCCTAATCTGCCCCCCTGCAGACATCATCGTCACCTCAGATCTTAAGGGGTTTTTACTAACCCACGCAAGCAAGAATAATTCCTAGTGTACCATAAAGAGCCTTGCCGAATCATTCGGGTAAGACTGCACAATCATTGTTCTTATTAAATGTTGTAAAATATCAACAGGATAGGAAAGTGATATATCTTTTTTGAAACATTCCCGTTTCAGGCAGGGAGATCTTTTAATCAGAAAACAACCATTATCCAAGGTGTTTTTCAAATTTTTGAACATACAGGAAGAATTCTTATTATACTATAAGGTAAGCCGCTTTAGGATTTGAATGAAAGAATGCGCAATTTGGTAAACCACTAAAATATTTATAGTAGACACTGATCTATCTCAACAGGAAGATCCTCCGCTCAATTTAGATATATCCACAGCTTCAATATAGATATATCCACAGCTACAAAGAGCCCTGCCGTATTATTTCGGGTAAGATGTGAAACCTTAGTTTTTATACTTAACTCAAAGAGATTGTGATTAAGACATGAGGTTCTAATTTCTCAACTCTCCCGTCTTGTTTTACATTCAACAGGCAGGGAGATCTTTTAACTAACTCGAGAATTGAAACATACCAGATTTTAGAAACACACCCTTAACATCCATCTGGCAGGCGGGAATACAAAATTCTTGTTATCTGATATAAGGTAATCTTAAGAACAATTTCCTAACAGACCATATTTATTAAAATTGGCAACATAAACTAAAAAAGAATGCTATCTTTGTCTTTCATTTTTTCAAATAAAAGCATCAAGAACAGACCTACTAGTTAGAAAATATCTAAAACCATCAGCTATACGTCTCAAGAACTATTAATGTGAAAACCTGAAAATTACCTGTGAGTACCAATTTTCTATGATCACCCTATTAGATAAATAACATAGTTTAAAAATCAAGCTACAAGTCTGAAGTATGCTAGCGATGTTATAAATCGAATAGGATCAACATGAAGTGTCAAAATTAGGTGTCCACTGATAATAAAGTGGGGATATTGAAATACTATCAATATCCAGGTGATCCTTTAGTTTGAAATCCTTCTTATTAGCTACTAGTATGGAAGCATTATATCCCATAAATATCTATATGCCCATATACTATTCCATCCCAATTGATGCCTTTAATAAAGATCTGTGTCTGATTGGACTCATGAACCCCACTAGGAAATGAAAAGATATAAATTAGATTATCTATATACAAGACTTATTGGCTACAGTGTTAAGATATAAATTGCTATGTGTTTTTTTATATATATTGTTTTAAGGATGTATTACTAATGCAATGTTTTTTTTAAATGTTTTAGAGCTTTGTGTGGCTACTCCAGAAGAAGGCGCTGGCTCGCCGAAACGCGCGTAGAGATCCTATCGGCCACTTTTTATGCTTTTTTTTTTTTTTTAATGCAATTTTCATGTATGTTGTTACCAATGTATAAACTTGTTGAACTTTTATTTATATGATAGTAAATTCTGATTCATGTCTATTGTCTATTGTATTACATGTCATGCACTTTTTAAATATAACCTAAGAATAAAATAACATTTTCTCAACTTCTTGTAGCCATTTGTCTGTGATTACACTGTATAGGTTGCCTAGGTTGTTTTTTGTCAATTGGTTCTTTTTCCCTGGCCTAGGAACTTCTTTGTATCCGAATCCTCAGGGGGTCCTTGTTAAATACTCAAGGATCATCGTCATGCGACACACTCACACATGGCAGGTGACACAGTACTGTGTCGCGCCACAGAGTTTGGAAAGCTCTGCCCTACAGCCTCTCATGCTAATCCAATACTAGAAGCAGGCCCTGTCATACCAAGCACATCCCTCTGTGCCATTTACAACCCTTGCAGGTAGCGCATACATGCACATGCCTAACCTCTTCCCAACGCCGAACCATCACAAGGGAGAACACGGATATAGCAAGAGACATGCAGCATCTTGACACATAGCTTGGTAAATGCCAAGTCGAGTAACATAAACCCATGCACACAGGGCCCACCAAGATAAACCTGTGGCACAATCGATGAGATACCTCCTTGGATGGCACAACCAGTGCGGCAGGTCCTCGCAGGAGCATTCGAGATACATGTCCCAGCTATAGGTAACAGATGCCAGGTCTGACACCTTGGATAGAACTTTGAAAGATAATCACACATTCAAATACAATCTACAGTTTACAGGCCACATATATGGAAAAAGCCAGTCAGCACACTACTTTCTATATCCAGGTAAGCTAGTAATGTAAATTCATGTATGACCCATCTGGCCCTCACTAATATAATACTCATCGGTCAGCAGCCAACTGTAGCTTACTCCTCTCACACTCACATAAGACATATCTGATACAGGCACTGCCCATCACTCAGTACTGTAGCAGCCAATAAACCACCTACCACCAATTGATCAGGCATGGAATAACTAAAGATTGGTTGCATACAGCTGGCCAATCTGAGGACTCTTATCTGGTCTACCACTGTGGCTAGACACTATGACCGCTTCTTTACATATCGCAATGACATTCAGATATGGGATGATAGTTACAAAGGCTACCCCAGCAGATCCCGCATCCACCACTTCTCTCTCCAGCCACGCCTGCTTAGCACCAAAAAGCCTTAAACAAAATATCAGCGTGGGCAACCTTATTCGTAAGAAACTCCACAAAGGGATGTTCACAGCTGTAGCTCACTAAAATGCATTAATTGTTTCTCTGTTTCTCATACTTCTTTATCCACCACACTGCTAAGCAGTGTGTCTCATGACATGATAACCACAACTCAGTGGTCACCGCGTATGAAATATAAAGACTGTCCACCTAGGACTAACAACCAAGACACTACTCTCCTAGCCCCTTCCAAGCCACACACCCTATATAGTTTACTTTGCTGCTAATGTAGGAATAAACTTCAGTGTTACACAAAGGAGTACAAAGCGGTATATAAATGTTACACTGGAATGCAAATATAGACGACTACCCCAGGTCAAACAGGATTACTTTAGAAGCCATCCCAGAGTCATTGGACGATCATCCAACTACCTTAGAAGTCATTTACACGTCATCAGACATCATCAAGCTCTTGAAGTCATCAGCAAGCTGCAGAACCTCAGCCTGATGATTTGAGGATGACTTGAAAATGAGTATCTGATGACTTTAGTAGCATTATTCATGATTTAAGGATGACTTGAAAAGGAGTACCTGATGACTTTAGTAGGTGTCATTCATTATTCCTGATGATCTGAGGATGACTTGTAAATGACTCTCCGATAACTTTACAAGATGACATTGTTCCTGATGACTTTGGGGCGATTTGAAAATAAGCATCTGAATACTTCAAAGGTACTATTTTGTGTTCAATAAGATGTTTTTGCGTCTGGTGATTTTAACAGGAATTGCTGGTCTATTTAAAGATCACGTCCACCACTTTGGTTTCAGTTTTCCAGAAAAATGCAAACTGTTGGATAATTGCACAATGAATTGCAGATAAACGTCTGACCCCCTGCAGCTGGGAGCCCCAAAACCCAAACACACCCTGAACCCCCAAATTAACTCTTGCACCCCAAAACCCAAACACACCCTGAACCCTAATATTAACCCTTGCACCCCAAAACCCAAACACACCCTAAACCCTAAAATTAAGCCTGGCACCCCAAAACCCAAACACACCCTGAACCCCCAAATTAACCCTTGCACCCCAAAACCCAAACACACCTGAACCCCAATATTAACCCTTGCACCCCAAAACCCAAACTCACCCTTAACCCTAAAATTATCCCTGGCACCCCAAAACCCAAACACACCCTGAACAACCAAATTAACCCTTGCACCTCAAAACCCAAACACACCCTAAACCCTAAAATTAACCTTGGCACCCCAAAACCCAAACACACCCTGAACCCCCAAATTAACCCTTGCACCCCAAAACCCAAACACACCCTGATCCCCAATATAAAATTAACCCTGGCACCCAAAAACCCAAACACACCCTGAACCCCCAAATTAACCCTTGCACCCCAAACCCAAACACACCCTAAACCCTAAAATTAACCCTTAAACCCCAAACGCACCCTGAACCCCCAAATTAACCCATGCACCCCAAACACACCCTAAACCCTAAAATTAACCCTGGCACCCCAAAACCCAAACACACCCTGAACCCCCAAAATAACCCTTGCACACCAAACCCAAACACACCCTAAACCCTAATATTAACCCTTGTACCCTAAAACCCAAACACACCCTAAACCCTAAAACTAACCCTGGCACCCCAAAACCCAAACACACCCTGAATCCCCAAATTAACCCTTGCACCCCAAAACCCAAACACACCCTGAACCCCCAAATTAACCCTTGCACATCAAACACACACACCCTAAACCCTAATATTAACCCTTGTACCCTAAAACCCAAACACACCCTAAACCCTCAAATTAACCCTTGCACCCCAAACCCAAACATGCTTTAAACCCTTAAATTACACCTGGCCCCCCAAAACACTAACCCACCCTTAACCCTAAAATGACCATGTACGCCCTAAAATCCAAAAGCCCTACGAACCCCCAAACTGTTTATGAATGCGGAATGCCGGGAGGCGCTGCTGTGATTGCAAATTATACTTTCTGTACCCCCAGGCTGCACTTCCTTCATAGAGTATTTCCATAAACACCTAGTTTAATGGAATCCGATTGTTAGACTCATTAAACAACTGCGGACAGACCTGCTCATGGTCCGATGAGTAGTCCTGCAAAGGAAAACAAGCTTTGTCGTCATGGTGACTGCCGAATTCACTCCATCACAATACTAAAATACATTTTTTAAAAAGCACAGCTGCCTCGAACACAATGCCAAAATCACCTACTGTAAACCATCAGTCTGCCGGCTGGCTGGGACTCGAACCGCTGGTCCTCATGGAGAGCAGCTCTCTCACCTTTGCATATACCTGAAGCCGGAGGATTCCTCTTGCAAAAGCCTACGCACATCCGGGAGCGCCGGAAGTGACGTCTTTGTTCTGCGGCAAGAACGAAGACCGCTGTCAGTGCAATGGCCATAAAAGGGACAGATGGATTGGCATCGGTCTTTTTATTTTTTTAACTCCACTTTCTTCATCGATTCCAGCTGCTACCAGGGGGAAGATGTTAGTCCATTGGGGCAAGCTCCACGCTAGATCTGCACGTTCCCATCCTGGGTCAGAGCCCCCATTCATAGCGCTGCCTTTCTTAAAAAAGAGCAGCATCGATCCTCCGCTCTCGGTCCCAGCTGCTCAATTTCCGTCCCAGACCAGCTTCCTCATTTTTCGGAAAGCACGAGTTTTCATTAAGGGGCCAAATTCAGACGAAGCTCCCTGCATGTGTGTGCTTCGTACGTTTTATAATGAATGCCTACTTTGCAATGTGTGTGCATTATGTGTGTTTGATGTTAGTCTGTATCAGCCTGCCTGCTTAATATGCACCTTTTGTGTTTGAGCATGTGTATTTTTGTGAGCATGTGTATTTTTGTGTATGTGTGACGTAGTGCGTGCCTGTGTAAGTTGTGGAAAATTGCAAAAAGACTTAAAAATCTGTTTTACAGCAAGTTCTTCGCCGTAAGGAAAAATAAATTACTGCCCGTGTATTGTAGGTCACATGTTGGTTCCAAGTGCACCTGCGTGTATTCAAGATTCTCGACCAAATGGAACAGTTTTCGATCTACTGAAAAGTTGTCAATCAAAGAAGGCTAAATACATTTATTTATGTGAATACTGTATATTGTTGAGTATTACTTGTGTCCTTGCAACTTGTAGTGAGCTTTCATTACTAAATGAATGTGTGCTCTATTGTTGAATCCTGGTCACGTCCCCCAAGCTGTGTAGTGTGTTGAGCAGCACATCTTCTAAAACACTGGCAGTTTTCATGGATGCGTTTCAAAGTATAAGGATAAATGCTTCAAATAACTTAGCCGTTGTAATGCTGGTTCCTTATTTTGTTTGCTATTTGTGTAATTGAAAGGGCTGGTGGCGTTTGAGGTTTACGCCTTATTTAGGAAACTTAGTCCGACGCATTCCAACATCTTGCAATATCTACTTTCTCAAAACTGGCTATCATTCTGGTTTCGTTCCATGTGCATGCAATGTTTTTAACTCGTTTGTATATATTATTGAGACAGGGCCAATTACGTATTCCCTGTTTGCGCTAATTTGCCTTGACCGCTAAGATCTCTGTAAAAATGAAGCCGGTCTTGTAACATCTGCCACTATCGATCCCAGCCATACATTATCCAGTTACAACCTGACCTATTGCTAAAGTATTGAGGCAGAGGGAACGAGCCCTGAGATAAATCACATTAATATTTCCTATTAATTCCAGCCCATTGGGTTTCAATCATGGCCAAGCGGCACTCGGCCCCAGGAGCCTGCGTGTCCTGGTGGCGGTGTGTACACTGCGGCTAAGACGCGGTAAATCATCTACCTGCCTTAATGGTGGATTATGTATTACCTCGAGCTGGGATCTCGACAGGAGCTGCGCAGGCAGCATTTCCAACCAAGCATCCTGGTCCAATGCTTTTCTCTCTCCTCTCTCTTTCTCTCTCTCTCTCCTTCTCCCTCTCTAAGCATACACTCTGGCTCTCCAAAAATAAAGTGGATTATTAGGTAATTTCCTCAATGGCTTTCAGTGCATGCCTAAACACTTCTTTGTAGTCCAAAATCTAGGCATATTAGATAGAAATTGCACCAGGTCAGTGTACTTTTTGGGGCGCTTTTCTCCAATTAAATCTGTTAATCAGTTTGATATGCTTTGTATTTTACCTCTGAAACTTAAACCACACACAAACTAATTCCTGATTTTTATATCTAGCAGGACATAATCATGGTTTCATTCAGCGTTCTGTTTTTCACTTGCGATCATTCTGTGTGTGTTAGAAAAGATGGTGACTTCCTGCTTTTGGACAATCCCGGGGAAGTTCTTTGTAAATGGCTGGTCGAAAATCTAGATGAAGCTGGTTGGCCAATCAGCGAAGAGAGAGAGATTTTAAAGCTATAATTCTGTTCCAATCATCCGGTAAGCACAAGAAGTCAACCTTTATAATAAGTTTGCAACTGCAGGATAACGGTACAAATTACCAACCTGTTTCAGTAAAAACCTACATACAGATGCAACGACAAAAAACCCAAGCAGAGTGGACTTGATTATATAAGAGTTGGTAACAAAGCTCATGCTGAAAGCACAACTTCTCAGCCTGGTGATGCAAGTTCGCAGAGGAGTTTGCAGAAACTTGAAAACCTGGCCCTTTTAGCAGGGATGGCTAGTGTCCTTCATCAAAAATCCACAACTAAAAGGACTCATCAGACCGTGAAAATGAACTTGTCTTTGAGTCCCCGCTTAAAAGCAAATCACCCACCTTCAAAGGTTCATTTTTAAAATGTTTGCCAGAATAATCAAAATGATGCTTCAGAGCATCTTGATTAGCCTCAAACCTGGATCTAATTGAGTCCAGAGATTCAATTTCTTGGCCACTCTTGCTGGAAAGCCAGGTGGGACACAAATTGGAGTGCACTGTTCTTCCTCTGAGCAAAGTGGAAGGTGCAACCCCACTGGTACTGTGAGGTGTGATTATTATATCGCCAAATCCTGTTCTTTAAGAACCCTTAAACATCCAAACCTGACGATATTGCGGTTTGCACACCCTCCGATTATTCTGTTCCCCCTTTCGACTAGGCCATTGGAAGAAGGTGAGCAAGGAGCTGCTTTGAGATGTTGAATATCGATGCTTTAGAAACGCACACATCCGTTGAGAAATGGAGTAGTCCCATTGTCTGTGACAAATGATTTCGGTGGTCCCTCCACTTTGAAGATCTGTTCTAAAAACTTTATGGCATGATCTGTAGTGGGACCTTCACAAAACATCAACTTTGAAAAATAATCGACTATTAAGATTAAAACATGGTTATCGGTAGGTAACACCTCATAAGGAGCAGAACAGTCAAGACCAACTTTATCCCAGGGGCCCCTTGGAAAAGGTACAGGATGTATGGGTGTGTTAATGGTGTTCCACCTTTTTGTCAGAGAGTAAGCATTCCACACAACTTTCAGTGGTTGATCTAACCTGAATATTGTTTATGGAACAGATAAGCTGTCTGGATGATTTCCTTGTGCAAACTTTCTGGAGAAATAAACAGATCATGACGCATCAACAACCGAAAGTTCTGGTGCCACAAAAGGGACATTTTTAATTTCACCAGAAAGCGTTCCACTCTCTGGCCAACCTTTGACAATAAATTCTTTGATTTTATTGAGGTTGTGAACTTTGGCATACTCCTCTCTCCATGTACATTCAGAAATGGGGGCACATTCCATTACAGCACCCACTGCTGCAGCCACACGTTCAGTATCTTCTGTATCATTTTCTTCACATTCCAGAGACATGCAGGATTAACAGCTCTAAAGTTCTTCCAACCAGCCAGATGTTTGATAAAATGATACTCTTGAAATTTTGAAAATAAACATACTAACCTGGCAGTCGCCTTATTTGTTCCACCACCATTGAGGATGTACATCAGTGGTTTGTGATCTGTAAAAACATCAAATTCACTAGCCCAAATGTATGATCTGAACTTGTATATTGCCCAGACACATGCAAGTGCTCCTCTTTCAATAGTGCTGTAACATGTTTCTGCAGGGTTTAATGCTCTGGAAGCAAATGCAATGGTGTGTTCATTGCCACCAACCCAGTGCCCAAGTCCAGACAAGTTTGCATCTACATTAAAAAAACATTTACATTCATCTTAAAAAGGTTGTAATGCAGGAGCCTGCTCAATGAGGAGTATGACCCTATTAAAAGTGTGGTGTAATTCTTCACTCCATTTGAATTTAGCACCCTTTCTATGTAATGCTCTCCAAGATAGTACAATTTGAGCATACCCATGCACAAACCGAGCAGAATATTCAGCCAACCCTAAGAATGAACTTAAAGTATCCCTATCTTTAGGTTGCAAAGCATCACAAATAGCCTTGATGAAAGACAATTTAGGTATGATACCTTCTGGTGACAGTGTGTCCCCTAACTAGTCAAGTTCTTGAACAACAAACTTACATTTCTCATGTCTAATGGTCATACCCCACGTGCTTAACTTAGAGAGAACTTCAGACAAGATGTTATTGTGGGCCTCACAACTGCTAGCATGCACCAGAATGTCATCCTGGTAAGCTTATAATCCAGTAATTTCTTCAAAAAGTGTATCCATGACCCTTCTGGAAAACACTAGCAGCGGAGGCCAAACCAGATGGGAGTCAAGAGTACTTGAATGCACCAAACAGAGTCACAAAGGTGGTAAGTTCCTGAGACTCAACACTAAGGGGAATTTGGTGATAGGCAAAACGCAACTCAATTACAGAAAAGAATTTGGAGCCTCCAAGACCAGCCAAAAGGTCATGAATTTTTGGGGAAGGAATGACAGTCTACGACACAGCTTTCCAAACTTTTCATGTTGGTGACACACTTTTTAGACAATTATTTTGTGACACAGTAATGTGAGTGAGACCGAACCTCCTAAGGGGGGTTCGGGCGGGTTATCCCCTAAGAATTAAAAAAAAAATAGTGGGCAAATGGTGCATTTTCAAGCCAATTTGAGAAAGCAGGAAGGTTAATTAAGCAATTGTGAATCTGATCTAACAAAGACAGTAACTGTCAAATGGGTGTAAGAAAGGTTAGTTTTGTGCTTGAAAGAAGAATATAATCATGCACACTGCAGGTACTGATCTGCAGAAAACACAACACTGTACAGCAGAAAATGTTTTTCAGCTCTTGCTCTTTCTCACAGGCGGGCCTTGGCTATATGTTCCCACCATCACTGATCTTTTGGTAAGAGCACCCATCACAAGCAAAGAGTTGAAGCAGCCGCTCTTTTCACACTTCACCCTCGAACCACTTCAGGTTCTCTTGAGTTTAGTTTCCCAGTGATGGTTTAAGTCAGACATGGCCACTGTCAATGTACATTAGGATCACTATGTCCCCATTTCTATAGTTTTACGGAGAGAGAATGTGGCCTAACAGCTAAGGCGGTCGACCTAGGAGCTGGGGAACAGGGTTCGAGTCTCGGCATGCACGCTCAACATTCTGTGATTCCGGGCTAATCACTTAATCTCCCCATCTCACTTTTCATTGACACTAAATGTGCTTTAAAACACTTGGCTTTCGTTACTCTCTTTGTTTCCGTGCATCTCGCATTGATTTTCCCGAACTTGACATGGCGTGGTCCACCTCTCCACTGTCGCTCAGCCCACACCCCCTCATGGAAGTCTGGTTTTGTCAAAGATTAGCAGGTGTTATTTGGGGTCAGCACAGACCATAGCCAGCCGCTTTTGTACATGACCACAATTTAACAAAGCATGGGGTACTGTTGAGTCCCTGAGTACAGCAGTCCCAGACGCACCATATGGGTGTTGTGCACCAGCCCAGCCTCCGAGGCGCTATTCCAAAGATGTTCAGGGGTCATGTTAAAGTTGCAAGGGGAGGTTTGCAGCCTGGAAGCCCTGCCAGGCATGTTGCTGTTTCACCATGGGGCACCGGCGAGTGACTTGTGAAAAAGGCCTCCCCTCATAATAGGTAATAAATGATGCCTCCTATAAATGTGAAAGCGCGCCCAAGTTTTACAGTTTATATTGGCTTAGAAAAAATGTACTTTCAAATTTGACCTTTAAGAGAACAAGTATGTAAAAGGTCAAAAAGCATGTGTTGCACACACTATGCTCCGCAAAAGACACGAAAACATGAAGAATGCACAGAGCACTTTAAACATAACACTTTTACCAGGCCTTCAAATCATGCCAATTGATGCATGGCAGTTAAAAATACGTTAAGAGTCAACTCAACACTTCTGCCTGTAAATCCATGTAGCCACCGCCTATATCAGCAAAACTTATGAAGCAAGCGGCCTGTGTGCACCTTGTGACAGCCCTACCTCAGTAATTGTTAGCACACTATCAACCCCCTGCCCTCCTCCCATCTTCCTCACTCCTCTTGCAATTACATCACAACGACCTCAGCCCCTACAACAATCAGTTTATTTCTGCAGTCCCAGTCATTCGATTACGGCCAGCAATGCATGTGACCCTCTGCAGGCCCCCTCCCCGCCTCTTTCACAGTGAACTGCTTCTCTCTCTATTGGAAATCCCTAAAGCAATTTAAGGTCTCACCAAAAATAAGGCACTAGGGCCGGTTGGCACCCCCCCCGATCTCTACCCAAGTAACATCGAATCATGGGCACCGATCATGACCAGAGTACTAAATGCAGCAATTCGAACTGGGCTTCCACGATCTTGGTCTACAGCACAGATTGTCCCTATTTACAAGAAAGGGAGTAGGGACAACCTGCAATGCTATAGACCAATTTCGCTGATAGACGTGTCAGCCAAACTATTAGGCAGGGCAGTCTTAAATCACCTTGCTGAATGGACTGAAGCACACCATACCCTAGCAGACACCCAATACAGATTTAGATCCGGCAAATCAACTAGTGGTCAATGTCTAAATCTCTATACTAAAGCCAGTAACGGAACTCTGTATATGGTTTTTATGGACTTGGCGGCTGCATTTGATAATGTAAACTGAAGCAAACTCTGCGCCCTCATGTTCAAACTGGGAATTGACCCTAAACTTATAAACATCCTAAAAGAGTTGCACTGGAACACCACTGCCAAGGTCCGCTATAGTGCGGGGGGGGGGGGGTGAATACCGATCCCTTCCCGTGCACCAGCGGAGTGAGGCAGGGGTGCATCCTGGCCCCTTTTCTGTTTTCCCTTTATATAAACGACCTAGAAAGCTCCTTGTTGGATATGAAGACTGACTGCACTAAAGCAGGATCGCGCCATATACCAGTACTGCTATACACGGATGACGCGGTCCTGCTGGCACGAACAGCAATGAGCCTACAACATCTGGTGAATGGATTTGTAAAGTTCATGGAGAATCTGGACCTCTCCGTGAACTTGACCAAATCATTCGTTATGGTGGCAGGGGAAAAAACCTACCAAAAGATTTGGATTTAAAATAGGAACACATGTCCTTGAAACTGTTAATACATTTTCGTACTTGGGCCTTCTGTTTGATGGAGAGATAAGGTTTGCCCCCTTGGTGGAGGAAAGATGCAGGAAATTGATCTCAGCAAATGGTGCTATTTTACATTTTGCACGCAGACTGGGTCGGTGGTCACCAGAGCAAGTGATGACGCTGTATAGAGTGGTCAGCACCGCCAAAACCTCGTGTGGGGCAGAGGTGTGGGGTTTTAGGGACGCACATCAGCTGCAAGTAGAGGAAGATAAATTCCTACGAAAGATGCTGAAGACTCCACAGTGCATCCCAGCATCGATTGTACATATGGAACTTGGTATTCCATATATTACAGACCAAATAAAAGTAAGACCAATTCTGGCCTGGCTCCGGATCTGGGTAAACCCAGAAGCAGAGCTTAGCAGAGAAATTATTAAAGACTGTCTTCAGAGAGATAGGTGGCTACAAATTCCCTGGCTTAAATATGTCAAAGAAACCCTAGGGTGTATAGACCACCAAACACTATTCACAGATCCATCTCTGATTGACTCATTCTGTAAAAATCTGATCCAGAAACTGTTATTGGGGAAATATGATTCAAGTAGGAAACAACTTGACTCTACAAAAAAATCTGTAATATCATATTCCTTAGTTAGTAACGGAGAGGGTATGGAACCATATTTATTCTTAATGTATAATCAGCAAGATAGATTTTTGATGTGTCGTTTTAGGCTCAATTTGTTACCCAATATTTTAGCTTACCCATCTGGTTTTACCCTAACAATTGAGCAGAAGGGTGCCTGCGGCTGCGACAATAGGTCTTCGCAGGACACCCTTCATTTTGTATTATGTTCATTTTATCGCACCCCCCGTCATAGATTCCTTGTAAATATTTTCAAAGAGTCAAAATTGCGTCACGCTAAAACTGCCCTATCATTTTTGCAGAGAGCAACTGACACACACACTTTGTGCTCTATCTTGAGCTTTTTAAAACTTGCTGTTAAATTAAGAAATACCAGGGGCTGACTCAGGCTGTATTGAATGCTTTTTAATCAATCTTGTTTTTAACACTGTACGGTTCAGAAATGTAACGTTATTGAGGACTCCGATGATTTGTATTATGTACTATGTATTTTTATGATGGTTTTTAATCATCGAAATAAAATTTACTGAACTGAGTCTGAGGCATACGAGTGACGTCAGCAGAGCAGTGTGCGAAGCAGGTGGGGGTTAGTGCGAACAGGGATTAACACGGATGGATTCTGAGGTTAGAGGGGTTGGGGGAGTGAGTGCGAAGCAGGTGGGGGTTAGTGCGAACAGGGATTAACACGGATGGATTCTGAGAGGTTAGAGGGGTTGGGGGAGTGAGTGCGAAGCAGGTGGGGGTTAGTGCGAACAGGGATTAACACGGATGGATTCTGAAAGGTTAGAGGGGTTGGGGGAGTGAGTGCAAAGCAGGTGGGGGTTAGTGCGAACAGGGATTAACACGGATGGATTCTGAAAGGTTAGAGGGAGTGAGTGCGAAGCAGGTGGGGGTTAGTGCGAACAGGGATTAACACGGATGGATTCTGAAAGGTTAGAGGGGTTGGGGGAGTGAGTGCGAAGCAGGTGGGGGTTAGGTGGAACAGGGATTAACACAGATGGATTCTGAGAGGTTAGAGGGGTTGGGGGAGGGAGTGTTGTTCTGTTGACAGCACACCGTTGAAGAGGCCTCGAAGAAGGAGTAATTAGCCAAAGTCCCTCTGTTTCTTTCACATTTGCTTGTCCTGTAATGGCAGCAAGTTTATTCAGGTGGGTGTTTTGGATTTCTTTAAGTGTGTTTATGTTTGATTATATCTGACCTTGTAAGCAACAGAGGCTTAGGGTACATTATATGTTTCAGTGTTTGCAGAAGAATACACGCATTGGCTTCATCCCCATGGAAAAATACACAAAGTTTGTCCGATAAATGCTTCAAGACTTGTGAAAAATATGAAACCCCCAAATGACTGACGGGACATATATTTATTATTTTACATGTTCCTCACCATTCAATAAAAAAAATGACATCTATTTTCACAATGTTCTGAAAGCTTGTGAATAAAGTTTGTTTTACAGTTTATTATAGGAATGTAACACTTCCAGCAGTGAGAAACAGGCAATCAAAATAGCGTCCTTAATAATTGCCAGTCATACTTTTCTAACACAGAGGGACTTCCTTACGTCGATGCGTCACGGAATTCAAATTCATCCAGCGAATGCCTCATTGCATTTTCTCTGTAGACTCCCTAAATGAATATTAACAGCCATGGCGGACCGGCCAGGGGGTGGCTGCTTCTCCCTGCTTAAGACCCTCAGCGTCCTGTTCTGTGTGAGGTGCAGCGCCGGCGTGTCTCACAAGGAGGAGGGAAGGATTGGGGGTACTTCCCAGGTGTCACCTGCCCCGCTACCAGCACCTATGTTCACCTATTCTGCCACTCAGCGGCTCACCTACCGCCGATCCTAATGGCCCCACTGCCCTGCTTACAGCCGGCCTTATTACCAGTTCCTCCTGCATCCCGCCCCTCTCACCTGCCCTGCTTACAGCAATCTCCCCTCTCATCTGCCCCGCTTACACGTTGACCCTTTCACCTGCCATGCTTATAACCACCTCCTCTCCCCTGCCTTCAACAATGGACCTCTCTTCGCCACCCTGCTTACAACCACCACCTCTCACTTGCCCTGCTTACAAACGGCACCTCTGCCCTACCCTGCTTACAGCCATCTCTCACTTGCCCTGCTTACAAACGGCCCCTCTGCCCTACCCTGCTTGCAACCATCATCTCTCACCTGCCCTGCTTACTAACGGCCCATCACCTCTGCTGACCTGACACCCACCCCCCTCGAGATGGCGCAGCCCTGCTTCCCAGCCAACGGCTCTTGCGCCTCATCCTCTCGGCATCACTCAGAGGCGCAGCGACCACTGGTGCAGCAGGTGCAGTGGCACCGGGTCCCAAGCGGCGCATTAAACCCTCACAATCGCTCATTTTACTCCCGCCCCAGCAGTCGCAGGGCCCGTTTTCCATGTTTGCACCAGAGCCCGGGGCATAATCTCTACGGTACTTACCTGCACCAATACATTACCAGACTCTCCTCGCCTCCAAAGTGGACACCCCTCTCTTAAGCCCGCCAGCGCGTCGTGACTCGACGTCACAAGGTGCCAGTGGGTCAAGTAATGCCCTTTGGGGCAGGTAGGGTACCTTTAAAGCTGCACTGAACGAACGAGTACATTAGTTTAAATTATCAAGTGTACAATTTTAATTTTGCAACTGTGTTTAACACGTACAAAAAAACCTTTAATCTATAGGATAGGTAGAGACAGGTTTTTCACACAAGCTGGCGATGTTTAAAACTCTCACAGACCGTCTCGCGCCACACTCCATCCCTCGCCCCACACTCAATCCCTCACACACCCTCTATCTCTCTCTTGCACACCCTCTCTCGCCCTCCCTCTGTCTATCTTTCGCCCTCCCTCTATCTCTCTCTCCCCCTCCCTCTATCTCTATCTCTCTCGCCCTCCCTCTATCTCTCTCGCCCTCCCTCTATCTCTCTTTCGCCCTCCCTCTATCTATCGCCCTCACTATCTATCCTATCACCACAGCATCACTCGGCACCACCACAGCATCACTCACTTTATCTTCTACCCAGTTGCTTTGGTTCAGTGTGAACTCACAGGTTGAGTGAGCTTGTCCTTGGTGATTTCTTCCGCTCATCTACAGTTGGTTTCCCTGATAGGGTGCCTGCTTGAGTTTACATATAAGATTTCTTCTTAGTTACAAGTTTCTTTAGTTGTTTATTGACAAAAGAAGTTCATTATTCAGAGTCATTGTTTGTTTATTTTGATGCTGCAAGCCATGGTTAGTAGTCAGCTACTGCAGCAATCAATAATTGGGTTCAGCAGGCCAATTTTCAAGCTAATTTGTCAGCGCGTAAGTTGGCCCATGGAGGAATCCAGAGTAGGTCCAGCAGGTATATGGCAGTTTTGTGGGTGATTGAGACACCCTTGGTTAAAATACTAGGGCTGCCATTTAGGCTCATATATATATATACATGCCTCCCAATACCGAATATACTGGGAAATGATAGTGGCAATTTTGTTTCTGGGGTATTACATGCTGTTAATGTTTGACTTCAATACCGTTTTCTTCACTGCCTCCCGGTTCCTGTTGTGTGTTCCAGCAACTGTGTTGTGTAGAGATTCAATTCTGGAAGGACAAGGAAGTTGGATACAGAAGTAACATGCTAATGACTTACCCGTAGTCTTCGTTACACTTACCCCTTGTCTTCATTTGTCCCAGGTCTCTTCCCTCACTCCTATCTTCCTCCACTTGGAACTTGAACCTCGTGTGGGTTCTCCGGTCTTTACGTACTGATACAGGGTCTGAGGTGAGGATTAGTTTAGAGGTATGCGAAAATAAACTTTACTAAACCTTCTAAGACTAAAGTTGAAATAGCTAATTATCCGTCCCTCAAATATTTGGTGGGAACCCTATGTTGCTCCCATTTCTAAGAGAAGTAAAGAAATGCATCTATTATCAGCAGTTTTTCTGCCTCTGCTAGTAAGTGTACACATATATAAGTCTCTTAGTAGTGCATGCGTAACTGAACTTGTTAATCAGGATATAGAGGGGGAGATACCGTCTAGGCCAGGCAAGACTATTGACAGGCAAGCTAGAGTGTTCCATGCTGTCCACTGTAATTTGTGGGTTGTGCCGGAGGCTGCAACCCCTGCCCGCATATTAACCTTTTTTCTGCTAACTAAAATCGGGCTTGGTGTTCCTGCACTCAGTAATCCTTGTTACAAAAACACAGGCCAGTTCGTTGTGATTGGACAGAGAGGTATCCCACAGGGTGCTCCTGCTTCGTCCAGTGTGCAAATGGGATATGTTTGCATGTTCTTAAATAAGGGTGCAATTAAATTGGAAGAGTAGCCTGGGATCACTGTAGGAAGAAAGTCAAAGGCAGTTACTGTAAAAAGGTGTCTCACAAACACATGTTCAATCTAAAACATTATAAAAGAGTCCATACAGCATATCAGAAATTATGTACATTATGAGCCCACAGTTTCATTGGTTACCCCTAGATCTCCAAAAGCAGGATTGTGGCAGACAGCAGTTTGAGGACATCTTAGAGAGAATATCAGCATAATGAACTCTGTTTCCACATATGGAGTTTCGAAATCAATATGCTCGACTCTTCCTTTAATAATAATTTTTGCAGAGAGCTTGTCATTGTGAACTGGAATTGCATTATATGTGGTTTCTTTTAGAACACTCCTTCAATGCTTTCATAAACTGGGTGTTTTAATACAATCGAATGTCTGAATTCCATCCACCATACTATGCCTATAGTTGAGGATTTCCAGGCAGCGGACTCTACTGTGCATTTATCATTTCCTACAGAAATTGTAGGATTTTTTGTTATTACAGAACTCTAGATTGGATCTGTAATTATTTGACGGGCTGCAAGGTAATCAGCTAGTTTACTGTATCATGCCTGCCTTTCATTGATAATGTGAACGCAATGTGGTTTTATTACCTATTCTATTTATTTGTTCCCTCCTAATTTACATTTGTTGTAGTATGTCCTTTATTTCTAGTGTTTACGATTAGCTCATATGACTAGATTAGTCTAAGTTTCAAAAATCAAATACATTTAAAAAAAATAAATTGCATCACTTGGTCAAATCCTTTTTTTGTCCTAATGATGACGATTTGGAAACGCAACATCTGCAACATGTCGACTGCATATTAATATATTAAGGAAAAAGTTGATTTCCACACAAAATCTCAGTGGACACTAATGAATGTGCCTCTATGCATTTTAGCATATTCTCACAGCAGTACTGCATCTTTTACTGAAAGCCCTGGCAAACCTTGTCACCACAATACTGCATTTTGTAACTGTGCCAGCCTAGTATTTGTTAGAGAATGTAACAATCGTTTTTTTCTGTAAGAACTACATTTACTGGAACAACAAAAAAACAACAAAGGCGATGCGTTATCTAGTTATGTCAAAAGAAACCACAGATGACAATCCCATATTGACTGAAAACAAAACACATATACTCGCTGAATAAAGTCTTGGTCCATCATTCCATTCTATTTCAGCACAATCAACATAGAATGACATTCAAATACTGTTCTGAATTCATTAACTATTGATGCTTAAGGACTTTGACTCATCAACCTAGAGGTATTCAGCGACACGCATTGCAAGAAGGGTAACCAATGAGGGCCTTGAAAATTGAGTTTATTGTAGGTTTACCAACAAATCAAGATGATTCAGGTGTTAACAAATTATTCGGGCACACTCTCAAGGTAACTAAGAACTAACTAAGCCTGTCTGCCCCCAAAGGCAGTTCAGAAGGATCAAAAACGTGCATGTTCATCATCCTCGACCCAAGAAATGATGCACCTTACCATTCGTGAGCCTCTAGGTAAAAGTTGTTAAGTTAGGAATAAACTGATCTACAAAATAATTGATGTACTATTTAATTTTGAACAGAGGCACTTAATTAGAAGGGATGATTG
Source organism: Lissotriton vulgaris (assembly GCF_964263255.1). Taxonomy (NCBI): domain Eukaryota; kingdom Metazoa; phylum Chordata; class Amphibia; order Caudata; family Salamandridae; genus Lissotriton; species Lissotriton vulgaris. The sequence goes on from NC_141698.1 coordinate 98,499,423, forward strand.
AGAGAATGATTAAGGAGTTGTTCCTCGAGAAATCAATCAATTCATACAGTGAAGAATCAATAAATTACACAAGTAATAAAAAACGTAATACAATCAAGATAACAGGGAGGGGGAAATAGGAGCTCCCCATGGCCAAATAAGTAACTCATCAGAAGACAAATATTGAGCTGATATATGGACAATGGAAGAGGTGAGCAAAAGCAGTCAAGAAACAGTGTTTTACATTTGCCAGGAAAATATCCTGGTAGTCTCATCCTACACTTTACATCGCATGTGCACTTTTTTATTGGTGTAAGCAGTTACATCTATGTGCAGCATGGTACTAATTTGCTGACAACCAATCCATGCCATATTTTATGAATGTATAACTCATAAGTTTTCAAACTCTGAAGCTTGGCATTTCATGGAGCTCCGGAAGCTTTCGGAAAGCTGATATTTTGAAGCAGGAGATCAGATCAGTTGATGTATCAGTCACTGATATGTTCAACATACAGATGCTTTTTCTTTATAAATTGCTCTCCAATTGGTGTTCAGGATATTTCTAGAAATAATTCAGGACCTTAGTGCTCAAACAGCCACAATAATCACATCCATTGAATGGTGAATCCTACACTGAGATTCAAATGAAGATTATCCACAAGAAGAACCTGTAGACAGGGACAAAGTAAATAAAGGGAAAAAGAAACAAGGAGTTAGGCCAGCTCATTTGTTGATTAATTTGCTCTGACTCTCCACAATCTCAAGAGGGAGGAAAAATTATTATGTTTTTTCGGTCACATATACTTTACCACATAAGCTGCACACAGTGCTCATTACAGTACATGCTATTAGGTTAGGGCAAGGGGTTCTTTATTACTAGAGCCCAAGCGATTCAGATCGCTCTTCTCAGTCTTCACTCAGCTGGCAGACTAACAAAGCACCAAAAAATAGCATGCTGTGGAGCTTCCGGTCAGCTACACCTTTGCCTGGTTCATAGGCCCCTTCCTTCTCTCTGCAGAAGGGTGGCTTCAAGGTGCTTCTGGTCAGAGAGTTGGCTTTTTTAAGCAAGGCCGCATCCTGGTGATGACCTATCAACTCTGTCAGACAGTATCCAGCTCTAGTTGCACAATAATCCTTTTATCACTCTGTGGAGCACTCCCTTCCTTGGTTAAAGAGAACTTGAAACTGGAACAATAAGTGGGCTGATGGCTCCCAGATTTATACAGCCAAAACAGACCGGGGATTGTGGATTTGTTGCACTTTTAGAGTCGGTTTGGTGCAGCTCTTTCACCTGTCCTCCCAAACTATTTGTGCAGAGTGATGCTCCCTAGAGCAGGGTTGACTCCAGTCCACAGTACCCACAACAAAGGCACAAAGGTGTGCGTTTTCTGCACCTAGATCTCCGATAGCCACCCTTGATAGAAAAGGTGTAAATAATTGGCCTCAGCTATGAGACCCTTCTTACCGTTAACAAAAGACACTGCAGCTCTACCCTTCTCCCCCACCATCTACCAAATGGCAGTGCTCAGGAAGTCTGTTCAGTAGCTCCTCCCTGTAAAAGGACCTAATTGAACTTCTAAAGGAGACTTGTGTTCTCTTTCCCCACTTCAGTGCCTAGGTCTCCACCCTCCAGCTAAAGAAGTGTCAGCAGTCAGGGCGAGGTCACCCAGATCTAACCCTTCATTGATATTTATACTCAACACTGTCCTTACAAACAGATACATTTGTAGAAGGAAGCGGTGCAACAGCATTATCAAGGCTCTTCCACTGTCTTAAGTAGACACATTGCAACATAAATAAATAATTTTAATAAGTAATAGGTGTAACACCCTTGTTAACGGCCTTGTATCAGATTGTATTAGTCACTCAAATATTGAACTAGATTTACCAAAATAGTGTGGATATAAAATGAAGCTATTTTAACAAATCAGCCGTACAACGTATTTGGACTGTCAGTTCATAACTGTGCTAAAACTTTAGCTAGAAATCTAATCTAATTAACTAAAATGTAGCTATACCAATATGATTATAACAACATTTCATTTGTGACTATCTTTCCCAAGAATGGCTTAGTACAATGAGAGTTTTGCCAATCTGGTTATCCCCCCACCCTTCCTTTGTATCAACTGCAAGATGAAAGATATAGGAACCCCTCTGCCAGAGAGATTGCCAGTATTTACCTGATTTTCCAGATAAGAGAAAGCCATTTCTTTGGTGTTGACCATGACCTTCGATGGCCGAGCCGGGACCCCAAAGACTTTCAGTACATCCACAGTCCTGTAAGTGGCATCCACGTTGGCATGAATAACAGTAGATGTGAAGATATTCTAAAAATAATAAGAGGATTTACAGTCCAATGACCAGCCTAATAATCACAGCTTATAATAACATTTTACTTATATATTTTAGACCGTAGAAATACTTCACACACAACTAGGGCCTTCAATATGAGCAGCCACGTAATTCCAGTGGGGCCAGTAACTGCAGTTTCCAGCCCCATCAGAATGATGAGATCTCTGAAAACACTGTGGATCTGTTAACATTTACCCAGAGATTTTGAGTGAATCACCAGGCGAACACCGAGTAATTAACCAGGGGAATTAGACCTCAAATTACTGATTCCACTGGTAATTCCTAATTTCTTAGTGGACAAAAAAGTGAATCCAAAAAAGGCTGTGTTTGCGTATTTATGGCAATAAAAGGCCTCTGTGACACAATGTACAGACTGGAGTGCTGTAACTACACCTAGAACGCCTACCTAGTGCCAACAGGATTGTATGATTTGTAGGACTACTGGAACATTCTGTATTCTTGGAGATCAAACATTATTAATGAAATAGTTAATACATTGAGGTCTACAATTCGGAATTGATGGCGCAGTACTGCTGGGCACACGATCAATGATGATGGCTGCCGATTAAACAGTGATCATCATTAATGGCTGGTGTGCTCCATTGGTGGATTTACCAATAGGGAGTGCATAATGCCGAGCTTCATCAAGTGGCTGAGCAGCCAGTTGTACAGGAGTATGCTCCATAAAAAAATGCAATTGATCCATTTCACCTCAGATACTGTACACCTTTATGGTAATACATGCTAGCAAGGAAAGCGGAAAAGAGAACATAAAACACCGACGTTTGCAGATCTGTCCTGGCAGTATCCTGGAGGAAGACTTCGTGGATCTCCCCAACACCGGTAAAGATGTAGGGGTATAATTACCAGGGAGCTGCCCCATCATGGAAAGGGGGCACAAAATTCCCCCTCCATATGTTACCACACATCACATCTACTATGAGACTTCATTTTCACCCAGCTTTTGACTAAAGGACCGAAGTAAACAACATTGTTGAAATGGCATATTTTACTACAGTAGTGTTTGGACAGGGAGGTATTTCTGAAAACATTGCTCTATTGTTATAACTAAGTAGCAACGTTTAACTCCTACCTATACGGGTGGTTACTCTACTTCAATAGATTCCCTAGGCCTTGTGTATTTTAGGTGCTAGGATTAGAACTATGTCTTGCAACAAGGAAATACTTGTTGCCATTGCTGAAGGGAAGAGGTTTCACAGAATAAATGAACAATTAATAACCAAAAAATAAAAGGTTTATACATAACCAGTAAATAAAGATCACTCACTTGTAATCCTAAATCTCCATTAAGAGTATTGGTATTAAAGTGGAAAACATTGAATTAGCAGAATTTCGGGATACTTTCAAAGGACAAAGAAAATCACCAGTTTTAAAACCTACATCACAAACCTCTGTATGGCTTTACTTTGGGAAACAAATATAGTGAACTTACATTTAAGAAAAAGATGTGTTTATCTTTCCCAAATGGCTATTTTGAAAAGGGCGGAAACGAGAAACCAAAGCAACAAACTAAAGCCTGGGGAGAAAGCCAAACCAATTAGAAAAAAAGAGAAAGCAACACATATACCACTCTATTATGCAAACATAGTTTACAGAGATGAATGGCCTATGACAGCAACTGCTCTTGACTCAAGACAATAGTGTCTGGTGTAGCTATGGGCTAATTCCATTTTGTTGCTCTGCCAATATCTTTAGAAGAGCAGTATTAGAGGCTTTCCTGCTAGTGAAATCACCTTGGGTGTACCAAAAACGGGGTTGTTAGCCCCTGAAGTGCATGGCTACGTATGTTTGGAAGCTTCGGTTTATTTGCAATTTTTAATTCATTAATTAAAAAAATATATATGTATTTCTCATTAAAAGCAGCCCTAGTAATAATTTGCTTTTATATCTTAGAAAATGTTTTGATAATATGCCAGCTTTCTACAGAACAAAAGTATTTGCATCGCAATACGCAGGTAATAATTTCCTGCACTGTACGCCTTTGAGCTTTTCTGAACAGTGAGAAAAACAACAAATGACAAAAGCCTATTCGATTTTTCCTGAATAATAAAACATGCTCGACCATTTGTTTTACACAATGGGAATTTTTTTTGCCACCAGACAGTAGTAGATGCCCCGAACACATGTGACTCAATCTATCGTTATTAAGTACTATAGTGGTTTCCCAAGAAAGCCATAGTAGAAATAGAAGTATATTTGTGGATTGCTTCTATTGTGATTTCTCTACCATAAAGATTCCTCGTCTTATTAACTGTTATATTGGCGTCGGCTATGGAGTACAGTAGAGCTGGCCCACTACAGGGAGGAACTAAAGGCACTGTTACTGTTACCCGGGGCTGTTGGAAGCATACCATGGCTGTCCTACGTGCGGGATTCATTTGATGCTATCCACAAGGAGGACTTATGGTTCTCCCAGAGGAGGCATGTCTAGCAACCCCAAAACAAACTTTAGTTAAAGAGCTGAGAACCCTCAAACTAGCAAGTTTAATTCAAGCGGCTAGTTCCACAAGTTTGACTCACTGGTTTTTGAATTTCAAGGCACAGTACCGCTTTAAACAGGTTCTGGACCGAATTTATCCTTTGTCTACAAGGAGACTTTACCTTCAATTCAGATATGGGACCCTCCCGCTTTTTGCAACAACTAATAAGTGGTCGGGTAAGGTTTCCTATCTTTGTCCTGGATGCCGTGTGGCAGAGGAAACTAAAATTCACGTATTCTTCTTCTGCCCTGCATATTCGAAGGCCAGGTCAAAATGGACCATCCAATTGTGTAGAAATGTTGGCATCAGGGATTATTCCACCTTTTTTAGAATCTTGAAATCGGATATGGACGAACTGTGTGTGTTTGTAACATCCACATTTCTGCAGGCAATGTGGGTAAAACGAAGGTATCTCCTGGAAACTGATGTCTAGTTAACCATGACAGTGCTATTTATTTGTAATTCCTTTGGAGCATTTTAAAGTATCCCATGAATTGGCAGTGGAGCCTCCGAACAGACGGCAGTGAGCGGCAGTGCCCTAGCTGCCTACGGGGAGGAAAAGCAGATCCCTGGGTCGGAGGCTCTCGGTGGCTCATATGTTGAAAGTGCTCCTAGCGTGTCATAAGACCTCATTGGAGCCTACCTGTACGTTCTTGCCCTGCTGCGGCACGTTGCCTTGAGAGCCCCACTATACTGTCCGGGGAAGAAGCGGAACGGCACTACGGAGCAGTTACAGGCAATCAGCATCGACGGCCCAGCGGCAGGAGTATCTTGGGCGACGGCCGCCACCTGGGGACTGCGAGCAGCCTGGGGCATAACCCCGCATGCGGCCTGACCAGTTTACAGACCCGAGCGATCCGTTCCTCGGGGGCCTGTCTGGGAAGGGGCCTTTGCACCGCAGCTGAAGGCGGTGGCGGTGACTCGGGCGCCTGATAAAGCGCCGCCACTTGCGTGAAGGAGCTTGAAGGAGCCTGGAGTACCGCTCGTACCCTGGCGAGGCCCCATTGAAGACGCAGCTGGGAAGCAGGGCTTGCCGGAGGGGAAGGTCACCGCGAGAGGCCCGGGGAAACATGAGTGAGGGGACGGGCGGAGACGGGGCCTTGTCACGAGCCTGGACTTTTGCGCCATTCGAGCCTGGGGTCTCCCTGCTTGGCAGGGCCTCCCCCTTATAGGCGCCTGGATCACAGGATCACTCACCGCTCTGACGGTCCTCTTTGGAATCAGTCGGATCGATTGGCCCTGCTGCAGCAAGTTGCCTTGAGGGCCCCACAGTGCTACTCTAAGACTGAATAGAGCAGCGCTCCGAGGCGGCTCTAAGTGATTTGCACCGACGGCGAAGAGTCGGGTCTGACACTCAATCTGGCATAGTGGGGAAGACAGAGACGGCGCAATGTCCTCCAAGCCCCGTAAGGAGAAGCCGGGCAGGGAGGCCCCACCGAGGGGAGCCCAGCAGACGTTAGGCGCCTACCACTAAGGCCTTCATGTTAGAGCTTTTCTCTGCTATAAAGGAGGACATCTCGGAGCTCCGCTCCCAGCTCGCTTCAGATATCCGCGAGGTGAGGAGGGATGTAGATGGCATTGGTGAGCGAGTGGCCACACTGGAAGACCATGACTTGGGACTGGCTGGCGAAGTGCACCAACTCCAGCAGGATGTAATCCGGCTCACATAACAGAATTTAGACCTCCAGGCCCACGCGGAGGACTTGGAAAACAGGTCCTGCCGGAACAACATCCGCATCCGAGCCGTGCCCTGGGACGGGGAAGCTGGAGACTTGCGCGGCTACGTGGAGGCCCTCTTCCTGCAGATCCTGGGTGGTGAGGACTACCTCCACGAGATTCGTATGGACAGGGTCCATAGAGTTGGTCTGCCGAGAGGCGGGGGGCTCCACCCCCTGATATCCTGGTTTGCATCCACGACTTCCAACTGAAAGAACGCATACTTCGGAAAGCTCGAGGGATTTCTTTATTGCAATTTCGGGACCATAGTCCCCAGCTGTTCCATGACCTGGCGGCCTCGACGCTTCAGAAGAGGCGTGACTTTTGGCCTGTTACGGCCTTCTTGCGTGATCAGAATATGGCCTACTCCTGGGGCCATCCCTTTCACCTTATCTTTAGATGGCAAAACAGGTTGGTTCAAGTCAGATCCTTGCAGGCTGCCAAGGACCGCCTGGGCTTGGATGGCGCTGCCCCTTCCCCGAGTGGAGGGAACTCCCCGTCGAGACGGAGACGGCGCTCCCCATCCTGGCAAAGAGTGGGTCGGGCGGCTGCATCGAGAAGGCCGGATCCCACAGTCAGCCTGCAGGAGAGAGGTGCAGCAGTTGCCTCTGTGGCAACGGTGACGGTGGCACCGTCGCAGGATAGATCAGGAGCAGCCTGAGCCCAGGGAGGAAGGTTGGTTGGCGTCGGAGGGACACCTCCCTTTCAGGTACCGTGGGTACTTATGTACTTTTGGGAAGACACCCCGGGCCGGAGATTTGGGGGACACTAACTGTTGCCAAGGCCCCCGTCCCCTGAGGGTTCCTACGGACGTCCACATCCTGGGATTGTCAATTCCTCTGTTCTTTGTTATGGGCTTTCTTATGGGACTCTTCGTTGCTTCATTTTGTTCCGTTGGGTTTTTGGTAGGGTTCCTGAGTCTTGGGTGGTCTGTCGGGGGTTGGGGGTTTGGAGGGTAGTGGTGGTGACCAAGGTGTATGGGTCTGTGCAGCTTCCAGTTTGTGGTATGATGTGTATGCCTTCTGACCAACCAGGGCTGGGCTCTGGGGCAATGAGTGTCCGCTGTGTTGAATCTGCTGCCTTGATGGTTGTGTGGTGCTGGGGTCCTGGTGTGAAAAGGTCATAGGCACCGATAAGGACCCAGAGTGCTCCTGTACTGTATCCCTTCATGCCCCGCAGGTGGCCGTTGCCTCAGTTCTTTTTTCCTGCTCCTGTTGACAGGATCTTAGCGCACTGAGTTCGGCATGTTTTGGCTTTTTTCTCTCAAAAATCTCATACAAACTTTTTGACAGCTATTTCACTCAATGAATTTCATCGGTTTCAGTGTTTTTCAGTCATTTTCTGACAGAAAATATTTTTAAGTTGTCAAATAAAATAGCATCTATAATTCACAAGTGTACTGCTTATGGAAGAAAGAAGGCCAGGTCCGATCCTCATGCAATCTGCATCATCTGCCTTCCTGACAGTCACATTCCTGACAAGTGCTCACACTGTAAGAGCTTTTCTAGATGCACCCTGAGGGAAAGGCCTCCATGTAACAGCACAGGCAGCAGCAGGCGCAACCTAAAGGTGGGACGTCCATGCAGTTCTTCCATCTTCCTCTGTGGACTCCAGCTGTGGGAGATCCAAAAAGAGAAGCCACCAACTAAAATTATGTTGATCCAGGTGGACGTCAAAGGCTTCGATGTTGTGACAAGGTAGTGTTCCTCCATGCTCGACATAAAGAGATGGATCGACGTCAAAGAGAAGATGACTTTCGATGTTGAGGCATAGGAAGTCAATGTCGAGGCAAAGGAGCACATCGATGTCGAGAAGTTTGTAGACTTAGGAGACAACTGACGTTGAGACATTCCAGAGGGGTGTGAAGGTCAGGGCCACAAAGTCTACCATCTACTTTAGATTCTGAGTACTCCAGGGCGTATTTGCCATCACCTACAGTACTTCTAGACTCTCCTGCTCTTCCGCCAACTCTGCCTTACAACACTTTTCTTGGAAAGTTGTTTTCCTTGTGGCTATCATGTCAGCTAGTAGGGTTAGTGAGATATCGGGCATCATGTTCTCCCGAACCATACATGGTATTCCATAGTAGTAAGATGGTTAGGAGGACTCACCCAACATTCTTATTAAAATTTATTTTGAATTTCAACTTTAATCAGACCATTACACTGCCTGCTTTCTTTTATCACCCTTCTACACCAGCTGAAAGGCCTCTCCAATCTCTAGATGTCAGGTTAGCCTTAAAATGTTTTCTGAACAAGACAAATGATATCTGTAAGCCGGATCAATTGTTTGTTAACTATGACCCAGTCCGTACCGGTTAAGCCACGGCTAAACAATCCGTATCCTGATGGATGGTGTTGTGCATTCTATTTATGCTATCAGAAAGCTAACAAAGTTCAGTCCTGTAGAACTAAAGCTCATTGCACTAGAGGGGAAAGCGGCTACAGCTGCTTTAATGAAACATATTCAACACACTGAAAACTGTAAAGCGGCAACGTGGAGATTTGTTCACACTTTTACCAAGCACCATTGTTTGTATTCAGATATGAGAACAAAGATTCTCAAGTAGGACAGGCATTCCTGAAAAATGTATTTGCTTAAACTGGTCCTTTAATCGAAGAAGAAGACATGCATTGAAGTGTATCCATAAACATACTCTATAAAGCAAAGTTAATAGAATTCCTACCTGTGACACATTGAAAATCAGATATGAATAGTTCCCGCTCTCAAAAGTGTCCAGGCTTTCACCATCATCCCAAAACAGATCCCCAAATGCTGTGCCATTCTCAGAAAGGGTGGCAATTAAGCAAAGGGAATTCCCACTGCTCACCCAGGTGGTAGTGTCTGGTTTCTAAAGAGGAGATGAAAGGAACACACAGAGTTATGAGCAACAATGTCTTCTTTTCAACTTGTTAAAAAAAAAATATATAAGACACTAACAGCAAGAAATTCAGGAGAACAACTCAGTGGAATATATGGTATGGACATCTAGCTCAACCTACATGGATTACAATATTTTGCATTTTCACTTTAGTAATTGAACAGTAAATTACATTACAGCTTCACCAGCAGCGCAATTATAAGTTCCTGTGATCTGACTTTATAGGACCCGCTTTTCCACAATTCATTTCTCGGTCGGAGCACTCGCTTAGTGTAATGGTTATATAATTTGCAGACGCGTTTTGCCATTTATGCTTTCTTCTGCGCTTAAAAAACATTTTACATGCTATACTGTGATTGGTGTCCTTAAAACATTCAACACCCATTCTTATTGGTGGAATTGCCGATTGCGGTTGCCATTACAATATTAGGGAAACTAGAGTTACATCAGACATTGGAGTCTGTATTGAAATTCATGGATATTGAGGGTGCCAATGCAGCAACATAGATTTTGACCATACAAATTCAAGCAAAAATATTTCCAGCGCTTCCATTGGCCACAATTCCACCAATAAGAACGGCCCCATATCCCATTTAATTTTTTTTTAATTTCTAGGACATAGGTACATTGTTCCTAAGACCTCTAGTGGCGGCCACAACATTTTTCTCTGGGTTGCAGCCAGCCATTCAGATTGCTCCGTACTGCAGGACCGGTACCAGTCCCGTTGTACGGAAACGACAAACATGGAAGAAAGCTTCCTGGGCCAATCAGAAGACCCTATTTTGTTTAAAATTTTCGGTACCACAGGACTCCCACAGGACCAGCGTCGTGACATACCCATTTATTTATTCCCTTCAAGAACACTCAAAGCACCTTTTAAAACAAATTCTCAAAAACAGCTTAACAGCTTTACACTAGATCACAAAAAGCACGGTTTCGGAGTAAACTTTTGCCAAATTTGGTGTCATTTTTTTCAGAATCTGAAACTGAAATTTCCCATGGGAATTAACATGGAAGGTCAACGTTTTGGAAGCCATCACCAATTGTTCTTAGACCTTGCTTAACGGATCAGTGCAACCCTTTAAGGAAGAGGCTGAAATACATGCACTAGTTTAGTGAATGTTCAGTGAAATTTCTGGAACTATCGTCACATTACACTTGTCTTTATAACTCTAGCCAACAACATAAGCAGTGTCATTTACAAATGAATCGATAATCTGCTTCTGTTATATTCTGTAGAAAGGTGTAACACATTGCAGATAAATAGATCACATTTGGCCCTTGTAAATACTATACTGACTGAAAAAAAAAGAGGTGGTCAATGTAAAGCTATTGTTAGCTTTGGTCATAAAACCCGAATATATGCTTTAAAAACCTTACAAATTCACTTACAAAACTACAATTAAAGAGCAGTTATGATTGCGAATTAAAATCCCCAAAACACTGAATTTGGAACTGCAATCCATTACTCCGATAACAGGCATGCAAACCAAATTTTGCACCACAAATGAAATGCTCATGACCTCACCCTTGATGTGATTGTATACTACATTTGTAATTGCATCAATCTTGCAGATGAAATTACATACAACATTACTCCCTTAATGCTATAAAAAAAATCCTACAAGTGTCTTATTATTTATTAGTTTGGCTATGTATTATTAATTATGTTGTGCTTTTAGTGTTGTTACTAATTGGTGTAAATATTGTGAGAACATAAGCATTACATTTGGTGAGCGAGTTATTTTGAACAGTTAACCTTTTGCATATTTTGCAATTAATTGTTGGATGGTCACTGGTCCAGGCAGCAGAGGACTTCTTACAATTATAAATAGGATTCAATTAGCTCATGGAGTATTTACTCCTGTCAGCCATTCAATAATCCACAGTCTGAAGGGAAGTGCAAGAACCTAAGCAACCTGATTCTAAGTCAGGAACGGAGGCGAGGATTATGCTATCCTTTCTTCACTTTAATCACAAAATGTATAAACAGCAGCCATTAATATCAAAACTACATTTCGCATGAACCAGGGAAAAAATTAATAACAGCAATTTCATTAGTCCTGTTACAGTGTCCACATTCCAGGTTGTATAACACTCCATGTCACTGCCTGCTATCCCTCTTTCTTCGCTGCTCGGCAGATAGTTAAAGTACATTTTTTCTCTTGTTCCTTACTTAGGCTGACTGTTTTTACATGTGAGGCGCAGAGCTGTGAGGCGGATGCACGTTGGTACTGTTTTCATTTTCAGATCCCTCAATTAGTTGTGGGACAGATTGGCACGCCTTACGCGACCGGTGTTCCAAACCAGATGCCGCGGTGCAGTCCTCCACCTGCTAGAGGGTGCTGCGGGGTTTCCCTGACTCGCTGGCTGCAGAGCACGCTTCCTGTGAGGGAATTTTCAGTTGCGCTCCATGCAATTGTCATTGCTCGCGCCCCTGGCTGCCTGATAAGCTCAGAGTGTCTGGGTCAGTATTTAATTCTCCCATCTTAATTCAAAACGCCCGCCTGGGCAGGTGGTGGTTCGGTACACCAGGGCTCGGCACAATTTCGCCCTGAGGTGAGTTTATTCAGGATCAGTGAAGCGCTGGGCCTAGTGGCCTGTGCAAGGACACCTTACTTCAGGCGGTATATACCCTGTGTATTTTGAGGGTGCTAGGTGTCCCGAGGGACATGCCTCGCCAAATTGTGTGCCTCTGGCCACTATTATCTGGGGGGGGCCCTCAGACCAAATCTTCACATGTTGATTGTGCCTGCTCCCCTAGAGACGCCTCATCCCCTGTGGACTTGGTGAATACCCCTAGTAACCTAAGAATGGATCAGGATTATTACAAGGAGGAGGACTCCCTAGCCTACCTACAGTGGGACGATAATTTCTATGTGGACATTGATACCTCCATTAACCGGGCCGTCAATGAGCTGATGACGCCCATGGAACAGAGGTTGGCTGATAGGATTATGCAGGAGTGCGCAAAGATGGCACAGGATAAGGGCCCTGACCAAGACAGTAAGGATGCAACCCCCCAAGAGTAAGTGTGAACAAGGGGTTGATAAGGACGATTTTACGTACCTTAAGAAGGCCTTCCTGGCTAAAACCTTGTAGGTAGAGTCGCTGAAGGTCCCAGCCACTGACTCTGTTCCGCCCTCAGCCAGATTCACCCCAACCCCAGGAGGAGGACTCCCCTGAGAAGTCGGACGAGGATGGAGGTCCCTCAAGAATGAAGCGGCCGTCAAGTCCTCAGGAACCTCCCAAGGAGGGCATGTCAGACATGCTGGACCCAGACGACATTGTCCATCTGAGGTCAGCGGAGTGGACTCCTGCGGATAAGGCAGATAAGTATGTGACAGCAGGCCTTAGGTAGCCTTTAGAGAATAAGGCCCGCAGCAGGCTCAGGGCGGAGTGCCCTCGCGCCACGTTGGAGGGGAAGGTGGCGCTTTCGCCAGATAGCGATTCCAAAATAGCCATGTTCTTGGCAAAGTTTGGTTCTGGCGGGCTTGCCAGGACAAGCTCCTGGATGCCATTGGTCCCATGATCAAGATTTTGGACATGGCAGAGGAAGTCTGGCTGTGCGGTTCCCTGATTGCCCCAGATGTTCTTTCGGCATGGGCGCAGCGAGCCATCTGTTTTATGGGAAACACTAACTGCTCCCTGTCGTCGGAACGCCGGCGGTCCCTTTTGATTAAAGTTGACCCGAAGTTGGGCGACCTGGTCTCCTCAGAGGCGGGTGCAGTAGTACGGGGGGGTTTGTTTGGCGGGCCTTTCGTCAAACAATTGGGCAAGTTTGTTGCGACGTTTACGTCCCGGGACAAGGCCCAGATGAATATTAAAGGAGTCTTCCACCCTTGGGTTTTCCAAGGGGTCGGTCATGGCAGGGGCCGCTCGACCAGCCGGATCGCATCTCAAAACCCCCAGCCCTGGGGGCAAGCCTCCAGGCTCGAGCAGTACCAGGCAAACCCGCGATTTAATAACTTCTACCCAATTAGGGGACAACGTTTCAAAGGCCGCGGAGGATACAAAGGCAGAGGTTCCAACAGTGAGTGTTTTGCCTTCAGCGCAGTTGCGGGAGGGGGCCAGTTGGCGCGGTTTCTCCCCACTTGGGAGGCGATTACAGGGGATGCTTGGGTTCTCCAGATGGTACAGGGGTTCCAAATAGTTTGCCTGCCCACGGCCAATCTCCTTTTCCACCGCCAATGCGGCAATGATAGACAAAGACGTTTCCGTTCTCCTATGGAAGGGAGCAATTTGCCGCACAAAGGTTCATCCAGGGGGTTTCCTCAGCAATCTCTTATTGGTCGACAAGGCAGATGGGGTTCGGAGGCCGGTTATCAACCTCAGGATTTCAACAAGTGGCTTGTGTACCGCCACTTCAAGATGGAAGGTATCCATCTCCTCAGGGACATGCTGCTTCCATCCGATTGGATTGTATGCCTGGATCTGAAGGATGCTACCTGCCGGTTCCGATATTCCCTCCCCACCGTCGTTATCTCCAATTTCTGTGGCGCAAGCAGGCTTACGAGTTCCTAACTCTGCCATTAGGCCTCTCGTCCGCCCTTGGTGTTTCACCAAGGTCCTCAAACCAGAGGTAGAGTTTTTGCGCGTGCAAGGAGTCCGGCTGATTATTTACCTGGACGACATGTTTATTCTGGCGCACTGCCCGCCGAGACTGAGGGTTCACCTTCAGATGGCCGTGGAGCTTCTACAGGGCTTGGGTTTTATGATCAACGAGACAAAGTCGCTCATGGTCCCGATGCAGAGGGAGGTCTTTCTGGATTGCGTCATAGACTCCACCTCTGGAAGATCCGACACGAGATTCGACAGACAGCGAACCTCTGAGGCAGATCGCACGCCTTGTGGGTCTACTCTCAGCCTTGATTCAGGCGATCTTTCCCAGCCCATTACACTACCAGGCCCTGCAGCGTCTGAAGAGGTCTTACTTACTCCCAGGTGGTCCCCCAGACGGATGAGGAGAGAGAGGAGTTAGAGTGGTGGCTAGCGCATATGGAGGTCTGGAACAGAAGGGCTATCCTATCTTCGGTTCCATTCCCGACTTGGTGATAGAGTCGGACGCCAGAAGGTCGGACTGGGGCACTTGGTGTGGGGATATCTCCACCGCCGGAAATTGGTCTCCTCGACAACAAAACCTGCATATAAACTGCCTGGAGCTTTTGGCAGGGTCATTCTCAGTCCGCTGCTGGACCAAGGATCGGGTTTAGTTCTCGGTACTCCTAAAGATGGACAATGTCTGAGCAGTGAGGTATATCAATCATCTGGGAGGCACCAGATGTCAAGTCTTGGCGAACATGGCCAAGGAGTTCTGGAATTTCTGCCTGGACAACCAGGGCTCGGTGACGGCGGAGTACCTTTCTGGCCGGGGCAACCAAGTAGCGGATTGGCATTCCCGCAATCTGAGGGACTCCAGTGTCTGGAAGCTGGATCCACAGGTTTCTCACCTGCTGGCCTATCGATGGGGCCCTTTCTCCATCGACCTGTTTGCGTGCGGGCTCAACCACCAGCTCCACGGTTCTTCAGTTGGTGGCCGGACCCGCTGGTGGAAGCGACGGAAGCATTCATCCAGGATTGGAGTCAGGAGAATGGGTATGTGTTTCCCCCGTTCCCGATCACGCGGACAGCAGCCCTGGTCCGCAGGCAGAAGGCAACAGTGGTACAAGTAACACCGCTTTGGTGGTCGCAAGTTTGGTTTCCGGTACATCTGGAACTTTCTTGGGCTTCTCCTACTGGGCCCTCCCACTTTCCTCACATTCTGATGAATCCAGAGGGCGAGTCCTACCGTCTGGTGGAAGAGGGCTTGTTACACCTCATGGCCTGGCGGATTACAGGCAAAGATGGATACTCCCAGCCCTTTCGAGACACGCTGAGCTCTTACTTTCCAGAGCCTGGGCCGACAGCACAAACAATCGTTATCGGTCAATCTGGACGCCATGGGTATGCTGGTGTATGCGAAGGAGTGGATCCCGTGGGCTCAGATTTGACTCACATTCTCAATTACTTGGCGAGTTAAGCAGAAAAGGGTTTGGCCTATCGGTCAATAAATACCGTCAGATCCGCCATTTCAGCGGGGCACACTCCGGTGGAAGAAACACTGCTGGGCGAGCACCCTTTTGTCTGCAGATTACTAAGAGGGATCCGTTTGTTCCTTCCCCCGGAATATAGATACTTGGTCCTTTAGGACATCAATTTGGTGTTGAGCCTTTTCTTATCCTGGCAACCCAACCAGTTCTTATTGCGGAAAGAAATTGCAGCAAAGCTGACAATTTTGTTGTGCCTCATTTCTTGCAAGAGGGTCTCGGATGTGCGAGCCTTAGATATTACAGCTAGAGTTTTTTCCCTGGATGGGGTAACATTCACGGTGAGTAGATGCACCAAGTCAAACACCCGCACAAATTCTTACCCAGCTTTCGCAGATTCCCAGAAACTCTGTGTGGTGTAATGCCTTAAGGCCTATGAGGAGGCTACGGAGGAAGTCCGTCCACCGGGCGAACAACAACTCCTGATAGCGCTCAGAAAACTGTTCAAGGCAGTTTCTTCACCCACAATAGCCTGCAGGGTCAGGTGGGTAATGCAGGAGGTGGGCATCAATACAAAAGCATTCGGGGCCCATTCAGAACAGGGGCGATGGCCTTTAAGGCCTTTAGTCTTGGTGCTCGTTTGGAGGATCTCATGAGAGCGGCAGACTGGTCCTCAGATTCCATGTTTAAGAGGTTTTCTTTAAGCCAGTGCAGAATGCGGCCAGGTGGTGGTGAGTAAGCTTTGAAGGGCCATAATCCTCGCCTCCGGTCCGGACATAGAAAGAAAATTTGCCTAGCCTTGGAGAAGGTAAATTTCAATTCTATTAAGGATACAGAGGCGAGGATTATCCCGCCCAGTAACCAGAATGGATGCAGACCTACCAGTAAGGGAGTAAGTAATCTATTTTCATTGTTGCTCGTTCTATGATACAGCCTTACAGTGTTGCATTGCTTATCTGATACTATGCATGTGTTTTCTCTAATGTGACGACCAAATTTCCATTGATGATGCAGACGCATATTGTCTTTCCAGGTAACGATGGGTTGAAGCAATAAGCATGAAAAGAAAGGAATGGCGTGACTCCCGCGAAGAAAGAGGGATAGCAAGAAGTAACATGGGAGTGTTATACAGCCTGGAATGTGGAAACTGTAAAAGGGCTAATGAAATTGCTGTTACTGATTTTTTCCCCGGTTCATGGGAAATTACGTTTTTATATTAATGGGTGCTGTTTATGAATTTTGTGATTAAAGTGAAGAAAAGATAGCATAATCCTCACCTCTGTGTCCTTAATAGAATTGAAACTTACCTTCTCCAAGGCTAGGCAAATTTTCATTAACTGCCAAAACAGAAGAATTTCTCTAGCAGCAGCCATTTTATGGAATCAAAAGCTTGGGAATAGTTGATCATCTCCTGTGCATGTTAAAATGATTAGGTGAGCACCACCCATCGCTAGGTCTGACCAGGATGCAGTCATGAAGGGTTGAAAGTACCACATTTTTTAACTAACACTGGCAAAGTTAATAGATCTGGCTGGCATTCTCATTCCTCACTTAATATTTAAAAGAAGCCTGCTGAAATGAAAAAACAAACAAATATGGTTTCCTGTGTACAATGCATCTATGCGATATCAAGCCTGTTGTACAAAGATTATATTTTAAAAAATTGGTTGCAAAATGCAGACATTTTGCAATTATAATCTTAATTTGTGAGCCAACCCATGTATAAATGAGTTGATTAAAAAAATATAGACTCGCAGGGAGGTGCAGAATGACCTGTCTAAGTAATATTCATTAGGCAGGTCTCCATTTGTGACCCCCTTTGATTTGCTACAATCATATTGATGATGGTCAGCAGGTCACCATCATCGGATTTTGTTTAAATAGAAAAATATGTATTTTTTTTTTAATGCAGCCCATTTTCCTTAAAGGAAACCGTACTGTATTTAAAAAAAAAAAAAAAGTTTTCCATTTTTAAAACATTTCACATTGGTAGTGGTCTTGTGGAACTTTTTTCATTCAACATTCACTAAGGCAAATGGCTCCAAAGAGAATACCTTCCTCTTTGTGAATCAGATACCATCCTCACCTGGGGGTGGGTAACTGACCAACTGTTTGAGGCGGGAATTACAATTGCAAACCCTTGATAAATGAGGGTACAAATAGCAAGTTGGAAAGGACACCCACAACACAGCAATTTATAATCCATTTCTAAACTCACCAATTTACCAACACTTTTACGAGTCAGTTAATGTGTTTAGTAAATACAAAAATGCTTTTTAACTGCAAGTGATTTAGTACACCAGAGGGTTAGTGACCCTTAAAAAAAATTGTTTTTTACATTAGGTCCACAGAATCAAAGGCGTCATGATTCGGTGCACATTTAAGAAGTAAAAGAGTTCTTTATGCACTGCATGTGAAAGGTTATGGACATTATGCCCAATGACATTCTTACCTGTGTGGGTATAATAGCTCCTTCTCGCAGATATATATTTATTTTATCAAGAGGAGCTGCTAGCTTCTTGCTTTCACCCTTGCTAGACATTGCTGAACCCTGGGGGAAAGCAGATGTAGTAATTAGAGGAAAATTAACAGAAGACAACTGTGGGTACAGATATGTTGAATAACCACCCAAGCCCAGTGTTCAAGTAATTATTCCTGTCATCCTGCATCTGACGTACTAAACAACAGCATATCAAAGACATGTTATCTTGAATGGAAAATGATTTGGAAAGAGGGTCCTACAGCTAAGATTAAAGGGAAAATAAACAAATACCAGAAACTGGTTTCCAAAAATAAAGAAGAAAGAGGGATTACAGGGAAGGAAGAATGTGTTAAATTTGTGGGGGTTATAGGCAGGCCATGGGAAGAGACAAGTTTCACAGCATTCCATTCTTTTCCATGATTTTTATAACACCAGAATGAAAGACAGCAGTGATGGGTGCCAAAGGTAGAGTGGGTGTAAAATAGAAGAAATGCTGTATCAGGGTTAGTTTTGCAAACAGGGAGCAGACCATACCACTGTACGTTTGTTCACATGTTCAGGTTAACACCTTGGCTGCTAGGACTTTTCCCCTCCTGTGCTGGAAATTCGTGATCCCCAGTGTATCATGACAAGCTCAGCTTGTCATAAGCACAGCTTCAGTGTGCCTCATGACGAGCTGAGCTCGTCATGAGCATCGAAGGGGTTAATACGTATTCAGACCTCAAAGGAAAGGTAATATCAGGTGTTTATTTACACCTGAGGGAACATTTGGTGACCCACTGTGCCTACACAGCTGACCCTAGTAACAGAACTGATAGGAGCCTTTCTTTCCATATTGCCACTATGGGAAGGCCAACCCGGCGTGAGGGAGTGAAGTGAATAGGAGCAAGAGAGAGCAGCTACGTCAGAGAGCAAACAGGGCACAAGAAGGGAGGTATTTTGCAGGAGATGGGGACAGAAATACAGCAGCGAGACAGCTACAAAACACATGCACTCAGATGTAGGGCTTAACCAAAAGAAGAAAATAAGTTACTTACCTGTAACTACGGTTATCCAGTATTGGTATCTTTCATGGATCAAATGCCGGAATCATTCCCGGTCGTCGAGATGGGAGTCCTATTGTAACATAATCAGGCAGTATTTAAATAATGCTATAGGCTATAATGGCCCTGAGCCATGTCACACATAGCCTATCTATATCCGTTTAAAAAAATGACCAAATTTTGAATGCAACCAATCAGCAGCTGCCAGCAGCCTCTACAACTCTTAGCAGAGGCAGTTCCCCCAGATTTTCCCAGCAGAAGTTAGTATCTTATTGAACAAAGGGGAAACAGCCTCTACGGGGAGGAGGGTGGGTGCATGTGAATCTGCAAAAGACATCAATACTGGATAACTGTAGTTACAGGTGAGTAACTTTTGTTCATATCCAGTATTGGGGTATCTCATAGATTTGCATGCCTGAATCAAAGTAGAAAGCAGTCGCATCCAATTTTGTTGTGTCAGTTGTGGATGGTGGGTGACTTCTAACACATAGTGAACCCCAAAAATCTGAGGTAACCTGAAAGGCACTTGAATGCTACACCTGAGCGTACTGTTGTAATTAGAAATGTTCAGAATATACTCCTAAAAGAAGGGCAAATTATCACATATATTAGCATTTCCATATACATAGCATTCGCGAAAGTCAAGGAAAAAACGACAGCGTAACTTATAATACACCTTACCTAGTTATGTTTTATATCTTACAAAACATGTCAGTTTGAAACCACCATAAAAACAAAAGACTTTCCAAGGGTTAGAAAGAGGCTTACCTAAATCGAAGAAATGACCAAGCACTGCTTGGCCAACCACTGCATCTGCATCCTGTGTGGACTCCAAGCAGTAGTGGTGTGTGAAGGTATGAGTGGTCCATCAGGTTGCAGCACAACAGATCTTTTACAGAGTCACTCCCGTGAAGAGGGTTGCTGAGGTAGCAACAGCTCTGGTGAAGTGAGCCTTCGTCGTCCTTTCCAAAGGTTTGTTAGTTTTGACATGACAGAACAGTATCGTAGCCGAATCCATCTTGCGATAGTGGCTTTTGTTTCTGCAGTCCCTTCTCTACCTTGGCCCTATGCAACTAATAACCGATCAGTTTTCTAATGTCCTTCGTTCTCTGAAGTTAGAACTTGAGGCAACGATTGACATCCAGCGTATGCAATATTTGCTCTACAGGTGTTGAGGATTGGGGAAAAAAGGACCGAAGGAGAACTGGCTCATTGAGGTGGAATTGCAACGCACGTTAGGAATGAATGTAGGATTAGTCCTTAGAATCACAGCAGCATCTTTAAATATTAAAATGTTGATTTAATGTTGAACGCTTGGGTCTTACTTACCCTTCTGGCTGAGAGCCAGCAGAAGAGCAATTTTCCATTTTGAATATTTAATGCAAATAAAAAGGAATATGCCAATATCAGCGTGTTAAAGGTTAAGTTCCCTGATCGGCAATAAACAGAGTAGAATAGTTACTTACCTGTAATCTGTGGTTCTCCAGTATTGGTGTCTTTCATAGATTCACATGCCTGAATCATTCCCCGTCGTCGGAGTGGGAGTCCCACGGTACATATAAAAGCAATAAAATGCCATAATAACATAGGAAAAAATCAGTAATTCCCAACCAGGAAGTAAAGTAGCTAAAGCTACAGGAGAAAAAACGTCCACATGGGCCTGAACTCGTTCTTGTCCTTCTTGCGAACCAGGAAGAACCGGGAGTACAGACCTCTTCCTCTCTGAGACAGAGGTACGTCTTCTATCGCCCTTTTCCTTAACAGGATATCTGCCTCCTCCTGGAGCTCCTGCAGCTGATACTGCGAACTGACTGGAGGGATTGATGGAGGCGGGCTGGTGAACCGAAGACTGTATCCATTGCAAACAATATTCAGCACCCACTTGTCCTGAGTAATTTTTCTCCACTCTGCCAGAAAAGATTGAATGCTTCCCCCTAGCGGAGTGGGTAACAGATCCGGGGGAAGTAGGTTCCTAGGGCCTAGACCCAGCCTGGCCCTTGGTCGCTGGAGCCGACTGCTGGCCTCCTCTGCCCTTCTGGCGTTTCTGGAACGGCTTACAGAACTGTTGTTGTTGCGACTGTCCCGAAGCCTGGCCACGTCCTCTGCCCTGCCCACCGAACCGCCGTTGGAATGGGCGGTACGATTTCTTTGTTTCTTTAGGCTTCTCCATACCCACAGCCGTGAGTGTTTCGGCCTCTGCCTTCATGCGGGCCATTTCGCCATCCGCATGTTTCCCAAAGAGGGTTTCGCCAGAGAATGGAAGGTTGGCCACCCTCTGCTGCGCGTCTGGTTTTAGTGACGTAAGGCGTAGCCAGGCGTGTCGTCTCTGGTTAATTCCATGGCAAAAGCCATGTGCCGCTAATAGGGATGAATCTGCCGCAGCGCTGATAATCTGATTAGCTACCAGCATCCCCTCATTTAGCACTTCCAGGAAATCCTCCCGCTTCTCTCGAGGTAAGTGCTCTGCAAACTGCTGAAGAGATTCCCAGAGGGAGCGGTCGTAGCGACCCAACAGAGCTGTGGCACTTGCAGCCTTCATAGAGGTCGCCGATGTTCCACACATCTTCCTTCCCGCTGAATCTATCCGCTTAGATTCTTTGTCCGGGGGGACGGTGGATGACTGGGTGGTGGCATGCTGTTTGCGGGCCGCCGTCACAATCACTGAATCCGGAGGGGGGTCCACCCGTAGAAAAGCCGGGTCCGAATCGGGAGCCCGTTACTTCTTCTGCAACCTCGATGGTGCCGCCCTAGTCACCGCAGGGGTGAGGAAAAGGTCCTTGGCCGGTTCCTCCAGGCCCGGCACCAAAGGTAGTAGTGGGCGAGACAGGTGTTTCTGGTGCAGTGTCTCGAAGATGACTGATGTCTTAGGCGTGGGCACCATCAAGGATATGCCCAATTTGGCAGCGCCTCGCAGAAGCATATCTTGGAACGCCACCAAGACATCAACCGGAGAGACCCTTGTATCCGGTGATCCAGACAACGTCGGGGAGAAGTCCCTGGTTCCTGAGGACCTTGTGCGTGAGCGAGATCTGTGCCTCCTATGGCGATGTCTCGACCGCGTGGACGACCTCTTACGCGATCGCTTCCTCCTCCGGGAACGAGAGCGTGACCTCCCGGTCCGTGGGCGCTCCGCAGGTTTCCTTGGGGGCGTCTTCCGCGGCTTATCCTGGGGACGAGGTTTTGGAGTCCCCTTAGGCGGAGTAGGGAGAAGCGGTAGCGACACCGATCTCGGCGGAGGGACAGGGGGTATCACCGGCCGAGGGGCGGGCCCATGCGGCAGAAGCGGTGGTGGTGGCTGTCCTGATGGTAGAGGAGGGTTGACGGGAGGATTCTCCTTCGGTATAGGAGGTGGAGACCTCGGCCGGGGTGGCGTATATACCACCGAGTACACCGAGCCCGGTGACTTCTTCGGAGGAGGGGACTGCGAATCAGCCCCTCCAGTACGTGATTGCCGCCTCCGGCGTCCTCCATCAGACCCAGCGTGACTTCTGGCGCCAGAATCCCTTCTGCGCCGCTTCGGGGAGTGCGAACGACTCCACGACGCTGACCTCTTTCTCCTCGACTCCGAACGACGTTGTTCCGGTGTCGGATGTCGCCTCCGCGACTCAGGTGTCGAACATCGCCTCCATGACGTCGAACTACCCATCCTCGACGTCGAACGCCGCATCCGCGACGTCGACCGATCCCTTCTCGACGACAAACGTCGACTCCTCCTCGACGCCGTCCTCTTCCTCGAGGTCTTCGACGCCGAAGATCCCCTTGACGGCGATCGTCTTCTCGATGGCGATCGTCTTCTCGATGGCGATCGTCTTCTCGACGGCGAACGGCGGTGTCGTCTCGACAACGAGCGCTGACGCCCGTCTGTCCTCCCTCGACGTCGATGGCTCGACGCGGACGTCGACGATGAAGGCACCGTCGACGGTGGGCTCGACGGCGGCCGAACCAGGCCCCTCGACATCGACCTCTCACGCCTTCTTGAGCCGGAGAGATGGAGAACACACCGTCGGCATCCCTCTCGACGCCGTCGTCGAGGCAATCGACGCCGGCGGAGACTGGGACCGTTTGCTGGTCTTCCTGCCCCTGGGGAGCCCCCCAGAGGCCTCAGCAGAGGCAGAGGGAACCTTCCCAGCCTGCCCAGACCCACCTGCAGCCGTCTCTTCTCAAGGCCTTGAAGCCTAATCTTCAGTCTTTCCCTCAGGGTCCTTGCTGAAAGGTGCTGGCAGATGTCGCAGTCTTCAGGGACATGTGCCTCAGGGAGACAGATAATGCAGACCTCATGTGAATCACTCTTGGCCTTCTTCCTTCCACACACTGGGCATTTGTCGAAGAGAGCAGGCATTTTAGAGCCCTAAAAGCCTGAACAAACGCACAGGAGAGAAGAAAAGCACCAAGGAATATATATCACAAACACTTTTTATCAAAAAAGTGAACAAAATCCAATAAACCCTTGAAAAAGGGGAGAGCTCAATGCCAGGGTCCTGTTAGCAGGAGCCGGAAAAAAGAACTGAAAGTAAAAGGGACCTGCTGTGCATTCTGGGATAAAGTTCCGGAAAGTTCTCTTAAAGGCACAGTATCCTATTGTAAGCCACATAATGGCAGCCTATGGGGCTTGTCTGTCCATGCCTTCCTTTCTATCATTCCAGAGGCTTTTACTGGTAGAGGCAAGTTTCTCTATGGAAGAAACTGGGCAGGCAGTGTTGTGTGTGGTTTTTTTGGTGAAATTTCTAGTTGAAGTACTGGACAGTGTAGCCTGTGGATATAGGCTGCATTATTTGTCTTTAATTCTCTCTTAAGTGTCTTGCAGTCCTGCATTTTTTGACAACTTAAGAGATTATTTTTGATTGCCGGGGTCCACGCACATGAGCGGGACTATTCACTAGATTAGGACTATACACAGAGATCCCCTACTACAGAATCAGCATTTGCTGTTGGTCTTGGTTGCAAAGAGGTCTAGGTCTGGATGACCCCATAGTTGAAAGATCCGATCCATGGTCTGCTGATGAAGTTCCCAATCGTGAGTGGATACGGTTGTCCTGCTGAATGCGTCTGCCAAGACGTTCTCGGTTCCAGGAACATGCACCGCTTGAAGATTGATATTGTGTTGTATTGACCATGTCCATAGCCTTTGGGCTTCCTGAGAAAGGAGAAGTGATCTTGTTCCTCCCTGCTTGTTTACGTAATGCATGCTTGTTGTGTTGTCTGTGCGTACCAACACATTGGCATCCTGGATGTTTGCACGAAATGCTTTGAGCGCAAGGAAAATGGCTCTCAGTTCTAGCCGGTTGATGTGCCAATGCATTTGTTGAGGGTTCCACTTGCCGCTGATTGTTAGGCCCTGAAGATGAGCTTCCCCAGCCTTCGAGGGATGCATCCGTGGTGATTGTCAAACTTGGTGCATCCTGGAGGAAAGCGCAACCCTGCAGATGTTTTCTTTGCTTCCACCAGAGGAGGGACCTCCGCATGTGAGGTGTGATCTGAATGAGATCCTCTAAAGAGCCGGAGACCTGCAGCCACTGTAAGCTCAGTTCTTCCTGCAGAGGCCTCATCCTGAGTCGGCAATTCGGTATTAATGGAATGCAAGACGATACTATCCCCAGAAAAGACTTGTACTGTCGACCTGAAACTGACTTTCTTGAAAGTAGATTTTTGGCCATATTTTGTATCTTGACTTGCCTCTCGTCCGAGACGAAGGCTTGGAGCAACTGGGTGTCCAAGGTTGCTCCCAGGAAAGCCGTCTTTGTGATGGTATCAACTGGGATTTGCTGAAGTTGATGGAGAGACCCAGGGACTGAAAAAGGTTCAGACACCGTTGTAAATGGTGTTCTGTTTCCCTGTAAGAACTGGCCTTGATAAGGCAGTCGTCCAGATATGGAAATATTTGAATCCCCTCCAGCCGGAGGTGAGCAGCCACTGGGGCTAAGACCTTTGTAAATACCCTTGGCGCCGAGCGTAGACCGAAGGGAAGTACTTTGAACTGGTAATCCCCGTCAGCCACTCTGAATCGCAGGAATTTTCTGTGGCGAGGTAAGATGGGGATATGGAAGTATGCATCTTGGAGATCCAAGGTGGTCATGTAGTCTCCCGCTTCTAGAAGATGCAGTATTTCCTGAAGTGACAACATCCTGAATGTAAAATTTTTCAAATATTTGTTTAGGGCACGGAGATCTAGAATCGGACGCCATTCTCCGGACTTTTTCTTGATTAGGAAAAATCTGGAGTAAAATCCCATTCCCCTCATATTTTGAGGTACTCTCTCGATTGCTCCTTTCCGTAGCATCAAATTGATCTGGGCAAATAGCTCCTCCAGGTGAGCTGGAGGTGGGCCTTTTGGGGGGACATTCGGAGAAAAATGGTCGAATTCTAAGGGGTGGCCCTTGGCTATAATATCCAGGACCCACCTGCCTGATGTTATCGATAGCCAATTTGAGTAAAACTTTGATATCTGTCCTCCAACTTTTTCTCGAGAGTGGGGTAGTAGTGGTGGCAGGTGACGGGTCTCATTGGCGCTTATCCTTTTTGCGGTAGGTAGTTTTCCCCCTGTTCTGGGAATAATTAGTTCTTCCCTGGCCGTAGGTTTGATAGCGCTGGGTCTGATAATGCTGATTTCCTTGTCTGTAGGAAGATTGTTGTGAGTATCCACATCTGTTTGAGAACGATCCACGTCCTCTCGCTCCTCGAAAGGGCGGCTTGCAAAATTGAAGTGTACCCAAGGATTTCGCTGTTTCTGTATCCTTCTTTATTGTTTGTAAGGCTTCTTCAACTTGCGGGCCAAACAGGAATTCACCATCATAAGGCATATCTAATACCTTAGATTGTACCTCCTGACAGAAAGAAGTAGATCGCAGCCACCCCTGCCTACGCAAGACAGCAGCACCAGCTAGCTGCCGGAAACCAGTTGAGGCGACGTCAACCGCTGAATCAATAATCTCCTCTGAGATTCTTTGTCCTTCCTGTAAGATCTTCAGCTCCTCAGATTTAGAAGGCTCAGGAAGGAGGTCTATGTACGGAGCTATGTCCGACCACATCTGCCGGTCATACCTGCCCAGGATGGCCAAAGAATTAGCAGCCCGGACTGTGGTAGCTGCCATCGTTGAAACTCGTTTTCCAATGGCATCCAGGCGCCTGCCAAGAAGAAGGGTTTCTAGCTCTCTTTTGCGCCGCCTGGATGATAACTGAGTCCAGTTTCGGTTGTCCTATAAGGCACGCAGGTGACTTTCCAGGAGCCTTGTACTTTTTCTCAATGCGTGGCAAGACCGGAGGAATGGATGCTGGAGTAGACATTACCTTTATATCCTCCTTCCAGATAAAGTCAATGATCGGTATGGATTTGACTTGTTTTCTAGGCTGGTCTTTAAAGTCGTAAAGAAAACATTCTTGCTCCGTTTGCTCCATATCAATTTGGAAACGCTTAGGAGCCCGTCCCATCAAGAGGTGGAAATCACCCAAGTCTACTGGTGTTAAGTCCGAGGTAGCCGGAGGTGATGGAGAGGGAGTTTGCACCTGATATTCATCCCACTCAGACATATCATCCACTTCGCCTTCCTCTCTCTGGTCATCTTCATCTGAAAGCTGTTGATCCTCAGGCTGAGTGGACGGCCGAGGTGGAGGAGACTTTAGCGGTCGAAAGTCTGGTGTAGGTGCTTCCGTAGCAGGCTTAGGAGGCACCGAGCCTGTAGATTCCGATGGGGGGAACCGTTTGTAGTAGTCATCTAACATGTATTGGAGGTTGGTGAGCAATGCAATCGGCACCTGCCTGGCAGGGACATCTGTTACAGGGGACAGCCTATGTTCAGGTGATTGCTGATCATCCTTTTAGTCGTCCTGATACTTGATATTTAACTCAGAC
This sequence comes from Lissotriton vulgaris, assembly GCF_964263255.1. Taxonomy (NCBI): domain Eukaryota; kingdom Metazoa; phylum Chordata; class Amphibia; order Caudata; family Salamandridae; genus Lissotriton; species Lissotriton vulgaris. The sequence goes on from NC_141698.1 coordinate 98,526,249, forward strand.
GGACTAGTTGCTGTACCAAAGGTTTCCCCAATGTCTGAGTCTTCTTCGCTGTGTTCAGAATCCAGAAATTCATCAGGCACCTGCAGAGGTATCTTTTGTGGAGAAATATGCAGGGGTGAGAGCTTCACAGTCGACCCATGCCTCTGAAGCAAAGATTGTTTGGGTGTCAGAAAAACCGTAGACGGTGACCAGACCTGTAAAGCGGTACAAGAGGATAGTTGCGGTGTCGACGTTGGTACCACTGAAGGATTCGTTACAGTGGATTTAGCTGTAGACGAGGTCTTCGTCAACGTGGACAATGAAGGGTCCGTCGACTGTGTTTGTGTCGTCGGCGATATAGAATTAGTCGACGGAACAGACTTCGTCGACGGAACAGACTTCGTCGACGGAACAGACTTCGTCGACGGAACAGACTTCGTCGACGATGGAATCGTCGTCGACGGAGTGGAGCTCGCCGACGAGCCTGCCGACGGTAGATTCTTCGTTGACGGAAGAGAAGGCGTCGACGAAGATGTTGTCGACACTCTCGTCGACGGGATCTTCTTCAGAGGAGTCGACGACGATGCGCCGACGACTGCAGAAGAAAGCTGCGCCGTCGACGAGAGAGGTCTGACAGAAACATAGACCATAGTAGGCAAAGAAACCGCCGTCGACATGACCATATGAGGCTTAGGAGATGAAAACGTTACCGTCGACGTAGATGTAGCGTCGATGGAGATCCTCGTCGATGAAAGAGTTGAAGATGGCGCCGTCAACGACAGTGGAGGAATCTGAGGCAAATTCTTCTCAGAAGTCAGAGGCAATTTCCTGGAAGATTTTTTAGGGGGTGTAGATGGTCCCTCCGTCTCCTTGACTGGGGGAGTAGCCTTGATAGTAGAAGGCTTGTCAGACCCCTTAGATGGCAGACGTTTCTTAGCCACCTTAGCCTCAGGAGATGTCAACCCCTCAGTCGCACGCCTCTTCCTAGAGGTTGAAGTAGAACCAGAGGCAATACTGCCTACCTCAGACGCAGGGTTATCAGAATTCTTGAGCTTTTGTAGCCACAAAAGCAGGCGACCATCTCTATCCCTGAGGGTCTTTTGAGGGAAGTGTAGGAGAGTAGGGTCTGCAATCCTATGATCACCCGGACTTTTTGCTTTTGTTTCACTGGTTTACGACTTTCTATGGCTGTGGGCCTGCCAATCAGACCCACAGCCTAGCTGTTCTCTCGCTAAATTGCTGTGTGTACCCTAGGTGCATTACCCAATTGGAACTGGGCCACCCTGTCAGACCCTATAACTCAGGGCATCAGTGTACCCAGGGCCTACCAGGGGCTGAAGCATGTATTATGCCACCCCTGGCTGGCCCCCTAAATCTGACACAACTGGCTGCACGACAGCTGGGGCCACGTGGCGTACTCGCCCGTTGCTGTAGGTATAGTATCCCTATACCTAACCTTAAAATGGACACCCGAGTTCCTATCAGTCACTCCTATGGCACGCCTTGACAATCCTGAAGGCAGAGTGCATGGCACCGTGTGAATTGGGCTCTGGCACGAGCCGAGCCCGGTTGCAGCTTGCGGAACCAAGACCCAATGGCTGTTCCATGATAACGCGTATCATATCGGTAACTTCGGTATCGCGTTATCAAGACATGTCGAGTAAGGTGTCATACGAATCGGGATGCTGCCCCCTCACCAATTCTGGCGACGAGGTTAGCATTCCGCCCTTCTAGAGGGACACGACATGTACGTAACTGTGAACCCCGGTTAAAGTTAACTGAAGCCTCAGCTCCACAAAATGGACGCTGCCACCACAGACACGAGTCTGACCTCCTGCTGCTGGGAGTCCTTCCAGCGAGGAGAGCTTGGACAAAGGGTTTCCTGTCAGGGGCGGTGTTCGCACCATTGCAGACAGGGTTTGTGTATTCTGGGTAGGTAGGGCTTTGCGAGAAGGTGACTGCGGAGTGGCACCCCGGTGCTCACTATGCATCTGCCGGCTAGAACCAGTTCCAGGGGCGCGCAGCCCCTGACCTGGGGAAAGTCCAGCAGGGGGAGAGGGGTGTAACTACCCCCCTTCCTGGTCCCACCCCTAGGGCAGGACCTAGTCATGTACCCACCCCTTTCTTTAGGATAAAGGCCGGTGCGGGGACCCTTCCAAATTAGATCATCTTTGAATCAAGAACTACTTTCTACGAAAGGACGTTCGAGACTCTTCTCAAGATTTCTCCCTTGTGGCTAAGAAGTAGTCACCCTGCATCCGCAGGCACCATCTAAGAACTCTGCGGTTTGCTGCAAGTCCTTCCTCAGGAATCCGACGACCCAGCTCGACGAGAACCGGCTTCCCTGGCACCTCTGACCTCTACCCACATCGTCAGCTCAGCTGAGATCTGTGGGTGCGGCGAGACCTCGAGGGACCGGCCATCATCAAAACCTGCACGCTTTCTTAAACCAGCACGACCACCGAAGGAATCCTCTGGTGAGTGCTCCGGGGTCCGAGAAACCCCGATCCTGAGCAGCTCCAGCACCGAAGTGCAGCCTCCCAGCATCTCCACGATCTGCGTGGGGCCCTTCTGCTCGCCGCTCAGCACGTTGTCCGATCACTAGCCGCTGGCTTGTGATCTCCTTGACGACATCCGACAACCAACGCTGCTGGTCTGGTTGCTCCAGACCGGCCCTTGCTCCCTTTTCCGAGAGGAGCACCCCGGACCCTCCTGGTCCACTCAAGACGCCATTTTAGGCCCACCACGTGGCCCTGAAATCTGCCAAGGCTTGTTGCCCCAATCCTGGGCCCAGCGACGCCGACAGCATCAACCTTCGTGGGACAGCTCGCACCTCCATCCTGGTCGCCGACAACGCCTCCTGGTCCGTGAGACTGCAGAGCCTAGCGTCGCCCACTCACCTAGTCGAGGTGACGGCCATCCGGTGCCTTCCTGGTACCCTCTGACTACTGGCTAGTAGTACGAACTTGGTCCCCTCTGCTTTCAGGTATCATCGATCTCTGATCCAGGCTTGGATCTCTACGAACTATTCTTCACTGGTCGCTGGCCAGCAACTCCTTCCTTCCGGCTCCTGGCTCGTCAGCGAAGACCCCCGACGCCTGTAAGACTTGTGCAGCCGCAGCCCTTGTGGCTAGGTAACTCCGGCATTTCGGTGCCCGCATAGCTTCCTTACTTAAGGGTCCTGAGTCCCTCGCTTCCGACTTGCCTTATCGGGTCCGCCCGAGACCACTAAACTTTCCGTGCCCTCGGGCACTTGTATTGATTGTGCACTTGAAGTATTTTCCTAAGAGTTTTGTTCTGTGCTTAGTACCCTGCCCTCATAAAGAGTACAGGGCTGTTGTGATTCTAATAAATATACCGTTTATTTTCATAACACTTGTGTGGTGTCCTTTCACTTGGTGTTCAAGGGGTATGTGATGGTATAACAGCTGGCTTAACACGCCCTCTAGAGTTTAGCCCGAAGACTGCTCGTATCCACGCTACTAGGATAGCTGGTCTAAGGTTGACTTACAACCAATCACCATAAGGGTCGTTTGGAACGATACATAGTGGTCACTAGAATAGTGAACACTGCATATCGGGCCAACTTCTCACAGGAAGGTTCTACAAATTTTACAGTCCTTGACCTGATGATCAGGATAAAGGCAGTATATGCACTTTTTGTGGGGATCCTCTTTAAAAAGCCGGAGCTTACCACAAGAGTCACAAGCTCTAAATAAAGATTTCTTAGAAGACATTCTTGAAAAGAAGAATCCAACTGGATTAAGAGAAGAAAACTGAGCAGAGCTCAGGGAGACTCCCTTCACACGACGTGCGGTAGAAAATCTGAGAGCCTGAGCCTCTGGGGAGAACCTTCAGGTGGGTGCTGTCGCCTGATTGGCTGTAGTTTGGACTATACATAATGACTAGGAAAGTCATGTGTGGAAGATTTTTTCTCCTGTAGCTTTGGCTACTTTACTTCCTGGTTGGAAATTACTGTTTTTTTCCTATGTTATTATGGCATTTTATTGCTTTTTTATGTACCGTGGGACTCCCACTCAGACGACGGGGAATGATTCAGGCATGTGAATCTATGAAAGACACCCCTAATACTGGAGAATCCTAATTACAAATATACCCCTGGCAGGTTGTTCAAAATAGGGTCCTCGCGTACCTGAGGCATAAACATAAGCCAGAGGCAGTCTGGCTCTGAACCAAGAAGTCTGTGCTTATGAAGTGTTTGTAAGATGGAATGATTTCAAACTCACTGCGCGGTCATTGGCTATGGAGCTGGAACAAATTATATTTATGAAGAAATCGAAATATAGAAAGGCTTCACTGAATCCGCTACCTCGCTGGGTTTCTTTGCAATCCTGAAAATAAGATTCCCTTAAAGCCTAATGAAAAGGCTATCCAGCAGTTTATTAGGCTAGCCTGGGCAGCGCTATATTGAGGTATGGAATAGAAGCTCAGCCCATTTCCCGCCCACCGTTTCAATTGGCTCCTGTTACTGTCTTTTGTAAATGCTTGCTTTTGATTCATGAATAGGCTTGTTAGGCCCTCCTTAGTACCGCCTTGTCTGGACCTTTTACTTGTGTTGTTACTTGGCAGCTTTTATTACCAGTTGGTGAGGACTATTCAATTAATTAATGGGTTCATGGTTTAGCTGCAGAAGCACGCACGATGTGCTGTTTGTGTTCACATTTTTTTTTCTTACAACGCGGCACATCGGTAATGGCGTAAGCGATTCTTTTTAAAATACGGGTAATGCAGTTTAATTTAACATAAAATATGTATATTTATTTTTGCTACGCGGACACTTTAAGAATAGCGTCCCACACATTGCTTTTTTTAGGCTTTTATTTTGCGCACACACAAGAATCCCTGTTTTTCCAGGGCAGCCGAAGCTGCCTCACAACTCCCTCCATGCCGATTCCACAATAGGGCATGAGGCACAGGATGGAGAGCACATGCGTGTGGCACTGAGCAAGCCCACTCCTGCAAATGGTATTTACCGGTTAGAGGCTCCTGCTCCTGGGACAATTACAGCTCATCGCTATGGGTAGATGGGTGTTCTCAGCCCACCGTAATCATACAGTTAAGGCACAGGCTTCCTCCCATCGCCGTGCAGCTCTTTCCACAGACACCTCACGTACTCCAAGCTATTACAGTGGACATCAGGTATCGATAGTGCAACTGTGTGTAGCTTTCAGCTTTGCAATAGTGAACAAGCATTTGCAATGCAATAGGTCACGCATTTATGCGATTTTGAGCTATTGGCATTATAAATGACAATGCCTTTTATTTATGCTTTTGTTTTTAAAACATAAATAAAAGGCATTGTCATTTACAATGCCAATAGCTTAAAGGCGCGTAAATGCGAGACCTATTGCATTGCAAATGCTTGTTTGACATTGTCCTTGGCCGCTGGAGGTTACCTAATCCACATGTATTAACAGTAGAAATAATATTTTCTTAATTAAATTAATGACACTATCTTTTAGTGAGGTTCCCCATTCCAAGCCGGTGGCAGGAAATGAATCTAACTTCATGAATGTACGACTTCTGTATCTGCACAAGAAAGAACATTCTGTGGCTTTTATAATCTTGTAAATAGGTCCTTCTCCCAAGCAAGACATGAAAAGGAGCTCTTCTGTTTATATTTAAATGAAATGACAAACAGGGTGTGCCTCCTGGACTGGGATGATTTGTTAGGCAGCCCAGAGTGAGAAACTGAACTAAATTTAAATGTTATCTGGGTCCTGGTGAATCTCCCTCGTAATAAGATACTGTCATTTCTGAAAAATAAGGAAAAGCGCAAAAGATAAATAGCAAATGACGGTGTGACCTTAGTGTCCCACTGGTACATTATACCCCACTTGTGGGTCTATTTAGCACTAACCCTCATACAAACTGGAAGACCACCTAGGTCCCAAGTAATACCGGTCCATACCACTTCTTTGGAAAACCAGTGTTAGGAATAGCACCATTGGCCAGTTCCTCTTCTGGCATCAATGCCACCGCCCCTTTCAGGAGTAAGATCTCCACCTACTGTTGAAGAGTACATAGGTGGTTTCCTAAAGGAGGGAATGAGAGGAGGCAATGTGTATGGGAACTGTTTGAAAGGGTAGAACACACCACCTTTCCATGATCTGCAAGACTCAAACGTGTGAAGTTATGGTCCTCTTTCTTGTGAAAAAAAGGAAACCTATCTTCCAACAGGCACCATGTGTTCTGACAAGAGGGAACTAGGGTTGCTTCTCCTGCAATGGTCCGGAAAGAGGAGGGAAGTAGAAGCAAGACTCAGCCTCAAGCTTTGGCACAACCCCAATACTGACTCAAAGGGATATGCAGCTGCTGTTGGGGCTGTTTGCTTTGTCTTCCTCTGAATGAAAAGCTTTTACTAAAGTCCCAAAATATGTGGAACTGTCGGTAGTCCAGCAGCTTTGTTTGGAGCCCAGCATTCTAAGGTGTCCTTGTTTTCTTTAAAACTCGCCAATGCCAAATCCACTTTATCACATAATTGGTGGGAGTCAACAAATGGAAGCTCCGTTAAGGTAGTCTGGACATCAGTGGAAACTCTGGAGTTCCTCAACCAGGCATGATGTCGAAGAGCAACAGATGTCCCCATAGCCTGTGTTGCAGAGTTTGATGTGTCCAAACCAAACTGAATGACCTGCGTGGTTGTAACATATCAGTCTCAGTAACTTGGTAAAGTGCATCAGTAGATGTTCTGTTAAGTTGGAAATGACAAATTGTACTATGTCCCAAAAGGCATGGAAGTATTGACCCAGCAACTATGCGGCACTGAGTGACTTAAGTGCCATGCTCCCTGCCGCCAAAGACTTTTGGCAAATTGTTCGACCTTTTTGACTCCCTATCTAATAGAGTGGTAGGAAACACACCAAAAGATAATTCTGATATGCAAGATGCCTGAACACAAGACTACCAGGCAACCAAGTTGCTAACAGCCAGGTAGCGGATGGTATTGCTCATACTGCAAAGGTTGGTTATGTAAGAGCCTTGCTGAAAGGAAGAAAGGGTTCTAAAGATTAGAAAGTTGGGTGTAAGACCTATGTTAAGATAGAAGACTGGGTATATAAAGAAGGAAGAGATAGATCCAGGACTTCTGCAACATTGCATATTACAGCATAATATGAAGTGACCTCTAGAGATGGGATCTTAGAGAGTGGTCACATCAGGCTCCACAAAAACAGATTGGCCGTCTCATTTATCAGTTTATGGTCTGGGACCATCTACAGGATAAGTGATTTTCGCCTGAACCTATTCAGAGGGGTAGGAAACTCCATTAAGTACAATGGGCCTGGAGCTGAAGTCGGCATAGGTGAAGTTGGGAAAGGTTCCAGTTTAGTCGGAAGAAGTGGCGGTGAAGGTTGAAGCAACGCCAAAGGTCAAGACCCCTCTGAATGGTAAGAGAAGGCAGTGTCGGCAATAGAGCACAGGTGAGAAAAACAGCAGATAAGGGAGCGATGGGGTGGAGTGAGCTTGAGCAAAACCCACTGCGTCACCACAAAAAAACAAGCATTTGCAATGCAATAGGTCTCGCATTAGGAAATTTTGAGCTATTGGTCTTGTAAATGCCAATTTTTTTAATTATGTGTTGTTTTTGAAAATAGCTAAATTAATAGCTTTGTCATTTACAATGCCAATAGTTAAAACTTTCGCAAATGTGACACCTATAGCATTTGTAATACAACATGTTTTCTATTTACGTGACTTAGATGTATTGATATTACAAATAACAATGGCTTTTAATTTTTTTAAAATAATTAATACTTAAATAAAAGTGATTGTAATTTATAATGGCAATAGCTTAAACTTTTATAAATAACTTTTGTGAAGATTATGTTCATTGTATTTTATTGTGACGAAAATCCAAGAACAGAAGTGAAATATTAACATCTTTTTGTGACATTTGTAATAAAGCTTGAAACATTGAGAGAACATATTTGAACCAGTGATGCTGTGGTTGTGCTGAGTGATGCTGTGGTTGCGCTGAGTGATGCTGTGGTTGCGCTGAGTGATGCTGTGGTTACGCTGAGTGATGCTGTGGTTGCGCTGAGTGATGCTGTGGTTACGCTGAGTGATGCTGTGGTTACGCTGAGTGGTGCTGTGGTGGTGAAAAGTGATGCTGTGGTGGTGCTGAGTGATGCTGTGGTGGTGCTGAGTGGTGCTGTGGTGGTGCTGGGAGGTGCTGTGGTGGTGCTTAGTGATAATGTGGTGGTGCTGAGTGATAATGTGGTGGTGCTGTGGTTGTGCTGAGGGATGCTGTGGTGGTGCTGAGGGATGATGTGGTTGTGCTGAGGGATGCTGTGGTTGTGCTGAGGGATGCTGTGGTTGTGCTGAGGGATGCTGTGGTTGCGCTGAGTGATGCTGTGGTTGCGCTGAGTGGGGCTGTGGTGGTACTGAGAGGTGCTGTGGTGGTGCTGTGGTGGTGCTGAGTGATGCTGTGGTAGTGCTGAGTGATGCTGTGGTAGTGCTGAGTGGTGATGTTGTGGTGCTGAGTGATGCTGTGGTGGTGCTCAGTGGTGCTGTGGTGGTGCTGAGTGGTGCTGCTGAGTGATGCTGTGGTGGTGCTGAGTGGTGCTGCTGAGTGATGTTGTGGTGGTGCTGAGTGGTGCTGTGGTGGTGCTGGGTGGTGCTGTGGTGGTGCTGAGTGGTGTTGTGATGGTGCTGAATGACAATGTGATGGTGCTGAGTAATAATGTGGTGGTGCTGAGTGATAATGTGGTGGTGCGGAGTGATAATGTGGTGGTGCGGAGTGATAATGTGGTGGTGCGGAGTGATAATGTGGTGGTGCGGAGTGATAATGTGGTGGTGCGGAGTGATAATGTGGTGGTGCGGAGTGATAATGTGGTGGTGCTGAGTGATAATGTGGTGGTGCTGAGTGATAATGTGGTGGTGCTGAGTGATAATGTGGTGGTGCTGAGTGATACTGTGGTGGTGCTGAGTGATACTGTGGTGATGCAGAGGGCAGAAAGGCACAACAAGACCCAAGGCATTGCAAATGCTTGTTTAATTTATGGTTGGGGTAACACAAACAATGGCTGAGTGAGAGGTGGGGTGAAGAATTAACACAGACAATGAGAAGGTGAGCAGAGAGAAGGATAAACGAAAGAAGCAGCACAGGCAGGAAAAAAGAAAGAAGCAACAGCAACATTGACACTGAGATAGAAGGAGTAAATGGGAATCAGGCAGCATTTTTAAAGTGGACTTGACAAACACTGCGATTAGGTGGGAAACAATATTAGAAGAACACTTGCTGGAATAGCTACCCCTCAATATGTAGGCAAAAAAAGATGTTAAACCCAAAAGGATGCAAAAATTGCCGACGAAAAGTGACATAAAATCTGCACAGACCAGTTGATAATACTGCACCTGAAGCAGTTAAGTCAAAGTTGGCCCATGATGTGCATGTCGTACGCTGGCCCCTCGTTCCTGGTGGTGGGGCACAACTTCCTGTTTACTAAAGCAGAGCCATCATTGTCTCATCAGGTACAAGTATAAGCTCCGTTTTCAAAGCACACACACTTCAAATGAGTTTTAACCCCATACATAGAGGAATAACAAAGTAAAGAAGAAAACGCTACCTGAGTATATTGCAGAACTGTTTAAAAACTGTGTTCTGGGAGGAGGTATCATTCTCGGTAGACGTGTGAGCTGAGCTCCTTCTTTCGCAAAGAAAGTAGAGGTGAGCTTGTTTCTTGTTATTTCTCTTTGTTCACCATTTTGGGATAGGGTTGTTTTTTAAACATGAAGCGCGGACAGAACGGCTAAGAACTCTGTTTTAATCTAATAATTGTGACACATGCTAAGAGGGCACACCTGCACAGAGGGAAAAAAACAGTTATGATTAGAAAAATCCTATTTCGTAACACAACACTGCACAAGTTTGCGCTTTTCACCATGAAGTGTGATTTGCCCCCTGTCGGTTTCTGTCACTGTCGAAGACCGAAAGCAATTCATAATTATGATGGTCAATTAGGGAGGTTTCACAGCTGTAATTGGGCAAGATAAAACCTAGGCCAGCTAAAAAGTGCACTCTTGCGTAGGGCCCGTGGGTCAAGGCACTGAGGTCAGCAAAGGAGCAGACTTGTGGGAGGGAGCATTATGTTGTTGTCTATTATTGTATAACGTGTTAGGAGACACTTCGGAAGTAAATTGAGAACAACAAAAAATGGCAGAAAGAATAAGGAGGCACAAGTCATCTGCAGTTCACAGCGTTAACAAGTTTTCACGACCTGTTAGCAAAGCAAAGGGCAGCGCTTGAGGTGCTGACAACGCATGACACATGGCTACCCAGTGCACGCTTTGGGCTTTAGACTCTTGACATGCTCCCATGAAATAATCCCACCAGGTATTGAAATCACGCTGTGAAAAGGTGCCTCAAGGCTGTTACTCGCATTTCAGTTTGTTAGATTTCTTTAAAATGAAGGTGTTTGAGCCGTGCAGATCAAAAGTTCAAAATAAAGTGCGGCTAAAGTATTGTCTGTTTCTGATGTCTGCCTGCAGCGGGAGCCCCTGCTCGGTGAGGTTTTACGTAAAACATGGCTCATGCTTTCCTAACTTGAAAGTGGTCCTGCGTTGAGACAAAGCACAGCTCCTGTGTACTTAAAATTGATGTGTTGGCTGCCAGTGAAGCGGTGTGTAAGTAAGTGTACGTATAGAATGAATGCATGATCTGAATATGGCCCGCAATGGGAACGTTTTTTTTGTATGTGTTTAACAAACATGCAATGATAAAAGACATTGTAATTTACAATACCAATAGGTCAAAATTTTGAAAATGCGAGACCTATTGCATTGACTTATTCCTGGTGTAATCTGGTGCCAGTTGCGGAGCTGGGCAGGTAGCATGCAATGTGCCGGACCGGGGCAGACTGCTCAGCTTATGATTTTTATAGCGTTTTTATAGGGTTGAGAAAGCTGAAGTCTTTTTAAAATAATACAGCCTGGCTGTGACCTATGTGTGCCTCATACTTACTCTCCTGAGGGCTTATATGTTTTCCTGTCTTCATTGCTTGGTTTTGCTCACGAGAAAGTGTCACTAAATCATTGGATTGTCACTCAAGAGTGCACTGAAATTATGAAAATGTCACCATAAGCAATCTGAAACCTTGGAAGCTATGGTGGTTCTAGTTTTATACACGTAGCGCGCCTGCTTGTTGCCCATGTAACACTGTGCCCGGCAGTAACTCTACTGCTCTTCGCTGGAACAGCACGCACCCTGCTAAAGGGATCAAAAGAAAGAGAGAAAAAGTGTGACAAAGGGAGAAAGTAGGGGCGAAAAAGAACGTGCAGGAGTGTGTTTAAGGGGCATGGAGTGTCTTGTGATGGATTCAATATGCATGAGGGTAAATCATGACTATGCAGTTTTGATTTTCGGCACAACTGTGCATCGCTGGTAGCAGCATACGAGCAAAAAGGTCTGGGGCCGGCACTTATTATTTCACAAATTACGCACCAAATTACTCCCCTAACAGCTTGCATGCACAGATAACGCTTTCTACCCATTTAACTGGGAAAAGCGGAGTCTCTGCAGCCTCGCCATGGTCCCATGGCACTCTGTGCAACGCCGAGCCTCTGTAGCCTCCTCCTGTACCTACCGGCCGGGTCCGAAGTTCTCTGCCCATGACGTCATGTTAAGCTTCCACAACCTGCACCTGTTTCACGTTATCAGGGACAGTTCTAAAGCATATGGCCATGTAATGCTGTACCCCTACACCACCAGCATCCCTAAAGCGCTTTACCCTTTAAGCCCCAGATCAGACAGAGCCAGTGAATGCCCATACTGCTCCTGTGGACACGGTGTCAGCGAATGTTCTGTATCCGCATGCCTCTTGCAAAACTGCCTGCCCTAACATCCCGGTGGAAATGTGAGACTATGAGGGCAGCTAAAGCCGTGGTTGCCGTGCAGTGCACAACTTATGCAGCAAGAGACGGCTGTGTGCCTGAACCTTGGCGCACACAACTAATATCACACAGTAGTAAAAGAAAAAAACACTAGAGGCCACAATTTATTTTATAGCAGCACATTTGTTAAAAATAGCAGCCATCACGTGCTTCAGCGGATTTCAAAGGAATATCGTGATTAGCAAAATCTCAAAAAGCGTTTTCCTAGACAGCGAGCGCCACAAGCCTCTGAGTCACGAGAGCCCTAGAGCCCTGCTTTCATCCAGTGCACTTCTCATACTGCCTATGCAGCTCCGGCTAAACTGCTCTCGGCGAGGCCAAATCAAACCTGAACTGCCATGGTAAGCAGACATATCAGGCACACTAGGAATGTGTGTCTGGTCCTGTGGAGCAGAATGCTGTTCCACTGCTGTGTTTTGCTGGTGTGGGTTTAAAAAAAAAAAAAATTAACATGATGTTTTGGAGCAGGCGAAAGAGGGAAGAGGCATCCGACGCTGCGTGTCCACAGGCAGAGCCCGTAGCACAAAGTGGTGAAGCGAGGACGGAAGCGTGCAGCCTTAAGGTTGCAGACTCCAGGAGCTCACTCCACATCTGCAGGCTGGCTCCAAAAAAGAAGGGGGTGTGTGGAGGGCGGATAGGGCCATGCAGGGCTCGTGGCAGATCGACAGTCCAGCTGGGACGCATCCGTCCTGCCTTGCCGGCTGCTGACTTTCTCGGGTCAGTCTGGGCTGCAAATGGAGCACCTGCTGGAATTTAACATTGGAAAAATGTACGGTATGTACCGTACCATGAGGATTTTGATGCAGTAACCACCAGACTTTGCATGTTGCTCCCAAGAAACTGACAAAAGGTGCCACTTATCGCACCCGATAAATAACAGAGCCCACGGTATTGGCATTTATCTGATGCAGCAACAGACAGCTGGAGCCCCACACAGTCGGAATCAGAGCCTCTGTGGGGAATATGGGGATTCCCTTTGTCTAGAAAGGTTTAACTCTGCCTTTTTAATATGTTACTCCGTTAGTTTCTTTGCTTATATTCGAGTTCGCTTCTGTCTCTAGTCTCTACTTTCAGTTGCTGGTGCCTTAAAACTGTACTTGTGCAACAGTTTGCACTTTGGTTTAAGAATCCCAGCCAGAGGAACATTACACGGTATGGAATGTTGACCCTTCGCCATCGCCACGGAGCAGAGCGCCTGGAGACGTTTCATAGGCACTTTGGGCGGTTGTTCGAACTGCATGTGCGGGTTACAAATGAACAATAAAAAGAATAGAATTATTGTATTTCAACTCCTGGCTTTCTGACTTCATAGACTTGTGATAGCTCAGAAATACGCTATTTATGAACGGGGAGCAATGCGACCTGTTATATTCTGGGTTTAAATGCTTTACGTGTTCATCAGATGGATGAAGGAAACGCGGGACACGCCCAAGAGAGTTTATTTTCTGCATTGTTTGTAAAGCACAATCTGAACCCTGTCAACTACTCCCCATTTGGCTAAATCTTTAAAATGCACTTGGGTTACACATCACTAAAGTAACAAGTACCTGGAAATCGCTGGAGTTCCTGGCAAGCCACCGGCCCGACTAGCGAGAAATCCAGAAGTCCGGCAGCGTCATGCTTGCTGTGGGGCGGGACTTCCGCCATAAGCTCGTGCACGAAGTGACTCGCCGAGATGGACGTGGTGACGCCGGGCTCCCATGCCGGAGGGGGAGCCCGGCGGTGGCAGCAGAAAAGTGGTGACTGAGGCTAAGGATACAAGTGCGGGATCCCATCAGTGAGGGAAGCCCCGTGTGTGCCACGTCAATGGAGGCGGAGTAGATGACACCCGGTGAGTGAGAATTAATGCCTTGGGGGCTCGTGCACAGGCTCGGGCGGCTGGTGCGTGTGTGCGCGGCCATGGCGGCTGGTGCGTGTGTGGGCAGCTGGTGCGTGTGTGCGTGGCTAGGGGCGGCTGGTGCGTGTGTGAGCTGGTGCGTGTGTGAGCTGGTGCGTGTGCGTGCGGCTGGTGCCGGCTGGTGCGTCTGTGCATGTGGTGGCGGCTGGTGCGCGTGCACGGACCAGAATCTGCGCGATCACGGACCTGAATCGCCGCTCGTGACCCTCTCTGCGTCCGTTGACAAGTAACTTGGCAGCAATAGGTCTCGAACGAGACCTAATAAAGCCATAGGATCCGTGGAGTCCAAATGAACTTCAAAGGAAACCAAAGCCCTGTGAAAAACATCAAAACTTGCATTCAGAAAGTAAGCAGGGACTGAACTGGGAGTAGTAAACTCCGGGGAGGGCTAAAACTGAGCTGTATGTCTAAGGTCAGGAATCACCATCGGGCTCGAGGGAGCTGCAAGACCGATTCTGGCTCCTACGTGGAGTCATGGGGGAAAAGAGTGCTTTCGATTACTTACCTTTTGACAATGGGTGTAGCTTGGGAGTTGTGACATTGATGAATCTTATGCTGTCACCAGGAACATATCGACAATGACTACAATCATTTTGAGCCCGCTATGAAGGGCTTGTCCTCCTTTTCTCTGATGGCCTGGAGCTGCATGCTGCTCCATGACTCCCATGACTGTGTCTTGGTCAGAGACAAGGAACCAAAGACAAATGTTGTGAGGATCTTTGATGGACATTTGCTCATCGCGGTCTGTGCAGGGTTTAAATCCTGACCAGTGAGGACTAAAATCACACCATTGCACTGAAAACTGTTTGCAAAAGATGAAAAATTGTCAAAGCAAAATGTGTGAAAGTCTGAGGGTAGAAAAGCATCAGAACCTCCATGGCATGGAAAAGAAGTAGCTGACATAAGCATGCTAGTGGGGGCACTTTATTGCTACAGTGATGTCCCAGTGGTGTTGCTTCTGATGCAGAGATGGACCCAGCGCCATCTACTGGTATTAAAAACTTTCTGGTTCCAGTGGGATATTCAAAGGGTGAAGAAACGGACAGTAGATGTATGTGCACACACAACATAATGAGCCTTCAGAATCTCAAAAGAGGCTGAATGGTTGAGGAAGCAACAAGATAAACGCATCTGGTTGTAACTTATTGCCAGTAGGACATGAGTTTTGTTGGGTAACTACAGATTAGCCTTTCAGCTGGCCAGTGTCAAAGTGTATTCTAATCCCTCTTTGCCACATTTTCCCCTGCAGTATATATGAAGCCAAGGAGCTGGATGTCTTTCGGATCAGAATTTGTCATTCATACTAAAGGTCGAGGCACTAGTGGCGGTGTCCACCCATATTCTCTATATCATCTTCAAAGCAGCTACTTGTTTCAAGAAATAGCACAGGAAGATGCAATAGTTCAAATACATGGTATTCTACTAGACCTTAAAAGGGCCAATAGATTGTCATGTACTTGAACTGATCTCCAAATATGCCAAGGCAAGTCGAAATGGTCTAACATTGTGCCATTAAGATTATATGTGGCCTTAAAAGATGTAATTGTATATCAGATACTAGCCAGGTGGTGTTTGAGGGACCCAGTGCTATAAACTACCATTAAACAATCAAGCTTGAGGGCACACTGGAAATAAATAATTGATGAAAGAAGGAAGAAGCAAAAGGGGGAAATACAAGAGGGGTGGAAATGGTTTAGCTCTACAATGTGAGATAAGGAATATCAGCTGATGCACCACATTCTATCCTGGAGATGTTCAGTATCAAAACTCACCGTATAATAGTCATACCAGACACCTTTGGGAAAATAGCCAGTCACTAAGTCCACACCTGGGTCCAATACAGGTGTAACAAGCAGAGAACGTCCCCACAGAAACTGTTTGTCTATTGAATAAGTGGTCGAATCTTGTGGGAATCTGTATGGGAAATAAAGAAACGTATTATGTGAATAGAAATCAAAAGGCATATGTATAGGATTCAGAAAAACAACTTATCCTGAGCTCTCTATACTGTCAAAAAAATTAATTTTCTTGAAGTAAGGAAAGTAGACAAACATTGTTTAACTTTGTCATGCTTCTTACAACCAGGAACCCAGAGCACAGGTTTGACTTCACAGATTCACATGGTTTTCGATAGCAAATTAAAAAATCTTACTGACAAGTCTTCTCTTCACTGCACCAGTAACTGCTCTGCCCCATACAACATATAGGCTGCTGGTAGCAATTTACTAGGTATTTTGGCTTCATAAGAAAGAGACCAAGTTTAGGCACTGCAAAACCCTTGCTCTGTCCTTCAGATCTACTGCCTCCTCTTGGTGGAGCAGCCGGATGACATCCTGCAAGGATGACGCATGAAAGTGCACTGACAGAATGTACTAATTTAATGGACTCCGGCCCTAGATGGGGTAGAGGGAGCCACCCTTATATGGCATGAGTCATTAGAGAGAGTAGATGCCTTTGACCCGCTGGTGTCAGGGGTGTGAGCTGTATTGCACCCTTTTGAAGAAGTGGTTCAACCTCTTCCTTGAGAAGAGTGAGGTGGCTTTGCCTGAGGATGTAGTACAATAGTGGTACGTTAGAGGTGTGTGAAATTCTAATCAGTAGCTTTGCTGAACTACTGCTAGAATCCATTGATCTGAGTTTATTTCCTCTCATCGAAGTTGTAAACATCTTTGTCTGCCCCTGCCAGGTGTTATGTGATCAGTGGGAGAATGGATTAGTCCGACCATGGGAATGGGTGCTCCTTTGCCAGAGCCACATTTCCCCCTACCTATGCTGTCATTAACCCTGCAACTTCCCGCCTGGAATTTGTGAAAGAGACTGACTGTTGTTGTCGCTGGCACGTTTGGACTTAAAAGGAGTGTGTAGTCTTGGTTCTACCCCTAGGCTGCTGCCTGCAAAAGGTGGAACTTGAAGAGGCAGACTGCAGGGTGCCCATGGACTTCGAACTCTGTTCCTTTAAAAAAAATATCTTTTCCACATTCCGATCTACTTGGGACTCCAAGAGATACTCCCAATCAAATGGGATGCTGAGAAGGTCTTGTTGAATCTCTGGCTTGAACCCAAGATGCAAAGTCTTGCATAGTGGTAGAGTAGTTCGCTAGTGTTTATGTAGTGGCAGGCGGCAGAATCAAGTGCACAGCGTCTTATTAGTCCTCTCTCTTTCTGTAGGTCAGGGGGAGATGCTGCAGCAACCCCTTCCTCTCCTCCCATTGAAATCTGTCGTACATTGACAGCAAGACAACCATATTGGCAATACACCATTGGGTGGCTGCTCCAGTCCTCTTTCCCTTGCTGGCAGCATCTAGCTTGTTACTCTCCTTGTTCAACAATGAAAGGGTGTCCACCACTTCATAAGCTAAGGCCTACTATATTCTGTGTACCACCAGGGAGTCTGGGTTGACCTGGCCATGGATGAAATGGGTCATTGGTAGAGGCCTTGAACACCTCGGCCGGTGGCTTCACCACCTTTGCCCTAATGGGGTCTTTGAAATTATCTTCGGCCGACTTCAAGGTGCCCTTGAGCATGGTGAGGAACTGAATGGTATGTTCAGTCTTCGAGTGTCTCAACCAAAAAGTCCTCCTCCTACTGTAAGTTATGAAAATTGACTTTAATGTGGTGGACGCAATTGTATCACCTGGCGTGAATGGCTTAGCCAGGTATGGTTTGAGATCTGGGTGGTCTGCAGGGTCGAAATTGTAACTGTCCCGGGAAGGGGTTGAGGGGTCACTAACTCTTGCGGCTCAATGGCTCATGACTCTTGCGGCTTGACGCCCTTCACTGAAATCTTGCTCCGTTCCAAAACCTACTCTCGATTCTGACCGGAGTCCATTGGCAGACTGAGCCAGAGACTGTAATTTTCTTGCTGCCCTGCTTGGGGCTCATCTCCTGTGGGAGCTGTGCTCTACTTCAGTGTTGGGCCATCTAGATGAGTGGGGTTTCATCTACTGGCTTTGCTGCACTGAAGTAATACTCACGCCCCTTAGGGTCTTCTTGGTTCAAGGCCCTGCTAATTTCTACTCGGATGATGCCCTGTCATGGTCTGCACACTCAGATAAATCCAAGGAACATGTCTTAGGACTAGGTATCGGCTGAAGCCGAGAGGGTCCTCCTTATTGAAAATGTCACAGGTGTACAAGGACGACCCCTGCTGCATTTTTGAGTGTGCACAAGGCCATTCTCTTTGGCACCATAAGGTCTTCTTGCAACAAAAGGCAAGGCAGAACTCACAAGAAGGCTCATTCTGGTCGTGTGAGAGGATGGTGAGCTAGTCAAGATGAAACAGTTCCTGTTGGTGGAGGTAGAGTGAAAAACGACTCTGATAGCAATCACTGTTTGATCAATCGGAACTTCAAAGAGTGGAGCAGATAGGCTCTAAAAAGCTACAAGGATTACGACGGTCTTGAAGAACGTTTGTAACAGATGGAAAAAGAAATTTAGAGGTCATTTCAATTGAAAATGGGATGATAGTTTAATTAAACAGGTGGCAAAAGTGTGTTCTAAAATTTAGCCTGTGGTTCTAAAAAGTTAGGAAGCACTGATCTAAGGTAGAGTCTGTCTTTGTGTGCACTGTGATGGCTTGAAGCATCTTCAAAGAAAAATTGCAATATGAAAGCGCAACACTACGTGGCAGGAGTATGTAGAGCAAGTGTATCTAAAGGCACATATGCTATGAACACTTTTTTGTTGGAGATATGGATGTATTTGACAACAATCAAAGACAGTCTTCGTCAACAATGCTATTGTCAGTGATAAGGTTGTTCTGGCAATTAAGCATAATATCAATTATGTTGAGCACATCAGTGAAGTGATTACTGACGAGGGACATAGACTTGATCAACAGGAAAGTCCCTGATCAGAGTAGATTAGATAGTTGAGGACATTTTTCCATAGCAGCAAAAAGGCTTAGCGTAGCTGGTTAACAAGAGGAGTCCTTTTTAGGTCTCGTGACCTATCAATGCGCATGCGCATTGAGAGAAGCGAGACTATAGGGCTTTAAACAGAGTTTAACTAACTGGCGATTTGGTGCTGTGCCCGTGCGCTTTTAGGTCAATGCGCGCATTGACCTAAAATGCGCGTGCACATCATCAAATCGCCATCTGTTCCCCAGCAGCACTCCTCCCACACCTTTGAAGTGAAGCTTAGCTTCACTTCAAAGGCCCCTGCTGATTCACACCCTCATCGCCGCTCTCCCCGCTCGGCCCCCTCCCCTGCCCGCCATGTCGCATTTCTCCTCCCCCCTCCCCTTCTCTGCCCCATAGTAATTTCCATCTTGTGCACACAGATGTTCTGGTATTTGCTCTTTACTGTGTAAAGAGAGCAGAAATCCTCTGCCACTTTGAGTGGGTCGTTCAGCATCTGTTGTAACCTGAGCGGTGCCCTCCTGGTGATTTATAGCAGTTGAGAAGCAGTGGGTCAAGACGATTGGCTGTGACTCTTTGCACAACTATCTCGCTGCTGGCCTTGTGTGCTCCGTGTTCCACGGCCTCGCTGTGCCTTCTATACACGTCACCCACCCCCTGTAGCGTCCTTGCTGAGATACCTCTTTCCACACGAAGAAACTGGGTGACCTGAAATAATATATGACCGCGTGATGTGGAAGTCGAGGACTCCGCCACTGTTGCACAAGGTTATTTAAACAGCTGGTCCTACGCAACCAGTCCTAATCGTGTTTCTGTGCACTTGTGTAGCCTTGTTTTTTTTTGTTTTAGTTGTAGAGATGAATAGCTTGACTTGGTGCCATTCCGGCCCAGCAGGCTGGTGACCCTTCCTGCAGCCTTCGTTAGTTTTATTCAGAGGCCACCGCGGTCGAACACTCGGGCGGATTTTATGGCCCTCTTTATCACGATATCCATTGCATACACTTATGAGAGTTTGACGTAGCCAATGGCGGGTAGTTTTTCAGCTGCTGGCTGCAGGCTGGCATGGTAGTTAGTTCGAGGGTCGTGACCTCGAGCGTCGCATTGTTTTTCTTCCCTTAGTTATAGTGCATTGACTGGAGCTGTGTGGAAGTACGCATTTTCTGTTCCTGCTGCTGTGTATTTGCCTGCAACGGGGAGGGCTTGCAAACTGTGTCGGTGTACGCAATCTTAGTTTTTTTTGCTGCACCGTGTTTTTATAGTGATTTCAGCTTGCTGGGCCGTGTCGAAGCACCCATCCTCTGCTCACTGGTGCACGTTTTGTATAGTGAAGAGTTCATCAATGAGGTTTAAGTCAGCAAAGGTGATTTTCATGCATTTTCCAGTGTTGTAGAAGGATCTAAACTATCACCTAGGAGGGTATATATTACACAAAGAAAATCCGAGTCAGTAGTAAATCTTCACCCTTTTATCCCATTTTCCAATAGCTTTAATGTTCTTTCTTTTAGGTGACCTCTTAAAGGAGCACCCCCAATTGATGCTTCATCAGTCACTTTTAGAGAAACACTAGCCTTTTTTCTTTACCCCTCGAGGTGTTTTCTGAAAATGGTTGTTAAGCCTGGCTGCCCTAAGGCAAGTGTTTATGCAGTTAGCAGTAAATGCCTTCCACATATGGGTCATCTCAGAAATCGGTTTTAAACCATGTTTGGTAAGGCTTTAAGAGAGACCTCCTAGCTTTAGACAGACATCAATGTGAAGGTAGCAAGTAAACCAATTTAAAACCTAATCAGAAAAAACGTCTTAATTGGTCTAGCATCTCAGAGACTATTTCAGAGCACATACTGTGTCCAGGCATTAGTCTCTGAAGGTTTATACAACTGCCATGCTCATGCTCACGCTCACCTACCTGGGGCTAGTCATACTTCAGGGCATGTTTTTACAGCTTGCTCTTTGCCCCAGTTGGTTCTCTGCCTAAGCTGTTAGATGGGTGAGGCTCTGACTTTTCTTCAGGCTTGGGCATCATAGGCTAGCTGGGTACCTAAGCAAGCATGTTTCATTAATTATTTTCCCCTCAGAACCAGAATAGCGACCACCATGCTTCTGACGGATTTAACACAATCCAATATGAATGATACCTCTACAACTTTTAATTCTGTGAATTGGCCAGAAACAGGGTATAAACTGAATGTTGAACTGAAGTTCAGAGCATCACATTGCTTTGTTTATATTTATTAACTAGAGGTACTGCTACACTTGCACTGCAGATCTGTATCTGTGTTTTTCCCAATTCTTTAGCGGTTGTCCCTTACTACTATATACGCTGTTGCAATCTAGATTGTCCTCCATCTTTCTAAAACATTGGTGTCTGATTTTTGATCAACTGGTCTATGCAACATTTTTCAGCCATGGTTTCACCACTGTATTTTTAATGTCTTTGACGATTCCTCAAGCCAGTTGTTCCTTTCTAGGGATTTCAATCTTTATTTGAATCATTCAACTATGTATTCACTTCGAAACTGTTCATCCATAACTCAACCACTTAAAAGAAGGACATGTAGCAAAATTTGTTGCATTCACACATTGACCGCACATCATAGGAACTGCAACTAGGAATAGACACAGTTTTTGAAGAAACTGAAATCAGAAAAACTGTATTATTTATATTCTGAGGCAATGATGAAAAGATGCAGGGGATATAATTTTCAAACGCTGACAGAACAGAGCTCTGTAGGCCTGTGCTGGAACTTATTGTGTGGTATAAAATCTGAGTTCCCTGTGACCCCCGGGTCAGGGAGGTGGTAGGCAAAATTGAATCCTCCACATCATGCTGTGCTAAGCAAACATTGAGCTAAGATGATATGAGACTCTACTATACTGTATGCCTTTTTACTACTGGCCTAATTGACATTAGAGTCCTACTAATGTGAATAATCCAACGGATGCATCTTGGAGTGAAAGGGAAAATCCTTCATGTCCCTCTTGAGCTGGAAACAGGGCATTAAATGCTCCCAAGAAACTCAGGGGGACAAGAGGCAGTGTAGGTTCAACAACAAAAGGTTCTTTAGTGGTCCTGACCCAACCTGAACCAACAGGTAATAGACATGGACCAGCATCATCTCCTATATTCATGGGAAGGGTCTATCACCAAATGGCTAGAGAGATGGACATGAAAGTGCAGAATTCTTGAATGGGTCTCTAATTTCCAGATAGCTTCCTGTGCCTGACAAACAAACCACGGATGGCTACAAGACAAATCTCATCAGAGAAGGCTATAAACACCCTTTTAGGGGTAAGTCTTCCCTGGGCAGATAAGAGAAAATGGTTCCCTGAACAACCAAACTGTAGATAGTCCAAAACTATTGCCCAAAACCAAAGAAAGCGCTGGGCTCGGTTCACACAAAAATGTTTTTTCCGTGTTCCCTGATGAGGGAAAACTAAATATAGGCTGTCATTTACAATTTGGAAGGCTCATGTCTCTATTGTGCTACAATCATTGTGTTGTCAAAGAGAACCACATGCACTCCATACATGGCTTTCCAATCACAGAACATCCAAAACATACACCATCATTTGCAGGCCACACTGCAACGTATACAAGC
Source organism: Lissotriton vulgaris (assembly GCF_964263255.1). Lineage (NCBI taxonomy): Eukaryota > Metazoa > Chordata > Amphibia > Caudata > Salamandridae > Lissotriton > Lissotriton vulgaris. The sequence continues at coordinate 98,548,494 of NC_141698.1, forward strand.
AGTGGGAAGAAGGCCTTATTAACAGTGTTACACAGCGAAATATAAGGGTAAAAATGCTTACAAACCTCGTTCAAATCTCAGCTGATACCAACTTTACCTTTTCTTCAAAGCCTATGAAGAGAAATCGCCTCCCTTTATTATCAGAGGTAGTACAATTTAGGTGGGCCTGCCAATTTTGAGCTCACTGTGGAAAATCCCTGGTCAGCCAGAGAACAGAACATAGGTTATAGAACACTGCTGACTACAGCCTTCTGTCCCTGAAGTAGATAGGCAAGAGGCAATTGGCGAGGTTCTAATAAGGAACAGAAGCGTGCATTACCAATTCCTCAAAGCGAAAGAAATACTGTTCAGACATTTTTCAGTTGGGTGACTATATCAAGATAAATAGTATTGCAAGCTTGAAGAACAATTAGACACTAAGTGAAGACATGTCTAGTCATGATTTTATATGATCAACCAGAAAGGATTAAGGAGGCTTCAGAGATCCACCTTCTGGCATCACTGTTTCATTCCATGAGATCATGAGATCAGTCCGTTAGAAACCGCATCATATTTCAATGGACGCAGTACTGACTTCTGTCTAGCTCTTTCAAGGAATTTCACATTCAAAGCAATAATTGACCAAAAGCCATCAAGGAGGAAAAGCAGTTTGCTGATGTGCATTAATCAGTATGTCTCTGAGGTTAAACATTTGCTTGTTTTGAGTCCCTGATAAGGTTGTGAAAATCCACAAAAAATTAAAGCATCCAGTCACAAAATGAAGACATTAATTCAATGCACAGATCAAGTATGCCTTAAATGTAAAAAGGTGGACCTCTATAAGAACAAATCAATCTAGAGAAAATGTGTTACTTACTCAAAAAACAACGGACGGACTACAGTCTCTCCTCTAAGATGTGACTTGTGAAACAAGGTGTAGAGGAATGGAAGCAGAGAATACCGTGTCAGCAAAGCATCCTTCATTGCATTTTGTCCAGAGGATGAAAAGGATGTAGGATCCTGAGCCTACAAAAAAGATAATAAAAAGGTTACTTTAAGAGGGATGGTTTAGATGCTCAGAAAATTTAACCCCTTAGTTATGAACCAGTTTATATAATGTCTGTGTAGTACATAAAGAGCATAGATTTCTGATCAATAAACAGATGGTCACTGTTACTTTCAGGCATGTCAATAATTCACAGTTCCTGGTGCACCTGCCAAATACAAAAAAAGTGTTGTAATATTATTGACAATTGAAGAATGTAAGTCCTTCCAGTACTAGTCTTTTAGTGCTGTTCGCTTTATTGAAGCACTTTCCAAAGCATTGCAAGGTTTCCGACACAGATCAGGGTCTCCATTGACAAGTACCGATGTATTTCAGATGTTATGCTCTGGACTGCCACAAGGATTGGTGGCAAGGTCTTCTATGCTCAGCTATTGGTGTAGGATTTTGGTTCCTTAGCCCTTCCATTGCCGGATGCTGGAGGTAAACTGAGCACAGTGTTGCAGGCTATGTGGCATGTCTGACCTGGACACGAGGGGCGTTATATATTTTGTGTATTGTGTATAATATGTGGATGTCTCTATAATGGTTAGTTCTTCTTTTGTGTTTTGTTGTACATGGACGAAAGAGGGTTATTGTGCCAATGTCTTTTGTTGTATATGTGTGGCGTCTCAAAGTGGGTGCCTTAAATGGCCCAATCTATGAATTTCCTGTGCTAAGTTGAATGTGTGTGAAATTATCTATCTAATGTATTTTCCAGCTTTGAGCTCCAGCGAGATGTTTGTTTCTATGCAAAACATTATGAAGGGTGGTGCTTTTAGCAGAAAAAAGATGCAATTTTGGTATGACACAGGTGACTAAAGTGTTTGTCAGATGTTCTCAATATAATGTTTTGTCGGATGTCTGCATGTACTGTAATGCACTGCCACTTGCAGTAAGTTGCACAGTGATGGTGAACTATTTGGCTACTACATTGCATATCTGTATTTCTTGTCTTTTAAGGTTTTGTGTAATACGCACAATCCACCTCCCATCAACCTTAATTAACCTCCACTTCAGATTAGTTCCGGTAATACCCTTATTTGTTTTTGTGGTTCCAATTCTCATTCTTTAGCATCTATGGATCCTGGTTTTAATGAGGATCAATGTCCCCCACTAGGAAACAGCCTGAATGTGCCAATTTATTTATAAGAGTTAAAGGTCCCAGGTACTTATGCCCAGTGTCAGTACAGTACCTAAAGAGCAATGCTGTCAGCCAATATTGAGATACAATTGACTTAGTAGTACTGAGTAACACTGTAGCCAGTCACTGATGAGTATCAATATGGCCAGAGATGGTAATGAAAATATATCCTGCCAGGAACTAATCAATGTCACCAGGAAGAAATAATGAGCGTCAATGGTCTCAATCACAGGTGAACATCAATGGGTGTATGCACTAATGAATATGAATGGCACCAAGCAATATTGACACTCAATAGTAGTAGTATTAATGGAGCTTCAATGACCAAGAATTGGTGACCCTTAATTGCCCCATGAAGATCATGAACACTAATGACACCAGGCTGTAATGGGACATAATGAGGAGGCACTATTAAAGAGCTTTAACGGCCCCACCACTGCTGAGCCCTAATAACCCCAAGCGATAATAAGGATCAACTGCCATAGGGAGTGAGAACATTAGTGGGGCAGGCATTAACAAGCATTAGTGGCTCTATTCAGTAAACTGCCAGTTTGCCAAAGCATGGGCAGGTTTGTTAGTCTCATCAATTTTGGGTCTGGAGAGCAAATCCAGGTCCTGGATGCTTAGAGAGTTTCTTTCAACTGTGAAAGAAGAGGGGATACATACTTCCAATTTAATAACTTGAAAACAAAGTGGTATCCTCCCTCATAGAGATAATCTAGTAAGGAAACAAGAAAATACATATTCCACCTAATCTAAAAATGGGGAAAGGCAAACCCTTTTTTTATATAACCCTCATCCACTCTAATAGTGGCATGCTTCATCATCTCGTTCACCCTGATTCTAAATGGTCAGGGTGGACTCAATCATGTTCCAGTGAGCTCATAGAAGAGATTTTCTTTTTTTTACATTAAAGAATTCCACGATCAACCCAAGGTATCCCATTATTCACGGGGTGACTGGGAACAGTTAAAAACCATTAATAAGTGGAGCAATAAGGAGATTGTGGTCGTATGACCCTAACTTATGTTCACCAACATGTTTCTGCCCTACTCGATTTGCCTTCATAGGTCAGGGTGCACCAGATGATGAAGTGTGCCCAGATTCAAGTGGGTGAGTTTTATATATAAAAAAAAAGGTTTTGCCTTTCCAAATCTTTAGATTAGGTGGAATATAAGTTGTTTCTTGTTTTACTTACTAGATTAGCTCTATGAGGGAGGATACCACTTTGTTTTCATGTTTCTTAGTCACCCCAACCTGCTCAAAGGTCAAGGATCCTAAAGGTAGTTCACTGCTTCATGCAATTATAAACAAGGCATCTGCTAGGAGGTCTGGGTCTATTTATGGTATTCAGGGTGCCAATTTGGAAATGGTGATCGGGCACCAGTTTGGCCATCTGCTGGCTCTGTAACATAACAGTAATGCCCCATCCAGCCTGCCCTTAGGAGAAAAGCGTGAAGTGAAAATAAGTCAAAGAGCCTTTTTCTGGAACTGGAAAGGAGAATGACATTAGTCTAGAAGGTCAGGACATTCCAACAGACATTAAAAAAAAAAAGAATAACTGGAAAAAAATACAAAAGTTCTGATGAGCTTATCATCTCAGCATAGCACTCTATGAGCAATTAGGAGGGATATCAAGTTTACGTAGACAAATGCCTTGAACCCCTCACATTCTTGTGCTGAGGTTGGATAGACTGTCTGACCTTTCCTAACCCAGTATCCTTCCAGCCTCTAACCTTGCTAAATTTTGTCAGGGGACAGGATATGTGCCCATTTGCCCAAAATAAAAATGTTTTGCAAAAACAAAAAAGAAAATATGCTGCTACTGTGCTGTGGCATCTCACAGTTGCACCTCACTCTTGTTGAGTGTGAAGCCGGTCCAGGTAAGATAACATCAGCCGAAGTGCCCTATTCACAACTTTGAAAAGAACATTGTGTCAGCTTTGAGCTGCCTTGTTCCCCCTTTCCCATTATATTTTGTAGTGTAATCCCTCCTGCCCATGGAAAGATGGGTGGGTGGGTGGGGGGAATGGTGGGTGGGGGGAATGGGGGAGAGGGGGCAATGCACTCAATCAATCCCTTCACCTCTGGCAAGGCAGAAGCAGAAATAACCCTTCTAGTCCTATACAATTCCCAGAGGGGAACCCAAGTATATTGTTCTAGAAAAAACCTTTTAATCGCTAGCCACCACCATACTGGCCTTACAGCAGTGGGTAGGGGACTGATGCATACAGAAAGAAAAGGACACTACATCTTGCTCTTGAGATCATTTGGGGGGGGGGGAATGGAAGTCTCCCCACCCACCTTCTCCAGTCCAGGCCAGACTAAGGGAATCGGTGGAGTCCATTTCTTTCTTTATTTACTGCAAAGTACGTAAGTAGTAAAATCAGGTTGACACAACTATAGGGATCTTGTTATTAAGAGTGAGGGATCTATCAATCTTCAGAACCAACTAGGGCTCGGGAATTAACCAAGTTGGGAAGGCCTGTATGTCAACAGTGGTACAAAAAGGGGTGGTGATGGACGGAGCATCTGAATCAATCAAACACTCACAGTCAAAAGATCTGGGTTTAATCCATCACCGTTCTTTAGCCCACTCTGCCACCCCAGTTCAGACATGTCTATATGCAAATCAGTCTGACCCTGTGCCTCATGGGAACAGTTCAACCCGAACTGCCAAGCCATGTCTTCCCTGGACCGGAAACAAGCTTCCGAGGACCGGTTTTGTGCCAGAAACCGGTCCCCGGAAGCTTGTTTCCTTTCCAGTATAAGAATTGGCTTGGTAGTTTGGTCTGCCCTGTTCCCATGATGCACTGGGCCAGGGACAGACTAATTTGCATGTAGCCAGGTTCTGAGCTGGGATGGTGCAGTGAGCTAAAAAACGGTGATGGATCAAGCCCTGATCTTTGGACTGGGTAGGAGTGGTCTGCTTAATTCAGACACTCTGTCCATCACCACCCCCTTTTCTGAATTGTATGTCAACAGTGGTCGGTAGCATTTCTATCGGCCACTGAGACTGCTGTTTTCTCTGCATTCAGCCTCAAAATGTTTATGCCCACCCACTCCCAGATATAGTTTTAGCAGTATTTGTGAATCATCAGATTACATGTACATTTCAAAGCCTTTTGCTGGCAAAGCCTTAGCCAGCAGCGCTATGTACATATTAAAAAGATGTGGCGACAGGGCAAAGCGGACAGGGACGCAAAATAATGAATATGCTACTTACCAGTATGCATCTGTTCTTGGCATGTAGGGCTGCTAACATTCATATCTTAGCATTAGATCGCCACCTAGTGTTGGGTCCGGATGATCGCACATTGTTGTCCTGGAAGAGTCTTCGAAGTATCCTGAGATGGGTGGCTCCTCCCCTGGACTACAGTGCGCATGGGCATCGGCTCCATCCCCAGATTGTTTTTCGCCATTGTGGCAGAGGATGGAGTGAAAAGTGTAAAGGATGTCCATGCTAATGATTGAATACAATAGTATATCTGCAGCTGCGACGGGCACCGGGGAGGAGGGTGGGCGATATGAATGTTAGCAGCCCTACATGCCAAGAACAGATGCATACTGGTAAGTAGCATATTCAGTTCGAGGCATGTGGGCTGCTAAATTCATATCTTAGCATAGAATACATAGCAGTCCCTCCATTAGCGGCGGTTGCCCGTGCCAGCTGCAGAAACCTGAAAAAGTGTCTTGAGAACAGCCTGCCCTACAGCCGCTTGCTGTTTGGAATGTACATCAACACAGTAGTGTTTTGTAAAGGTATGTGGTGTAATCCACGTGGCTGCTCTGCAAATGTCCTCTAGAGGAATGTTTCCTAGGAAAGCCATGGATGCCCCCAACTTGCGTGTGGAGTGTGCCTTTGGGGGTATTGTTAAAGTGCGCTTGGCTTTTTGATAACAGATTTGAATGCACTTAACAATCCATCTGGCTATTCCTGCTTTGGAAATCGGGTTGCCTTTGTGTTGTGGTGAGAAGGCAACAAAGAGTTGTGTCCTGTCTATGTAGTACATCAACGCCCTCCGTACGTCTAACGTATGGAGCATTCTTTCCGCCACTGTTTGTGGGTTCTGGAAGAATGCCGGCAAATCGATAGTTTGGTTGAGATGAAAATGTGACACCACCTTTGGAAGGAATTTGGGGTTAGTACGTAGCACTACCCTATTTGGATGAATTTGAATGAAAGGCTCTTGTATTGTGAGCGCTTGCAGCTCACTAACACGCCTTAGTGACGTAATAGCAATTAGGAAAGCAACTTTCCACGTTAGGAATTGCAGTTCGCACGAGTGCAGTGGCTCAAATGGTGGTCCCATCAGTCTGGTGAGGACCACATTGAGGTTCCACACCGGAGCTGGCGGTGTTCTTGGGGGAATGACTCGTTTCAGACCTTCAAGAAACGCTTTAATGGCAGGCACCCTAAAGACCGAGAGATGCTGCCTATTTTGAAGGTAAGCTGCGATGGCGGATAGATGTATCCGAATAGAAGTGAACGCTAGGTTGCACTTATAAAGGTGTAACAGATAGCAAATGATGTTAGGGATAGATGCATCTAGCGGGTTTATGTTATTGTCCGCACAGTAAATGACAAAACGCTTCCATTTTGCGGCATAGCATGCTCTGGTTGACGGCTTCCTCGCCTCCTTGATGATGTTCATGCATTCAGGAGGTAGGTTGAGGTATCCAAACTCTAAGACTTCAGGAGCCAGATCGCTAGGTTGAGCTGTTGCGGATCTGGATGCTGAATTTCTCCATGGTTCTGCGTCAGAAGTCTGGGCGTGAGGCGCAGTCTTTGATGCGGCACCACTGAGAGTTCGAGGAACGTGGTGTACCAGGCTTGGCGCGCCCACGTTGGAGCAACCAGGATGAGTGTCATCGAGTGTTGCCTTAGTTTTCTCGCCACCAGTGGTATCAGAGGTGTCGGGGGAAAAGCGTAAGCAAATTTGCCTGACCAGTTCATCCATATCGCATTGCCCTGCGATTGGGGGTGTGGGAACCTGGCGGCGAAGCTTTGGCATTTTGCGTTTTCCCTTGTGGCGAACAGGTCTATGTCTGGACGACCCCACCTTTGGAAGTACGGCTGGAGTACCGATGGATGTATCTCCCACTCGTGCATTTGATGGCTGTATCTGCTGAGCAGATCCGCCATCTGATTGTCCTTCCCTGGGAGGTGTTCTGCCATGAGGAAGATGTTCCTCTGAATGGCCCACTTCCACATGCTCTGAGCCAGGTGAGACAGCTGTGGTGAGTGGGTGCCCCCCTGCTTTTGGATGTAGTACATCGCGGTCATGTTGTCCGTCCGGACTAACACCACTTTGTTGCATAGATGTACAATGAAGGACTTGAGTGCCATGAAGATCGCCATCAGTTCTAGATAGTTGATGTGCATCTTCTGTTGCTGCGTCGACCATAGTCCCTGCACCGTGTAAGTGAGCAGATGAGCTCCCCATCCCTGGAGAGATGCGTCCGTTGTCAGGATAACCTGTGGCACTGGCTCCTGGAACAGTCGGCCCTTGCAAAGGTTGTGTGGAGTCCACCAATGCAGAGAGGTGTATGCCCGACTGGTAACCAACACTAGGTCTGTTAATTGTCCCTGAGCCTGTGTCCACTGATATGCTAAGCACTCCTGGAGCGGGCGCATATGCAACCGTGCGTGAGGGACTATGAAGATGCAGGAGGCCATCATGCCTATCAACTGCATGAACACTCTTGCTGGAAGTGAGTGTCCCGGTCTGAACTTCTGGATTAAAGGCTGTATGCCGTCTATCCTGACCTGGTTTGGTTGCGCCTTGGCCGTCAGGGTATTGATTGTTGCACCCAGAAACTGCCGGACATGTGCCGGCTGAAGGTGTGACTTTGGGTAATTCAACGAGAAACCCAGGTCGTGAAGGAGGTGAATGGTAGTCGACATGTCCGCGGCGCACTGCTGTTCCGACCTGGCTTGCACGAGCCAGTCGTCGAGGTAGGGGTAGACATGGATGTTCTGCCTCCTGAGGTGCGCTGCTACTGTCGCCAGACACTTGGTAAACACCCTTGGGGCAGTTGTGACTCCGAAGGGTAGGACTTTGAACTGATAATGCGTGCCCTGGATAGTGAACCTGAGGTACTTTCTGTGGGACGGATGTAGCGGAATGTGGAAATAAGCATCCTTGAGATCTAAGGTTGCTAAGAAGTCTCCTTTGTTTAACATAGGAAGAATCTGTTGCAGTGTAAGCATATGGAAATGCTCTGACAGTATGTACAGATTGAGGGGACGGAGATCCAGAATTGGTCTGAGAGATCCGTCCTTCTTTGGAATGAGGAAGTACAGGGAATAAACCCCTGTGCCTTCCTCCCCCACTGGCACGAGCTCGATTGCCCCTTTTTGCAGCATCACCAACACTTCCTGCTGCAATAAGTGCAAGTGCTCTGCGGACATAGGTCTTTGCCTTGGTGGAATGTTGGGTGGAGTGGATTTTAACTCTAGACAATAACCGTACTGGATAAGCTGTCGCACCCACCTGTCTGTGGTGATGTTGATCCAGACGGGCAGGAACTGCTGTATTCTCCCCCCGACAGGTGTTAAGTGGTCGGGGGGCAGTGACAGCGAGTCACTGGCTGCTTGGGGCAGAGGAGCGCGAATTGTTGCCTCCTTTGCCGCGTCCTTTGTTGCTGTTTCCCCTGTAGCCCCTCTTGTTTTGTTTGGGGTACGAGGATTGTGCTCCACCTCTAGGGAACTGTGACTGTTGACCCAACTGTCCTCTGGTGACTCCACGGGCACCTGAGCGACGAAAATTATTGCCACGAAACTGCTGTGATTGTAGGGCCCCCATAGATTTAGCAGTTTCAGTATCTTTTTTAATTTTTTCCAGGGTGGTGTCAACATCTGGACCAAACAGTCTATCCGGATTGACTGGTTGATTAAGTATGGTTGTTTGAATGTCAGGTTTGAACCCTGATATGCGGAGCCACGCCTGTCTTCTGAGCATAACACTGGTGTTAATGGCCCTAGCGGCTGTGTCCGCGGCATCAAGTGCACACTTTATGGCCGCGTTGGAGATCAGTTGTCCTTCTTGTATAATCATTTTGGTGCCCTCTTGAAACTGCGGAGGCAGGTGTTCCACAATCTGCTCTAGTGTGTCGTAATGTGATCTATCATAACGTGCCAGTAGTGCCTGTGTATTTGCAATACGCCAGAAATTGGCAGCCTGCGCAGCCACTCTTTTGCCTCCTGCCTCTAGCACTTTGGACTCCTTATCCGGGGGAGGAGCTTCACCCGTTGTTTGGGAGTTGGCCCTTTTGCGTGCGTTTGCGACCACCAGGGAGTCAAGCGGCAACTGTCCTCGAATGTATGCAGGGTCCGCAGGCGCTGGTCTGTACTTTTTTTCAATACGTGGGTTGACCACCCTCGCCCTGGTAGGCTCCTTAAAGATGTCCGCAGCATGCTTGAGGACCCCTTTGAGCATAGGCAGTGTCTTTACAGATTTTTCCGAAACTGAAAAGGTGTCGAACAGAAAGTCTTCCTCAACTGGGTCAGCATGCATGTCCACATCATGATTAGCAGCTGCCCTCTCAATGAGTGCATGAAAACCTGCAGAATCCTCTGTAGGGGATGCACGTGTACTGAAAGTCTGTGGGTCTTGTCCCATATCTTGGGTGCCTTGGTCCCCAATGACATCATATGAATCTGGCTGTGTCTCAGGTTCATTGACTGGGAATGTGTATTGTTCATCTTCACCATAGCCCTCACTTTCAGAGTGGTCTGGAGACGGTGTTGGGCTCCTTCCCGGAGGAGGCTGGATAGGTTCCATGAGGCCTGAGGCGTCCTGTGGAAACTTTTTCTTCTTTAGGGGGATGACATAGGATTCCACCGGCTGCGAAGTGATCTTCCTTTTGTAAAGGGTTAACTTCCCCGTGTCCGCATCAATGAAACAATCCGAATCCTCTTCTTGGTCGAGCACCTGACCTGAAGATGCCCCTGCCGTAGAAGATTCCGACTTCTTTGGCGTCGATTTCGATGAAAAGGCCTTCGGCGCCACTTTTGGCGGTAGAAGGAAGAGGAGTTTACTTGCGGGCTTGACCGGGACGTCTGCCGCCTTTTGCGTCGATGGCGTTGGCGTCGACGAAGAAAAAGCCTTCTCCCTAATTCTTTGTAGTGAAGAAGCAACGAGAGATGCGTCGGTGACCGATGTCTTTGGCACCGACGAGGTGGCCTTGCCTTCGGATGCGACGTTCCGTTGGTCTTTTGGAGGGATGGACGGCGCCGACCCCGAGTCCCTGGAGCGATGCGCAGATGTCCCCGTTGGAGCCGGGGCTGTGTCGCTTGCTTTGGCTGGCTTTGCCGGCGCCGACGCGCTTGTCTTGTGCGTGCCACCCTTTTTAGAGGATCTCTCCTCCGGCGCCGATTTTGACCCTGTGGAATCGCCGTGTTTCTTCGACTTCTGCGGACCGGAGGTCGACGGAGTCGATGAGGCTGCCGGTTTATTTGTTTTTGCTGTTACGACCGCCATCTTAGGGACGATTGAGTCCGTAACTTTCGGTTTCGGTTTTGGGTCGGCCATTTTAGGTGCAGTCGAGACCGTTGCTTTCAGTTTCGGTTTCGAAACCCTCGGCGCCGCAAGTATGTCCGTGGCCGGGCCAGCAGGCAGGGCCGTGGCTTGCGCTACAGGGTCTTGGGTAAGGCCGACAGGCGATCCCGCGACCCTCTCCTGATGTTCGTCAACTTCGGGGCATAGCTCGTCCCCTGAGCTATCTTCCGCGGCCCCATAAACCATATCGTCGTCCCCTACCTCGTCGACGTATTCAAGGCCTTGACCCACGACCCCGTCGTCGTCATATTCCGGATCAGCCTCGACCTCCGTCTCGGGCGGGGAGATTTGAAGATGATGGCTCTGGTCCTCCTCTTCTTGGTCGTCGAAGATGTTTTCTGGATCCGGGGCCGCCTGTTTGGCCACAAGGCGCACCGCGCGCCGAATCGTGAGAGTCTTCTTCGACCTGAAACTCGCACAGGCCCTGCAACTTCCTTCGTCATGGTCTGGCGAAAGGCATTTATTACAGACCGGGTGCACGTCTATATGTGGGTATTTTGACCCACAGAGCGGACAGAGCTTAAACGGGCTCCGCTCCATGTTGGGAACTTGGTGTCGAGTCGCGATGAGAAGGCCTCGATGTCCGAAGAGTGGTAAAAACTCCGCTGATTCCGGCTCCGAGAGACGGAAGAACTCGAGACCGTATGCAAACAATACCGACGTAAAGAACCCAAAGCCTTTTGGCCTTTAAAATTGATGTTTATTCGGTTCCGACGGAGAGACGTCGAGACCGCATCCGAACCCAATGGCGGAAAAAAACAATCTGGGGATGGAGCCGATGCCCATGCGCACTGTAGTCCAGGGGAGGAGCCACCCATCTCAGGATACTTCGAAGACTCTTCCAGGACAACAATGTGCGATCATCCGGACCCAACACTAGGTGGCGATCTAATGCTAAGATATGAATTTAGCAGCCCACATGCCTCGAACCTGGCTAACTTTATAGCTTGTTTACATTCGGACAAAAAAAAAACAACACATCGAAACCAAGACAGAGCAATGTCTCCAGGCCCGCCACAGTAATTCGATTGATGAGGTGGAGACAGATCTACTGAGACCTGTTCCTTGTCCCAGTAGTACACAGGGTCGGATTGGTAACGGGGTCAGTAGGGCAAGGCCCGAGGGGCCGGGGTCAGAGTTCCAGCTGACGGCTGCTTTTCCAGCTGACGGCTGCTTTTGAGCAGCCTGGGGTCGATTTGGGGGTGTCTCTGTTGTTTGACTACAGCGGCCCAGTGGGTGTCTGAGTGGCCTTTCTTGAGGGAGATGGGCACTCATTATCTCTCTTATAGCAGCAACAGGTACAGGTGTCACCCCTTTTCTTTCGCTGGGCCTCCCATTAATGTAGGCATACTGAGCAGGGCAGGGGGCCGGAGCAGAGGTGGCCTCACTTGTTTTCAGGTGTGCCTCACTAGTGTAAACTGATGCTTGCATTTTTTTTAAGCTCCCCCCCCCCCCCTTTTATGTGAAATTACGCTGAAAGCAGTGATTTGAGGGAAGGCATTATGCAAATGTGGGCCGATTTTTTTATGTGTGCCCGGGCAACTTTTAATCCCAATCCAACCCTGGTAGTACATATTGTCATGGTTAGTAATCAACCTCTATAATCTAATGCAGGTGGTCAATAGCACTCTATAATCTCTCGCAGGTTGGCAATCTTTATTCTCAGTAACTTCTTATTCTTGCCTTTCTGCCAACGTTGGTCATGTCTGCCCTTGGAATACTAACAAATTGGTCACCACCAGTTCAACTTTATCCTACCCTGAAAGCATTTTAGGTGCTCGGTATGTCCGGGGTACTACAATGTGTTAGTAAGGATCACACTGGGAAGATGGGTTAGCAGTTGCGTATTTTGTGAAGAACTCTGCATTACCATTAACTGTAGCTATAGATATCCATAAGTAGTAGATCTCAATGGTGAACAGAGGATTTGCTTACAATCACAGCAACTGGAATTTTTTATAATTCTGCAGCCGCTATCTTTTCTACATAATCATATACTTACCATGCTGCCCACATAATCAACCATTTACTACATAGTCTACATATTTCAACAAAAAATTGTTTGTAGCTCAAATGAAGAACAAGTTACTATAATAATGCAACACATCATGGAGGCCAGCGGGAATTACTATGCAAATGTTAATTGTTTACCTTTCAGCTGATGATTACAGTGTTCATGTGTTAGAATTGTGCTACTGAGGAGCAACATTTGCCCACACAGAATTAATGTGTCAAAAGAGGACACTAATGAAATATCGCAGAAAGTCCCAAATTTTGAAACCTAATCAGATTTTTCCTTGCCATGTAATTTATTTGACAATGCCACCAAATGCGTTCAACCATTGCCACATAAATCAGTGGCCTTGATGGAAAGGAACGGGACATCTCTACCTGCCTTTTCTCTGCTAAGTGGGCTTGAAGTGCAGGCTGAATGTTTTGGGGAACTTTTAATTCATGAACCATTGTTTACAGGCACTCAGGTACTGATAGATAGGTCGGTTCTCCTTTGTACCTATTACATTTAGCAAACCTTGCTTGGACAAAACTGCTTCTATACTGTTTTTGAAGGAGGATTTAGGTGTACCTTCGGATGCCTTGTATTTAGTACAAGTATGTGACTGAAAATCGGGTCCTCACCACATGTGGACCAGCCATATGTTTGGTACCACTGTTTTGTACACTTCTCCATTTTTCAGAACAATCCCGGTTAGATTTACATAGCCCTCAGAGATATGGGTTAAGCCAGGTATCCTGTGCCACTCCCAGACGGCAACAAAATAACTCCAGATACAATTCTGGAGTCACAAACCGCCACTAGTGCTAGTGTACTAGGTGCAAGCAAAGAAGGTCAAGATGCAGAGTAGAGATTCATATAAAGAGTGAAAAAGAGAGAACCCATTCAGGATTATTGGTATCCCATCATTTCACTTGAAGTGCCCAGTGTCATCATCTGGGTTTCCAAACAACTCTTCTTCTTTCCTCCTCAGTCAAAGAGAAATAATAAATTAGTTGTATCCTCTTGTTGAGTTCTTGCCAGAGGAAAAAAACATCAAGGAAAATCTTTCCTTTTAGAAAAGTGCAGTGCAGGAAAAAAGAAGAAATGTGTAGTTAAAATAGGATAGGCAAAAGAGGCAAACATTTTTATTCCTCTTTTTATGATCTCAAATTGCATTCCTACTTAAAAAAAGTGCAGTAGAAAGACAGCAGTTGTAACTATTCACTGCTTGTATCTATGGTCGACATGTTTCAGCCAATGGGATAACTCTCCCTGGCTTTCTTCAGGACCTCACCACAAACAATCTTTGCTACTGCAATAACCAAAATTTATACATACCGATGGGATATTACTATACCCTTGTGATCACTGTTCAGATCCTCTGTATATACATGATGTATAGGACATCAATGCAATATATGCCCTACGACAACGACGGACAGAGCGGGGCCTCTTTGACTGGAGCTGGTGCTAAGAGAGGTGAGGTCTAGTCCTCGTGTTACATGGATGCCCTATAAATCATGTATATTCAGAGGATCTGAACACTGATCACAAGGGTATAGTAATATCCCAGCAGTATGTATAAAGTTTGGTTATTGCAGTAGCAAAGTTTGTTTGTGGTGAGGAAACAGTGTTTTTCCAGTGTTTATGAAACGTTTTGCTTTTATTATTGCTTACTATCTACACTGACAGTGCATGGTATCTAGACCGTGTACGTACATTGTAAATGAAGTCCAAATACATTTTTACAAATCAAACTTATCACAGTACACCATACAATAAGTCTTTGGTCAGGCACGCTCGCTCTTTCCATCCCATGTAAACCTTTTTGGCACTTGAGCTAGACAACGCCAAAATAGCCAGTATACAATTTGCTAACTGGCCACTGGCATAGCTTTCCATGCCAATACTGGTGCACCAGAATATTGTGATTCTCTGTAACAAGTTCTGCAACATATGCGTTGAACTGGGCACAGAGTTATTGAAGCGGTCACAAATGAGGCAGCACTTTTGAAACTCTGGAGACAATTTCACTTTATGGAAGCGATCTATAACTATGTGCAGAGTACCACAGTAGGCTTTATTGACTTGAAATGCTATGGTTGATGAAGGGCTATTTCTCATACATTGTAAAATAAAAGTTCCTGAATTGCTCCTCCGCATTTCTTTGCTTACCGAGTGGCAGGCACTCTAACATGGAATATGTTGCAGTGCCAAAGTCACAAAGTTTTGACCAGTCTACTCTCAAGGAGATGTTTCACATCTACACCAATTATGCTGAACACTTGGTAGACAAGGGTGTTTCAGACTCTAGTTTTTTTATTATGTCCACTACAGCAGTCATGCTTTCCTGTAAAAATAAATCCACGAATGCAGTAGAGTGTTCTTTATTTTCAAATCACTATCAATATCTGACCAAGGATCCTCACTTTTCTTGCCTTTGGCATCATCACTCAGCAAAAATTCTGTAAACGGTTGCCACATGAGTAATGTAGCATTCATGTCCTTTAGGACTGAGAACCACCAGCTAAGTGACACAGTTGGGATTACTTTTTCTTTGATTTTTGGCAATTCACCTGCAATCAATGCTGACTCACTAGAAAAGGGGGCTGATGTATCAACAGTTTTTACCAATTCTCTTTGAGTAAATGTGATGATACATATTGAGAAAGATTCTCATGAAACCAACATTTTTCCTATCAGTAAAAGACTCAAACGTAGCCAAAAAATAAAATATGATTTTGATATTTCCTGATTTTCTACAGTTTTTAAAATAAATAAACACCTAAAACATGCTTAAACACCCTGAATCTTTAGACCAATGACTACAAAACTGAAAAATGGAAGAAGAAACAATATTTTAGTGACATCCCTAAACAACAAAAGTCAAGCAGAATAATGTTAGCCCAGTCTTTCATACTGCTACCTTATATAACAAAGATACATTGTATTGGCCCCTTCAGGAAGAAATAAAATTGACTTTTTCACTCTCCTTTTCCTTTCTTTGAATGGCATTTAGTTTGTGTTTGTGCAGGGGTTTTTTCAGTGTTTATATGTTTACACTGGTGAGGGCTTTTTCCTATCCAGTGGGGATTTATCAGTTATTATATGTTTAAACCTAAAACTGGACAGCCTAAGTGTAATCCTCTGTGCTCCGGATAGTTTGAATGTTATAATGTAATGCCGACTTCTTGTACCACCTCGCTAAGGTGTCGATGTAATGTCATAAATGCTGCAGTTTGTTTCCAACAATAAAAAATGTAAAACATTTTTTTTTTAAAAAGGACCGAAGAGTCGTACTGACTCAGGAAGAAGAGGACACCAACTGCTTAGGTCCCAGCACTACCGGCCTGTTCTGACTCCGACCTGCCTACAGCGGAAACCCCAAGGTAGCCAGGTGCCACCCAGAAGACCTGCCCTGCAATCATCTGAAAGCCTCTTTCCAGTGAGCACTGGATTTGCTAAACAAAGACTTCAACACAGAACCCGGATCCAGGGGGCTTCACACCATTCTACACCAGACGTCCATTCCCAGAATTCGAGTGACCAAACACCATGAGGAGATCTTCCCAGAGATCCAGACCTGGGTCTGGTGATTTCTGACCTACCGCAAGCTTCAGACCGACACCTGCAGCCTCAACTTGAATGGGACCCCCCCGACCGCGACAGGAGCTGGTAAGAAGATCTGTCGCCTAAAGACACCCTTGCACCCGACACGCCATGGGCTTGGGTGAACCAACTGACCATGTCCAGGTATCCCCTCCAAGAACACAATTTACCTCTCCTGCCGGTGGTCGCCATCAGGAAACCGCTTTGCTTGAGCCTGCAGCCTTTTCTTCAAACAGGAGATCACCATTTCAAACCATAGGGCTCCCGACAAACCATAGGGCTCCCGACAAACCTCCACTGGCTCCCCATAAATAAGAGGATTACCTTCCGCCTCCTAACCCACGCACACAAAGCACTTTACGAACTTGGACCCGAATTCCTCAACACACGACTGTCCTTCTACACCCCCTCCCGTCAGCTACGATCCTCCAACCAAGCCCTTGCCACTGTACCTCGCATCAACAAAGCCACCATGGGAGGTAGATCCTTCTCCTACCTGGCAGCTAAAACTTGGAACTCTTTTCCCACTCACCTTCGCCTTACTCAGAACCACCTAGCATTCAGAAAGCAACTTAAAACTTGG
Source organism: Lissotriton vulgaris (assembly GCF_964263255.1). Taxonomy (NCBI): domain Eukaryota; kingdom Metazoa; phylum Chordata; class Amphibia; order Caudata; family Salamandridae; genus Lissotriton; species Lissotriton vulgaris. The sequence continues at coordinate 98,565,411 of NC_141698.1, forward strand.
ATATTCGACAAGTAATTCCCCCCCATTCCTCAAGCGCCTTGAGACCCTCTGGGTATGTAGCGCGCTATATAAATCTTGACTTGACTTGACTTGACATCTTCTTGGCACTCTGCATCCGGATGCCTCCGTGCTGCTGGTAGTGCAGCTCCTGTGCAGATTGTTGGCCCCTGCTGTGCTGATACTAACCCCAGGAGCTGAGCTCCCACACCGAGTGGCCTACTCATAAGCAGCCCCTGACCGAAGGACCCCTTAGTCCTATTGGCTAATATCGTGGATGTCTGTGGGTCAGCCGATCTCGGGGGCTCGTCTGTTCTCTGGAGGTAGAGTCTTTAATGCGGAGTATCCAGCAGGTTTCCTCCAATGATTGCAGTTGGTGCAGCTTGCCATCTAAACAGAAGATGAGCCAGAATGGGTGGACCCATGAGTAGGTAACGCTAATGTTCTGCAGGTGAGAAGTCACTGGGCGAAAGTCAGAACGCTTCTGCAGAGTTATTGCCGCCAAGTCTTGACAGAGCATCGATGTATGCCCCCTTAAGTGCACCGGGTTTTTGTCTCTGGCCTTTCGCAGAATCTTTTCTTTTAACTAAAATTCATTGATACAAACTAAGATATTGGGGGGGGAATGGCCCACCTTGGTATCCAATTTTGATCCTCAGATCCAACGGAAATTCCAGGAAGTATAGAAAAATATCCCTAATGTAAATGGCTAGATCTGACCCTTCTCCTTTTGTTGACACTACTTTAATAAGAATATTATTTCACCTCGATCTGTTTTCTAAGTCCTCAGCATCCTCAGTCAATCTGCTGCTCCTGAACGCGAATTATCTCATGGTGTAAGTGCTCCGCTTCTTAATCATGGGTGTTTTAATGGTCTTCAATGGCTGAGACCCGGTCCCAGACTGCGTCTAGGTCTCGTTGGACTTCTTTGATATCATTTGAAAGATCTTGTTTGACTGCTGGCAGGTTGTCCCGCAAAAGACACACAGAGGGCCTTGAGAAAGGAGCAAGTTACTGGTTCTTCTGGGTTTTTGCCTTCTTGAAGGAGGCCCAAGCCGGACGTCGACTTGTGATCCCCTGCCGGGTCACCAAGACGTTTGATTAGCATATCATTCAGGTTGTGATCTTTTTTAGCCCAGGCTGTTGCCAGAACTCCAGGATTCGAGGTAGTGCCTCGGCCACTCCTCTGCTCCAGCCGTCTTTCCCATCCTCCGCTGAGGTGTGCAAGATCCGACGCGGGTGGCGTGGTAGGATTCAGTTGGGTCTTCTATGTGCACCAATTGACCCCTGGTGGAGTGGGTGGGTAGTGTAGGAAGGCCACTGTTTACTCCACCGCTGCGCGGACTGGACCCGCGGGCCTGGGTCCAGAGCTGCGATCTCTGATCTTTGGAGCCCGAGGTAGGTAGCTTGTGTTCATTGGAGAGGTGTCAGGGTGCCTCTGTAGCTGATGTCGAAGGAGTGCATCCTGGATCCTCAATCATATAATGTGCGGTTTAGTCTTGATGGCGTGGACTCTTGGGCTAGCTATTCAGCAGCAAGAAATCAGTTCACCAAACCATGTTACGAAATTGTATTGTCAATCTTTCTTTCATTTAGACACTGATGAAGTTTAAGAATTGCCAGGCTATTTAGTTTTTTCCACAGTGCTTTGAAGGATTCCCAGTTGCCTTTTTTACTAAGCAGAAACAATCATTATAATAAATTGTAAGATAGTGCCCCTTTTGGCATGGGTACCCTCCACTTTTTGCCTGACTCTGAATACAACTTTGACTGAATGTACACTGGGTTCCTGCTTATGTTCCAGTGCCTGCGTTCTTTCCCAAAATTGTACCCTTGTTTCCACAATTGGCACACCTCTGGCCCACATATAAGTCCCTTGTAATAGTGAACCAAGGGCACTGTGACCAGAGAGGGTCTCTAATGGCTGCAGCATGTATTATACCACCCTAAGACACCACATACTAAACACAAGCACACTGCCTCTGCAGCCTGCATGTTTTGGTGCAGCTAAAAGTAATGAGTCAACCTGGCATACACCCCTGGTGTCCCCTGAAAACCTACCAGACCGCTAGTGTGTGGCTGACTGGTCTGCAACAGCCTGCCACTTCCAGACATTTTTCTGACCCCCCTGAGGTGGGAGCCTTGTGCTCTCGTGGGTCAGAAACTAAGCCTTCTCTGGGTGGAGGTCCTTCACACCTACCCCAAAGAAGGAACAGCATTCAAGGGTGGTGAGCCTCATAGGCTTCCTGTCCTTTGTTATGCTATCCAAAGCCTCTCCAGCTAGTGGAGATGCCAGCCCCGCCTGACCAAGCCCCACTTTTGGCAGCAAGCCCGGCTGGCAAAATAGTAAGCAGGTGAGGTGTGTCCCCTCTCAGCCAGGACCACCCCATAGGTGTACTGAGCTGAATTGACCCCCTCCTTTGGAAATCCTCCATATGTTTGTGATGATTTCAGCCAATAGGATTAGGGTTATGTTCCCTTCAAAAAGGGAGGGGAAATATAAAAGGTGTAGTCACCCTAAAGGTAAGTAGCCCATTGGCAACTACCTGCCAGCCCCTGTAACACCCCTACATTTGAGTATTCAGAGGCACCCCTGAACAGTGATCCTAAGATCCCTGGTGACCTAAAGAAGAAGGACCAGTAGTGAAGACTTCAGATGACAATTGACTTGGCCCCAGCCCTACCGGCTTGTCTGCAGCTCCCAAAGAACCCTGCTCCAAAAAGCGATTTGTCCTGCCAGACCAGTGACCTTCTAAACCCTTCGAGGACTGCCTGCCTTCCCCAAAGACCAAGAACTCCAGAGGACAGCGGCCCTGTCCACAAAGAAACCAACAACCAAAGCTCCAGTGCCCTGCTGAACTGCACATCCAGACCTTCGGACCTACCTCTGCAACGCACACCTCCAGCCCGAGTCGAAGTGGCCCACCGGTCCCAAAAAGGTTCCCCAGCGGTCCTGAGCTCGAGTACACTTCAGGGTGACCTCTCCTAGGTTCCACAACTCAACCTGCAGCCTAAACCCAAAGGGTCCCACAATCGTGACTGGCTCCATTAAGACTTTTACGATGTCCAAAGATCACCCCTGCACCCGCAGCCCCTGTTACAGTGTCCCTCGGATCTTTAGCATCCAAACTTCCCTTTAGTGCTACCTGTTCCCATCCTCCAGCTTCCTGGTCCGAGCCAGCAGCCTTTGCTTGAAATCGTCATTCTTAATTGGTTTGCATTGGGTGCCTGACACTGTGTTGGCACTCTGCACCTGGCTGCCTCTGTGCTGCTGAGAGTGTGTGTTTGGTGCTGCCTCGTGGCCCCAACAGTACTAACCTAAACCCCCGGAGACTGACCTCCAACATTGATTTTACCTACTTTCAACTGGCACCTCTTTGATTGCCCCCAGTCTCAATTGAATAACATGGAATCCCAGTGACCAAATTGGACCTCTGCACCCAGCTGCACCAGTGCACCGGTCTCTACACTTACCTGATCCTTGCCCAGTGTTAAACCCGAACACTGGAACTGTAAGTCATGTACTTACCCAGTAGTAAATGCTATTTAACGCTGGTGAGGGGGCGAGGAGGGAATGAAAAAGTTTTGGTAACACTTACCTGTTTGCCGCCGCCACCTCTCGGTCCTCTTCACCAGCTTCCAGGGCAGGAAGAAAAAGCCCCCAGGCTTCCAGGACCCCCTAAGCCAATCACAATGCTGCAATGCAGTGTTGTGATTGGTCTGAGTGTCGTGATTCGGCGCTCAGCCAGGCAATAGGAGCCTGGGCATGTTCTCCACCCAGACTGTAATGCAGTCTCGAGGAGAACATGCAAAGTGCGCATGACGGTTTAGCCGGCCTGCCAGTTATGTGCACTTAAGAAAGTGTGAACCACTCCTCCTCCAGCACCTCTGTCAGAGCCCCGCCCCACCCCAACATAGCTGAGCAACAACGAAAAAACAGAATGATAATAATGAGCTATTTTATTTTTTCCTTTTTGACCTCGTCAGTGGGGTGACGCTCCTCCGCCTTAGCAGAGGAGCAGCCCCTGTACTTAACTGTGAAATTGCATTATTGTTTTCCTTCCATAGGTTAACATTGAACTGCTTGAAAAATGCAATAAGGGTCCGCATTTTATACTGAAAAACTGTGATATTGCAAAACCTATTTTACTGCAACTAAGTATCTTTGGTTTGGTTCTAGTAATAAACATATAAATAGTAATATTTTAAGATAAAATTGGTTTCGGATTTAGTCACTGAGTGAATGTAATAATTTCGTGCCTGAGCGTGAACAAAAAATAGAGCACAGCGCTCTGATAAGTCTAACTGCTCGCCCACACTACCCCAAAAGAGGGCATTAGAATTATCTACTTTAGCCTCTGTACAGGCTCTGGAGATCCACTGGACTCTGTGCACACTATACCTTCCTTTGGTATAGTATATACAGAGCCAGCTTCCTACATAAATAAAATAGTAATTTCCATATCTGCTGTGACATACTTGACTGTACCTACACTCTGGGTCCGTCTTTGCTCCTGCACTGCAAACATTTCTTTATGCATATCCCTTGTGCCAGCATCCATTTAATTTCTTTCTGGTAACTTTTCTACTCACAAGGCTGTCCCATGCACTTGAGTCCTCTTTTTCAACATCTTTAAACATCTTTATCTCAAGCTTCCCCTGTAAATCCCATTGTTTTAGAAACATCAGTTGTTCTTGAAGCACACCTCTGTCATAAATATCCACCTCCCACTATTGTGGCACACCTAAAGTAAATTAAGTGTTTCCATCATAGTTCCCTTTGCCCTCCTCCAAACGGTGCTAAATTAAGTTACTGTATTTTTCTTAATAGTGTGTTTCTATAGCGTGGCACCACACTGACCCATCTCGACTCAAAAATTTCCAATCAAACTTTCGTCTGTTTGGCAAAATGGGCCCAAGAAATAAACCCTAACACTCCAAACAAGGCATTGCTACACTTTTATAGACTTGTGACCTAACATCCGCGTTTTCATGATTTGAAAAGTTCTCTCCCTGTGCACATTATATGCCTTGACTCTTATCAGCTGCTTTGTCACTTTGTTCTGAAGCGCCTAGGTCACTTGAAAAACTGATTCCAAGATTCTCCTCTTAGGATTATAGCATCCTATACACGGTTCTTCATTGTATACTCCATCATAGGAATTCTTGCTCCAAGTGAAAGATTTTGCCCTTGGCTGCTTTGCATTTTAGCTAGGGGTCATTCAATCACTTCCTAATGTTTTTGTTGTTTTTTTTAAACCCTTATTCATCTCTTTATGGGATATCAACATATTTGCAGATCAGTACACAGAACAGCTTCCCTGCAGTTTATCTGTAATATTTTAAATAATAGAAAATAAAGACTGTAAAGGTGAATTTTGGGCCACTCCACTGTCCACTTATTGTCTCCCATTGTGAATTTCTCTGCTTCCCTTGCTCTTTTCATTCGGTTGTTAACAGCAGCTACAAAATGAATTGTCTGTTAAAGCTGAACTTTTCACACAGTTTAACATGTATTCTCTTTCTATTTCCCAATAAAGTCCTACCATTTCATTGTTCGAGTTGTGATTTCGTGCAAAAGGATAGAAAGCACCAAGCTGTGTCCACCGAATACACAGCTCTTCTGTTGTGGAACCTGAAAATCCACAGATATCTGCCCCGATTAGAGGGATCCCAAACATGTTAAAGTTCATCAATCCTAGAAAACAGAAAAACAAGAAAAATTACCTTCACGATCAACCAGTTATTCTTTGCTCTCGCTCTTTCATTCCAGCACCACAATTTGGGAATTGAAAACGTTGTTAGCAGGATTGATAAAAATGTCTAAAGACTGCTTTCAGCTTAAACTTTACACAAACCATACAATAATAACCATCATCAAAAAGCAGGGTTTACAATTTATCCCTGCATCACCAACTATTCAGCCCATTTCTGACAAGTTTTCTCCAATAGGATGAAGACTGAACATCCCTACTAAAAAAAAGGCTAAGTGAATTGTTTTGAAGCATGAGCAAACAGTATGAGAATCATCATGAAGTAAATTTTCCTAAATCTATAATCCAGCACTTCCCTCCTTGCCAACTGGTTGGGTTCCAAATTTCACATGGCAAACATCTTGGGAGGAGCATGCAGTGTATCCCGATTAGGTTGTAAGTAAAGGATTGTGCAGAACTTTCTGCCAGAGGAGGTGACAAGTAAACCAACACACATACAACCCGTATGCAGTGCCAGAAGAATATGTCACAAATGTTATCAACTAACCCCAGGTGTATTAAAAAAATATATAGAACCATAACAGAAAGGGAACTAAGCAAGACTGTAACATGTTTGAGCATCAGTATTTGTAAAGAATATGAAGATCTTGGAGGATAAAATAGTGCTACAATTGTGATAAGAAAGCACATTTTTTTTATCTGTTTGATAATGTTACATATGTCACAGGCCCTGATGCATGTTGACACAATCATTGTTTCTGCACGAACAGGACACAAGCGACGGCTTGAGTGCTTGAATTAGTAAATATAATAACTGGGATAGGCCTAAATGCAAGCCTATATAACATTATAATAAGCGGCTTCACTTCACAGTAGGCATGTATTTGCTGCTGCTCACGTTATGTTAACCAGAGAAAGGTTTCCATTCTCAGTTTCACTGTAGCTGAAATCTCCTTACAGGCTGACCGTGGGCAGTTTTTGTGCTAGCAGAATTCTAGACATACAAAACAGTGGCTTTCCTATGCTTTCTAACAATCTTACAGGAGCATTGTTTGTGTTGGAATATAGGGTTCAGAGCAACAACCACCTACTTGCTCCACATACTCCAACACAAGTAAACAGTACAAAAAATAAATTATAACCCATTATAATACACTAGTACTTGTGTCCTGATTTTCAGGGTTCAGGACTGGGTTCTGCATTACCACCTGAAGAAGCAAGACATTTACCAAGAGGTTTGTCAGATTCCTAACACCCCATCTCCACAAGAGCATAATTCAGTGGGAGGAGTGCCATTGGCGCGAGGGGTGCGCGAGCTAAAAGCCCTCACAGCCAACCCACCATACACCACATTTTTCTCCAGTTAACCTGGATTTGAAAACCCGAGCCTCCTTTCTTCCGAAGGCTGTGACTTTTTTTTATGACGGTCACAACTCCAGTATATCACATTCCATTAGAAAACTGGTTCCAGGCTGAATATAAAGAATCAAGTAAAACCATCTACTCTACTAAGTTTCTGACATGTACCTTTTGGACAGTTACATAGTTGCAGTATGATTCTGGGATAGATTCCAACTATTCAAAAGTACACTATGAAATCGTTCAGTTGCACACCCTACATGTTCACCACTGTTACCTTCACTATCAATTACTCTTCACCTATAACTATGCCTAACCTCATAAAATACAAGAACAAGTTACTTACCTTTGGTAACATTATTTCTGGTAGATACTCTACCTACCAGCAGACTCTTCACCTTTTGAATATCAATCCTGGGGCCCAGATATACCCCATTAAAAAATTGCTGTTCCGAGATTTTGATTTTTTTGGGGGATCATTGGAGAAGTAATTTTCCTGGACTACATTTTTAAAAATGGCTGATGTGTTGCAGTGATGATGTCATATTTCAGGAACAATGAGACCTATATACTTCATTTTGGTGTCAAAACAGGTTTTGGGGGTCAAGTAGTCTTATAGATCAGAAATTAGCTCCCCAGAGCAATCCTTCAACCATTTTCCAAAATGGTGGCTATAATAGAGGAAGAAGAGACATTTAGATATTAAACAAATAATAATGGTTTTTAATCCTTTTATATATACACCAAACAATGCATATGATCAGAATATGAAAAAATAATGTTTCTCACTCTTGTTTTAGACACATTTTCATAGTTCACTTTATTTGTTTAGGCAATCGCTCATGGTACATGTGCAGAATATTGAACATCTGAGAACAGCATATCGACAGGGAAAGTTTTTGGAGCACAGGTTTTACAAGTACATGTATTTTCTCTGGGTAGAGGCTTTAGAAATTCCGTAGGAACTGATCTCTAGAACTCGCTAGTCTTTAAAGTCACATTCTTCTTCTGTCTCAGCAAGTCCTTTAAGAAACTTCACAGGTTCATCAGTTAAAACTCCAAGCTTTGTTCCAAAGTTACTCAAAATGTCATCACCCGTAAGAATTTGTGCCTTGTTAAGAACACTGAGCATCTCTGGGTCAAGTTTCTTGTACAGAACATGAAGCAGGATTAAGTGTCTTTTCTCGCCTGTTCCATAACTCTGACAATCCTTGACTAATGAACATTGCAACAAATCTAAGTAGCCAATAATATCTGTGTCATTTGACCCTACAATGATTCGATAGCAACCATTTCGAAAAGCCCGCTGACCATGTGGCACAACACAAAGGTCAGCTGCCTCCATTTTGCTGTTAAGTTCTTGAACAATACGGGCTGTAAATCTGAATATATCTCTGCAGGCAAACACAAGGAGATGATGGACGGAGCACTGAAACTTTTCTGACACTCACCCCCAGTCACAGATCTGGGTTGAATCCTTACCACCCAGTTAAGACATGGCTATATGCAAATCAGTCTTGACCCTGTGTCTCATGGGAACAATCCAGACTGAACTGTCAAGCCAAGTCTTCCCTGGACTGGAAACAAGCATCCTGGGACCGGTTTCGGATTTTGTTTTAGAACTGTGTATACTGCTGCATAGTTTGTGACTGGAGATGGTATTACTGGCAAAAACCCACCCTTCTTCAATGAGACGGTAATCTGGGAGATCAGAGCATGAATTTCAGCCCACGGAGGAACTGGTGTTTCTTCATCCTTTAGTCTGCACTGAATAAGCGATGTGATGAATTCAGTTACATCAGTTTTGCGGACAGCAGCATCAGGTAGAAGATCCACAGCCACTTTGAAACTTTCTGGTAGACTGGGACTTGTTGATGGCTTGCAGTGATTTTGCACACGTTGGCAATGCAATTGTATTATAAGTTAGCAGGTTTGTTTGTTTACACCTACAGCTGACACAGCTCGTTTTCCAGCACCTACTTCATTGGTACAGTCTTGAAAAAGCACCATGGAAGTATCATGTGAGCTGGATGTTCCAACCAAGAAGAGCGGTCTTCAAAATCAAAATTATCAAGAGTACCAATTGTAAATCCCTTCCTGGTAAAGTCGCTTGGAAGTGGTGTGCTGCCGGATTTACAAGATTTTACAGCATGAGCTGCTAACAAGTTCCTGCTCCGTACTATGCCATTATATGTTAATGTTAAAAGAGCTTATAGAATGCGCAGCTACTCAACAGAGTGTTCCGGCGCTAAGACAGAAGAGACGGGGACCAAAGGAAAACTCAGATTCCGGGGTAGCAGCCACTATGCGGATTGTTGATACAACCAGGTTTTCATTAGTTTCCTGAAAGCTAGTATGTTCGTGGCCTGCCTAAGCAAAAGTGGCAGCTTGTTCCAGATATGGGCCACTTGCACTTGGAGAGCGCCCTCCACGGCAGGCTCTGAGAAATTTAGGGACGGCAATTAGGTGTTGGTGTGCTGTTCTGAGGGATCTGCCTGGGACATAGTGTGAGACTCTACTGCGGATACAATGAGCCCCCATGCCATGCAAAGCCTTGAAAGCCAGTACTAGTGCTTTGAAAAGAATTCTGCATCGGACAGGCAGCCAATGTAGATTCTTCAGATGGTGGGAGATCCGGTCTCTAGGCCAGAGTCTCAAGACTGCCCTAGCAGCCGCGTTCTGTACAACTAGAAGGCTATTCAATAAAATCTCTGGCACGCCCAAAAAGAGGACGTTGACAGTCTAATCTGGAGGTTATAAGGGCCTGAACGACCGTCTTTCTGTGAGAGGTCGCAGCAGGTAAAGAAATCTTCTGAGCATTTTCAGGAGACCAAAACACGTGCCTGCCACTGACAGGACTTGAGATGTGATGGATAAGGCATCGTCCATTTTCACTCCCATGTTTTTGACAGTCTTAACCGCTGACTGGGGAGGAGACATGTCAGCTGGCCACCATGGTTTCAAAGCGTTCAGGGGGGGGGGGACGGGTTTCAAAGCGTTCTCCTACCGCGACCAGAGCGGGTAAGAAAATCCGACGTCCAAAGGCACCCCTGCACCAGACGCCCCACAGCCTTGTGTGCCCAACCAAGCGGTACCTAAACAACCCTCAACATCCCAACGCACCCCTCGAAGTGGTGGTTGCTCCAGGAAGATACCTGTCCCCGAGCCTGCAGTGTTTCTTTTGTCCCAGAGAATTTCCATTGAAATCAACAGGGCACCCGACCTCAAAACAGCACCCTTCACCCGTCAGCCCTAGATTATTTCAGACTTTTCTGGGTTGCATTTAAGATGGTTATGTCTGAACCAGGAAAAGACTTCTGTAAGACATTTGTTTATCTTCCCCCAGTTAAACTCCTCCCCCTTCTTATATGTGAACAACAGCTGGGTGTCGTCAGCATAAGATATAATCTTTGCCTCGACAGCTTCCGCCAGGGTGGCCAGGGGAGCCATGTACAGATTAAAAAATACTGGCCTTAGAATAGAACCCTGTGGAATGCCAATCTTCAAGGGCGGAACACTGGCTGCAAACGGGGGGGGGGGGGACCAGACCTCTTGTTTCCTGTCCTCCAAAAAGGAGGAAAACCACTTCAACACTGTGCCACCAAGTCTGCACTCCAGTAATCTCTGCAGGAGGAGACCGTGGGGCACGGTGTTGAAAGCCTCAGAGAGGTCTAAAAGAATAAGAACCGCTTTGTCTCCTTTATCAAGTGTCTCTTTGATGGATTTGGAGACCTCGAGCAAAGCAGTCTCTGTACTTCGGTTCTGTCTAAAGCCGGACTGGCTCGGATGCAGAAGGTTATTCACTCCAACAAAGCCGCTAATCACAGAGTGTACATATTTCTCTATTGTCTTTGCAAAAAAGGGCAACAAGGAAATAGGTTTAGAATTAGATAATTCTGAGGGGTCTGCCGCAGGTTTTTTCAATAGTGGAATTATTTTGGCACTCTTCCAGCTTACAGGAACATGGCCATTACTAAGAGACACATTCAAAATGCTATTCACTGTGAGATTGAAAATCTCAGCCATTGAGGCCAGAAATTTCACCGGGTAGGGGTCCGCAGGAGATCCAGACTTAAGGCCCTTCATTATATGTCAGAGAAGTTTCTAAGGACAGGGGTGTGGGGGGGAGGGAGAGGAAAGCACTACCCACTTGAATCTGGGAGTAGATCGATGGGAAGGCCTGCGCCTCTTTCCCACTCAAGGCATCAAAAGAAGATTGAATAGTTGTGATCTTTGTGTGGAAGAAATTTGCCAACTGTCTAATCCAATCAGCTGAATGAGAGGCAAGTCTGGTCACAGAATTGGGCGAAGAGAAACTTTCAACAATACTAAAAATGTCTCTACTTTTATTCCCAGCGGACTCAATTTTAGATGCAAAGAAGCTCTTCTTCACTTCCTGGATCCTTGTGTGGTAGGGTCTTAAGACGTTTTTAGAACTTCTTTTAGTTTCCTCATTAAAATCTTTCCTTCACACTCTTTCTTGACGTTTGCAATCCCTTTTACACTGTTGCAAAATTTCATTGAACCAAGGAGCTGAGCATCTGACAACTTTAGAAGAGCGGGAGATCAGGGGGGCAAGAGACCAGGCACCTTGCGTGACCCATCTTTCAAGGGCCTCAGCATCCCGGTCAATATTGCTACTCGGCATGAGAGGATGTTGGGATAGTTCATTTTTTAGGGTAGCCGAGGTGATTCTATGAAATGGCCTAGATGTGAAAGGCGGCCTCTTCGACTGGATCGGCGGCCTCTTCGACTGGATCAGCGGCCGCTTCATTAATTTTGGTAGCCTAAAGCCCACCAAGAAGTGATCTGACCATAGTAAAGGCAGAGGAACATCCGTCTGGATTTGCTGTTGGAAAATATTTGATCAAGGGTGTGGCCCTTATCATGCGTAGGGGCAAAAACATATGGAGCAAGGTTAAGCGCATCCATAGATTCCAACAGTGTCTGGGATATCCGGTTTGTCTAAATGGACATTAAAATCCCCCAAGACAAGGAAATATTTAAATCTAGAGGCCAGTGGCGTGATGGAGTCACTATAGGACTTCAAGAAGTCCCCTGCATGGCCCCGGGGTCTATGTATAAGGATTCCATCCAGGCACTGATGAGGGGAAAACGTGCACTGAAAACTAAGGCACTCAACCCCTTCAATTTCTTCCATGGGAATGCAGGTGATGGGGATGTCCCTCTTGCTAATAATTGCAACTCCACCCCCTTTGCAACCGGCACAATCCTTCCTCAAAATACAGTAGCCTGGTGGTATGGCTATGGAAATAGTCGGATTCGACATATCCGATAGCCAAGTCTTGTTGATACACCAATCCTCCTTATTGAAATGATTAGCTCTCTACTTTTGACCTTGTCATAGATTGAATGGGCAGTCATCAAGTGTAGCAGAGTTTTCTTTTTGCTGTGATTTATATAAAAAAACATGATTTGGAGAAGACAGTACATTTGCACAGCATTGGCCTGTTAGTTCATGGGATTGTCTTCCACTTCTTTGCTTATATCTTAAAAGCCATCATCAATGTTGTCGGCTTCTGTTCCGAACTCAAGAGCTTTAGTTTGAAACAGTTTTGCTTTGCTGATGTTAAACAATGATGTAAAAAATGGTAAGAGAACATCAGGAATTCTTGTTGCATTCTATGATTTGCGGAGCTATGGGGCATCACAAAATGTGTCATTAAGTCCTAAATCGAAATATTTCAGGACGTCTCTGAAAATGGTTCCTGCTGATTTTACTGCATCCTGAGATCTTATTTGGAAGCAAGAACTCCAGAGGTCAAATCGGCAGATAATACCATAAGTGTCTCATTATTTTTGTTAGACTGACAAAAACGAATCCTGTTGTACATACTCGCCAGAAAAATCTTAATTTTATTATTACGGATCAATACACTTTCATCAATGTTGACTATTATTTCTCTGATCTCACCGAGTGTGAACCCGTAGCCAGCATTCAAGAGTGGTTTTAAAACTTAATTGGCTTTTTCAAATAGTGCAAACTTAACTGAAGGATGGAGGTAACAAACATTTGCAAAGGGCTACACAGACTGCAATGCACGGTTTTAAACAGCAAATTCAACATAATGAACTAGAGGAACAAACACTACACTGCTCATTCAACCAACATAGTGCCAAGGGCGTTAAAGACGCAAACATGTGTGCCCTAAACATAACCAGAATGACGCAACACCAACACTACTAGGGAGACACAAAATGCAGCATTATTACCATAATTCAGCACTCAATGAAACAAGCACTAAATATAAAAAAAAATGAAATCCACCAATCCTTAACTTTCAAAATAGAAAATGCACTATAATCCAACAAATGCACCAACATCACCGTCGTAGGCAACCAACAAAGTTCTAAAGGACATCATTATCCAACTTCAACAACAAACATCAAATAAAAGACAACACACTAGGGGCCAGACATATCAACATTACATTTTGAGAGTCTATAATAGCGAATTTTACCGATTCGCTATTATAGACTCGCCAAATGCAATGTATGTAGAATTCTGCAATTTTTTTGAGATTCCTACGCATTCCTTAATTGCGACTCCCCATAAAGGACTGTCTTCTCATTCATTTCTATGGGCCAAGAGGCCCATAGGAATGAATGGGAATTATGTGCGCAAATTGCGAGTACTAAATAGGTACTCACTGTAAGAAACTGGCTCTATATATACTGTACCAAAGTGAGGTACAGAGTGTATAGAGTCCAAGGGTCTCCAGAGGTTTGGCAGAGGTTAAAGTTAGGTAGAACCTTACTCTAAAGTGGTAGCTTGTTTGAGCAGTAAGGCAGTATCAGAGGACAGTGTTAAGCATTTGATGTACCCACTCAGTCAGCAAATGAATTCACACACTCCAGAACTGAACTCTAGGCCAATGGTTTTTGTATAAAAAATATACTGTTTATTTTTAGAACCAAGCAAGCCTGGCACAGGTAAGCATTAAATTACTTTTCAGATACGAGATGCTGTTGTTGAAGATGTTAAAAATACAGTAGGACTTTGTACCAATTCGAGGTTACAGGGGTTGCAATGCAATGCACAAACTTAGTAGACTCAGTACACAGGAATCAATAGGCTTTTTAAGTAAAATGCAGTTGATTACTTTTCGGATTACTTTTTCTAACAGTGCTGGATCCTAGATTCAGCACTGGGACATTTCCTGAAAACAGTTGAGAAAATGTGTTTTAGTTATATGTACGATTTTTAAAGAATAATCTTGTATTTCAAAAGTTGACACTTACAAACTTTTTCACATCGAACCACCCATGCTATCCTATGGAAGGAAATTCAATTCACAGGTAAGTTACTTTGACGTTACTTTTCTTACTCAGTGCTGGATACCTAGAATCAGCACTGGGTTACTTCTTGAAAACAGTTGAGAAAATGCGTTTTGGTTATTTGTGTGATTTTTAAGGAATATTCTTAGTTTTCAAAAGTCGACAATAACATTGACAAAAGTGTCAATGTTATTCTATGAGGAAAAAGCAGGTTATCGGTTTCGAGGTAAGTACTCGGTCTTTGGAGTTAGGGTTCTGGGGTTAGACTCAGGGGTCTCCCAGGGTCAGTGATGCACTGTTTTTGCCTAGGACGGCCGGGTGCAGAGTGTTGAGGCCCAATGTTATCCTATGGAAGATGGGGGGCTCCGGTTGGTGGCTGCTAGCAAGCAGGACACGGGTTGTGGGAGCAAAGCTCCTAGGGTTTAGCTCAGGGCAAGTTGGGGACCAAGTTAGCACAAAAGGGGCACCCTCAGTGGCACTAGGGCTGACGGGTGAAGGGTGCTGTTTTGAGGTCGGGTGCCCTGTTGATTTCAATGGAAATTCTCTGGGACAAAAGAAACACTGCAGGCTCGGGGACAGGTATCTTCCTGGAGCAACCACCACTTCGAGAGGTGCGTTGGGATGTTGAGGGTTGTTTAGGTACCGCTTGGTTGGGCACACAAGGCTGTGGGGCGTCTGGTGCAGGGGTGCCTTTGGACGTCGGATTTTCTTACCCGCTCTGGTCGCGGTAGGAGGGGTCCTCTGGATTGAGACTGCAGGCGTGTCAGGAGGCTTGAGGCAGGTCAGGGGTCTCCGGATCTCGGTTCAGGATCACCAGGTGGACCTCCTTATGGTTTTTTCCCCACTCAAGCTCGGGCCGGGATCGGCGGGTGCGGAGTGGGCTGGATTCGAGGTTTCTGGCTGACACCAGAAGCTGCAGTTTAAACACGTCCGGTGTTCACGGGAGAAACAGTCCTTAAAAGTGAAGGTAGGCAGGTCCTCCGGGGTTTTTGAATTTGCTGGCCGCTGGAGATGCCAGGGCTTTGCAGGAGCAGGCTCAAGGGGAAAAGGCCCTGTAAGCCTGGGGCCAAGTCAGTGGACGTCGTCTTCTTGCTAGCTCTGCACAGCTTCTCGTCCTGCTCTTCTTTTCTTGTGGTTGCTGGATCTGAGGAAGGTTGGTTCAGGGTGCCCCTAAATACTAAATGTAGGGGTGTTACAGGTAGGTAAAGGGCAGGGACCAATGGGTCCCTTCCCTGGGGTGGGTACACCCCCTATTCTGCCACTCTCCAGTGGGAGGGGGCAGGAGCCTGTCCCTGGTTGGCTGGGTTCCCCATCCTCAAGATGGCGGGGACTCGATGTTGTGCTTCACCTCGCCCACCTTAGGTGTGGAGTTGGCAGAGGTGGGCACACCTCTCTTCCTCACTTGTTTTTCCCGCATGTTCTCCTGCCCAAAGTGGGGGGTGGAACCAGTGGGGACCAGTTGCTGAAAGCAGCAAATGGTCTGGAGAGGCTCACGATGGCGGCATGCCTTTGAAGCTTCCCCTTCGTGAACCCTGCCCACCCTGGGGGAGGAGGCTTGGCACCTCGTCCCAGGAAGTGCATTGTTTCAGGCCCGAGAGCAGCAGCTCTCGACCCAGGTGTCCAGAAACATGTCTGGTGGTGGCAGCCTAAGCATCCACTCAGTCAGGTCACTAGAAGTTGGTCGAGTTTCAGGGGGCATCTCTAAGATGTCCTCTGTTGTGCATTTTACATTAAATCTCACACTGGCATCAGTGTGGGTTTAACGTGCTGAGAAGTTTGATACCAAGCTGCCCAGTCTTCAGTGTAGCCATTATGGTACTGTGGAGTTCGTAATGACAAACTCCCAGCACCATATACTCTTAATGGCAGCACTGCACTTACAGTTCCCAGGAATGGACTTGGGCACAGTAGGGGTACATGGATCATGCACCTGTACCCTCACTACTGGCATAGGGCACCCAGCTAGAGGGGTGACCGATGTATGCCACTGCGGTGGTTTGTGGGCATGGCACACAGCGATGTGTGTCATGTCGACTTTTCACTTTGTTTTGCACCAAGACACGCAGCCTGCAAAGGCAGTGTGTGAGTGTCAGGGTACAGGGCTCTAAGGGTGGTACAATAAGTGATGCAGCTCTTAGAGGCCTTCTCTGGTCTCAATGCCCTGGGTACCTGTGGTACCATTTACCAGGGACTGACAGGTAGCCTGATATGTCCATTGGGTTAGTTTTGGGGAAAGTACACCTGCACTGGGAACCTGATTGGCAGGGACCCAGGGAACACCAAGAAAAAGTGCATCAGTTGTCTGGCAAAAAGTGTGGGGGAGTTACTGCAACAGAAACCCACTTTCCTACACTCGCAAATTGCATACACAATTTCAAGGGTGCAAGGGTTCAAAAAGGACACCCTATTGCACCCCTGAAATGTGCATGTGTGCACATGTGGCGCACATACATTCCCTGAGGGCATGTATGTGTGCCACATGGCACTTTGAAAAAAGCAAAAAAGTGCTTTTTTCTAGGAAATTGCAAATAACCACCAACTTTAAGTTGGTGGTAATGTGCGATTCCTTTAAGCAATATCGCAATTTGCGATGCCTACTAGCATAGCATTTAGGGAATCGCAAATTACGATTCTCTAAATCCATGCGCTAAATAGGGAATCACAATGTATGTGATTTCTTATTTTGCAAGTAGGTTTTTGCTTCCCTACATTGCTCATAGCTAAATTGCAATTGCGAATTTCAGCGGTTGCGATAGCAATTGAGCTCGATACATCTGGCCCTAGGTTCTCAATGACCGCTTTCCTATATAAACAGGGTCACAGGCCATACAGCTTCAAAAACAATGAAAACAGGAAGAAAGGTAAATGGGCTACACTAGCTTTGTTGGATAGCTTTGTTGGATAGAAATGCAATCCTCCTAAAACCATGCAGCATGACACACACTGCAGAGTACTATCTGAGCTAAGAAAAAATGCTATCATGCATGCAAAGCCAGGCTGTAAGCACTACACAGATACTGATTACATAACAAACCTACGTATTACATAAAAAAATGTTCCAACTATTGCAAAGGTTCTCACAAGGCACTTTAACACACTTTCAACGCCATCCTGAAATTACTGCCACCTAAATAGCTGCCACTCATCAGAAGGGCCACTGACCATCCGGACACAAATAAGAATCCAATTGATTTATGCTCAGAACCAAGAAACGCTACCACTGGACAAAAGTTGTAGGGCTGAGAATTTCCTGGAAGGGTTGTTCAGTCTTCCACTCCTTTGGCATTCTCTCCAACTATATCCACAATTTTTGACTTACTTAATCTTGGAATAAGCCATTATCATTTAAGCAAACATTCAGTCACTACCAACAGACATTGCAAAACTAACCTAGTGAAGCTTTTGTTGTCAGCCCTAGACTCCTCACTACTTCTCATTAGTCAGATGAACATTATCTCAGACGCACAAGCAGGCCATTATCATACTCATCCTATTCTGTAAATACTAACACAACCACCGCACTCTTCTCCACTGGTTTCCTAGACGATTTTACAATCTTGAAATAAAAAGCATCCAGGACGGTCACTGTGTTGAAACACAACTATGTTTTTGTTATAACTATAATATGGCATTTGTTTACCGTGATTAGGCTGAGAGGCCCAAGTAATATATTCTGAAACGAGGTGCACTGATCAACACAAATGTATCCTGTATACTGGTTGCTAATCACTGAGCAGTGCGATATTTTGAGATTGTGGTCTTAATTCTCCCAGTCTATCATCATGTCATTTTAATTATGAGCTTGGGGCTTCTTACAATTCGAAGGCTGGCCCGTGCATGAAGTGAACTCTCTGCAACTCAATTTCTTGGTTAAGATTAGGCCTAGGCAAAATTTTAATTATGCAGGCTTAGTTTTGGTACTTTTGCGTAATAACATTTTGTGTAGAATTACAGAGATTACAGCATTACGCATTTCTTTAACCAAGCACACTACTCAGGTAATTGTTCGAGTGATAAATACATAAAAATATTTATGCTTCATTTCCCGTACTTACACTACATCAAATTGGGCGAGTTTCGCTCCCCCTTAGTTGCGATGTTGTTTTAGAGTCAAGAGTTTTCACTAAGCTGTCTTTCATTTTGGGCATAGTGGTACATGAGGTAGGGAACATGCATGTCTCCCTTCGTTTAAACAGTGACCCATTGGCCTTGTGAGCTACTTCCCACTTGTGGATGGTGCAAGTAGGGATGTGATAGACCACTTTTCTGTATATACTTACAGAGCCAATAATTAAATTTTCCTTTTGAACAAGCTGAGATTATATAAATGACTTGAGTGCCTTAGGTGCTAGAAATTTGACTACTTGTGAATGTTTCAATTGTTTTTCAAAATCCTTTTCACGTTGATGGTCAACAGATGGTTTTGTTCATAAATGGTTAAAGTGTTTTGCTAAAGTTGGAGGACGATAAATCATCGGCCACTCCTCCGCAATGGCGGAGGAGCATCGCCCCACTCACTGCAGAAGAAAAATAAAACGATAATGAAGGATAATGTTACTTACCCAGTAATCATCTGTTCTTGGCATGTACAGCTGTAGATTATTTTCCAGTCTCAAGGCAGGTGACTCCTCCTTTCGGTGATAGTGCGCATGGGCATCGACTCCTTTGTTAGATTGTTTTCACGCAGAGGGTGAGAATGGAGTAATAGTAAAGAATAGAGATGTCCATATGTAAGTAAACTAAAGAGAGATCTGCAGCAGCTACAGGTACCCGGGGAGGTCAGTGGGCGCATGTGAATCTACAGCTCTACCTGCCAAGAACAGATGCTTCCTGGGTAAGTAACCTTATCCATTCGAGGAATGTGAGCTGTACATCACGTGCTGTGCATTGACTATATAGCAGTATCCTGCCAAAGCGGCGGCTATCCTGCAGCTGTTGGAGTTGTTTGAAATCGTGTTTTAAGTACTGCTTGACCCACATTGGCTTGTTGCCTCGCTAACACATCTACACAATAGTGTTTGGTGAATGTGTGTGGTATAGACCATGTTGCAGTTTTGCAAATGTCAACTATGGGAATGTTTCCCAAGAAAGCCATTGTGGCCACTAGCTTGCGTGTGGAATGGCCCTTGGGGGTAGAGTTAGTTCTCTTAGCTTCTGCATAGCAATGTTGAATGCACCTCAACAATCCACCTTGAAATACCAGATTTGGAGATCAGATTGCCCTTGTGTGGTGGCCCAAAAGCAACAAAGAGGTGTTTTGTTTTACAAAATGATTTTTTTCTTTCATTGTAGTACAAGAGTGCTCTTCTGATATCTAAGGTGTAGAGTTAATTCAGCAACTGAATCAGGTGAGGGAAGAATACAGGTAATTTTACCAACTGATTTATGTGAAATGAAGATAATACCTTAGGTAAAAAATTTGGGTTGGTACAAAGAACCACTTTGTCTCTGGGTAGTTGGAAAAATGGTTCTTGTATGGTTAGTTCCTGTAGTTCACTCACTTTCCTTAATGAAGTGATTGCAATGAGGAAAGCGGTTTTCCAAGAGAGGAACTATGATTTGCATTTGTGCATGGGCTCAAAAGGTGGGCCCATTAATCTTGTGAGGACTATGTTAAGATTCCACACTGGGGCAGGTGGGAGTCTTGGTGGTAGGTCTCATTTTAGTCCTTTCATGAAAGCTTTGATTACCGGTAGTCTAAACAACGACAAATGCTGCCTATTTTGTAAATATGCAGTTATTGCTGCGAGATGTAGTCGGATGGAGGTGTAAGCCAATGCGGACTGTTGCAAGTGTAACAGACAGCAGATGATGTTTTGTATGGAAGCATCAAGGAGTGTTTATAGGATTGTTATTACAATAAATACCAAATCCCTTCCACTTAGCTGTGTAACAGGCTCTTATGGTAGGCCTTCTAGCCTCCCTCAAGATAGTCATACTTTCTGGTGGAAGGTGTAAATAACAAAACTCTAAGACTTCAGGAGCCACATCGCGAGGTTCAGTTGTTTGGGATCTGGGTGTCTGATTTCTCCATGGCTCTGTGTGAGGAGACTGGCGGTTAAATTAAGCTTTTGATGCAAGACCAGAGACAGCTAGAACAGGGTTGTGAACCAAGGTTGACGTGCCCATGTGGGAGCTACTAGGATTAGTGGGAGAGATATTTGCCTGAGCTTCCAAACCACTAACCGAATGAGTGGGAGAGGCAGAAAAGCGTAGGCAAATATCCCTGACCAGTTCATCCATAGTACATTTCCTTTGGATTGTGGGTGCGGGTACCTGGAGACGAAGCTTTGGCATTTTGCGTTTTGGTATGTGGCAAAAAGATCTATCTGAGGGACTCCCCAAGCTTGGAAGTATGGGAGGAGAACTTGAGGGTGAAGTTCCCATTTGGGTATTTGATGCCTCTACCTGCGGAGGAGGTCTGCAATCTGGTTGTTCACTCCTGGGAGTTGTTCCGCTAGGAGATAAAGTTTGTGGTGAATGGCCCACCTCCAGAAGTCTTGGGCTAAGTGTGAGAGTTGGAGAGAGTCTGCCACCCATTTTTGTATGTAATACAAAGCTGTTATGTTGTCTGTACAAACAAAGACAGCTTTGCCCTCCAGGTGAGTCTGAAACGACTTGAGAGCTAGAAAGAGTGCAAGCAACTCTAAATGATTGATATGGAGCAACTTTTGCCTTTGGCTCCACAGGCCTTGCACTGTGTGTTGTTGATGATGAGCTTCCCAACCAGTGAGGGACGCATCCGCTGTTAGTACTATCTGTGGAACCAGGTCTATGAAGGGCCGTCCTTTTGGTTCATTTTGTGTGCTCCACCACTGCAGAGAGCAAATAGTACGGCCGCTAACCAACACTAGATAGGTTAATAGACCCTGTGACTGGTTCCATTGACTGGCTAAGCATTCTTGAAGTGGACGCATGTGTAGCCTGGCATGGGGGCCGATTATGATGCAAGATGCCATCATTCCCAGCAGTTGCATATAAACCCGAGCTGGAAGCCAATGATTGGGTTGAAAATGGAGAACTAAAGCCTTAATATTGCGAACTCTGGCTGCATTGGGAAACGCCAGAGCTTTTTGAGTGCCTCTTAGGTAGTTCTGAGTATTGGCTGGTTGGAGATGTGATTTTAGCACATTGATTGTGAACCCTAGTTGATGTAGTAACTAATTGTTCTGAAAAAGTGTGCTGAAAAGCTTTGATGAGCCAGTCGTCCACATATGGGAAGACAGGGATGCTTTGTCTTCTCAGGTGAGCAGCTACTACCGCCAGACACTTTGTGAAGACTTTGGGGTAGTGGTGACTCCGAACGGTAGTACCTGGAACTGGAAGTGTTGACCCGCTAACACAAACTTGAGGAATTTGCGATGAGTGGGGTGGAATGGAATATGAAAATAGGAGTCTAAGTCTTGAGTAGACAAAGTCGCCTTTCTGCAGAAGAGGTAGTACTTGTTGAAGTGTTACCATGTGGAAATGATCTGACTGTATGTAAAGATTGAGTTCTCTGAGATCTAATATTGGTCTGAGAGAACCATCTTTTTTGGGTATTAAGAAGTAAAAAGAGTACACGCCCGACTCTTGATGTTCAGGTGGTACAGATTCTATAGTCCCTTTTAGAAGGAGAGACTGTACCTCTTGTTTGAGGAGGTGAAGGTGATCTGATGAAAGTTTGTGTGACTTTGGGGGATGTTGGGAGGAGTGTTGGTGAACTCCAGGCAGTAACCACAACGGATAACTTGTAGTACCCACTTGTCTGTTGTTATTGACTGCCAGATTGGTAGGAAATCTGAAAGTCTTCCCCAACAGGTGTTGAGTAGCCGAAGGGAAGTGTAGGCAAGTCACTGTTTTGTATTGGAGGGGGAGGTGCGTGTGTTTGAACCTCTACCCCCTGCCTTTGCCGTTGTTGCCTCTGGCACCCCCTCTGAAGTAACCCTTAGAGGCAGAGGGTTGGTTATTGCCCTTGTAGGTGGAGGTGGTCTCCAAGGAGGTATATATTGAGCCTCCACAGTAGAAAGAGTGCCGAAAGAAATCACTAGCTTGTGTTGACTGAAGGGCTCCCATGGATTTGGCCACTTGAGTGTCTATCTTAACCTTTTTCAGTGAAGAATCTACCACTGGGCCTAAGAGGTGTTCCTTATCAAAGGGTGTGTTTAATATGGAGGTTTGAACCTCGGGTTTGAACCCAGATATGAGGAGCCAGGCACAGTGGCGGCTGGTGACATTTGAAAGTGGTGAGGCGGAAAATGATATTCATACTGCACCGTAGCGAGCACCGTAGCGTGCGAGCCCGGACCCCCTAAGGAGGGTACCGGGGGAATTCCCCCCGAGAAAATTTTGAAAAAATAGTGGGAAAATGGTGCATTTCCAAGCAAATCTGAGAAAGCAGGAAGGTTAATAAAGCAATTGTGAAAGTGCAGGGATTACATTATTAAAGAGCTGTCATATAACATACTAGGTAGCTGCTTTTTCAGTATAACAACAGAGCTTCATCACAATATGAAAGAAGCCTGTCAATAGTCAAAGTACAACGCATAAGATTTGGTGCAATAATATCAAATTTCAGTACAAATACATATATCTTATGCAGGACAGCAATATAGCTGCAACAGCTCATTTGAATGGCCAGGCATGGGTGGCATAATACATGCTGCAGCCCCTGGTAGGCCTTGGGTGCACCTGTGTACCTATGGTACACTATACATGGACTCACAAGAGTGACCCAATACCCAATTGGCAATGCACCTAAAGTACATTGTGTGAATTTAGAGAGAGAACATCTGGGCTGTGGGTCTGATTAGAAGGACCACAGCCTTTCTAAGTTGTAAACCAGTAAAGCAAAAAGCAAAAAAATGGGGTGACCATAGGAAAGCAGACCCTACTCTCCTACATAACGCTCCCCTTTGGACAACAGGAAAAGACTAAATTTGATTACTCTGCACTCCTAGGAGAAATAAAGGCCTGATATTGATGTATTTACTATTTTAAAATGTACTGATAAAACTAAACCATCCTCAAATCATGTTTCTGCCTTTCCATGTCTCATCTTCAATTATTAATTGTGCATTCCAACTGAGTATTAATGAGAGCCAGGAATCTGAATAGAGAGATCTCTGAATAGCAAATTCTAATGTTAAATATTCTGCATAGCTCTAACTGAGTTATTGGTTTGTATGATTTTAGACCGACTGACTTTCCCAAAGAGATTTGGTCTAGATGTGATAATTCTG
The DNA here is from genome assembly GCF_964263255.1 of Lissotriton vulgaris. NCBI lineage: Eukaryota > Metazoa > Chordata > Amphibia > Caudata > Salamandridae > Lissotriton > Lissotriton vulgaris. Next base: position 98,589,001 of record NC_141698.1, read on the forward strand.
TATCTGTATTGCATAGTGTTGAGGGTTATATATATGAATCTAATTACTAGTTTGTAGGTCAATTTTCCAATTCCTGGTCCTCACTGGATAACTACATTGGGTCCCCTATATCTGACTCCTCTCAGCACAATCAAGATCCATTGGAAAACCAGGTATATGAAACCTGAAGTGTAGTGTTAGTAGACAAGGTGAGAAAAAGTAAACCTGCCCAGTGGTGCTACAACAACTGCTATCCCTAAACAGTACACATTTCAGGAGCGGTCACTATGCAAAAAGATTCATGAAGATTTCAACAGCTGGTCTTGCATTCTTCTGAATTCCACTCTCATAAAACCTCTACTTAGCGAACAACAACCCAAAAAAGTTGATATTATAGTAGCTAAACATGGTTAAATCAAACACAAGAAGGTGTCTGTCAGTAGTGACAGAATGCAATACAGTTAGCTAAACCTACAAAGCACTCACGAATGATAAAACAAACAGTCTAGCTGTTGCATTCAAAATATGACAGAGTTTTATCTAAAATGGCAGCAACTTTTTATGGTGATTGTTTACAACCATACAAAGCTCGTAACCTTTACAGAAATCCTCTCAGAGCCCACTGCATTGAACTATCGCAGTTAAATTATCTCTATCTTAATTAAAGGCCTGCAGCACAAGTGGGGGGGGGGCTACAATAATAAAGAAAAGGCACTCAATGGCCTGTAAATACCTCAGCAGAAGTGCTTTATTGCAATGTATGAAAACATATAAAACATAAACAAATCAGTCTGACCCTGTGCCTCATGGGAACAGTCCAGCCCAAACTGCCAAGCCATGCTTTCCCTGGGCCGGAAACAAGCTACCGAGGACCGGTTTCTGGCATTTCAGCCTTCTTCAGCCCAGCTTGCTTGAATCCAGTGGCAAAGTGAGCAAGGGACTCACGTCTGAGCATACCCTGCCAACTTATGGCGAACAAAGAAAAACCAAAGGAAATGATGGACGGAGAGTTGACAATACAAGCACTCGCCCCCAGTTAACTGATCTGGGTTTAATCCATCACCGTTCTTTAGCCCACTCTGCCACCCCTGTTCAGACATGGCCATATGCAAAAGGCCATGTCTGAACTGGGGTGGCTGAGTGAGCTAAAGAATGGTGATGGATTAAACCCAGATCAGTTGACTGGGGGTGAGTGTTTGATTTGCTCAAACGCTACGTCCATCATCCCCTTTTGTTTCGCTCTGACATCATAGGCCACTGTAAATTCTCATTTTTGCAGGAATCCAGTACCAGGCCATGGCCTTCGGCCCAGAGAAGAAGCTTCAGCCAGTTCTCAACTTTATGTTTTTGTATACGAGTGCGAATCAACCTAAATAAAGTGACTTTGTTAGGGGTAAAGGTACACATTATGGTGAAAACCGAGTGGTCCACTGCAGCGGATTGCTCGATATATGATGCACATTGCTTTAAAGGCGTTATATCTAGCTATCTGCAGCCAGTGTAAGAATTTGATGGCTGATGGGAGTCCAAATGGGTAGGCTGAGGAGCCACATTTAAAATTCTCTATAACCTGTGAAGTAGGACGATGGGGTGGGGGGGCTTAGTGGCAAAATCAGCACAGGAAAGTGCTACAGTGATATTGGCTGGAACTTCTCTAAGGAGACCTAGGTAGGGAAATGTGGACACTGGCCTCTTATGAGGTAGAAGCTTTCTTTGAAATCTTGGTACAAGGGAGGGAGAAATTGAGCAACACTAGTGGACTAGTGGCAGCCTAATTCTTGTGGAGAGATGGGTGAGGATGAACATATAAATGTATCTTGTTTGTCAACGTATTTAACTGTAGGCGTTTAGATAGTATGCAGGTGTTAACTGCTCTGAAGCACTCTCCAATGTGACAGGAATTGTAGTTTTATGAATTTTCCAGCTGAGGTCAAGCAGCAGGCTGAGTAAACTACTGAGAAAGAGAAGAGCAATGGTCAAGCACTGAGGGTCTGCATGGCAGATTCACAAATGTCTGAGACATACACCTTAGATGCAAAAGGGATCTGATCTCTAATCACAAAAGACAGTTTGAAACATGAAAAAGAAGGAGCAGAAAAAACGGAAGCAGGATATTTTGCAAATGTTGCCAAACATAAAATAAATAGATCTTTATTCCAAGGCAACTTCAGGTAGAAAGGCAGATGGGAAATTGCAGGACTTTTACAAGGCTACTTCCGGGCAAAACAAGATAAAGTTAACATAGGAAAATACCCCAGATATCTGGCAACGCTCAGTACTGGGTTCCCCTCATGGATCAATGATATTCAAATTAGGTAGGCACCTTTAGGATCCAGCATTTAAGAAAGCTATGGAATTAACTGATGCACAAACATATGAATACTACCCTTTAATTTCACCGTTATGCAAAGGAAAGACTGGTGAAACAGAATACTTCTAAAAACCCAACTGTCATATGCACTGCAATCACATTTAACGTAAACGTAATGTACATACTAGTCATTGTCATGTTAATTTGCACAGCAACTGAAATGTGAATTTAAAAAACAAAAATGTTTCCTTCTCAATATAATAGGTGAAAATATTTACACAATTAGCAAATACTGAATGCTGCGGCAGAACATGGTGTTCCAAGCTACAGGGCTAAAGTGCCACAACAACAGAAGTGACATACAAAACATTATGGACTGACAGCACTGTTTGTCTTTTCGCATGCATAGAATGTAGTGGAATGTTTATGACATGGAGCAGTTGCACTAATAAAATGTTCACGGGGTATACTTTTATGAAAATGTTGCAAAGGCAACAAATGCATCAAGCTTGAGTAAAAGCATAATTTCTAACCTTTTCTCATTTTATGTGAAGTAATGTGTACGTACACATTAGAGGACCACAGTTACCAATATGTAGTGAGTGCAACCCCTTCATTCATTGTCACAGTGAGCACAGTCTCCCATTTAGCACTGATCGCTAATTAGTTCATGTGTTTGTTTTTCAATAAACAGCAGCCGCCTCCAGTTTAACAGTAATCGCCCCCCTGACTCAGATGACGCCAGATTTAGCAGCCTCGTGCCCTAATTCATCATCACCTGTAGAAACCTCCAGCCTGTGACCAGGCTGAGTGAGAAGCGCTCACAGCGGCGCGTCCGAGTCCGACTTTGTGAGCAGAACTTAAGACTGGCAGCCACCAGTCACGGCGCACTGACTGCTCAACAGATCACGACCCAGACCCAGACGGCGACCTTACTAGTACTGCCGGCCCGTCGGTTTCGGTTTATTAACACTCCACAGACTACAAAGAATAACAAATAACTCTGAGATTTTGCTAGTAAAGGTGAGCTTTCCTATCATATGGTAGAGAATACCCCAGAAGTTCTATTACAGGCAGGTCTAATTGAAGCAGGTAGTTTTCAGTGCTTAGCACCCGCACTTAAACATACACGAACACCGCTTTTCATGAGCACCAGCACCATTTAAGGACATATTTATTTGCTGGGAGATTAAGTGATTTGCCCAGAATCAAAGGATGTTGAGCCGACGCCGAGACTCGACCCAGGTACCCCAGCTCCGAAGTCACCAGCTCTGGACATTACGTCACACCCTCTCTCAGTATTAGTAGTTGGTTCTCTTTTATGCAGCGCGAACAGGAGAAATGGGCTGGTGCAATCTGCCTCCTGATGAGCGCCACGGCACGTATTACTTTTTGCAAATTAGCCACTCTCTAGTAGGTAGATAATGCACCCGATTGGACCCATCACACCTCTGAAGTACACCTTTGATATGTAATAGTACAGGAGCCGACACTTCAAATAAAGTTAATGCCCTGAGAGCGAGGCTGATAATGCCCACGAACGGGTTTATAATTCCAGGAAGCAAACCTGGGACTGATATGCCTGTTTGCAGGCCTGGAAGCTGTCACAAACCGGCGATTCACAATAAAACAGCAGCCGGCCTATCCCAGGCAAATGACCGGGTACCCGGCCTGTAGCTGGCAGCTTACATCCCAGAAACAGACTTTTGACGGGCAGAAAATCTTTTGAGAATGACTCACCAGCACCACATTTATAAAGGGGGTTCTCCTGGGAAGAATGTCCTTGGAAGCAGGCCTGTTGTGCACTGCCACGGTGCTTGTCCCTGCTGAGTGTGTTTAAGAAGGTTTGGGGGGCTGTGATGCTCACTACCGGAAAATGAAGGCAGACAGTCCTATCCTGTGGGGTGTCCTTCACTCGCTGCCTGTTCCCGCACTGCTGCGGATGGAGACAGCTAGCTCTTAAGTGTGACGTCGAGGGGGGTGATAGTTGCCTGGTGACGTCACAATGTCCCAAGGCCTGCGCAAAGTCCCATCGCGGTCTACTATTCCTTTAGGTTTTAAATCCTGCTCAGTCGGTCCGATTGGTGCGAGCGATTCTCGGAAAGGCTTTACCCCTGCACCCCCCCCCCCCCCGACCTCCCGGGAGCCCCTCTCAGGTGAGGGAGGGGGGAGGCTAGAAGGCAACTCCTGTGTGAATGGCAGGCGGATTGACCAGAAACCAGGACTGATGCCTAGGCTAGCATACACTATTGGTGTGATCTCGGGCAATACATACATACACTGATTGCACAACAACACATGCTGCCCTGCTGATGCTAATGCTAACTGTAGGCAAGCGCAGGCCAGGCCAGGGCAGCTATGCAGTACAGTATTACTGCTCGTTTGGGTGAAGGAAGCCTCTATTTTCAAACAGTCACAGTGTGCTGTGCAGTGCACAGTAAAAAACTTACGTGGACCGGTGGACGGTGGACGCGGTGCCGTGTTGCGGTGGTGGTGAGGTCCGGACAGTAGGGGTACGCACGACGTCGCACACACACTTAAGTTAACCAAGCCAGGCCCAGGGCAGCAGCCAGCAGCAGGACGACGACGACGACGACGAGTCACGAGCGACGACCGAGTTGTGAGTGACTCTGGTAGTGGTCACTGGCTGCACTAGTGACCAGTCTATGAGTCTACGACTTCTACTTTCACTTACTAGACCGAAACTTCACTATTAGCAGTTGTTTTGGTGCGCCACCAGCGCCACGCGTGCTAATGGCCAATCACCTCGAATTTGCTTGATAATAGCTACAGGTGATTGGCCAAGCAGTGCGGGCCGCAGCAGAGCAGCCAACACCCACGCTTGGCGGCACCATCCTGCTGCAGCAGCCAATCCTGGCGCAGCGTTAACAGCGCCACTGCGCCAGGATTGGCTTACGAGCAGACTGCTATTTGCCCCTAATGAGACCGGGGCCGGGACTTCATGCCTGTCTAGTCTCCACTGCTAAGGTGGGGGGGTGGTGGACGGACAACAGTACGCATGCGCAGGCCAGTCAAAATATCGAGGCCTCCTGGAGTTCATATGCGCAGTGTGTACAGTTACTGTAGTACACACTGCGCATGTGAAACCCACGAGTCCTCAATATTTTGACAGGCCGGCGCAGCGCGCAGCTACTGGCCAACGCTATTCTGATTGCTCCGCCCCCGCACGGCCACTGCCTTACGCGCTGCCCGATTCTGCCCGATTCTGTCGGGCTTCTCCCGGCCGGGGACGATAGCGCGCTGCAAATTAATCCCGGCTGACTCTTTAAAATAAATTAGACATGTTCTTGTTGGCAGGTGCGTCCATGGCTAGTGGGGCAACGCCCCAACGCCCCCAATGGACGCACCGCCACTGGCCAGGCATGTCTCCTTAAAATAATGCTGGTGTTTACAGCTCTAGCAGCAGTGTCTGCAGATTCTAGAGAGCACCAGATTGCATTGTTTGAAATAAGTTGTCCCTCACGCGCCAGGTCTTACGCTTTACATCTACGTTCTTGGGGCAGAAATTGGATCAATTGCTCCATTTCGTCCCAGTGCACATGGTCGTATCGTGCTAGCAACGCCTGAGTGTTAGAGATGCGCCACAGGTTTGCTGCCTGAGAGGCCACCCTTTTCCCTGAAGCATCAATAAGCTTGGATTCTTTGGAGTGAGGCTTTTCGGAGCAAAAAGGCTTTATTCGTAGGCTTCGGTGCCGAGCTAGAAGGCGGGGCATCAGAAGCGTGGTCTCAGTGCTGACCAGGGCCCGAGGGCGCAGGTTGGACCGTAGACTTCTTTTTGTGTTGAGGTAGATCTTGGGACGAGGGAGGGTCTGTACTCCCAGTACGTTGTCCATGCAGGATGTCTTCATCTTGGTCAGAGCCGTGCTCCAAGATGGAGATCGGCTCCTGCTCCTCTTCGGTTCACATGGCATCCCCGGCCTTGTCAGATTGTTGCCTGAAGATGTCCGGAATGGAGCTCGTGTGCTGGCTCTGCATGCTGCGATATCGAGCTAGACGTTCGCGAAGTGTTTACTTGGAGCGGAAAGCCTGGCACCCGTCACAGTCATGTTCTCTGTGTTCCGGAGACAAACACAAGTTGCACACTTCGTGCGAGTCGGTGCGCGGGTATTTCGCGTGACACCGAGGGCAGAATTTGAAGGGAGTTCGTTCCATCGACTACGGATTGGACAGACGCAGGTTGGCCAGATTGCCTACCACGAGCTTTCCAATCGAAAGATTGTTTTTCTGTATCCTATTTACTTATTAAAACTAAGTGAAAACATCCGGACTCAACACTAGATAGCAGGAATATGCGCAGCATAAGATCTACAGCTCACATGCCTTGAACATAATTTTATTATCGTTTTATTTTTCTCTGACAGACGATGCTGCCTACTCAAGGGCGGGCCGGGCATCCTGGGTGACAGCCAGGAGGAGAAGTTGTTGGGCACTGGAAGTGGGCATGACGGTTTAGCCAGCTATCTTAGGCGGGCCACACCATAATGTGCACTTTGATTTCTCCAACCCAGCGTTAATGTACAGCAAGGTGGAGGAATGGCAAAGGCTTCAAGTCAGTTACTGAGCGCCTATACAGGCTGCTCAGACCAATCCTGACACTGGTCTTATGCGGAGAGCAGTATTCTGGATTGCGTGGGAGTGGCACATCCTCATATCTTCACTGAGGAAGCTGGCAGCAGCAGCGTGAGGTGTTTTTTTATTAGTATCTTCCCCCTGCGCTGCCCCACCAGTTTATTTGGCAGCAGCCCCCCCTGCGATTGGTGACCCATGATTCTACTTGCAGTTTTGTATTATTGGTTGAATCACTGTTTATAGTCTATTTTTCCCATTTGGTAAGCTTTGTTGATCTTTTAGGTTATTTCTGTTTGTGGGCTGCATAGCTGCATATATCAGCCAGTAGGGCTTCCTGGTGCCTGTGAAGTGGGTTGTACTGTCTGTCTCGGGCATATTGGAAGAGCTAGGTTTTCGATTTCTTCTGGAATTCAAGAATGGAGCTGGTGTCTGATGTGGTGAGGGAGTTCATTCCAGGCTTTCGGGGGCTATCGCCAAAAAAGTCAGACGTCCCGCTCTGACCAAGGCGGATGTGAGTGACATGATCAAGGAATAGGTTAGCCGAGAGAAGGTTCCTGTCCAGGGTCTAAAACAGGATGCAGCCGATGAGGTAGGCTGGGGCTTGGTTGTGTCGTGCTTTATAGGTGTTTGTGAGCAGTTTCAAAAGGGAGCACTTGTGGATATGGAGCTAGTGGAGGTCTTTGAGGTGTTTGGATGTTTGAGTGTATTGTGGTGGTACTTTGAGTGTGAGTATTGGTGCTGTATAACTTGGAACCTGTTGGTGAGTTGGGCAGTGGTGCCAAAGTGGAAGGTGTTATAAATATGAGCCCAAGGAAAACCCCAAGCTACTAGAGGCACAGCAGATGGGCAATCAGCCTTTTTAAATGTAATCACACATTCGCCGTTTCTGTATACTAGTATTGCGAGTCTATTTATTCTCTTGACATAGAATGTTTGTAAAGAAGAAATTGAACTGATAAGTACAAATTAAGCACTGTAGTTATTATCACACAAAAGTTCCTATGTAAACAGAAAATGTTCATAAATCACATGATCAATTTACATTTCGTCATCAATTGAAATAAACATCAAAATTGTCATAATTCATATCCAAAATCCTAATGAATTTCGGGTTCAAATTGAACCCTTCGTCAGGGGATATAAAAATTAAAGATTTGTAATATATGATCTTGAGGTGTCGGCGTTCTGTGATGAAGTCTTTTCAGGATCTACAAAACAGCAACAGAAAAATCGATATTCCAATCTGTCATAGATTACATGTTCAAGAATAAATGGCTAGGGAGTGCCGCCGAGAGAATACCATCATATGATGAAAGGTGATGAGCTCGGTGCTAAGAGCGCACCGGCCCCTGTGTCGAGCAGACATGCGTGCACCCACAAACAACGTGAAAAAAAGGGTGATGCTGATCTAACAGATAAAAAAAAAGGTGTTGGCATGTCTGTGCTTTAGTTTTAGCATTCCTACTCTGCTTCTCTTGAGGATACACTTTACACATCCTTTCCCCCCAGCTAATCCCTGTGGAATAGAACTTTAATACATAATGTATCACAATGCATTTCTTCTCCTTGCCTTGAGGTTAACAAGTAATGTTCACATTCTATAAGGTTTCAGTAACTTATCTGAATCTGAAACATGCCACATTCAAAAAGGTAAAGCCTGCACTTCTTGCTTAAGCACAAGATTCAAGTTTCAAAATGATTGTATAAGTCGGAGGAAATGTTTCTTTTCTTGTAAGGGAAATAAAATCACTTTAAAGCTCTCTGAACACAAGCAGCATGGTAATTGATTTCTGTATTCTTTGAGAACTAGATTCCATCTTACCAGGAATAGACCAATACATGTCCTTCCATTGGCTCCTGTTATCCCCCAGCCAGTGTCCAGAGTACTTTCCCTGGCTGGGGAAAGTGGAACGAGAGATCACAAAAGGGCGTTTCTTTCGGAGTTTGATCAAAGCACTGTAATAAAAAGATGATTTCCTGATGAAAACACTGAAAATCATGGCTCAGTTATAGATCCGACAATACATTTTGTACATGGTACAGAAGTCCCCGCTTGAGGTAAACTTCAAATTGGCTTGGTGGTTTACACCAAGTGTGTGGAAAATATTTGCAAACATTTTGATTTGATAATTTGTAAAGCGTGCGATTGCCCATGGGCGTCTTGGCGCTATGATAAATCCTTTCATCCCTTGAACGGTATCTAAAGTTATGAAGAGAAAAGCCATGTTACATGTTACAAGGTACAATAATGAAACACATTTACAAAGGAATGGGTTAGAAAAGTAATTTATTTAGGATGACAAATTAACTAAGCACACTGCCCTAAAAAAAAATCCTAATTAAATTTATTGCGAATTAACAAGTCCAGTGTCTTTTTATGGGATACCTTGAATTTCATTCTTGTGGAGTAACACATAGGGTTCTTGCTAAGACCAAAATGACGAGGAAAGTCATTTAGAAACAAATATTGGCTGCTAATCTTATGGCTTTTCATATACGGGTTTTGTTTTGTCACGTTTTTGTAAACTTTTATTGTTGGAGATCTTCAGGGTTCCAGACAAAAAAACACATAAAAATAACCTGGCTAAAAGCAAAAAATTTTTTGGGGTTTCAAAAAGCATACATTTTCATAGCAGTTTGAGGGACTGCAGAGAGTTACTTTTGTATGTGAATGTGCTCTTTGTTAATGAACAGAATGCCATCACTCATTGAAGTGGGCTGATCCACACCCCTAGTTGTATGCTTTAGAAAATCATAGGATATAGTGAAAACAAATGGTTCATCAAGGACTCATTTCTTAGAAATAACGAATGAATTAACTCAATTATCAATACACAATGTAAAAGAAATAAAGTAGCCAAAACAATGGTTTTTAATGTGCACATAAACCAAAATAAATGGCACATAAGGTGCTCAGAGACACTGCGATCATACAGTGTAAACAGTGAGGGTGAATACTGGTGTGTGTATATATCATACTCCACAGAAATGAGGAGGAAGAAAAGACCAAGGGTTGATGTATAGTTTTTAACTTTCTTTGCTAAATAGACCAATAGAGGGTACACACCTGCGTTTTACTAGGCCCACCATTGGAACTTTTTTATAAAAACCCTCTACAACCCTATATTGTCTTAAAAATCCTTTAACGCACTTTATGATTTTAAACAGATTTTTATCATGTATTAGTGGACCTTGTAAACAACTTGAAGATACTAGTGTCTCCATTTTTATAGTTTAGTACTGTAGAGCTGCAGGTCATATGACCCCCTGTTTTTATGGCAAAATTGTGTTTCTTTTAATGACAGTATTTATTAATGAAGGGCTAAACTACTATGATATTGGATTACTGTTTTCTTTTTTATGTACTGTTTTATGAATGAAATTCTGAGTAAACATTTGCCTTTGAGCAAGGATTATACCCTGCTAACCATAATAACACAATGCAGAATACTCCTAGTCAGCTGTCGGAGGTCATAATTGTAGGTCAGAGACGTGTGGGCCCAATTGCATTGACAAAAGCCCTCTCCCGACGCACCCATGGGTGGCATGTTTCTTCTGATGGCCCCTTGTCACACTGACTCCATGTGTTGTGACAGTGTGGGCTACTACCCAATAGAAAGGAGAGCTCTTAGAGTTTTAAAATGTTAGGAGGGGGTCCTCTATAACTTCAACCTATTATATCTAGTTAATATCTTGAAAAATTGTATCCATCTTACTACTGGGTTATTTTCAGGTAGCCCATGCCCCATCTGGAGGTTGAGTTAAGAATCGTTTTCTCCTAAATCTTTGTCTTTGTGTGCTGTGCACCCCCTCCCTTCACCACTTACACTATGTGGTATACAACAGAGCTCAGGCCCAACGATGGTCCAAGGGAATCCTAACTTAAGTCACTGTTTTTATGTTATGTATTGTAACGTGTTTTGTTTCTAGACTAACAAAAGGTACAGAACCAGAGGTTTCCTCAAAAGGTTCTTCTATTATTGGTTATAAACCCCTTTACTTTTAATTTACTACAACATTATGAGTCCTATGAGCAGATGGCGGTATGGTTCTGAAGAATAGCTTCACACACTTTTTTGAGGGTATATCCTAAACAGAAATGTCATAATGAGCCCTATAATGAAGCATGCTACCCTTGGGTTGATGAGATCTTTTGTGCGATAATGCAATTGGACCCACATATCTCAGACATACATTTTGATCCCTGATAGCTGAATAGGAGTATTCGTTTTTATGTTATTGGTGTGTATATGCAAAAGAAGCCTCTTTGAAAGCAACATATGATCTGGGTACATCAATATACATAGAGCAAGCAGTCTGTTTAGGACGGTGCCTATGTTTCAACCTTGTGTATAAAAATATCTAGGGGAGGAAAGTGAGTGGCCTCACTCTTTTTCCCACCCTGGGCAGTGACAGTCACAATGCAAGGTTTCCGAATGCTATATGTTTTGAGCAGTTGTTTCAGAAACCAAGGGTTACTAAGAACCCCTTCTGCTTACTAGAATGTGGATTGTCACTTTGATCCTGAATTTTATTGCGTCCAATAACATAATTCCTGGAACTGACACTAATATTAAGGGGTCCATTACTGTCTTGTCCAGATGAATATATTGTAACGACACAGGAGGGCACAATGTCAACACTAAGGCAAACAGGCTGTTCTTTATTTAAATACAGGAGAGACCAAGTGGTGTACTTATATTTAGGTAGCCATAGCATCCATTCTTTTCAAAGTTGTATGCTTTTGGATGTACAGCCATAATTCACCATCAGTGTTGACATTGTTACACTGAACACATTATATGCATTTCTTTTGATTTACGCGAGCATTAAAATGTCATTATTTCGGCTAGTTGATCTTTGTTCGAGGAACTGTTTTGGTAAACTGGGTTACCATGAGCACTTTCATTATTATTAAGAAATGAGTCCTTAGTGAACCATTGTTTCTCTATTTCTATAAGCCCATCAGTTACTAAGCAGTGATTATGATCTGTACTTGTGCAATGTTAGAACGCCAGGATACACTTAGGCCCCCAACTACACTACACCTGGTAAATTCAGGCGTGTGTGGTACTCCTGTAACTGCACAGATTGGATTTTCAAAGTTTGTGGTAAACATTGAACCCCTCACAAATTTCAGCAGGTTGAAGCTACCACAATTTACCAGGGGAAACATTCCTGGTATAGAAGGGGATATCCAGATTTCAGTGCTGGAAGCACCATAAATAAGCACGTTATGTCACAATTTTAAGGCAATAATTGTAATTGGTGCTACTTATCGTACCGGGGAAAGTCCGATCAGTGTTTTGCAGTCAACATCGAAGCTAGGGAACCGGGTTAGAGTCTCTGCAAAGAAGCACAACATCCTGTGATTCTGGGCAAATCGTGTAAACTCCCCTTGCCTAACAAAAAAGAATGTGTCCTCCTGTAACAAAACTGGTGCTATGTAAAGCACTCTGATACCCAATATCTTCGGGTCTAGTTCGCGCTATATAGAACTTAAAACAATTCCGAATTTATCTAGTTAGTGGACCAGTGCTACATTTTTGATGGAATACAAAACCAAAACTCAGCTTGAGATGACCACTGTCATACCAAGGATGGCCACAGCAATGCCAGGAACAGCCACATCCAGTAAGGGTAACCAATATGCCAAGCTGGATCATCAGAATGCTACGGCTGCAAACAATAAGATGATGAGCACACCATGCTAGTGCGAAACTAAAGTTTTGCCACAAGCACCACCCACTGTGCTCGAGTTCCTCACCATTATGCAAACAAAGCACTTCTCAGATATCAAGGAGGCTGCCGGCCAGATATCATTCACCCAAACATGCGCACACACACGCGTGCATGAATGCATGCATGAATAGACCTATTTGCTTAACTGAAACTATCCTCTCCTCCACTTCTCAATGCTTCATCATCAAATTAAAGCATCACTGCACAGCTGCCCAGTCACATAAAGGGAAAGGGCTCCCAGCTGCTCAGACCAAGCATAAGGAATGTTGCCAGATCTCTCCTGGAGAGAAGGAAGGGAGCTGCAAAGTGTAACTCTGACTACCGTGTATCCGAGAGATTTTAGCAACAGCATCATCAAGGGTGACAAGGGCCCCAGGGACATCTGGTGCACATTCCAGTAAGAGAGCGCACAGCAGCAAGGACAAGGAATGGGGCATGCAGAAAAGAATACTGCATACTCTTTCCCACTAATGTCTCAATGGATGAATTTCTGTGAAGCTCATCCAATGAGAGGAGGAGGAGGAGCCCAGCTGCCAGCACCACGCTGGTCTGGCAGCTGGGCTAGGCGTCTACCACAGCTCAGAGTTAGACTCATTCACCCAAATTCTGGACAAGAATACTGCAGGTTTTAGAAGGGCAATCCAGGACGGATGTGAATGCACACAAACATGCAATCCGAGTGTGTGCACAACAAAGGACACACCACACTAAGACACAATATGAGTTTTTTCAATGTTTTTCTGCATCTCTACTCGCAAACTTAGCAGTGGCAGAGCAGTTGGCCCTGCTGAATGATCTACAAATGATCCCTTGGCTTCTACATTCATTCAGAGTTTTCTATCAAGTGAAAACAATAAAAACCACCCTCCCAACTACTTATTCACATCTATACCATTTGATATGCTCTACCATAGTTACAATGGCAATGCATGTTCAATGGTGTTCAAGCTTTTTTTGCCTATTGACAATCCACAGGTACTCAACCACATCACCCATTCCTTAAAGATTTGCATTGACACTACCTACCAGCCTGCATTGAGTGTAAAACCTACTGCATAATTTACAGTGTGTTCAACATCAGTAAAATAAACAATCTACTCAACAAGCTTGCAAACAGAAGTGGTCATACAGAAACCTGCATCTTTAATATCCCCTAAACTGAAACCTAGAAAGTCAATAAGGAAAAAGCTTAAGAAAAGGAATGCTACATAACTAAACTATGGAATTACCTCCCCATAAAATAAAATCAGTCCCATCCATCATCATCCCCTGTTAAAAAGAATCCATGAACATTCCAGTTTCAGCAACTTGTAGGCCACAATGAAAAATGGTCTGCCCTTCACCAGGCACTTTTTAGGTCTCGTGGCGTTAACCGCGCAAAAGCGCGGTCTCGCCAGAGACCTATAGTGAGTGACTCAGCTTTCCAGGAGACAGGAGCTGGCCACGCGCATCTTCCAAAAGGCGATGGGAGCGGGCCGCGCGCGCACGCTGTGGCCATCTCCTGTCTCCTGGGAAGCTCCAACACACACACAGCCACACATCCCCCTGCACGCATGCGCAAACACAGAGACACACACACGAGCGCACATACATGCACCCACACATATAGACACCCCCCCCGCCGCCGCACACATACACACACACACACACAAGCGCACCGAGCAGGTTCTCCCTGAGGGGCCTGTCGTACGCTGAGCAGTGCGAGGGCCGAGGCGCCTTTGACCTGAGCAGTGGCACGCCCTGATCCGCAGGGATACTGCTGAGCTCCGTGACCTGTGGCTGCCCCGAGAACTCCCTGGACTGGTGCCGGGGGACGCCCATGCCGATGTGAAGGCTGAGAGTGCAATGAGCTACTTGGTGGCTAGTGCGGAGGTTCCATCTGCGGCGAGTGGTTGCTGTTGACCCACATGAGCTACCAAAGGGTAGGTGTCCCAGCAAAGGGGTGACCGGCTCCCTCTCACCTGACCCGGCCTTGGTGTTGACCGTGAGTGCCGATTCAGACAGGGCGGCGTAGACGAGGCCCTAGGCATCTGAACTCCCCCTGGCTGGTGGGCAACATCTTCTGTAGTGCGTGGTGAAGCTGGAGGAGCGCTCCGGTAGTATACTTTGTCTTCCCTTCTTGATACAACACCTGCTAGAAGTGCTCATGCTCCAGTTTCTCCACCACTGCGAGCCGCAAGCAGTATTCGCTCACTGAGTCGACAGGATCTATGGTCATAAGATATTCCATGGCGCAGTGTTGGGGGCAACTACATAACAGGTCGAAGGCCTAACGCCTGGGATCACATAACAGTCTCCTGCTCGGGGAGGAAGGCAGCTGAGCAGAGTGGGGTCTCGAGGCCAGACAGGGACAGTGCCGGAGACGTAACAGATATTATTTCAATGTGCTGCATTGTGCTATGCTTTGATATGCTATGGTTTGGTTTGCAGTGTTATGACGTTCAATGTCATGCGGTGCCACCTAATGGTACGTGTACTATGCTACCTTAAGACATCGTACGTTGTGCTCATGTCACGTCACGCCCTGCTGTGTTGTGCTGTACTTTGTTATGATATGCTGTATATTATATTATGTAATGCCCAATCTAATATGCAGTGCTGTGCTATATTATGCTACTCTCGTTATGCTTCTCTGTTCTTCTGTGCTACTACTATGCTGTGCAAATTGTATACTACTCTAGCTAGTATTTGTGGACTCCAAGCTATTGTACAAGACAAAGGTGTTAGTGTGTCTAGCCTGCACTTTTGGGTGTTTTCAGCCTGCTAGGAGGTAGGAATACCAGTAGTTTAGTTGCTAAATTTGTAAGCTGAGTACCGGGTTATAACCCTAGCATGCACATTTGATTACACTAAATTTGATGCTCTACATTTGCGCAATGGTAATATACAAAATTAACATACTTTACCCCCCTTTGCACCAGTTCCTTTATCCACAATAAATTAATAATTTTGTAAAATATTGCTATCGCTATATGAAAAATACATATGTACATGTGTATTTGCATTACAAAATAAATACAAAGATGCTGCAGTACTAAGTTGGAACTGCAATATTTGGGCTACTTAAAGTTTTAATGATCATAACCTCGTTTACCAATGTTAACCCTAGTGACATGGCCCGACCTGCGTTTATCCACATTTTTAAAGCTATTTAGGAGTCAAAATTCGCCAGGCCCTACCAGTTAACACAGAGACAACTAGGATCCTGGGTCCTGTTAGTCAGTCACACTGAGTTACTTGATGATGACAGTCTGTCCGACTACTTTGAAAACAGGAAGCCAAAGAACGGCGACTCTGGTGTCCCCCAATTGGCAGAGAAGTTTGTGGCTGCAGCGGAATGAGGAAGTGCAGAGGGAGGGGTTCTGGGCCATTGTAAGGAGTTGGGTACGCAGCAGTAGTCCCTGGTTCGAGCTCCCTGTCCCTAAGGGGTGCACACAAACGCAGTAGCTTCTGAGGTAATGGTTCATTACTGAGGAAACAAATACTGCCTCTTATGTGTGAAGGCACGCTGCACTAAGCCCCAGTGAAGACATTGTTAAGGCATTGTCATTTACACCACCACATCACTCGGGGACACGACTCACTTCACCCTTCCACTGACTCAATTACAAAAACTTTTATTTAAGTATTAATTATTTTAAAAAATTAAAAGCCATTGTTATTTGTAATATCAATACATCTAAGTCACGTAAATACAACACATATTGCATTACAAATGCTATAGATGTCACATTTGCAAAAGTTATAACTATTGGCATTGTCATACACAATGCCAATAACTCAAACTTTAATGCTGCAAGACCTATTGCATTGCAAATGCTTGTTAAAGGTTTATAATCCACCCAGTACCTCAATTGATCTAATGATAATGATTAGCACATAGAGGATTGTAATTCTGGTTATAATGACAATAAATTATAGCAAGTCAAACTTTACAAAATGGATGTTGAATAACTAAACCGCACATCCACTAATTCTGGCAAAATCATGTAATTTGTGACAACCCAACTTCTCTGTATCACCATTCGTATTCTTTGGTTTGCTGCACTTTAGGTCCAGATTGTGTTAACAAAAGTATAGTGGATTAATGATTCTCTGATGGTGCTGACAGTGGAAGTCTTCGAGCAACAGGAAGATGCCTTGTGGTGGGGCTAAAGTTAAACGCAAAAATACCTACCAGACATTTTCTGTTCTTAATCAAAATTAGTTTTTAAAACTGTGGAACTCCTTCCATGTGCCAGTAAGACACCTCTCTGCTTGAATGCCTATCTACAGTGGAAAGGAGCTGAAACATCAGCAATATCAGATAGGTAGAAGTGGTGAAAAGGAATATTATAATGCACGCTCTTCTGTGGTCCGTATTACGAGCAGGAGGGATACCAACCAGGGCAACTACAAGTTTTGCAGTGTCTCTGGACTTTAATTATCAGGTCCACGAATTCGGCACCCAATAATTACTTGCCTGGAGACTTCATACCGGGAATCATCATCAGAGCTACGCGGGCTGCGGGCACCTGCAGAGCCCGGCTAACGCTGCCTGCATATTTCAGCACGGTGGGGCAGAAGAAGTTCCCGCCAGCTGACGAAAAAGATATAGCTTTCCTGATGCCGCCCCCTTTCCGACCACCTACAAACAAGAGTATAAGCCCCCGCAGCATATAATAGGGATCTCTTAATAGGGCCTTATGTCTTTTACATTGGAGATCTGCTTGTCATATGTGGGGACATTTTAAAATTTGGCATGTGCACATAGGAACCAAATAATGCAGTAGATAGACATTTGCACTTTGCCAAAAAGAGAAGATTGCAGCTCTCTAACTATCCTACATTTGAGCCCTTTAAAAAGTATTTTGTAGGATCGCTTAGATTTCAATTATCCAGGGTACAACTTTCCAACTATATGTTTACTACCAACCATTTCACTACTGCTGATTCTGGGGCTCTCCCTTCTAAGGATCATGGGGTTGTGAACTGTTGCCTGTGACTGGTGACTTACAAAGGAGTTGCCAAACTGGGCCAGTGAAGACAGAGTGCCCTTTTGAACACTGTAAGGGTATGCATTATACTAATAGAAACTTGGGTCAGTAAGATTTTGACAGCTCGGATAACATGAATAAGCATTTATCAGTTGAATAATGTACATCCACGTGAGGTATACTAAAGATACACTCCTTACCTGGCTGTGGCCTTGGCTTCCATAAGACCATACAGATTGTGCACATTGTAATGCAGAGAGGCCTTCTGTTGAGCTGAGGCACACAATGTCTTTGCATAGAGAGTCCCACCTAACACCGCTGAGAGAATGATAAGACCAAAATAAGAGATTTTTAAAAAAAAGAAAAGTTAAACAACATATACAGAATAAAAAATTAATCATTTGAAATATTTATTAAATATGTACATAATGGTGCCAATAACAATTATACAAATGTAAAAAAGCGGGTTGGAATACCCAACTGATCTGAGGTTATTCTAGATGTTCGTGCTGAGTGGCTGGGAGAAGAAACTGGCTGCCAAAAATGTCAGAAAAGCAAAGTGAGGAGAAAATTAGATCAAGATAGATTGGGAAAACATTTAAACCAGAATGCACATCTATGCTAGATTGGCTAAGGAGAGAGAATCCAAGTACAAAACAATGCTGTGAAAATATTACAATCGGATTAAGGTGCATGTCTGGGACAAAAGAAAATCTGACAGATGCTGGGAGGCCAGGAGGAGTAGCAGCAGAACTCTTACATGTAACCTGGAAATATCTGGAGTTGAAGGAAAATTGGAGAGGTGTTTTCCTCCACAGACAAGATCCCTTATGTGCTGCCTCGAAACCTAGACGATTCTGCTGAAGATGCTGGAACTTATTAGTTCCCACTTTATTTGGCAAGAAGGAACCATATTGACCAGGTTCTCTTGTCAGCAAAGCAGATCATTCCAGCCCACTCTAGTAAGAAAATGCTCCTTTCAAAGAATATCTACAGACTATGGGAGCTGCTGGGGATAGAAAACTCTCTAATAACGTTTAAAAGAGGTGCGCAGCTGTAGAACCATAGTCAGACGGATGCCACAAAGCACAGGCTGACCATATGTTCATGTTTCTTGAAGCGTCTCAAAATAATTCCCCATGAGCAATCTCGGTTTGTGTAATCATAGGTACTGGCATTGAGAAGTGCTAACCTTAGTGGAAGGATCCCTAGACTCTGTGTGGAGGACGTTGATCGGAGTTTCCCAGGAATGTTTCAGTTTCAGTCCAAACTCTGAGCAGTTTATCACCTGACTAGCATAGGAAGTACACAGATGGATGTTGTGAAACGGCTGGGAGGGGAGTTGATGAGGCTTTGGTTATATATTGGTTTACCATCCCACTAGAATGTTAGGGTTGTCTGCCAGTATGAAAACTTCAATAAAAACATTTAAACATACAAATTAAAAAGGAGAATCATACATATAAAAAAGCTTACCAAATTAAAGCACCACCAATTCTATTTCAATACCAACTGCTTTTCATCATTTTGCTAATTAGAACTGTACTCATGCATTCCGCAATATATAATTTTAAAGTCCTAGGTTCAACAAAGAAATGTGTCCCCTGCTTCCCGAGTCCCTTTGTTTGTTGCTAATAAAATAGCACTATAGGCATTTCTGACTGTTCTTACATCCATTTACAGAACAATTGTTGTATATTTCAGTGCGATACCCTAAATGTAACTGATATGTTCAGACGTTGTTCCTGCACTCATTGTGCCACTGGAAGCAACTGACGAGCTCGAGTCAGGAGGAAGCCGGTCTTGGATTGCTTCTGTTCCCGTTCAGAGGGGACAAATCCTGCCAGTTTAGGTTGGACTGTTTCTACTGAAGCAAAGTCAAGACTGATTTGCATATGGCAGGGTCCAACATAAGGTAGTATGGTATGCAAACTAATGATGGACTGCGATACGACCCCCATGTTATTACCAGTGGCTGAGATTAATTTGAGCATTCCAACAGTCATATTTTTGTATTACTAAGGATTGCTAAGCCATCAGTCTCTTTAATGCCCTGAATTGGCAAAAAGATACAAAATGGACTATGGTTCCCAGAGCCTGGGCATCCCACATACAGTGTGTCGACGATATAAACTAGAATAGTCCGTCGTTCTCTGCTGTCACATGTAGACAACCCAGTCAAAAATGCAACACATAATTCTAAGAATCCGCAGTGACATTTTGTCTAGATCGGTTTCTCTTCCTCGTTCAGATTCCACAAGAAAAGCCATAATGTCATTCTGCAAATACCTCACAGGGGCAAGCCGCTCTAGTTTCCCGATGGGCTGCGTTCAAGTTTTCCATATTACGGCATACTATCAATTCTGGAAACCCCCAGATATATCCCAATAACAGATTCAATTGTGGCTCTACATGCGTAAGGAATAGCATAACCTTACTCATTTTGAATCCAGGATCTCCATCATTGTTATTTTACTGAATGTATTGACTATCTCGATGCATGCAGTAGATTCTAAAAAGCACTTTGAACAACCACATTTAAGAATTTTGAAAATAACTATAAGAAAATATGCCAATAGGAGACAACATTTTCTGTATAGGTTTCTAAAGAAAGTCAACTGAACCACATCTGCGATTTCAAAGTAAATTTCAGACCAGAAATGATTTAACAAGGTGAAACAGGCAATGGTGCATCAATATGTAGATATTAACATGAGTGAAAGTGGACATTATTATAGAAAAGTCTGTCAACTTGCACAGCAAGTTTTGTTAAATAGTTTGTTTTAGATAATGGCCAGAGAAAGCATTACTCAGAATCATACTAGCACTATGCTTCTAGTTCAATATGGATGAAGGTTTGGTGTCTGAGTTTTTTGAAAATAGATATTCAGGAGAAGAAATAGTTACTGACTTGTAATCAGAGTTCTTCACCCTAGGTATTCTCTTTCCATTAGGCACGGCAATTACTGACTGCCTAGAGGTAGCTAGTAATACGCATGCTCCTCTCTGTAAAGCCAAAGAGGCCAGATGACACGACCCAGCCAAATGATTCACAGAAGATCTAAAACTAGCTAAACTTCAACTACACCGCAGTGAACACAAATGGTGCAACAGTTATTCACCTGAAAAAAAGGAAGTCTACGAAAACACCTCAAAGAATATAAAATGCTAATCATGCCAGTTAAATCCTCTTTTTTTTATTTAAACAAAATCTTGAATTCCAAGAATAAATCAAAAGAGATCTTCAGATATCTCCGAACTCTCAAACCCTGACAAGTCACTCTACCAATTTCCCAAGATATGCAAAGCCATTACCACTGTCTTTATTGATAAGCTCCAGATCATTAAAGACAGCATTCTCTCTAGCTCATAGTCTAATAAAACCCACTCTGGAAGACAGGAACCTTGTCACCCTCTCTGCCTTTCCCACTATTACCAAGAATTGCCTTGTGCTCCTGCTTAACGAAGTCAAATCAGGATCTCCAAATGACAATTGTCTGCCATGAGTCCTAAAAACAGTATTCTCTTGTTGGAAAGTAGATCTGTTTTCATGGTTAACCCCACTTTTTGCTGGTTATTCTGTTTTATGACTAGCCTGACTAGGATGCTTCTAATCAGGACCCCAGTCACTGTGTTTTCTCTCTAAATTTGACAGTGGTAAGTACTTTGGTACCTTCACAATTGGCTAGCTGTGTGCCTTTCTAAGTCCTTAGTATATGGTACTAAGGTACCCAGGGCACTGGTACACCAGCGGTCTCCCCTGGGCTGCTGTATGTATAGTGCCACCAAGGGTAGTCCACTTGAACTGTGACTACAGGCCTGTCATTGCAGCCTGTGTGAGTTGGTGCTTGCACCTCTCACAACAGATATACGTTTCCTTATATCTGAGGTCACTACACTTAAAACCTATAAGTCACCCCTATGGCAGGCTCTTCAGTCCTGAGGGCAGGGTGCTTGGTTATAAGTATGAGGGTGCCCCTGCATGAGCAGGACACCCTTACAACCCCCAGCGGCGATTCAGCTCCTGCCGGACACCAACCCCCTAGTTTCCAGACGTGGGGGACAGCTCGCGAATGGCCCCTGATCTTCCACAGATTCGCCTAGTCCTCACAGCTGCAGCAACATGGTCACAGTCATTACTCCTGCATCTCCCGTCATCAGTGGTCATTGCTCTTACGTGCTTCCTGGTCACCTCTAAGTGGCATAGACTCTGCCTGCAGGTTCTTCTCTTCAAGAATCCCCCTTGGATTCCACTGGACTCTTACCTTCTTCACCAGCTGCATCTTTCCATATGTCATTGATTGTGGTCTACGGCGGTTTCTGACGTCCCTTCGCACCTACGTACCTGGTGTCGGTATCTTGGTTCCTGGGGTATCCACGGGTGGGGTGACACTCCAACCTTCTGTTTTCCACTGGGTTTCTTCAGGGTCCACTGGGAAGGGTCCATCTTTAAAACTGACTTTCCCATTGACTTGCATCGAGTATGCTGCTGTGTTTCCACTCTGCACATAGCCTCCATGGGGTTCCTGGGAACTTACCTCAGGTGGTTCCTTCTGTCCCCAGCTCTTCCGGGTCTCCGGGTCTCCTGGTTCAAGTGCCGACTTCGGTCGCAGTTCACATTCCACTTCTTTAGTATATGGTTTGGTCTCTCTCTGGAGACCACTGTGTATTGTATTTACTTACCTCTTGCAATTGAAGTATTCTTGTTTATTTGTGCTGATATCTCTGGGTAGGAGATATACCAATGTGTTAGTGACTGTTGTGTAATAAATAGACCTATTTTCATAACAGTGTGTGGTTCTTTTTCATTTAATCTACACTACATGATTGGACCTGGTATAACAAGCTGCTTAACACTCCTTCTAGACTAAGCCTGAAGGCTGCTCTCCACAGGTACCACTTAGAGAGCTTGCTGGTTGTCTAAAACCACTAAAATCCCCATAAGAGTTATCTGGATTAGTGCACGGTTCTACACTTAAATAAGTGTGCACCATATGCTAAACGAGCCTCCTACACATCTGATATACCTGATTCAGCTATTTCCCTCCTTAACCGGTCCCTTAGCGAAGGCAAAGTACCTAGCTCATTCAAGGAGGCTATAGTGGTACTCCTCCAAAAGAAAGTCTGCCAAGACCAACTGGAACTGAAAGATTTTATGGCAAGACAGGAGGCTAACATTATGCATTAACCTTTTATTGTCACTTTCAAGCAGAAACTTTAAAGAATTCAAAAAAGTACTTTAACAACCAAACAATGAAATAGAACTTTGCAAGTCACAAATGACTCGTGCCAGCCCTCTTCTTCCTCTTTTGTGTGCTGCTTCGGACCAGATAATTATTCATATTTAGTTAATTATGAGTGTTCTAGTTGGTGAATTTGATGGGTACGTTTTGTTGGGAGTTTGAGGTATGGTCATGTATGGTTGAAAATCCAATTTATGGATTGATAAAAGGATTTTTCATCTGAAGATTTCTATTGTATTTCAATAGGCTTATTTGGTTAGTATTAATTTAAAATAGAATACGTTTGTTATAGATTAAGTTTGAAGAGGTTTTTTTCTTGATTGTAGTTTATCGGTTTGTAACTGGCAAGCATTATTTTGCTTGAATTTTGAACGAAAATGTTTATTTTAAATTGGGGTTAATTACCTCAGCGAAGATCAGTTTGAATGAGACGGTTGACTCGAATGATTGTACTGCCTCGCTCTGACATTTGAGTCGATACACGTGCAGGACGAGCCGTGCTATGATAGCAACTGCTCTCGCAGTCACGAGAGCAGTATGGGCAATTTTCAATGGCCATTTCTGCTTTGGTAAAGTGTTTGTGCATGGCAGCCATCTTTGTTGAGGGCACGCAAGTTTATTTTTAAAGGAAAAAGAGCACAAAAAAGCGGAAATTGAATACAATTGTATGAATTTTAATTTTATCCATGTTGTCCAATTTTAAATCTGCCTATTTGCACTTAAGTACTGCTGCTTCGTGACGGTACCACAAGTAAGGGCAGGCCGCCATTTCTGGGTTAACGCTTTAGGAAGCTTGCACCGGCCCCAGGGGGATTGTACGCTGTTTTATAGTGAAAATCCGATTTTACAAATCTTAACTTTTTTTTTAAAATGGTATGAATTCGAATTTTATCACTGTTGTCCCATTTTAAAGCTGCCTATTTGCACTTAAGTATTGCTGCTTCTTGACAGTCCTGCAAGTTAGGGCTGGCCGCCATAACTGGGTTAACCCTCTAGTTGTTCGAGCGTTACGTTATCCCAAACCTCTACAAGAGGGCATGCTGACGTGACCGCGCGGCCGGCGTGCCAAACGCAAGCCCGTCTGCACCCGTCCGCAACTTGATCGCGCCGTGCGCCAGAACCCCTGGACAAAATTCAATTATCACCTACTCTAAAGCGTCTCTGCTAACCATTCAAGATAAAGGTGAGCAAAATAAATGTGATTCCATACATTCCCAAAGTGATTCCCTGGTTTCCGACTGTCCTACATGTAGCTATTATGGACACCAATTTTTCAAACTCCCATCCTATTAATGCCAAAAATGTGAAACTATCAGACACGTCCAGGCAATCCTTGTAATCCCAATGAGCGTGCTTTAACTTGTGTCTTATTGAATACTAGATCGCTTTCCAAGCATAAATATGAACTTGCCGACTTCTTTGAACACCACAAGCCAGACATAATGTTCCATACAGAGACAACATGGACTCACAGTTCCTCCGAACCGGACTTAAATTCTGCCATACCATCTGGCTATGACTTGTTTAAAATTGACTGAGAAGGAAAACGAGTTCGGGGGTAGCCATTGCTCACTGTATCTATATTAAAGCTACCTTCTCAGATATTGCCCAATTGAAGAAAGAAGCTATCCTGATCACCTTCAAATGCAATAACACATCAGTTTTTAATGGACTACTAATTTACAGACCACCTGGGCCTAGAAACCCTTTTATTGAATCTATTTTATCGGTTACTGAGTCTTGTATGGAATACTCTAATTTCTCCATACTGGGGGGGGGGGGGGGGGACTTCAGTTTTCATTTAGATTCCACCAAAAGCTATGACACCAACAACTTAATAGACCGGATAAAAAGTCTAGACCTAAAGCAAATTGTCACCCAGCCTACCCTATTTTTATTTATAAAGTTTTATATAGCGCAAACTTGATCCCGAAGGACTGGAAAACACACTTCGGACGGTACCTTTACCAATTATGCAAAGATAAAATTTAACAGCACATTACCATTGACCTGGACTGATCACAGTGCTATCTTCTTCGAAGTACTCACTAGAGCTCAGAATAAAAACAGGACTGGTGTAGTATGCCCCTGGAGGCAAATAATCAACCCAGACCTGGAAACCCATAGTCCCCACATAGACACTGACCCTGATCCTGATTGAGCAGCTTTAAATTTTAACAGCTGGATCGACCTGGAAGTAAAAAAACTAGCCCCAGAAACGTGCACACACATTGGCAAAAGATCACCATCAGCCCCTTAGTACACCGCAGAGCTAAAATAATTAAAGAAAAAATGTAGATCCAAAGAACGAAACTGGAGGAAGGAATATTCTGAAAACGATAAAAAACAGTACAATGAGGCGTTAAAGTACAAAGAATACATATTCACGGCAAAATCTAGTTTTTTCACTGAGAAAATGATAGCCTCTAAAAATACTTCTAGAGAACTTTTCAAAACAATTTCTAACTTAGCCAAATTCGGTAACAACAATCAGTTCTGTCCCGCTACGCAGTTTTGCGATAAATTAGCAGAATGTTTCCACGATAAAGTGGTTAAAGTCTACTGCGAGTTCTCTAACAACAAAGGTGGAATTAAGTCAGACAGGCCTAACGATGATAGGGTGAATATGCAGGTCTATTTACAAGAATTCAATACCCTAACACCTGAGAAAGTTGAGAAGCTTATAATGTCAACTAAGTCAGGATCCCCTCTGGACCCTCGCCCTGCCACTGTTCTTCACATGGTCCCTAACATAATTGCGAACTACTTAACAAATCTTCCTAATAAGATTCTGGATTCAGGACACTTTCCTGCCATCTGGAAAAAATCCCTGGTTAGACTTATCCTGAAAAAGTTAACCCTTGATCCCATGAAGGTTAGCAATTATCGGCCCAACTCATGCTTACCATTTCCACCCAAAATCCTGGAAAAAGCCCTAAATGAAGAACTGCTGTCTTTCATAGAGGTGAAAGATAAACTTGATCCAGCACAACACGGTTTTCGACCACGGCATAGTACAGAATCGGCACTGATTGAAGCCAAAGAGGACAACTTGACGGGGGTGGGGAGGGCCATTCTGATTCTACTTGACCTATCGGCCCCATTCGATACGGTTGATCACCACATACTTATCCAGCGTCTGGTCGAAATAGGGATTGTAGATAAAGCCTTGGATATTCTTTATTTCCACCTAACCGATCGAGAGCAATCTACAATGATGGAAGAACACAAATCCCACCCCACGGCTTGCTGTATGGGTTTCCCTAGGGATCCTCACTTTCCCCAACCCTGTTCAACGTTTATGTCACCTCGTTGGCCAAACTCATACGCTCCCATGGCTTTACTGTCATTTGCTACGCTGATGACACGCAAATAGTCATCTCCTTATCTTCTAAACCGGAGAATGTGGCAGCAAGTTTTTAGCGATTGCATGAGTCATAATATTAGATGGATGCTAGGCAACTACTTGAAGTTTAATACTGGCTAAACTGAATTGGTTATGTTTGGAAGGGACACTTCCCTTTGGAATTCTACTTGGTGACCGGAAGCAGCAGGGCCCTGCCCTTGGCAGGTAGTAAAAAAGATTAAAAACCTTGGGATTACGATAGACTACCTATGGCCGGGATCCCCGTCACCCCGTCCCAACACAATCCCCAAGAATGGGAAGACGGAAACAGTTCTTGAGCTTTTGGAAGGCGGGAGGGAGTTACCCTCCCGGCCGTATTTATTAAAAATATGAAACAAAATTAAAACATTAAAATAACAGTTTCATATCATGTACAATTTTATTTACACATTACGATGTTTATTGGCTAACCTTCGCATATCTCTAATACAAAGGTTCTCCTAGCCGATTTCTAAAACATCCTGTAAATGCATTTCTCAAAATTCAAATTGTACATTCTAACATTACGGGCCAACGGCAAGGTCGTAACCGGTGTCAGATCCCTAATACCAGAACTCCCCCCCCTTACTTGTGAGGGGCGGGCGCACAGAGGACTGTACCTCTGTGCCAACTTCCAATTTCCCTTGTCTTAACGGAGGCCCCATATTTACTCGATGCCATCTTGGTGGTCGTCCGAGGACTCGTGTGAGGTGTCTAGAAGGTAGCGTAGACCCCCCTCCCACCCCACACTGCTTACCACATCCGCCGTCGCGGATGTCCTGGCCCCGGGAAATTCCCAGGAGGGGCCCGTAGCCCCTCCTCCCCAGGGAGGGGCCTTGACTGCCTTCCCTTTCGGCGGCCCCATCCTTAGAGGGTACCGCCTCCCCGTGTGAGGGGCCAATGGCCGCCTCCCCCCGGGCGCTCCCATCCATAATGGGTGGCGCCCCACCTCTAGGGATCTTCCAATTACTGCTCACCGATCATGACCTTACCGCCACAGGCCGGATAGTTGACCGGCTATCCGGACCCCCCACAAAACTCCTACTAAAGGTCATGGCTACACAAACTTATTAACCAAGCTATGAAGTCACCTATGAGTAAGACATTTCCCTCCCGGGACAAATGGACCCCGTCTTCCAGATACATATGGTCCCCCCGGATACATCCATGCGGAACACAATGCAAATTTCCTGTACGAAACAACCTACCCAGTTTGTTATTAACCTTTTTTACCGATTGATTCAAGGCTGACACAGAGAGGGCCCCCCGCCACACCTTCCGAGGAATCATGTGTGACCATGCAATCGTGCACCCCGGAACCCTTCTCGCCAACCAACTTACTGAGGATAAGATTAACTCGAGAAGTACTCGTCGACCAATGGTCACCAAATCATTGCCCCCAAGATGCACTATGATTACAGACGGCGGTGACCTTGTCCACCCTAACAGTCCCTCCATAAAACCTTGAAACTGGTCAATACAGAGCCCGCCCCTTCCGTGGAAGGTCACCCTGTACCCGTATTCCCCAGCCACGTGAATCATGTCACCTGCTTTGAATACGTCCGCGGCGCGCCTCACGTATGAGTGGCCAACGACCCACACCACTCTTCCCTCAGCCGGTGATCTTTGACCGCTGGTCCCCAGGTGTCGGGTCAACTGCACAGTCCGCCCCGCAAAGCCTGCTCGCGAAACTGTAAACCAAACAGAAGACAAGAACGTGAGTGCATGACATTAGCTTCACAACATGTGCAACCGCACATACCTTTTGTAACAATTAGAAGACCAACGCCCCAACTGTTTCACCTTCTCCACACTCAGACCCCTGGCTGTAGCCTCTGTAGCAGCCCCTATCCGGAAGGAATGGGTCCCAAAGTCGCTCGGGTCCAAGCCCGCTGCCGCGATTGCCATTGTTAACACCCGCTGAAACTGAAATCTAGTCAGTGGGGTGGCGTCGGTGTGTCTCAGCAAGCTCCCCCCCCATGATGCCGCCCTCTGCGCTAAATACTCCTCCACGCATTTTACCGGGCACATGGGAGACCCCGGGATCCGCTGGATTACCACACTGTCCCCGATGGCTCCCTGATCGGTCTTGGACTTGGCTATTGTGACCACCATTGTGTCACCCCTTATCTGAATGTGTTCTCGACACAGACCTCCCCCCGTATCCTGCTTATTCCTCTCTACCAGCTCGCTTACCCGCATAGCCCCATGGAATGCTAATGCAAAAGCGGCCCGGAACAGCACTGTCTCCGTTTGAGATGAACAAGTCGCAGGGAGTACGGACATTAACATGGACAACCTCGCTAGATCTATCGGGTGCCTCTCATCCTCCCTACGGCCCTCAAGGCGTTGCCACCCACGCAGTGCCTTCTTTACTAGAAAGGACGATGTGGGGTCCTGGATGCCATGCACCTGCGCCATAAAGGCAATGGCGGCCCTGTGCCTATTGGCTGTTGCCAATGATCGGCCTGCCTGATGTAGTGCTACCAGAAATTTCAGGACATACTCCTCCTGCCCCCAATGCTCCCCCCTAGCTGGACCCAAAAATGACCAATAGGAACGGAACGCTCCTTCATATGCCTTCCTTGTCCTGGGTGCTAGACTCTCTCCCACGAGGTTTTGTAATCCGGGGCACCGAGAGACCAGAGAGCTTCGGGAAATGGCGCCGCCACCAAGTCCGCTGAGGGCAGAAAACCCCGGAAGGCCTGCATATGGGAACGAGAGAGTGCATCAGCTGCCTGGTTCAGTACCCCCGGCACGTGTCTTGCCCTAAAGTGGACGTTTAATCTCATACATAGCAGGACAATTTCCTTCAGTAATCTCAAAATCCACTTGCAGCGTGCTGCCTGATTATTGATACATTCCACAACAGTCATATTATCAGACCAGAACACTACAGCGTGATCACGAAACCCCTCTGGCCATGTGTTAAAGGCTACCAGAATGGGGAACAGCTCAAGAAACCCAATGTTACCTGTGAGCCCACTATCGTGCCATCATGCTGGCCATGTTTGCGCCGACCATCGATTACCAAAGATGGCGCCAAAGCCCACACTTCCTGCCGAGTCGGTCCACAACCCCAGCTCCTCAGAGGAAGCTGATGGTTTGTTCCACACGACACGACCGTTGAAATCCGCCAGAAATGCCAGCCATATGCGCATATCCTGGCGAACCTCTGCTGACAGTCTTGTGCGGTGGTGCCCTTCCTTGAGGCCCACCATGGCTTGTGCGATAGAGCGGGAAAAGGGGCGAGCCATCGGTATTACTCTAAGGGCAAAGTTAAGCTGACCCACAGTTTGCTGCAACTGACGGAGAGTTATTTTACTCTCGCCAAGGCATATTCCAAGAGAGGCCTTAAATTTCATTACCTTCTCCATGGGTAGACGGAAGCACCCCTCCACTGAATCGAGCTCAATTCCCAGAAACTCGAGTGAAGTAGATGGCCCCACTGTCTTGCCTGGTGCCAATGGCACGCCGAAATTTTTCATGAGTTCGCAAAATTCATTCAAAGCCTGTTCACATTCCGTGCCCCCGGCTGCCCCCAGAAACAGAAAATCATCAAGGTAATGCATAACCTGAGTGAAGCCCGTGGCTCTGGTGAACGCCCATTGCAAAAAAGTACTGAACTTCTCAAAATACGCACAGGAGATGGAGCAACCCATCGGCATACATTTATCCATGTAGTAGCGCCCTTGAAACACAAAACCTAAGAGACGCTGATCTTGTGGGTGTACCGGGAGCAACCGGAACGCTGACTCGATATCTGATTTAGCCATCAGCGCTCCGGGCCCCAGGCGATTCAACATGGCGACGGCCTCATCAAAGGATGCGTACCGCACCGAACAAACTCCCAGGTCAATCGCATCGTTCACCGAAAGACCCCTAGGAGCGGATAAATTATGGATTAATCGAAACTCACCTGGGTCCTTCTTGGGGACTACTCCCAACGGTGAACAAACAAAGTTAACAACAGGCGGATTCACATACGGTCCCGCAACCCGACCTCGGGTCACCTCCTTTGCAATTTTTGCCTGTACCACCGCCGTATTTTGTTGAACAGATAGTTGATTTTTACACTGTGCTTCCCCCCGAAAATCCCCCGCCGGGATGTGGAAACCATACGAGAAACCATCTCGCAACACCCCAGCGGAGACATGATCAGGGTATTCGTTCAGCCAAGGGATCAATGCCATGATGTCAACGGGAGTAGGTAACGGTGCCCCTCGGTCGATGTTAGACCTGTTTGGCTCCTCCTCTACCTCCTGTCTCACCATTCTTGGCTCTGCACAAACTCTCGGGGTGTGAAGACTGCCCACACCCTGCACACTCATGCCTGAACTTGCATGTCCCTTGTGGCCTAGTGCACTTGCCTCTGTTAAAGCTCCAACAGACCCCTTTTTTACCTGAGTTCCCATTATTCTTTGTGTGCTGATCCCCGTTGGCGCCTGCCCGAAAGGGCGCCGCCGAATAATGGCGGGAAGGCTCTGTCCCATTCCCGCCAGAAGAAGACGACTTCGCCGAGTTCGTCATACCCTGCTTCTGCCATGAAATGGAGTCGAAACAATCCCACGTCAGGGATGAGTCGTGCTCCTTGGCTTTACGAAATTTGTTATCATAACTCATCCATTGATTGCCTTCGTATGATTCATAAAATTCCATAATACGTGTTTGATAACAGGCTAATTCCGCCAACAGTTCAGGCCTACGTTCCCCCATGATAGCAGTGAACATTCCAAAGGCCCTGGCCCAATTAGCGATCGTTTCATCTACTCTGAAACCCGCCATTTTTGCACGCCATACACTCGGATGTAACAACTCCTTCTGATTTTTAACGTGCTCTATCTCATAGTGATCGGTCAACAGAGAAAACATATTCACATATTTATCAGACCAGATCCTTTCTTTCACATCCATCGGAATATGCTGCACCATCCTTTCCCTCCTTGAGGGTAACGATCCCACCCCCGCCATTGGCAACGGCTGCTTACCCGAACCGGTAGCTGTATCTGTTGTTGCTGCCGCTCCAACGCTTGCCGCCGGCCTTTCAGAGGGAACCTGCGGGGAAACAAGAGGACAAGGTGCCTTCGCAGCATCTCTCGTTTGCCGCAACTGCTTCATTATTAACCTGGCCTCTTCGGCTGTGTCTCCTGGTGCCCCACCACTCTCGTTCTTGCCCAACCATGTCGCCAACTGGGCGGCCAGTTCGGGGGGCATATCCTCCTCGCTAACGGGTGTAACTACTACCGGGATCGGCTGTCCCGCGTTCGGGATCGGAACTGGGGCCTCCACCGGACCGACCGGGCTTGCTGGAGGGGACTCGGGCACCGGCGCCTCCCCTCCTGCCGCCCTATTCCTGGCCCTTTTACCTCTCCCGGCAGGGACTACTCCCGGCAATGCTGGTCCGATGACTTTCTTCGGTCTACCCGTGCCATTCATCGCCGCCATCTGCTTCTTCATGTTCGCCATGTCCTTTACCAGCATGCGAAGCATTTGTTCGGTCCCAACCTTCTTTCCGACCTTCTTGCCAGGCATCGTCTACGGATATTCGATTCGAGGTCCTGGATCCAAAGCTTCGGACTCACTGAAAGAGAAACGCAAAAATTACAAGCTCTCAAAAATGGCTCCTTGTTCCATCTCGGGCTCACACGTGCAACAAGGGGGTGCAGCTTCCAAGCACAGGAACAAGAGGATGCTTTCTTGGATTGTTGCTCCTTTTATTCTTCCTCGGGGGGGGGGGGGCGTGGACCCTCCTCCAACCGCCCACGGGGCGTGTCCAACGGTGTAGGTGTCTAGGACAACCCCTCTTGGGCGGGAAAAGGCGCGCCCCGGCTACGCCACTTCGGGCATACCAGCCGAGACACGCCTCCCGCCCAAAATGGTTTCCCGGGGGGATCGGGGCACCCCACCATACGTTCGGGGGGACCGAGTGGTCGCCCCTTTCCAATCTTTCATTATATGACAATGTCAATAGCATTACTTCCTTGTGCTTTCATACTTTAAAAATCCTTCAAAAGATTCTACCTTTCATTCCCATGGCCCTCACAAAAACAGTTATCAATGACTTGATACTACGCAAGCCTGACTACTGTAACACACTCTATCTGGGAGCAAACAAAAGTAAGATATGTAAGCTGCAGACTTTACAGAATGTTGCTGCCTGTCTACTACTTAAGATTCAAAAATTCAGCCCAATAAGCCAAGCCATTCAGGATCTGCACTGGCTGCCTGTCCAGGCAAGGATCCAATTCAAATCTATGTGTATTGTGCATAAGACTTTGTATGGGCCTGCCTATCTCAGTCAACATATCAAGTGCCATAATCCACAGCAAAACCCGATTGGCTTCCCTACTTGTAGTTCCTATGGTAAAGACATTAACCCCTTCCTTGCTCATGACAAGGTCAGCTCGTCATGAGGCACGGTTGAGCTGTGCTTATGACAAGCTGACCTTGTCATGAAACTATAGTATTCAAGCATTTTCAGCACAGGAGGGGAAAACCCCTAGCAGCCAAGGTGTTAAATGGGCTGGCAAAAGTTTTCTCCATCTGGCCCCTATATTAAGGAATATGTTACCCATCAGTCTCGGAAACCAAACCAATTTACTGTTGTTCAGGAAAGCATTAAAAACATGGCTATTCTTCCCTAAACAATAGCCGTTCCTACCTCCCGCTGAATAAATCAATGACAGTTCGCGCTAAGACGCCACTGCAAATATGCACTTTACAAAACCATCATTTCATTTAATTACATACACAACTCGAGCTGTTTGAGAGTTAATGCATATTTAAAATAAAAACATTTTTTTAAAAAGGGTCTAAATAGTTTATTGTATTGGTTGGAGGTTTAACAAAACAATATTGTGAAAATTATTTGTAAAAGTGCTCTACATCGTTGTTTGTGTATTTGGACCTGTTTCTTTAGAAAGTTAAAGGGTATGTGCTACTAGGTGACACTTTGTCAGATCAGCGTTGGCAGTTATTTCTAGCCATGACCCGAGAAGATTAGGTTCAGGATAATTCATGGTTATTTTAGAGAGGTGTTGCTGAGAAATAGGTAGTTTGGAGACTTTTTTAGCGAATATAAATAGGAGTTAGATAATATTGTTAGTATTTTTTAATAAGACTAAGTTTATTAAAACTAAATATGGTAGAACTGGCATCTAATGAGGCTAACCAAATCTGGTAAAGTTGTAAGCTGCATTTCTAAAGAATTAAGGGAGCTGGTACAGGAGTCTGTGCTGAAGCTTTGTGAGGAATGAAAATAAAGTTTAATAAAGAGGAAGATGAGTATTTTTCGATATTAGAAGGTGAGGATAGAGCTCAAAGAGGTCCAGGGTGAAAATATACAAGAATGAGAAAGAATATAGATATTCAATTAGAGCGGAGAGGAGTCCCAAGCAGCTCATAAAGAATGGGTGTCATAAGGGCCCCTCAGATGGGCAGGTCAAGCCTGCATAGGATATCGAACATGTTGATGAATATATTTTGGATCCGGATTATAAAGACTAATTTGATGATGGAGATGGAAGTTTACAGAGCAAAGAAGCATCTAAAGGTTCTGTGACTAACCCCTTGGGTGATACATTTTTGTTCCAAGAGAAATTAAACCTCCTCTGGAAGTGAATGGTGGCATTTGCCTCACGTAGCAAAATATATAAAGAAATCCATACGCAAGCCTCTTTGAGAAGGAGGAACAACGACTTGGGGATGAGAGTTCACGTCCTGTGCTAGGTGACAAGGAGACTACGACTCCAAATCTGGATCATGAGTTGATAAAGTATCTTTTCAAGCTAGGGCGTGATCCAAGTAAAGGGTTGGAAAGCTCATTGAAACAGTGTGAAGATAAACTGTTAGATGTTCTGGGTCCTTTGCCCCGAAGTTTTGATTTAGTAGAAGATTCGTACATTAAAGGTTGTGATTTAGATAATCTATTTAGAGGTTGGAGCCAGCGTGCAATTTGTTTTTTGAGAAATGCAATCGCTGGATTAATATCTGAAAGGCGAAAGGAGGTTCTTTTGCTGAAATATCCCAAATTAGGGGATTTGGCAAGGAGAGAACCTAGTGAGGGGGTAAAAAGATTTCTTTTCGGTGAAGGAATGGTTACAAGTTTGGGAAAATATATACAAACGTTTACTGCCTTAGACAAGGAACATTATTCTATGAGGAGAGTTTTTTCAGGACACAATTTATATGGTAGGGCCGGGAGGAGAGGGCAACCTCTTGGCCGTGCCTATTATAAGTCCCAGTATGCTGGAAGGGGTTCATTTAGAAGACCCCAAGGATCAAGTAGTGGAGGATTCTATACTCCGAGAGGAAGATCATCCAGAGCAAGGGCACATCGTGGAAGAGGGCATTCATTGTCGTCAGAAGCAGGTGAGTATGAAGAAAATCATTGGTTTTATCCACACAAAAGTGGGAGGAAGACTAAAATTCCATGTAGAGAAAAGGAAGTCGATAACAAACGATGCATGGGTTATAGCCACAATTACAGGTTATCAAATAGAGTTAGATTTAATGCCATGGTGGGTTAAAGAGGCAAATGAGCTCTGTTTCAACGCAGAGTTACAAGATGTTGTGAGTTGCGAAATTGTCTCTATGATTAACAAAGGTGCAATAAGAAAGATTCGCAACGAAGAAGTGGGTTATGTAAGCACTTTGTTTGTAGGAGAAACAAAGAGCAAAGGTTGGCGTCCTGTAATACATTTGAGGGATCTGAATATTTTTGTGACTTAGATATTTCTAGATGGAGGGAGTCCATCTTCTGCGGGATGTGTTATAAGAAGGAGATTGTTTGGTGAAGATGGATCTAAAAGATGCTTACTTCACAGTGCCTATAGCAGAGGACAGCAAAGCTCTCTGCAGTTCTGTTGGAAGGGCCAATTATTTCAGATGTTGTGCCTTCCATTTGGATTATCATCGGCCCCATGGTGTTTCACCAAGGTGATGAGGGCGGTTGTAGGTTTTTTGAGAGAGAGAAAAGTTTGGCTTTTGATTTATCTGTAGGATATTTTGATAAAGAATCAAAGCAGTTCAGACCTAGTATCACAGTTGATGATGGTGAAGGAACTTTTAGAGTGTTTAGGATTAGTGATAAATATGGAGAAATCAATTTTGCAACCCACTCAAAATCTTTAGCTTTTGGGTTTTGTGGTGGACACAGTCAAGGAACAACTTTTGTTGCCAGAGAAGAAAATGTCAAAAAATAATGAAGGATATAAGGTCTCCAGAGTGATAGGACTTTTATCTTCGTAGATTCAAGTGGTGTTTCCAGGTCCGTTACATTACAGGGCTTTGCCGAGAATAAAAATATTGGCACTTTCAAGAGGGCTATGGTATAGAGACATGGTGAGGATTTCTGTGGCAGCTCAAGAGGAGTGGACATGGTGGTTGGAGACTCGTTATGCTTGGAATGGAAGGGCAATTTTTGGGACAAACTCAGATTTTGTATTGGAAACAGATGCAAGCAATTTAGGATAGAGAGCGGTGTTGTCGGATCAAGAGACAGGTGGTATCTGGAGTTTGAGAGAAAGAGGATCATATCAGTTGTTTAGAAAGCAGGATTTTTTGCATTACAGAGTTTCAGATTGCTGTTCCAAGGAGATTTCGTTTTACTAAGGATGCACAATGTAACAGTGGTAACATATGTAAATAGGTTGGGAGGAAGCAGGTTAAAGAAGCTATGTGGGAGTATTGTCTAAAGCACAAGATTGGATTGGTGGCCCAGTGGATTCAACATCACTGGAAAAACCAGTCGACCAGAGTCAGGCATGGCGACAGGTGGCAACATTGGTGCCAATACCGCGCCTAATGGGATTGGTGATACCAAGGCCACAATGAATTGTGAAGGTGGCTTCATCCTGACCGTCCTACATAGCATGGGCGAGGACAGATTGGAGGTCTTCGAGCACACCTGGGAGAACATGAGCCACCGAGTCACAAAGACAATGGGAATAGAAGGCAGCAGGCAACTTGCACTGAGGGATCTGAGCATCAAACTAGTGGAAGAAAATACCCTCTTCCCAAAGATCTCAACATGTTTGGATTTTCTATTGGGGCGTGTAGTCAAAAACTGTTTGGATTTCCTATCAGGGCACGTAGTTGGGAAAGTGTTGGGGTTTTTCCAACTAGTTGAAGAATGCACTACCAAGCTCTTGGGAGAGGGGTGCTAAGATAAAAATGCAAGGTCGCCCGGGGCAGGCTGGTGGTACCTAGCGATTTAGCAATTCACTGTGAGGCCAGAGCAAGGTTTGGCACAGGTGGAGAGCATATCAGTGAGTGCCTCATTAAATGGTAGTAAGGATTCAGTAGTGGTTTGTTCCGGCTGAAAAGATTTAGTCAAAATAATGGTTTTGACGAACAAGTTACTTACCTTAGGAAACGATGTATCTGTAAGAGACATATGTTCATTATAGATTCCTTACCTTAGAATTGCCCCCAGGCGACAGACTGGATCCGGACAATTTTTCTCTTAGCAGTACCCCTGCACGTCAGTAGGTGGCGTCGGTCAACTCTGCATCCGTCTTCATGGTCGCCGGGATGACGTTGCGATGTCTTCTTAGGACGTCAGTTAGGACATGACTTTCCATGCCAGAAGCGCAGAGCCATGCAAGACACTGAACACTGGTGAACATAACTAGGGCCCTGAAAGGAGGTCCCTATCCCTAGTAGTCAGTTAACAGAACGGGGAGGATGGATGGGGCAGTAAGTTACCTATAGTATGATTTACTTACCTTTGGTAAGGATGTATCTGGTAGAGAGGATTCTAGCCGCAGATTCCTTTCATTTAGAATTATCCCCAGGCGTGAGACTGGATCCGGAAACTTTTTTGCCACAGCATCCCTGCGCGCCAGGGGCAGGGCGACATCACGCGTCTCCGCCCAGGCATCGTCTGCGTACGTGACGTCAGCGAGGTCACATAAGACCCACCCCGGCGCGCCTACGTCAGTTTTCTTCAGAGAACTTTTCCGCACCACAACGCGGAACCACCAGATATAAAACTTTGGAAGCATGGCAACAGTGTGCGAAGAACAGAAAAATTGGAAAGCAACGGTGACTAACAACACCACACAGAGTGGTGTCAACACTGCAGAACCCGAAGGCAGGGAAAGAAGAAAGAACAAGCAGAGCCCTGCGCAGCCACCCTGCCAGCACATGGACAGACTCCCACCCCTGTGCCCCAGAGACAAAGAACATGCGTAAAAGTAATGCACACGTAGTAACCTACCACCCTGATCCTGAGCAAGGAAGGGCACCAGTCCCAAGACAGACAGGGACAACAAACCTCCAAGCCATCCCAACAGAGGGCAACCACCCACAAGGGAAAGGCACAGCCAGATTACCCTTAATCAGAGGATAACAATGGAAAGAAGGGAAAGGGGGGGGGGGAGGGAGGGATAGAAAGAAAATCCCCCCCCCCCCCCCCCCCCCCTCAAACCTGGAGTAGCCAGAACAGCAGGACCCCGGAGCACCGGAACCCCATCCTCCAACAAACCAGAGGAGGAAGGAACCGCCCCCAGACGGAGCCACCCTTCAAAAACAAAGAAGGCACTCACAGGAGACACAGGATCCCACCGGGAGGCGAATACCAAAGACCAACCGAAGGGTTCTCGCAGAATAGTGGAGGAAGGGCGTGCCGTGAAGGAATCTGCGGCTAGAATCCTCTCTACCAGATACATCGTTACCGAAGATAAGTAACTCGTACATCTGATAGAGACTACTAGCTGCAGATTCCTTCACTTAGAATAGATACCCTAGCAATACCCCCTGGGAAGGAGGGTCTGCGAAAGGACCCCACCAGCCAATTAACAACAGGGGGCCCCACAGGGGACCAGACCTGTGGACCAGGTAGAACCTCATCCCTGCCAGGCAATGGGAACCCCCACAAGCAGAATCCCACCGACCCCAGGAGGATGTAGGAGGGAGAAGAAGGCTGAAGAGGCCCGTACACTCACAGCAGAGGACCCAAGGGCAAGGTCGGAGAGGCCGAAGCACCCCACTCCCCCTCACAAGGCAACATAGCTTTCGCCCAATGCCAAGACAGGTAGGGAGGAATAAGAAGCCTAGAAGATCCAAGGAAGCGAGGGAAAAGAAGGCAAACCCACTCCAGATGGAGAGCAACCTGCCAGCCAGAACAGCGCCGGCAGTCAAAAGCCGCCAGAAGCAAGCTGAGGCCCCAGGAAGGCCGAGTAGGCGGCGCCTGGCAAGGGAGAACACAGTATCATCCTAGACCTTAGGACAGGAGCAGGGAGAGGAGGAGATGTCCGGGCACACTACTACGAGTGGCCGCACCCACAACCTCAAGAAGCAAAAGCATAAATGCCATGGAGAACAGGCACCCGAAGGCGACCAGAACCCACCTAGCAGATCGCAAGCCATATGACAGCTATCACTACCACACATAGGGTGCACGTTATGTCCCAAAATATGGGAACCCTCTTTGGAAGAACATCTGCAGCAGAGGAAAAACAAAAGGGAAAAAAACACCCCCGCGAAAGGTGTGACAAGCAGCCCAAGCAAAGCAGAAGGCCTAATCTCAGGGCCAAGTCTGCGCAACAACTCCGGCAGAACACACACACAAGCAACAAAAGGGCCGTCCAGCAGCCAACAATGCCAAAGTCCTAAGGAAGGACGCAAATGGCCAGAAAACACACTCCACAGCCAGAACAACCGGCCTAAGAACGCCCAGAATCAGTCCAACTCAGGAGTCACTGAGGAGGGGACAGAGGAGGAGGAGGAGGAGGAAGAGGATAAGGCGGAGGAGGAGGACGGAGCCCCACCAAGAGCCTTTGGATGGCAGAGTCGGCCGGGGCATGGAACAACAGGCTGCCATCAAACGGAAGGTGGATGAGTCGCTCCCGAATATTCTCAGGGAATACTCAATACCGAAGCCAAGCAAGGCGATGGAAAGTGACTGAGGAAGCCATGGCCCGGCCCAGCACCTCTGAGATGTCCAGAGCGGAGAATAAACCCCGCAAGCTCCCGGCCATCCAACGCATGATGCCGCAAGTCCACCTGACCAGTCTCCTGGGACGCTGTGGATCCCAGAGACTCAGCCAAGTCCCACAAACAGGAGGAGGCCCTAGCCAGAAAACACAAGATGTTAAGGATCTCCAGGGCAGCGCTGGTCGAGGCGAACATGTTGTGCCCCCAAGAGTCAAGCCAGCGGGCCTCCCGGGACGGCGGAGTTAACATTGGCTGCAGGGAGGGAAAAGCAGTCCGCAAAAAGGGGTTGACGGGCGAGGGGTGAAGGGAAAGACACGCCGGGTCACGCAGCGCTGTGTGGTGCCGGTGTAGAAGATGCTGAGGCGCCAGTTCCCCTGAGGCAGGGCGCCTTCAAGCCCCCGTCAAGGAAGAAAGGAGCGAGCCTTCAAAGGGAAGTAAGATTTCCCTCCAACCAGAGCCCTGGTAGAGGACCTCCAAGAGATGGTCCACCGGAAAGAGAGCCACCGGGATGCCCACAGCCGTGGAAACCGCGTGGGCGAAGGCCGCACCCGCCTCGGTAGGGCCCAATGGCGGAAAAAGCAGCTCCTCCGTGGGCGACGGCTGCAAACTAATGCGGCCGTCCCCGAGGCCAGGCGGGACGGGCAAGGGCCAGACCTGGAAGTCAGAAGGAGCCGAAGAATGAGGGACCTGCTGCTCTTCCGACAATCACCTCTGCCTCAGGAAGGGTGGGGAGCCACCCTGCGATGCCGGTAAAAAAAGACACCACCCGGCGACCAATCTCCGGGGAGGACAACACCACTACACAGCCTGCCTCCCTCCAGACAAGAAAGAGCGTCCGAAGACGAATCCGCGGTACGACCCCTGCGCGGAGCCGTAGAATCTGCTGCCTGAGGCAGGAAGTTGGCACCATCTGGGGTCACCGGACAAGGTTCCTCCAAGTCACCCCATACCGGAGACCGGAGTGGAGCTGGAGCCGAACCGGCTCCGGAACAATGCCGACCCGACCCCTGCCGAGGCAGCCACCTGCGTGGGGGAACAAGACGGGCCTGGGGGGTGACACAAAGCCCTCCGACAGCCGCGGCCCAGAATGTGGCGGAGATCGCCCGGCAACCCATGTGGCGGTGCCAGGGACGATTCAACCTCCGACTCGCCTTCCGATGAGGCAGCCGCCTGTGGGGAGGGACGAGAGGGGCCAGGAGAGGGACAAGAGGTCCTCACCTGGCCTCAACCCGGAGCGGGACGAGGAGGGTTTACCGACCCCTGTGGCTCCGCACCGACCAGGCGTCACCTCGGCCTTAGACAGGACCACCTTGTTAAAGAACCGATGAGACCCGAGCTCAGGCGACCTCCTGTTACACCACAGGGACTCCTGCAGGAGTGTGTGGCGAGGCAGAGACGCCGTGACCAGAAGGAGGTGCCCCAGAGGAGACTGACCCCAACAGCACCACATCCTCCAAGCTTGGATCTGAACCAGACGGCGCTGGGGCCGCCGGCGGCGCCGCTGAGGGCCCTGCGCAAGACGAGGAATCCGCCGACACCCCAGGAGGAGAAGACGCCAGCGAGGCCTTTAAAGCCGCCGTTTGGACTATTGATGCCCCAACATCAGGTAACGGTGGATAGGACGACCCGCTGGGCCACCCGCGGAGAGTCCACGCCTCCGGCAATTCGGAAACCAGCCCCCCCGAGGACAAACTGCGACACTTACCTATCTGGAGCGGCGCTCACGTGACATCGGAGAAGGGCGAGGACGACGACCACGGCCGTATCTGAAGCTGCTAGCCGAAGCAGACCGAGGGGAGGACGGCAACCTGGAGAGACGCACCGAGAGAAGTTTCATGCGGCGCTCCCGCCGTGACTTCGGCTGCAACTGTTGGCACGCCTCACAATCAGTGGTGCCGTCATCCTCCCCCAAACACCACATACAAATGAGGTGAGGGTCCGTCGCCGACACAAGACGCCCACAACGTGCAAGTTTTGAAGCCCGAAGGCATTCGCACACTGTTCCACCAAAAAGAAATGGTAGAAAAAAAGGGCCCTAAACAGGCCCGTAGCAAGGACCGGATCCGAGTTGCACACAGAAAAGGAAAAATTTGACGTAGGCGCGCCGGGGCGGGGCTTATGTGACCTCGCTGACGTCACGTACGCGGAAGACGCCTGGGCGGAGTCGTGTGATGTTGCCCCGCCCCCTCGGCACGCACGGGATGCTGTGGCAAAAAGGTTTCTAGATCCAGTCTTACGCCTGGGGATAAGTCTACGTGAAGGAATCTGCGGCTAGTAGTCTATCAGATGCTAACATATGTCTTTGTACAGATACATCATTACCAAAGGTAAGTAACTTGTTCATCTGAAAGAGAATGCTAGTTATAGATTCCTTACCTTAGAATAGATACCCCAGCAATGCCAACCCCGGAGGTTGGTCTGCGAATCAAGTTCCCAAAAGAAAGTCTTGGCTGTCTAGGCAATAATATTCAGTAAACGTGTGCAGTGATGCCCACGTGGTCGCCTGACAGTTGTCAATGAGTGGGACTCCATGTCCCAAGACAGTAGTAGCTGCCGTAACCCTGGTGGGTCCCACTGGAGCGTCTTTTCTTGCTAGGGAATAGCAGATCTTAATGCATAGGACAACCCACCGAGATATGGTACGTTTTTGCACTGCCTTACATTTCTTGGCATCCACATAGCCAACAAAGAGTTGATCGTCCACCCTGAAATCCTTTGTGTGGTCGAGATAGAAAGGCAGCGCATGTTTTGAGTCCAGATAGTGGAGTCTCTTCCTGCTTGGAAGGGTGCAGACGCGGGAATAAGATGGGCAAAGTGATGGTCAGTCCTACATGGAAATAGGTAACCACTTTGGGAAGAAAAGAGGGCCTCGTAAGAAGGACCACTTTGTCTGGATGAACAGCCAGAAAAGGAGGTTTGGAGGATAGAGCTTGAAGCTCACTCACTCTGCGAGCAGAGGTGATGGCAACAAGGAAAGCTGTCTTCAGAGTAGGGAGCCTGAGAGGACAATTGTGAAGAGGCTCGAAGGGAGCATGCATTAGATAGGTTAAGACCGGGTTCAAGTCCCACTGGGGCATTATGTATGGAGCAGGAGGAAAGAGATCAGTAATGCCCTTTAGAAATCTATTATGGTACTTGAAAAGAAAAGGTTAATCAGGGAGGCGAAGAAAGGCCGATATGGCCGAAAGGTAGCCTTTGAGAGTGCCCAGAGCAGAGCAGAGCCCTGCTGGGCCAAAGATAGAATGACTCCGAAAGAGGGGCAGAAAGGGGATCTACAGTCTTTGCTGTGCACCATGCCACAGATTTGTTCCATCCAAAGGCGTATTGAATATGCTACTTACCAGTATGCATCTGTTCTTGGCATGTAGGGCTGCTAACATTCATATCTTAGCATTAGATCGCCGCCTAGTGTTGGGTCCGGATGATTGCACATTGTTGTCCTGGAAAAGTCTTCGAAGTATCCTGAGATAGGTGGCTCCTCCCCTGGACTACAGTGCGCATGGGCATCGGCTCCATCCCCAGATTGTTTTTCGCCATTGTGGCAGAGGATGGAGTGAAAAGTGTAAAGGATGTCCATGCTAATGATTGAATACAATAGTATATCTGCAGCTGCGACAGGCACCGGGGAGGAGGGTGGGCGATATGAATGTTAGCAGCCCTACATGCCAAGAACAGATGCATACTGGTAAGTAGCATATTCAGTTCGAGGCATGTGGGCTGCTAAATTCATATCTTAGCATAGAATACATAGCAGTCCCTCCATTAGCGGCGGTTGCCCGTGCCAGCTGCAGAAACCTGAAAAAGTGTCTTGAGAACAGCCTGTCCTACAGCCGCTTGCTGTTTGGAATGTACATCAACACAGTAGTGTTTTGTAAAGGTATGTGGTGTAATCCACGTGGCTGCTCTGCAAATGTCCTCTAGAGGAATGTTTCCTAGGAAAGCCATGGATGCCCCCAATTTGCGTGTGGAGTGCGCCTTTGGGGGTATTGTTAAAGTGCGCTTGGCTTTTTGATAACAGATTTGAATGCACTTAACAATCCATCTGGCTATTCCTGCTTTGGAAATCGGGTTGCCTTTGTGTTGTGGTGAGAAGGCAACAAAGAGTTGTTTTGTTTTCCTAAAGTGTTGTGTCCTGTCTATGTAGTACATCAATGCCCTCCGTACGTCTAACGTATGGAGCATTCTTTCCGCCACTGTTTGTGGGTTCTGGAAGAATGCCGGCAAATCGATAGTTTGGTTGAGATGAAAATGTGACACCACCTTTGGAAGGAATTTGGGGTTAGTACGTAGCACTACCCTATTTGGATGAATCTGAATGAATGGCTCTTGGATTGTGAGCGCTTGCAGCTCACTAACACGCCTTAGTGACGTAATAGCAATTAGGAAAGCAACTTTCCACGTTAGGAATTGCAGTTCACACGAGTGCAGTGGCTCAAATGGTGGTCCCATCAGTCTGGTGAGGACCACATTGAGGTTCCACACCGGAGCTGGCGGTGTTCTTGGGGGAATGACTCGTTTCAGACCTTCAAGAAACGCTTTAATGGCAGGCACCCTGAAGACCGAGAGATGCTGCCTGTTTTGAAGGTAAGCTGCGATGGCGGATAGATGTATCCGAATAGAAGTGAACGCTAGTTTGCACTTATAAAGGTGTAACAGATAGCAAATGATGTCAGGGATAGATGCATCTAGCGGGTTTATGTCATTGTGTGCACAGTAAATGACAAAACGCT
This sequence comes from Lissotriton vulgaris, assembly GCF_964263255.1. Classification (NCBI taxonomy): domain Eukaryota; kingdom Metazoa; phylum Chordata; class Amphibia; order Caudata; family Salamandridae; genus Lissotriton; species Lissotriton vulgaris. Next base: position 98,632,896 of record NC_141698.1, read on the forward strand.
TCCATTTTGCGGCATAGCATGCCCTGGTTGACGGCTTCCTCGCCTCCTTGATGATGTTCATGCATTCAGGAGGTAGGTTGAGGTATCCAAACTCTAAGACTTCAGGAGCCAGATCGCCAGGTTGAGCTGTCGCGGATCTGGATGCTGAATTTCTCCATGGTTCTGCGTCAGAAGTCTGGGCGTGAGGCGCAGTCTTTGATGCGGTACCACTGAGAGTTCGAGGAACGTGGTGTACCATGCCTGGCGCGCCCACGTTGGAGCAACTAGGATGAGTGTCATCGAGTGTTGTCTTAGTTTTCTCGCCACCAGTGGTATCAGAGGTGTCGGGGGAAAAGCGTACGCAAATTTGCCTGACCAGTTCATCCATATCGCATTGCCCTGCGATTGCGGGTGTGGGAACCTGGCGGCGAAGCTTTGGCATTTTGCGTTCTCCCTTGTGGCGAACAGGTCTATGTCTGGATGACCCCACCTTTGGAAGTACGGCTGGAGTACTGATGGATGTATCTCCCACTCGTGCATTTGATGGCTGTATCTGCTGAGCAGATCCGCCATCTGATTGTCCTTTCCTGGGAGGTGTTCTGCCATGAGGAAGATGTTCCTCTGAATGGCCCACTTCCACATGCTCTGAGCCAGGTGAGACAGCTGTGGTGAGTGGGTGCCCCCCTGCTTTTGGATGTAGTACATCGCGGTCATGTTGTCCGTCCGGACTAACACCACTTTGTTGCACAGATGTACAATGAAGGACTTGAGCGCCATGAAGATCGCCATCAGTTCTAGATAGTTGATGTGCATCTTCTGTTGCTGCGTCGTCCATAGTCCCTGCACCGTGTAAGTGAGCAGATGAGCTCCCCATCCCTGGAGAGATGCGTCCGTTGTCAGGATAACCTGTGGCACTGGCTCCTGGAACAGTCGGCCCTTGCAAAGGTTGTGTGGAGTCCACCAATGCAGAGAGTTGTATGCCCGACTGGTAACCAACACTAGGTCTGTTAATTGTCCCTGAGCCTGTGTCCACTGGTTTGCTAAGCACTCCTGGAGCGGGCGCATATGCAACCGTGCGTGAGGGACTATGAAGATGCAGGAGGCCATCATGCCTATCAACTGCATGAACACTCTTGCTGGAAGTGAGTGTCCCGGTCTGAACTTCTGGATTAGAGACTGCATGCTGTCTATCCTGACCTGGTTTGGTTGCGCCTTGGCCGTCAGGGTATTGATTGTCGCACCCAGAAACTGCCGGACATGTGCCGGCTGAAGGTGTGACTTTGGGTAATTCAACGAGAAACCCAGGTCGTGAAGGAGGTGAATGGTAGTCGACATGTCCGCGGCGCACTGTTGTTCCGACCTGGCTTGAACGAGCCAGTCGTCGAGGTAGGGGTAGACGTGGATGTTCTGCCTCCTGAGGTGCGCTGCTACTG